>NC_081251.1:40429550-41065612 GCF_030490865.1 Poecile atricapillus | reverse complement strand
GTGCTGCAGGGAGCAGGACACAAGCTCTAAACCCTGCAGTTAAATCTTACTCAATGAATAGTGTCCCAGTACTTTGTCTGTGGTGGAAAGGGCTTCACAAATAAAATAAAATACAGATGTTTAGCATTCAGTAAGACTATATTTGCTTGCAGTACCAGCTCTTGCTGCTTGGGTTTGCTGAAGAAATGAAGAGGTAAGATGACGATGGGGTCTGATGGAGAGAAGGGCTCCCAGGGTGCCTGGGAAAACGCTAGGAAAATGCCTGTCTTTTCTGCTAGCAGATTCTGTGCATCCCCACATCACTGACCTGAACGAGAAAGTGAAGCCAAACCCATTGCACCACTTCATTTCAGCTGGTTTCTGAACTGATTTACAAGAAAATATGTCAATTACTTGCAAGAAATGCTAGCACATGTAATACTGATTAATTCCACTAAGGATCTTTTCCAGGAGTCCTCATACAAGCCACTCCCTACTGACTCGATCTGCAGGATCAAGTCCAAGGTAAGGTCTGAGTAACAATTTTTTTTTCCTCTGGCCTCCAGGTGAAATGTCAATGAATTTTAATCAAGTTATTACAAGTAAGAAATTAAATCTGCAGTTATGGTACCCAGAAAAAATTGTTTCAAAATCAGAACTGTCCGAATAACTTCAAGAGGATTGGGCTCCTTAAACAGAGAAAAAACCCACCAATATTCTACTTCTCTTGCAGTTTAGGGCTCTGCTCAAAGGCATAGCAAACAATCTTTACCAGAAGGCCTCTCAGGACCTCTGACTTTCTGTTCCATTTAAGCCCTTCACTGGAAACCCTCAGGACAGACATTTTGCACTCTCTGTCACCAGCTCCCAGGAACAACATTATGTAGACGATGCCTTGAACTATGTTAGCAGCACTATGTAAGAAATGATGTGATTCAGCTTGTTTGGGCAGGGAAAGATAGTGCAGAATTCCTGAGCAGTAGTGTTACAGGGTGATAACTCAGTGAAATTGAAGCATTTAATCCATGAAAGATAATTAATAGCACCACTGGTTATTACTGATTCTTGTTTTTCTCATTGTTCCAGGTGGATTATACTTTGAAGGGCAGCAGGCATTTAAACAATGTGGATTAACATTACACATCACTAAAATCTAAGCCTTAGATATGATGAACTGGGAAAAAAAATCTCCTAATTGTTGTTGTTTATATTATTAATGCTGGTAGCTAGATCTAGGGTAACTATCCCTAACTTCAGTATAAATTTATACTTAAGCAACCACTTAAATTCACATCTTAGAATCTCTCTTATGTTTGGCCAATCCAAGGGAGCAATATTATGCATATCATATATGTATGTTATGGTTTAACTTTTTTATATAAAGGCAGTGCATAACTATTTGCAAAACTCTTTCTGAGGGTTGAAATAATGATGAATGACAATTATTTCCCAGGAGTAATTTCTCTTTTTTCTTCTAGAAATGTTTATAATGTAATCCCAGATGGCCAAAATCATGCTTTCCTTACATGCAATTCCATTTATCACAGACGTGCTTGCAGTGTTTCAGTGTTAAGAGTAGTCCAGGTGGGAACTTACACAGGTGATGGACAGAAAAACCCTGCAGGGTCTGAGGCTGAGGTCTGTGACTTGATATTCACATTTTATAAGGTATCATGGTAGAATCATGGAATAAATCAAGTTGAAAGGGACCTCTGGAGGTCATTTAGTCCAGCACCCTGACTGAAGCATGGGCAGAAATAAGACAGCAGCCTATCTCCAAGGAAACATAAGAGCGTGGATCTCTGCCCCATACTTCATTGCCCATGACCTCAGATTATTATCAGCAACCTGACAGAGGGTTTTGGCAAGTGGCTGAATTGCCACTGAGATCTCCAGGCTCATTATAAATATTAAGCGGGTGCTGAGGATCCACTATAACTTTTCAGTTGCTGGTGCCACAATTCAGACTGAGGGACATTTTACGGATGACAAAAGACTCCTTTAAACCTCACAAATTCACTGTACGTTACACCTTTATGCTTCCTTTTCTTTGAAAAGTCCCCAGGCACCTAACACACAAACATGGAGTCCCTGTGCTTTGCCTTGCTTCTTGCTCATCATCTGTGTTGTGCCCACACTGGAGAAGCTGAAAAGCCCTTCTTAGCACTGCTTTGTATTTAATTTATTTGTATATGGACCCTTTGGGGTCTTCTCCGGAGATGGACATTAGTATCTAGGATTGTGGATAGATTGTGATTTCTACCAGGTATTTCTTTATACATCAAAGGCCACACTGTCCCTTCTGCAGTATCATTGCTGTGAGAGCTTCTGTAGGGGCTCTTGTTTTCAATGGTTCAGGGTCTTTCCTGAGGCCCAGGCAAAGCCTGCTCTCT
This sequence comes from Poecile atricapillus, assembly GCF_030490865.1. Lineage (NCBI taxonomy): Eukaryota > Metazoa > Chordata > Aves > Passeriformes > Paridae > Poecile > Poecile atricapillus. Next base: position 41,063,240 of record NC_081251.1, on the reverse strand, counting down.
GCTCCCCTATTACCTGAACTACACTTCGTTCACCTATCTTCAAATGCACATTGCTGACTTGCAACTGTCCATCCAGGCAATTCCCTTCCGCCTGTAACAACAAGCTGCTCTCCTTGTTTACCACTCTACCAATCTTAGTGTCATTGGTGAGTTGTACGAGATTTTATTTTATCATCTGTACTGCAGATAAAAATTGAAATGTGCTCCTGCCTGTAAACCCTCTCTTCTGGCAGTGGTCATCCTTCATAATCCTCCGCAGACACTGGAGTTTAGCCCCTGTTATTAAGGCCTGATACCCATTCTGCTTGTCATAGGTTCTTTCTAAAGGAGTTCAAAGAGCAGCTTTAAAGGCAAGACAAAGCTCTTTAGATTTTGAACCACAAGTAGCAAGTAGCCCAAAGTTACAGAAACAAATATTTTTTAAGCAGCAGAAATTGAAATGTCTCTCTGTTGTATTCACCTATGCTCAGTGTTCTGCTTGCATCTTTTTATGTGTGGTAGTATCCCTAAAACTTTACAGTGAATTCCTTTTAATGATGGCTTAAAATGTTTGATATTATCTAATGTTTTATGAGAAACACCCAGAACAGAATACAAATCTTGAAAGATTTAAAGAAAAAAAAATGAGACGGAGTTTTTAAATTTAGTTTTCCAGTTTACATTGGAATAATTTCTCTTAGAGATATGCATTGTGGCTTTAAGGTTTTGAAACTATGGCATCTAGCTTCAAGGTACTCTTGATGTTTGCCAGAGCATCCTCATCACTATGTAAGCTATCTCTTCTCGTCTTCCTGTAACACTGAGGAGAGAGGAATACGCAGTATTTTTATTTCCACAGGTGGGTCTCTGCTTGCTGGGTTTGCTGCTTGTGGCACAAGAGTGCCCTGTAAGATTTCATGCACCACCAGCATGTCTCCCTGTGGAGGCAGAGTACACTCCCCAGGCTCTCCTTGCTGGTGGGACTGGAACAATTTGAATTTCAGCTGGGCATTAGCTGCAGTACAAGTGAGACACTGCTGCAGAGAGACAGAGATTTGCCAAAAATAAACTTGCAGATATTACAGAGGGTGTCCTTGATGAGGTGCAGGATCCCCTCACCTACAGCTCGCACTGCCTCCGCAGCCCCCTTCCCACAGCCATGGGTGCAACATCTCAGGATAGGAGCTAGGCTGAGGGAAAACACACATCCTTGTGGCCTCTGGGCACCTCCCAGTCTCCAAGTGCTCCTCCTCAAAGCCAGACTGCAGGAGGAGGCAGAGCCAGCTATTATTCCAGCTGTGAAGAGCAGGCTGGGACTCCTTGGGACTGTGCAGCTCTCCCAAGGGCCTGGTGTGCACTCATGTGCCATGGGGGTGTCCCAAATCGTGGCCCACTGGCAAGGTCAGAAGGCCCTACAAACCAAAGGAGTCCAGGCTTGTAAGGCACGCAGTTGTTTTCTGTCCCAGGTTAGCACTGTGGTACTATTTAAATTCAGTGCTTTCCAGAAATGTAGCTTTTGCTAATGATGATTTTGCTAGGAGAAGAGTTCCCTTTAGTCCTTTACCTTTTACAGTGCTGCATTTTTCTGATAATTCCCATTCCTTTAGGAATGCACCAGCTCCTGAGGGTGAACCAAATCTCCTCCTAAGCCACAGATTTTCCTGACACTTCTAGCTGCCCCATGCGCGTCTCGTGCTCGCTGCCTGCACCCAAGCAAAAGGCTCAACCAAAGCCACATGCTGCTTGTCCCCTTATTAGCCAAAAAAACTGTGAGTGGTGGCTTTGGCTGAGCAGGATCTGCTGAAAGAAAGACCTGGCAGAGCCCAGCAGATTTCCTTGTACCCCTGCTTGTCAGCAGAAGCGTGGATGCAAGTGTGCTGCAAAGGAGGTGAACCCGGCAGCTCTGCCCTGTGCAGGGGTGCGTGTGGAGTTGTCCTGCAAACCAAACGTGTGCTCTGATAACGCAGAGCTAATGCAATTTATGGGGCTCCAGTGATGAGCATTTGGCCCAAGATGTAAATTCAATAAATGGGGAGGGGGCAAATACATACATACATGCATGCATACATACATACATATATATATATGTACATATATATGTATTTTTTTTCAGCTTCCACTCTTGCTTATCTCAAGCTGGTTAAAAAAAATAAAATCCCCAAGTTTCTATTGGACTTTGGATGAAGCAGAGACAGCATATTTTCCCTGTCTCTCCTGAAGCATCACACCCCACTTTGGGAACTTCATTTATATGCACATCATATTCAATCTGACTGACTCCTACTGTACCTTTGAACAGATCCAATCAGATACCCATATGCATGTAAATGAGGTTCCCAGAGCTGCGCTCTCTGTGCCGAGGAAGAGGAGTTAAAGAGCAGCTCTTCTTGAAACTTGTTACGGTGACAATCTCATCCTGCAAAACATAATAAAGCCTTCCCCATCCTCCCAGCCCTGTTCCCCAGCCCTTCGCTTTTCTCTCTGCCACACACGTCAGGAGAATGCCCTGTAACTCACTTTTCCAGGCTGAGGTAATTTATTTAAACATGGATTATTTGAAAAAAAAAAAAAAAAATGGGAAGGGATACAGGGTTTGATTTTAATCCCTGCTAACACAGAGGAAAGAATGCTCGTGTCACAACTCAGTGAGTGTAAAAATTAAAAAAGGCTGAGACTATTGTTTGAAAACAGGCAAAATAATTAAAATTATTATGGAATAATCACATATCACACAACAACCTCCCACTCTTCTGAGCAACAATCCAAAACAGCTCCTCCAAAGCAGGCCCAGGGGCAGAGGTTCTGTATATCATTCAAAGACCATCTGTCATTCAATTCCTGTAGCCCCTTTCCACTATTCTAAGGGCAGGCTGAAATTTAGTCCTGGCATTTCTTTTTCCATTTGCTAACAAACAGCAGTGATGGCAGATAAATATGGCAAACAATAGGTGTTTGTAATGAACTGGAAAGGGATATGGATTTTTGGAACCGGCACCAAGAAGTTCCCGGTCCCGCGTGAGGCTCTGGGGACCCCCAAAGCCTGGTTCTGCCATGTGGCTGCACAGACAGACATCTGCAGGCTGTGTTAGGCTTTCAAGAATTCAGCCAACCTGCTAAGGGGCTGATTTAAATAAGATCAAATTTAAGAACAAAAAAAAAAAGGAAAGACTGAAAGCTAATTCCATTCCAGGGTAGGATAAAGAGGGACACAAAAGGATCATGGATATACAGCACAAGCAGTGCAGAAAGCCCCCTGTTCTAACAATAATCTCTATTTTTTTTTTATTCTCTGCTTTTCTTAACTCATTCAGCATTTCCCATTGATTCACATAAGGGAAAAGCAGCAATGGATCACGCTTTTATGCTGTTCTTTGGGAAGTCATGCGTGTTAAATGCTATTTAAGCCTATGCTCATTTTATATTTATTTATTGTTTGGAGACTGAAAATGAAGTGTGATTGTGCAGAGTCAAAGCTGAATGACAGAATTACTGCTGCACACCCCTGGAATCGATACCGTTTCTTTTCGCAAATTAACTCTCTGGGAAGTACTCAGTTGCTGCCATCAGAGAGATGCAAGGACACTGCTGGAGAGGAAGGAGGATGTGGGAGCATGGTGTTTTACCTCTGTTCTGCCTTTGAGTAGCCACCTGGGCAACAGGAATGCCTTCATCATGTGCAACAAATGAGATGGAGGGGCGAACAATGAAAAGGGTGCAGCTGGGCTGTTGAAGTTTCAAGTGTTGGGAGGACACGCTTCAACACCCAACCCAGCAGCAAAGAGTCTTTGTTTTCCTGGGTTGCTTTTCTGGTTTGTGAGGAAGCCATGCAAAGGGCTAAATGGCCCTTGTTTGGGACACAGACCAAGACTGAGGTAGGCCATAGCCCTGAGTGATTCTGGACTCCTCTGGATGTAGCTGGCAACCCATTTCTCCCTAGAGGGAATTACCAGGAAATCTGTAACAGATCACACAGGGACAGGGATATGATGGCCTGTGTCCTTATCAACTTGGTGCTTGGCTGTGACGTCCTTCCCTGTCTGGAAAGGGCATTCCTGTATGGCACAAAGTGCTGTAGCCCACAGCTGGGCTTCCAGGGTGTGGGCAAGGCTGAGCTGCAGTGGGTGGGTGGGTGGGAGAGGGGAGGCTGGTCTTCACACCCTTGTCCACCACAAGCATGGGGGCCAGGGAAAGCGGAGCCCAGCCTGACTCCCTGTGCTCTGCAGCACTGCAGGAAGGAAAGGCCAGGTGCAGGTTTGGCCACTTGCAGCCTCCATCTGTTGCCCTATCCACCAGTGCCTGGGGCTGGTCCAGCTATTACCATGTCCCAGTAAATCCTTCCATGGGGGCTCGGCCACCTGCACTGGCTCTGCCTTTACCCCAGAGAGAAGTCAAGGGCCAGCTCCAATGGCCTGCCTCAGCTGGGGTGAACCAAAAAATCTTGAAAACAGAGGAGTTTTTGCAATTGTTACCTATTTGCAATAATTTTCTTGCACACACAGATAAGCCAAGCTTTCTCCTGCATACTGGGAAGGGACAGTACAACTCCTTTGATACTGCCTCTGTTTTTAGAATTTAGGAATTCTTGGGTGCAGTGGGAGACAATAGAGGGAGACCATGTATTTACACAGATACAATCTGGGTCTGGTATAAATCTGGGCTAGTTTTCAATTTTAATATAGATTCTAAGCAAGCCTTCTAATAGCTCTCTTTTGGTGTTTCTAACTATGAAGTATGGATAATTCTTAACAACAGGTGTGCTATCAGGCTTAATTAATTAATGTAATGTAATTAATGAGAACTTGAAAGCAAGGTGACATGAAATGCAAACTAGTGCTATAGCAATCAGTCACTTTTTCCAAGTTGGTTGTCTTTGCTACCACTAAAATGCTCCTCTAGAAGAGCTTGTAGCTGCTTGTTTCAAAGTGGAAAATGATAAGAAGCATGTGTGAAACAGTATGCTCTTCATATTGCACTTTGTGAAGAACGGATGACTTTGTTAAATGGTTTGCAGATGCCTGAGAGAGGACCCTGACCTCCAGAGCTTTCTATACTGCTTTTTTATAGCTTTTGCCCAGGACAAGGAAAAGAAAAGACTCAATGTTTCTCAGAGCTGGGATGAGGGATACATAACTACACTGGAAAATAATATTTTAAAGCTGAATTTTACTGAAAACTTCACTTTCTATAGATGCCTTATCCATGAACTTTTTTTTACACAAGGTAGACAGGCAGATCCTCAGAGAAATTCTTTCTCCAAAGAATTAAGAAAATGAAATTAATTTGATCGGGGAAGTTCAGATTAGATATTAGGATAATATTGTTCATCAAGAGGTTCATCAGTCGCTGGAACAGCCTCCCCAGGAAAGTGGTCATGGCATCAAGCCTGTCAGAGTTCAAGGAACATCTGGATGACATTCTTAGTTTTATGATTTAATTTTAGGTAGCCCTGTGCCCTTCTAACTTGAGATATTCTATGACTCCATGATAAACCTTTATATTTCTGTCAGGAAGAGCTGAATGCTGGGAAAAATTGGTGACATCACAGAAGAAGGTTGTGTTAGACATATGGATAAGAAATCATGACTAGAGATATGAAATTTGTAGAAGACAAGACTATGGGGCTCCACATGAGCTAGGATCAGTGTAGCAACATGGAACAATATGCCAGTGGCTCTGTCAGACCCACTTTCAGCTGCTCTCCATGTGGCATCGTCATTTCACAAAATTATCTGGGTATGGCTGTGGCTTCTCAGCAAAAGGAAGAAAAGCTGTACACCAAGAAAGGACAGCACCGATCTATCTGTGAGTCTATTCATCAGTCAGTCCTTAGACATGCTGATTTTCATGGGGAAAACCTTGTAGATATCTGATTGTAGACAGCAGTATATTTGGGTACAGGGCATGGTATAAGGAAACTGATAAAGCACCTTGTTTTTCTGAGCTTTTGCATTACTTCAAGAGAATAACGAGTTATTGCTACTTACCTATGCTAAATGAGCAAGAGATGAAACTTCCTCGACAGTCCCCTGGGCCATCTCCATACCTCATGATCATTTTCAAAGGGTATAATTTACATGAGATTTTTTTTCCTGCCTTGTGAGCCATAAATTTATAGGGAGCCCCTCTGAAAGACTTACTGCTTTTGTGAGGCCTCAGATGAAGTCAATCAAGCCAACCAGTATAAAATCCAAACTCCAATTAATTCTATCCCTGAGGACCATGTTGTTTGCTGTCGAATTGCAAGGTCTGTGGGGCATGGGCTATCTCATTCCTGGATGGAGAGGGCCTATCTTGGACAAGGGGCATTTTTCAGTCCACAGCTTGAGTAGCCGTATGTGCTCTCTAAGGAGGAGGAGGAGACCATTCACAGCAGTGTGAGTGTGCCCTTAGAAAATGATAAATAAATAGCTGAGGGGTTGATTTCCTTTCTTCCTCACTTGCTACCCTCTCTACTTGCTACATTCAATTATTTTTGGAAGCTGCATAATAAGCAAAATTGTACATTTCAATGTTCCCAGACCAGATTAGAGAGGATTAAGCATCAAGGGGTGGCAGCTGGTCAGTTTATTGCACATTTTTAATGTGGAAATGTTTCTAAATGAAAAAAATTAAAGGTGGGAGGTGGTAGCAAACTCAGACTCTTGCATCTGCTCTCCAGATAGCCAGCACATCCATGGGGAGGGGATGAAGGGCATGGATGACAGGGCAACTTCATGGAGGTGGTGTGGGTAAGAGGCCAGGCTGAAGCATTCACAGCAGATCTAAAACCGAGATAGTTTTAGTCAGGGGCCACAGGGGGCCCTGGTGAGCACCAGGGCTGTCAAAATATTGGTGCTGAGTCTTGTGCTTGCACGCAGAAATGTGGTGGTGGTGGCAGCGGTGGTGGTGGCACCACAGACCCTCGCTGCCAGGACGGGATGCTCAGCCTCTGAGCTCACCTGCTCCCTGACCTCTCGTTGGAGACTGGCCACACGAGTGTCAATTAGTGCTAATTGTGAGAGGTTTCATTTGTCATGTGGCCACCTGTCCTCCAGGAGCCAGGCTGAGACCCTCTGCAGCCTGTAATGAGCAGCTGTCAGCCTCCAGCCACGCTCACACTCGCATGCCCAGGGCTGCATCCCAACATACCTCAAGGTGAAGGTGTACGGACCTTGTTCCTGGGAAAAATCTATGTCATCCTCATCGTGTCTAAAGTGTAACCTATATTTTAAGGGAATAGAAACGTGTCTTGGATTTTTTTTGTTTTTTTTTTTTTTTGGCTAATTAAAATACACCCACCTCTGTAATTCCAAGATGTGCATTAAAGAGTGTAATTAAATGAAAGCTCAAGTCACTAATTAGAACAATTCTTGAAGGGATACATTCTCCCAGTGATACTCGTGTAACCTCTATATGTGAATGATATGCATCTTGGCATTGCAAAGTATGTGGCTACCCTTATGGCAGAATTTTCGGTAACAACAAAAAAAAATACAGAAGAAAATTTCAGAGGTCAAATCTGATTTCACCACGGTGCTCTTTGCTGAAAGGCTTTGTTTGGCAGTGTATCTTCTCAAACACCCCAGCAGGCACACAGCCATTGATGTGTGGATTGAGGGTTAATGTCAGTGTGGGAAACCTTGACATAAAATCCTGCAATGTGCTGTGGAGGATCTACTGCTGCAGCCGCGGGTATGGTAATTCCCAGCGCTCCTTCTTCCCCCTGTCTTTACTGTGAAGCTCTACTGCCTTTATATCTCCTCTTGGTTCTGCAGATAGCCTTGAAATTATTTCAAAAACCAGTCCTATAACCAAAATATCTGTGTGTGTGTTTTCATATAAGCAAGAATACCTGATGCCCAGTGTAAGGCTCTTATTTCAAAGAAGAGGTGCAGCAAAAGTCCATGGCTGTGGCCCAGCCCAGGGGCTGGCAATAATGCACAGAGGTTTTCTGCTATTCCTAATGGGGAGGGCATCCAAAAGTCCTGCAGAGTAGTTTTTACTTCTATTCTTCTTTTTACTCCTACACTATGGGTTCCCAGCCATACGTGAGGGGACACAACTCTTTTTGCTCTGCTTTCATGTTGCTCTGGGGCGCTGAGGAGCTGAACGTGCATGAAAGTGGAGGCGTAGCTGGTCTGTAGTTTCCTCATGAAATTTTAGGGCATGTCTGGCTAACACTGTTCCAGAAATGAGAAGGAAATTTTTGGCAGTCAGATGAGGTAGAAATATCTGTGGACAAGTGCAGACCAGACACTGATCTGATGGTCCTAGACACTGGGAATCGATCACCTTGGCAGAGGAGGCGATGACACACTGTGAAACTCGACTTACAGACAGGGATTATGGGCTGCATTCGTTATGCGGGGTAGCCGTCTCTCTGGGACCATGTTCAGAGGGAAAAAAGAGCATCTCTCTGCCTTTGCTTTTTTCCAACAGCATGCCAAGAATAGCTCTGCAGGGACTGAGCAGAGGAAAGCTTTTGATTGATGGTGCCTTACACATTTAAGGGCGATTTCATACAGGAGCCTGATTTACTTGCGCATCAGTTCTAGAGAAGGGCCCAGAGCAAAGCCCTGGACTCAGATACCTCAAGCATTTAGGAAATTCAGAAGGGGATCTGAATTTTCATGTATAAATTGCCTTGTACTATTCTTCCTTTAACTGTGAATTTACTCTCTCCTTCTATTCCTTGCTCCCTAAGGCCCCTCCTTAATAAACCATCTCCAGAGTAATTCAGGATGCCGAAGCCATTGATCATGGTGTAAATCTCACAAGGCTGAGCACGCTCCAGCCCTGTGTGACTCACACTGCTCGGACCGAGGCCATGCCCTCTGGCTGGCACAGAATGCCCTGGACAGAGAAGTTTTGTCCATGGATGGTATCTCTTACCTGCAGGAGGAGGGCACACTGAACCTCAGTGCAAGGACTACAGTTGCAACTGATTTCTGGATTTGTTATTTGTAAGACATCTGTGTTGTTGCCTTTACTGTAAAATGCCAGGTGATTCCAAATGACACAATCTAGAGACACTTTGTGACATGCAAACGCACAAAATTACATGTAGAATTGTGTGTTTGAGTATGTAATGAAGACAGCTGCTTCATTTAGGGAACTATTTTATCTATGATTGTTGAAATTAATGCTTTTATACTTAATGTTTTCTGTAATGAGCTGCCTGAAATACTTTTTTTTGTCCAGCATGGGAACGGAATCAAGTATTAAAATGAGTATGGAAAATGATGTCTAAAAATAAGAGTGATTATAAAAAGGGTTAAAGTGGGCAGTATTTGCAGTCTCATTTATCACAGTTGCTATCGTTGCACAGCATAATAAATGCAAGCCTTAATCCTATTAATAGTAACACTTGTGCAGTAATGTGTATTGCTGGATGCCAGTGCTTTTACAAAATACTCCCCCCCCATGAATGCAGTGAGGCTGGATTGCCAACCCTTTATCTATGAAGGCTGTAAGGCTGGTGAAGTATCTTATCTACTCACTGTATATTTTCTGTCCTTTTGCTCTGGTGGATTTTTTACTTTGCTTGCCAAACTTGTAAGAACATCATTCCCCCACTGCCTTCCATCTCCCTTCTACCTGTGTTTTCCAGTGTTTGTTGGCATCTGCAGCTCTAAAGTATGGAGGCAGACACCATCCTTTTAAGTATACCTAGACTTTTAGAAGCAAAAGCTAGTGGGAATTTTAAAAAAGAACAGTTTTATATCAGTTTTTCAAATGAAATGTACTGAATTAAATGACTTGCTTTTCTCCAAAGCTGCTGAGCTTCCATATTTGAAGATGATGGAAACTATGGTAGCTCAGAGACCTCAGATAAGCATAATGTGGTCTGTAATTTTTCTAGTCTTATTATGAGGGTGCTAACTTTCCCCCCAGTTCAAATCTCTCTGAGCTAAAGCAAAGCTTGGAAAAGCAGCTGTTCTATTCAGTATAGGTGAGAATTTGGAAGGTTGATAGAAAAGATACCTCCAGTAAGATGCAAGATAATCAAAGCCTGGGTAAATGTTTCATTCTTCAGAGGTTACTAACAGATGACTGCGGAAAAAAACATATGAAAAGCAAAATATTTCTAGAAATTCTAACCCCTAGTCTACAGTATTGCATCAGCAATATGGCCTGACTCAAGTTGCTGGAAGGTCCAGGCGTGGGCTGGGACATTGTGGCTCCAGAGACCACAAAAGCACTGAAGAAGAAGAGAGTTTCTGTCCTGAACTACAACATACAGAAAATAGACCAGGAGGGAAAGTGGTACAGATAGACACAGGAGCAGCAATACTGGTCATCAAGAAAAACAAAGGTGCAGGAAAGGTGAAGGAAAAAGGTTTTGTGGCGCTGCATTTGAAGTGGAGATGGAAGAATGAAAACAAGCCCCTGGACGTCTAACCATGCAGAGCTCCTTTTCATCTCCTGCACCAGCACCCTTAGAAACAAGTGGATCTGGGCAGGATTGAGGATTACAGGTCGTTTTTCTATCAGTGTCACTTGTGAGGACACCTAAGGATAGTGCTGCCCAGGAACAAGGAGACAGATATGGGCAAAGACTGGTAAATTTAGCAAGTGGGAGGAGCAGTAAGAGGATGCAGAAGAAGGAGGAGGAAGAGGAAGAGTAGCAACCAAACTCAGGATGTACTGACTGTAGTCATGGGAGAAGGGCACATACTGTATGAAAGTCTTGGGAGGAAAGACACAGAGATTTATCACTTGCATGCATCAAAGGAACTGCATAGATCAAAGAGGATGAGAATAAAGAAGGAATCTTGTAAATATATGTGTTGCAAAAATACTTCAGGTAAGGGGGCGAGCAGGGCTTTATTGCACTCCTCTACACTGTAAAGTGCTCCTTTTCCAAACCCATGTGCTTTCATATGACTCACACATCCTTTAGGTTCTCTTTTATGAGCAAGATCTTGCACAGACAGATAGTTTTTGAAACAAGATGGGTCCATGACTATACTGTGCAGATGTCACTGAAATCAGTGAGAAGTGAAGGCATTTGTCCGAAGGGAGACTGGGGCTTTCAACTCCAAAGTACTGAGGTCCTGATCAGGCCTCTTTGTTTGAAAGCTGAGCTCAAATAGCTCCATTTGTTCTTCTCTTTTTTCTTCTTTTCCTTCTTTGGCTTCATGTACTGCTTTTAAAACTAAACTGTGGAAATTTTTAAACATTTGATATGGCATCAAGGAAAGAATAGCTCTGCTGATGGAAGAGAAACAGTGAGAAAAAAAAAAGTTTTTTTTCTTTTTCTGGACTGAAAATATAATAAAAACCCGGACCTGGTGTGATGCACTGTTATTCAGCATGTTTTCTGCTGTGAGATGACAAGCGGGGGGTGGGGGGTGAGGATGGAGTTTCAGCTAATTCCATGAAACTATGCTGATTATCTGAGGTGTCAGATGTATATGTGTCAAGGAGCATTTGAGTCTTTGCTTCTTGTCAGATCATTTTTTAAATCAGGGTGCCTGGGGCCATTCTCATAAGCAAAAACAGGATATAAGCCTTCCCCCCCCCAAAGATGATTATCAGTTTTAGAAGTACAATTGTATACTTTCAGAAGTCTGCTTGAAATGTTACCAGGCAACTCATTTGGGGAAGGAAACAAATGTCAGCCCAAACTCAAGGCTGAACTGCAAGGCAAGCTTTATAAATTCTGCCTTTGAAAGAAAAGACAGTGGGTCAACTATTGTGGCCAAGGAAGCTGGTACAAACTGGATTCACTACTTACATTTACTGTACAGAAAAGGTAGGAGGTATACATGCTGCCTAGGAAAGGCACAAGTTAAAGTGGAAAGTGATCTACTTGAGCCAATAATTCCTTATTATGGGGATTCTGTGATTTTAGTAGATTATACTTCCCTCTCTCTTGAGTGCTTGACTTAGAGACTCCTGTAATTTCAGATGGCCAAATTCTGGAGGGCATAAAGTCCATGTGAGTTTAAATGTCCAATTCTTAACTGTCCTGCTACATACCTCTGATGCCTGAATGAGGCATGGTTACAAGGACACTATGCTGACTCCTGTTGCAGAAGTTCTCCAAAACTCCAAAAAGGCAGGTCTGAGATGTCTCCAAATGCTCAGCCCTGTGTAGAGGGTGGGAGTGTGCATCCTACCATTCAGAAATGTTCTGCACTCCTTTTCCAAGGGCACATGAAGATGCAGAGGTCCAAACTCCCACAGAGGAAGATGTTGCAGCTACCCGTTGTGGGCAGGGACTGGTGGTTTGTGCTATCTACAAAGAACATTTTTCCCTTGGTTTGATTCACCTGTGAGTTTGCCTAAAGATGACTCTTGAATGTTTTTCTTTTCCTTCATGAAAACCTGTGTGATGAAGTAATATTTTAGACTCTCCTCCACATACTTGGAGCCAGCTCCTCCAGGTTACTAAAACCTACCCAGAAACAGGTATCTTTGAAGCACCAGGGCTGCAGCATCTTGATGCTAACGCACTAACAGCAGCCCATATAAATAAGCCTGTTCATTCCCCGTTCATGTGCTCCTCCCCAACTCTGCCACTGATAAACCAAGGTGCTGTCCTCAAACTTTTTCCTTCTGAGTGTACAGGGCACTGCTGCTCTTAAAAATGCAACGTTGCTGATTTGTTTGTGTCCTTGCCTACCACCCTCCCTCTGGTGTTCTTTGGATGCATGTGGGACTTCTGTCACAGCCTCCAGTGGTCCCCCAAGGACCTGGGCCCCCCTTGGAAGGGGGAGATAAACCCGTGTGAGAAGCACTAAAGGCAGACTTGCTCCCTGCCCTCTTAGGGGTCTGCTGCCCCATGTGCTGCTAGGAAGGAGCACGAGAGTAGGGTCCCCTCCTGTGGCCTGGGCTCTGCCATGCTGCAGACGTTTGTAGTGGCATGTTCCATTTGGCAGCTCCCTTTTCTCTCACTTGTCTTGCACTGTCACTGTGTCTTTGTATGGAAAGCTGACAGCATTTTCTTTTAAATGCTTTTGAGTACTGTGGACCACTCCCTAGTATAAAGATTTTGTCTTGTTAGAGCAACTGTGCTTTCTTACTTTTATTTTCTGCTCCCTCAAGGTCTCCTATTTACAGAAAATCCATCTTTGGGATGATTCAGGATGCAGAAGCAGGTGATCCCTGTATAAATCTCATGTTTCAGACTATATGCAGTAAACATGTATGACTTTAAAGCTGCATTGTCCTGGTAAATGAAATTATTGTTTGTTAAAATATCAGACTTTAGGTCTTTTCATTTGGGAACTGGCTAAAAACATCAAAACTGGTTGTTAAAAATGTGACGTTTTCTGAATTTAGAGTTCATTCTGCTTGCTACTCTTATAGCCTGGGAGATAGATACATTTTGTTCCTTGTCAGAACAGGCACTAAGCCATCAATGGAATTTTGACTGTGTCCACAGCAATACAGCCTGCACACGGCTCCACAAAAGTGGAACCAGACCAGGATGAAAGGCCACACTGCAAGGTCTGGCAGTGACCAGCCTGTGCCAAGGTGGTGGAGCCAGAAAGAAAAATGGCAGTGGGATGGATCAATGGTGGTGACAGTACCCATCTCCTCTCATGGTCTCTGAAATACATTCCATGCTTTTCTTTGTCACAAGGGTCAGTTGCTACCTGCCTAGTCTTCTCCCTGGTGAGGGGACTCACAGCACTGGACTGTCTTGTTCCCTCCTTCATGTGTCTCACCTGGCAAGTATTTGAACCATTAAGTTAGATATTTTTATAGATGTCATGGAAATGAAGAGGGTACTAAAATTGCTGTCTATTTTAACAATGATTATTGAAAGGACACCTAGGCTACCATTGGATCTGTGATCCAGATGCAATAATTGCTTATCATTTCAGGTGGCTGCATAAAAATGATCTTGTAGGTTAAAAAACCAAAACTCAAACCCTGCAATATGGAAAGAAAAACCCATGGAAATCTTTCACGTGGCCATATGCCCCTTAGCAGTGGTTTCCTGAATTTAACACTGCCAGGGTCATTCATAGAAGAGCCTCTGTGTGGCACCTCCATTGAATAATAAGCTTTGACATCTCTCCACAATCTTTCTCTAGGAGGAGTTTCCACTCAGTAAAATCTCTGTCCACAAAAGGGGAAATACAGTGATCAGGGCTTGCAAAAAGCAATCTGGATGACGTACCTTGTGCACATGCCCTAAGTACCGTTTAAACAGTGCAACATAAACCATGCTAGTTCATTTGGCAGCGGGACAAACACTATCTTGGCCACCCACAAAAACTATCTGAAAATAGCTTACACTGATGATGATGAGAAAGAATATGACTGTTTTGAAGGTGGCATTTACCTGGTTAGTAAATGGAAAGTAGCTGTCACTTGGGACTTCTCCAATTAATTCTTTAAACGCAAAATATATATTTATCATATTATTTATTTATTTATATATTATTTATTATAACATGCAATTTTAAATCAATGCTGATCACTTAATATTGTCCATCAGGTTTTAAAAAACGTAGATTTCTTCTTCAGATTCCAATGTTTGTGCTATAATAATACAGATGTCTCAGCTTTTATTAATTAAAAAAGAAGCATAAAAGGCTGAGAGAAAGGGTTTTCGGATATTGCATCTTTTAGGAAAAATTAGAAGTAAGAATTTTGAAGACTCAAGAGGGGTCATTTATTTCAACACAGTAGCATTTTAATTTTAGATAAAACCTTATCTGTGCTGTCTACTGTTACAAAAAATAAGGAAAATACCTTTCTAGAGTGGAAGATGAAGTAAATGCACAGAACATCAGTGCACCGAGTAGGAGCATTGCAACAGCTCCCAAATGAAATCCCACTCTGAATCCACTCTGAAGTGGGTGAAAAACTCTCTGTGGGAGCACTGGGACTCAGATTTCCCTTGATGTTTTCCCTTCACATGCAGGAAAAGCCTGTGTGGCAGCAGCATTGCAAGTCAGTGTGCTGACACAGTGAATCATGGCATGAATTTATTTTGATACTCCTTCTGATACTGTAGTATATTTATAATTTAAATTATGAACTATGGTGAACAAGTACTGTATCTTTTAAAAGCAGCATTCAATATGCTTATGTGTTCAATAAAGAACAGGCACACTCACAGAAATAAATGTCTCTTTGTTTCATATATGCTTTGTCAGGTTAGGGATATATTAGTAATACAATTTTTATTTTTTTTTTTCCACCACAAGTTGCTTGCTATAAAGCAATGAAAACACTACTGAGGACCCACTTCATTCCAGCATGTGGGACCTACATGTGTAGGACAGTGGATCTTCTGATTTCTTTTTTTGGTTCAGTCCCTGCCCATCAGCCCTTTTCTGCCTATCTGGTCAGCATCAGTGAATATATCCCTGCTTAATTATGTCCCAGGCATGATTAATCTACTGCAATTTAGAGGTGGGAAAAATCTTACCAGCACTAAGGCAGTTTTAATCTCAGGCATCCAGATTTATTAAGCCACATTGACCAGAAAACTCAGTCTCCAGAAAATTCTTGGTGATCCAATAGATATACAAATTTGGAAAGCTTCCTGGAGACCCAAAGGGTTGGGTTTTTTTGTTTTTTTATTTCTTGTTTGTTTGTTTTCCTTCTTATTTTTCTTTTCCTTGGAAATTACAACTTCTCTATATGCCCAGGGAATTGAGGGAGGTATGGAATAAAAAAATGCTCAGTGTGACGGTTTGAGACAATTGGTGCTGGTAACCATAATGAAACTTCAAGTGTTTCATTTATACCTATAGAAATTTGTGTGTATCTCTGGGAGGTGAGGGGGAGACAGAGGGAAATGCAAAAATACAATTAATTTCAGTAACCTACACAGGTATCTCCCCAGCTGACATATGTATTCCCAGACAACAAGGAATGTGCTGCAGATTAGAGTGATATATAATTTCCTTTGCCTTTGCCAATGCCCCCAGCCCCACGCACCAGCACGTAGCTCCTCACCTTCCACAGAGCTCAGAGTCAGGCTCTGCTGTCTCTCCTCGGTACACACAGTCTCAAAGACACTCATTTTCCCCACCACTTCAGCTGTAATTCTTGCTTTCTGCTTCCCCTGCATGATCACCTATTAGGCTCTCTTTTCCTACTAGCTTCCTTCTCTTCTGGCCCTCTCGCAGCCGCTGATCCACCTCTAATTTCTCTCACACCTATCTCCCTGTCTCTGCTTACCTTAGCCAAAACTGCCATTCCTCCTCAGTGATGCAGAAGAAGTGACATCCCTGTACATCAGGTAATTATATCAAGTAGCTTTTTCTCCCACTTGTCCAAAGCATTCCTAGTTGCGATAGCTCACTTCTGCTACTTCATCTACTCTTTTTGCACTGTCCTGCAGGGACAGTGGATAAACATGTGAAGCGACCTCCTTGTTCAGCTGGGAAGCCCTCCTCTTCCCTCACCTTCCCAGACAAGTATCCATGACTGTGTTATTCTCCAGGTTAAATTGTAAGCCCATCTGGGCAGGCAGCCTTGCCCCTGGGGCATCCCTGGGCTGCTGAGGCAGAGGTCACTGACTGCTTAGAAACATCAGCAACAGTATTTTCCTCCACGCTTCTAGACATTGTGCTACCCTTGTAAAAACAGGTGCTTACCAAATATATGAAATTAAAGCAGCCTCATGGGAAAGAAAGCCCGGAGCACCCCAGACAGGGAGGCTCCCTGCTGCCACCCAATTTGTGCATTAGAGGGTGATAAGCGGGGAGATGCGGTGCGGAGCCATGCCGGTCTCCTGGTGGTTTTGTTGTTGTTGTCGCAACATGGAATATCCAGACTTGCCAGTAAGTCAAGGAACAATCTCTTCATATTATGCCAGCTCGAATACTAAACCGGCTTACAGTCACACATCTGCATGATCCTAACCTTCCCTCATTACAAACACAGTAGGGATTTACTTGCACCACACTAGCTGCATGGGGCCAATATTTTTATCCAGCAAAATCACATATTGTTGCCTCCATATGTACAGTGGAAACAGCGTGAGTAATGGAACCTTTAATCCTCATTTTTAAAAATTAGATTATAGTTTTACCTTCACTTTCTCTTAGTTTTTAAATCTCTCCCAGTGGCCAGCACTGAAGATGCTGCTCCCCCTTTAATCACATTCTCTGGTAGCTCCAGTCATAGCTGGCTGGAAGGGGCTGCCTATGCAGATCTAGTCCACAGGAGACTGCCTCTATCACCTTCAGTCACCTTCCTTGTGTCCCTTGAAGAATTAGTTTAATCAGAGCAGATAAAGTAAATGCCACATAATGTAAAATTAAATTAAAACCTATATGCAACAACAAAGATAGTATTAAGATGTATCTATCATGCCTCCGTATCTCTGCACTTGCAGATAAACAGAGAGATTTGTAAGAGACTTATAAGTTCCTGCCAGAGAGTACCAGAGGCTGGCAATATTGAATTAAGCTGCACATATTTTTCAAAAGCTTTTTGAAAGTAGTATGGTCTGCACAGTGCAGTGTTTTGTACCTGCTGCCATGCTCTGGAGTGAAACACATTACGCATCATAACACAGTGGATCCTGCTTCAAGGTACAAAGCAAAATTATTGCGTGATCTACTCAGCTGACTCACTGCAGTTACATTGTTTTAGCCAGCACAGACGTTCAGCAGTGCTACCATGTAGTATTCTTGAGGATCTCTTAGTAAATTCCATTTAATCATTGCAAAGTAATTATTCTGCAAACTGCGGTCTGCTACGAAGAACTAGACATCCTTGCATAACTGTGGCAGCAAGCATTTTTTGGTCCCCTGAAACAATGGCTAGGACCCTGTCTTTGGCCTGAAAATTGCCATGTTTATGCTGATAGGAGCAGAAAATATTGCTGGAAGCTTTGAATACCCTGTGCCAAACTGGTCTTGAATTAAATGTAAACAAAAGCCACCTGATTGAGGAACCTTCACTGATAGGCATGTTCATATTATCATGCATTAATTATTATTGTTTAAACTGCAAGATGTGGTATGGATCTGCAGCAAATACCTGCAGACACCTTTATGCTACTCACTTTACAAACACTGAATAAAATTATGGTACTCCCCTCTGTGTCAAATGATCTCTTTCATTCTCATGCATATGTGTGTTTATATAGTATACATGTGTGCAGCATCACAGTGTGTAGGGTCTCAGTGATTTTACCTTTGTTGTGTTCATCTCCCATTAGCCACAGAAAAACACTCTGGTGGGTCAAAAGGCCTTGGGATAGAAGTCAGGTTCTTGCCCTAGGTGTGAATTCCTGGCCTCTCTGACTCACTTCCAACACAAACCAATTAGAACAGAGACAAACCTTCTCTCTCCAGTGCTGAATCAAGAAATTAAGTCTGCCTGCAGGTCAGAATTACTTCCCCATCTGTAAACAGCAGCTTGGGCCTGTTGAATGTGCTCAGTGCCCTACATCTCTCTGTCCATTCCCTTCAAGGAAAGTTGCATCCCTCACTGCCACTTCTTTAGAAAAATGTGCTGATTTCTGACACATTTGAATTTTTCAAACTGTACCTTGTGTTCAAAGTCTGTGCTAGTACACCTATTACCCCCCATGCCTTTGCTCCTCCTAGGCATTTTTGGGTGTTTGAGTACTTCTTGGTGTCTGCCAGAGCCTCCACAGTGGCAGCTGGCCAGGATCTCAACTTGCCATAGACTTTACTCCTTTTTCCCCTGCTTTTTACTCTTAACCACTTGTGCAATTTTCGCTCCACTCCCCATATCCCTGCCCTCTTGAGCTACCTCCGCAGAGCTCAATCCCTCCCGAGACAGGCAGCGCAGGGAAGGCAGCCCTGCAGGCATCAAGTGCGTCTTTTCCCTTGCCTATGAGCACAACCCTGGGTCACAGCAAAGCCCCAGAGCCTCCCAGCAGCCACAGTCTGCTCTGTGCCCTCCACCTCCTGTGCAGAGACGGCTATAAAAAGCCTTTTACTCCACGAGTTGATAGGTGCTCACCCAGGATCACTGCTGTGGGATTTGTTAGCTGAGCTCTAATTAACTTAAAAAGTGTAGGAAAAAAAAAAAAGAAGAAAGGAAAGTTGCAGGATTTGAACCAGGAAGCCTCATGAAAGCAGATCGCATATTTAATTTGCTCTGTCAGACAATAAGAAGATCAAATGATTTAAACAGTTGATGTGTTGTGAAAACACATCCTGTCGCAGCTGGGATGTGGATGGAGTCCTAATCATTCATTTCCCCTCAGAGTCATTCCCCCTCTCTGTTTGCTGTGACACCATGGAGTTTGGAGTTTAATGTGCTGGTAATTGAAAGATGCTTCTCTCAATATATTTCAAGACAGATTTTTCAGAGAAAGAGACCCATTGTATTTTCAAAATGTGAGACAATGCCATTAATTTCTTGTACCCCAGTTTTGTCCTTTGCCTTGTCCCCTCGGTAAATCATCAGTAAGCTTTGTTTACAGCTTCAGTTTTTTATTCATATCCTGCTTCAATTTTTTACCCATATCCTGGTTTTCTCCTCCTCCTTTTTGCTTTCCTCCAATTCTTTCTGCTTCTCACCATCCTTTCTTTCCCCTTTGAATCCAGCATCTCAGGAAGTTCAGTGAGCATGCCCTACTCGGTATTATTCATGCAGGTGTCTTACAGGACTCTTTTAAACACGCTGTGAGGAATTGAGTTCACTCTTGGGCAAAGGTTTCTAAGGAAGGTGACTTTTATTACTCAGATGCACTCTGCAGAATACAGATAAACTTCAGTGCTCCCCTCTAACCCTCCGTCCTCTCCTAGTGCTCCCAGTACAGAGAGTTATCTTCATTAACAAGTTCAAATCAGCACATACTTGCAGCATCATCAGTGGTCAATGAGTGCACGTTCTGCTCGGTCTGTGAGATGAGTTAAATGGATAAGTTACTTTCCCTGGTCAAAAACCTCCTCTTTCCTTAATGGAACAGCTTAATTATTCCTTCTTTCTCCCGGTCCTGGGGGACAGATTATTAAAGACAGATGGGCAGAGAAGTGTGCATACATTAGCGGGTGAGGCTGGATGCAGCCGCTCCATTGATGGGAGGGCCGACAGCTGCATGGTCGCATCCAGACACCCGGGAAATTGCCTGAGCCTAGGGAGAGCCTCTGGAGCACTGGTAACCCCGTGTTGCTCTGATGCCTTCAGCTGGGGGCCCACGGTGGCACATGTGCCTGCACATGGAATCCTGCACGGCTCTGCAGGCTTGGCCACAGCCATCAGACCTGTGCAGAGGTGCTATCACACACAGATTTTTAAAAAAGTCATCTCTTTGCACCAGCCTCATGTCCTCCCTTCCCTGTTGCTTTGTGACAGCCTTTCAAAATTGATGTTATTGCTGTCTCTTTTGCTGCCACTAGTTCTTGTCCTTCCACAAACTCTCTGAAGTCGCTTGTCTGGGAAGTGGCATTGCCTTCTCGTGAACAGGGAAGCCAGCAGGGCTGCCATCAGAGCCCAGCTGAGGAAAGGAACATAGATGCTTGATGCTCAGTTTCTGCAAGTGGATTTTGGGCTGTGCTGAATGAAGAAATGTGAAACTAATGTTTCGTGTTTAAGGACAAATTCAGAATGATGATAACTGTATTCTGATCCCTGCTGTGACAAGTACTTCTGCCATTCTGGTCCCAACATTAACATGAAGCCTGTCCTTTAAGTCAGGCAGGTCATTAAGGTGGAGATTTTGAAGTGTCCAGATGATTTAGGAACAGAAATTCCATTAACTGTATGGTTTATGTTTCTTGGTGCATTTACCACTATTTAAAATTTGTTGCATTTTGTGAATGACCTTCTCGGGTGGTGTCTTACTTGGGCAACAGTGGTAAGCATCACTTGTGTGCAGCTAACAAGGCTCGAGTCACACGAATCACACAAATTCTCCCCATGCTCTGTTGGTAACTAGAGTCAGCCCCTGCAAATTCTCATAACTAACTTACAGCATTCATCAGTCTTGAGGGGGACTCAGCTATCCAGATCTAAGAGCTTGTTTACTTGTGCTGTGAGATTGCTTCAGTGCATCTCTATAAAAGTGCAGCTGTGCTTTGGTAGTGCAAATGGTGAGGATGATGAAAGTGCATATGATCAGGGTATGGAGTGCATCCATTGCACTGGTGAGGGGAGCCCAAATTTTTTTCCAGGCTGTGTCTTGGGAGCCCATTTTCTCATCACTGAGTGGTGGTGCGTAAGAAATGGGCTTCATGTCATACTGTGTGACATGACACGATGAATCCTTTATTGGGAAACTCCTTGGGATGGAGAGGCCATGCTCCTTCTTGTCTCAGTGCTGCACCTAAAACCAGTTTCCCAAGCTGTAACTAGGATTATGACAAGAAGCAATCAAAAGAGCAAATACCCTGAGTTAGCTCAGACAGTAGCAGTGCTCCCTACCTAGTGAGCAAAGCCAAATACAGATTGTCAGCCCTCCTTTTTATTTTTCCTTTTTTTTATTTTTATTGAGAAGACCCCATGATGAGTGGTTTCATTAACCCTCCCACAGAGACAGTTAGAAAACTTTGAAATAAAGTCAGCTGCTGGAAACCCTGTCTGGAGTCTGCACACCCTAATTTGCATTTTGATTTCTGTGATTTAACTGAAGGCACAGGTTGTCACTGCCAAATATCCCTCGCCTACCGAGGGATATACAAGGTAGAACTGCCCAAAGCAGCTTGACTTATGAGGACTGCCACAGCAACACAACCAGTGCATCCCTAAACATTTAGTAATAAAAAATCTGTTGTTCTTTAGTCGCCAGGATTTAACAAGCCTAATCCCTAGGAGAGGTGATAAAAATTCATTAATCTAATTAAATACTTCTTATTGCCAAAGTGACTTTGTAGAGGAGCTTTGCTGAAGGATAAGTGCAAAGTAAAATGGAGTCCCAGCAGAGAAACAAATGTTAGACTTCAGCAAGCTGGTACACGCTTCATTAAACTCATAATTATCCTTTGGTTCTAAGTAGCTGATAATATTTAATGAGTATCCAAGATAATTTAAAGAAAATGTTTACTAATGAGGAACAAACAGTGCTATGGAAAACTGATATCTGGGGTACCATAGCCGTGTATCTTACCTGTATCTTGTGTTCTCGCTTCTGTACAAGTGATTCAAGTGTTCTACTGGCTGGTGTTGCTCGGTTTCACTGAGATCCCCTGTGCGCTACAAGGCACCCAAGGGATAAAATGATGTGCTGGGGAGCAGACAGCACTGCGGGGGACAACAGGAAAATAAACCTGAGGGGCCTCAGCACAGAGTAGGGAGTAAGGATTGGGATCCCTCAGTGATGTCAGGGGGCAATTTGGCTAGGATTCTCCTAAACATTAACTTCTGGGTTCTAAATTGTGATGGAACCTAGTTTTTGGCTCCTTGTGGGAGGTTTGTGTGGTCAAGGTGAATGCCCTACAATCTGTGTAGCTTTTATTATTAAATTTAATAGAAGAATTATTTGACTCCTGACAACCTACATATCATCTGTTGGCAAGTGAAGCGGGATAGCCAGCCAAGCACTGGCTGATTGCTTTCCTCCAATATTCCTTTACAGGGATAGGTTTCTTCTTCACTAGGGATTTGTGGCTTCCAGATCAGAATACCCTGTATTGGAGATACTGCATGTTTTCTTTGCGTTTGCATCCTGCAAAGATGAAGCTGTGTATCTTCCTAGGACAGAAGAGTTGATCTGCATTTAAAATATGTCAGGGAAGAAAATTAACTGTTTCGTGCAGCTGCTAAGGTGATGAGAAGTAAAAAGTGGATGGGTGATGAGGAAGGGCTCACCAGTGGAGAGTGAGCTGTACCCCTATCCACCTCTTGTGAGTGCTTTGCTTCTGCCCTGAGCAGCAGCCTACATCCTCCCTGACAAAACTCGGAGACCTGACACAGCTCCCTCTTGCTGGCTGGCTCCCACTCCTGTTTGCAAACATTCTGCTTTGGGAGGTCTGCTGTGTTTGCTCCCCCACAGCTGAGTGCCCAGAGTGAGCTGTAGTGACTCAAATCAGCATTATCACACCACAGAATGATTTATTTTATATGCAGCAGCCACTGTAAAAAGAAACTACCTGTATTGCCCGTGCCTGACTCGCAGTCTGCCGTTTCCCTTGGGATGTGAGCTAGCCTGATTTGTCACTGATGGATCCATTTCTGGGAGCTGGCATTACTTCTACTAACGCCATGTCTCTCCCTGCTCAGTCATTTTTCTAAAATTGTCCAACAGAAGGGACACAACCCTGCCTAAAGATAAGGGTGGTTGTGCCCAGTTTGAACAGGACCAAACTTAATATGTGAGTTTTTGGGTGAATATCAGCTGCTGAGCTCTCTAAAGTCATCGAATGCTTTCCTGCAGTGTGTGGCAAACTCCGATAGCAGCCAACACTTTGAAACCAGATAGCAAACAGCAGGGCAGAAGCAGGCATAAATACAAAATTAATGTAGATATTTCTCACTTTCATCATAGCAGAAAAACAGCCTCTTTTCCAAAATGCCTGCATATAGCCTTGTGTCCTGATGGCGTACGTATATTACTGCAGGTATTTTGGTGCTGGAGTGAAAGGAAATGGGGACTGTGTGGATTAGGAGACCACATGCATGTGCCTATTTTATGGCTGTGATTATCTTTGTAAGGTGCTTAAATGCTGCAAGTGTAGCATCCTATAAATGGGTGGGCAGATTAGATTAGATCTGCAGTTCTCAGCAAGGGAGTTTATACCTGCTTGGCTCACTTGGAGGCTGAGTTTCTCTTTAAATGCACTATTGGTAGCTGTTTCTTATGCCCTTTATCAACTGAGTTTCCAACCGGCAGCCTCATAGGGCTTGATGCTGTATCTTTGATCTCAGATAGATTTTTGTATATAAAATCATATTTCACACCAGCTTTGCAAGCTGTTATGTTAATTCATTGGCTGTCTACTATCCTGGCTGCTATAAACACAATAAATACAGCATAAGGAATATATAAAGTAACACCCATCCATGCACCCGGTCTTGCTCCTGAAGCAAAATCCAGGGCAAACCTTTCATGTGGGGGAAGGGAAGGATTTTCTTCCACATCTGTATGTATCAGATTTTCAATTTTTGTCTGATGGAAGCCTGATGATTTCAGAGGGGTTGAAAAATAGCTGGTGCTTGGTCCATAATGACTGTGCTACTGTTATATCACAGTGCTTCACTGAAGCTGGGACTCTCATTCAGACGGATTGGCAGAGTGCCTGGACATGCTTTTTTTTGGTTTTTTTTTTTGTTGAGTTTGTTGGGTTTGTAAGCAGGAATTGGGTAAATTGCTCTTTTGCAATATTAGTAAGCCTTGCAACTGGTTGTTGGCTTTAAAGCAGGAAAAATATCCTTCTGACAGCTGCTTTTCCTATCTTTGACAGCAGCACTGCAGTTCAGTTTCTTGTTTTTGCCCCAGAAGATTCCAAACTAGCCAGTGGTCATCAGCCTATTAAAAAGAAACTCCCTGTCCACATTTGGAGAGTACAGGCATAGGAATGGGAGTGGCTTACGCACCTCCTCTTGGAGGCAGGGAAAGAGTCACAAAATTGTCCCAGCTTTTTACAAGTTGGTTCCTTTCAAATTCCAAAACACTCTTCCCATTCAGCATCTTACAGCTGAACAGATATGTTGATGTGTTTACAACTACCGTGAAGGGTAGAGTTAAGTGTAACAATGATGTGAGCTTCAGAGCTCAATGTAATATAACGTTACCCTTGTGAAATGCAATTATTTCAGCTCAGATTTTTAAATAGTTGTTTTTCTCAGTGTGAAAGCTAAATCACGTAACGTAGCGATGTTATTCATAAAGATATGAGTTTTTTTGTTCCCAGCAAATTCGCTTTGATTTTAAAGGAGAAATCAGATGTAAACAAAGCTTCTCTTAAAATCTACAAGGACTACATAAAACAATAGATAAAAATGCCTTTCAACAAGCCAGCCCATTCAATCAAGCCTAAAAGGAACACCTATTCCTGCTTCACATAAACACGAGGTGAGGGGTAGCATGGTTTTAGAGCTTTCTGATACATATAATTTTCTCTTTGCACCAAATTGTCATTGGTTTGAGTGAGGAAATCCTGTGTAATAGCATTAAAAGCAGATTGTGGTTATAGGCTTAAGGCCTTATCCTGGCTCTTATTCTTAACTCAAGGTGTTCCAGTGAGGTATTTGAAAAAATGTGACTACTGTCCTGTCCTGTTGGAAGTTAAAGTGTGTTGAAGGACTTCTCATGGGTACCAGATCCCAGAAAGGCACAGTGTGGGCTCTGGCCCTTGCCTGTTCTGCTTGCACTGGATGGGCTGTCGAGAGCTGGAAGGCTTTGTGTGGGCTCTGATGACCACCTCAGCTCACACAGGGAAGCAGCAGTCAAGGTAATTGAAGAAGTGAGTTTGCAGAAATACAGATAAACAGAGAAACAAAAAGCCCTCTGGATTTTTTTTTATGCTGACATGAGGAAATACAGCAGTTTAAACTCTTCAAGCCCAAAGTCTGCACCCAAAATACCCACAAACTGGAATTTGATGAAAACATAAGGAGAAAATAGTAGAATATTAATAAAAAGTTTAAACTTCAGCTGAGGAAGAGATCCTTCTTCTTACCTTGTAAATTAACCCTTTAATGTGTTTTTCATAGTTTGGTATATAATTTCTGACTTCCACAATTGAGATTTAATTATAATACTGCCAAAGTTTCAAAGGTAGTTTTAAAAACAGCCATTGTTTCAGTAGGACAGGCTGAAGGGAAAGACTTTCTCCTCAATAATTTATGAAGAGCACATATTAAGTATCCAGTGTATGCCAGGTAATTGCACTGAGATACTAGGTTTTCACACCAGGTAAACAAATAACTATAATGGAAACCCAGCTGATTAATGGTCAGCTAAGAGCAACTGCAAGCAGTGGGCTTCAGTTCCAAAACACAAGAGAGTTTTTGGGGTAGAAAATAGCTGCAGTGTCTTATGAGTAGGCAGAAGGTTGCAAGGTTTGCTGAGATGGAAACTAGAAGCCTATAAATAGGAAGGCCATAGAAGGGCAGAGGAAAAGCTAGAGGATGCTGGTATGTGAGATATTCTCACACTGCTCAAAGATTAAAAATTTGTGTGGATGATAGTTTGTGTGTTAAACATGATGGCAAAGTTGACCTGACAGCCCTATCTCTGAAAAGTTTGAGCATGAAGGAAAATGCTTTGGTTATGTCTGCACCATGGACAAGGGTAACAATGTGCAATATGCTGTGTTCATCCACTTGGTATAAAGTCTGCCTGTCTAAAGTCTTTGTATAACATCAGAAGTGGGTACAGGAATATACATTTTATTTCAATGTCTGGTTTTTCCTCCTCTGTTTTCCTCCAGCACTTCAAATACCTCTTTCCATTCAAACTTTTATCCCGTTGGCTGAGGGCATAAGGAGAGGGTGCTGCACCAAAACCTGGCCATGTTCAGGAATGCAGATGCTCTTTTCAGCCCTGCCACCAGCTCAGTGAGCAAGCCCGGGCACATCAGCCTCCCTGCCTGCAGCCTGGGGCCAGCACTCCTGCTCAGCCCCGCGGGACCGGCTGGTGAGCAGCACTGCAGCAGCCCTGGATTTATTCCATCTGTTATTAATGATGACCCCGAAGGACTGAAAGGAAGCTGCCTCTGCTTCCCTTGTGGGTCACTGACACACCGGTGAACTCAGTTTGTTTTCCAGCATCAGGTGTCTGTGCCCGAAGCCTTGTCCTCTCCCTGGCCACTGGCAGGGCAGGGGGGCTGGAGGGTGTGAGCGGGGAGCCTCCGTGGGACAGCATATTGTCTGTGGTGCCAGGGCTGCTGAAAGACATCCTGAAGGTTTTACAGTGCATTTCATATGGCAAGTGTGCTCATATTGTTTGAAGAATTGAGTCAAACTAACCTGCTGCAGGGATGTATTCATTTTTGCATGTAAGACTTTGCGGCTGTTATGTCATGGGCGCAGCATAGCATTCTCTCAAATTGTTTGTAATTCAGCATTTAAAATGATATGGTGGTGTTAGTTAAGCAATTATCGAGACCTCAATTCCAAGGCACAGAGGTTCCAGGTTATAGGTCTCATGAGTTTTATTTACTTTAATTCATGTCAGCTCATTATCAACCTCATCAGGGAGTGCAGACTTAAAAGTAAGCCTGGATCAGTCATTATTCTAGGTACACACATGTGGATTAAGGGTCTTTTCATCTATACAGTTTGGGAAAGCGGAGCGGAAATCTATATTGTTTCACTTTCCATTATTCAAATTTGTAAAATAATTTTTAGATGAGTCGGGGAGGCCGTGGAGATCACTAATAACATCTCTTGCATCAGAAGTAATTTGGTTTGTAACTCTCTATGATCAGATCAAATAATCCTTTTATACCTGACCAAAATTGCTTTGTAGGGTTCATGTGCTATTGCTAATAATTATCATCACAGTGTGTCTTTGAACTATTAGGCATTATGTTATACACATTTTTATGTTGAGGGTGTTAGAATAGAGACCTAATGTTTCTTTTTGATGGATTCCCTGAAACACAAGTATTTTTCCTAAACTGGACACAAGTGTGTCCACTGTTGGAATCTCTTGCAAACTACCAGTCAGCCTTCAAGTTCAGAAAGATGTCATGGTACCTTCATGACCCCAGCTTCCTTCTTCTGCTGCAGGTATCCACTTGGTTTGTCTTAGTCTTACTGACTTCTCTTGATAAGGATCATAACCAACTTTAAAAATCAGGTAATCTGGTATTTAACTGACCATTATTTTTTAATTCTGATACACCTTTTGTCAAAGTAAGAATGCAGAATCTCTAAATTACTGTGGGAAAGTGTGAACTTAAGCTTTAGCCCTTTTTTTATTTTTTTGGTGAAACTGTGGGCAAACTTCTTAATCTTTGTAAAGTTATGTCTCTGTCCATAGGGATTTTTCACTGCTTTAAATCTCCCAGCTATGTTTCTCATTTGGGGCATCATTCTGCACAGGTGGAGAAATATGATTCTAGTTTCTTCTAGAAAGCTTCACTTTATTCAGATTTCAACATAAAACATAGTCACTGTTGGTGTACTAGTCAAAATTTTGTAATTTATTGTTCCTGTGCTAATGAATACTGAGGTGTAGACTTTTCATTCTCCCTTCCGTTCACATGTTGATCCAAATCCTGTAAAATACAAACCATTTTATGGTAATTTTAACCACTATATTCATATCAACGCAAGACTGACATCCCCATATGTGTTTATGAGATGCATCTGTCACTGTGGCATTATACCGTGCATATTTTTGATAAGGTTTCTACTCTGGGGTTCCCCCTGGGATTTTGCAGAGTGGATGAGCAGACCCTGGGGGCTGAATCCTGCAGCTGGTCAAACTGCTGAATTCTAGGTGCCAGCCAACAGGATATTTAAGCCTTATGCATGTCATAACAACGAGGGCAAATAAGAGAAGCCAGTATGATATACCAAAAAAAAAAAAGGATTCAAGCTTTTTTTCCAGGGGCAGAGAATTGCACAGTTTGAGGGGTTGCCTGAGTCTGGCTCCTGCCAGCTTTACCTTTGAGTCAAACAGCCAAAGTGTCCTATTTAAAAGCTGATGTAAAAATGAGGCGGGTAGGGAGAGATCATTTCTCTGATAATCTGGAGTCAGGCCATTTAGGCCTTAGCAGATTGTAACTGATATCTTGATTTTCACCAGGAAGAAAATGGGTGGCCAGCACAAAGTAATGAAAGGCTTTATTACCATACGGTACCTTAGAAAGCTCCTTCATTGTACAGTGACAAAGAACTAAAAATTGCTTAATCAGATCAATCTAAAAAGGAGAAAAAAAGTAAAAAAATAAATAAACTTTGCCAAGAGCTTGAAGTCAGAAGCAGAAAAAGGCACAGGCTGGTGCATCACAGGAGGTCCCTTCCATCCCTTGTCCTTTGCCGCACAGAAACTCTGGCTCTGAGGATCCCCTCAAGGGAGTACTTTTCTGTTCTCTGTCTCTGTACTCATCCCAAAATGCAGATTCTGTCTCTGCTAAGTTGATTGCTTCTGGGTTTTATCCTGTTTGTAGCAGAAAAATAGCAGGGAAGACAACCAGGGAATAAATGTTCCTGTAAGAGCTGCAGAGTCCTCTTATGTGAGAGAGCCTCAGCACCAGTGCCTGGTGCTTGTTTTCCTTCACTTTTGGTGGAAAAGTATGTCAACAGATGTCAAGGTAAATTCTTCTCTTCCTCTCCTTCCTCCCTTCCCCCCGTCTCTCCTCCTTCAAGTCTGTCTTTGTGTCATCTCTTCAAAGTACACTACCTGTAAAATATTGATTCACAGCAGGCTGAGCTGCCAGGTTTAGATTTCTTTTTCACTGGCAGCAATAATAAACTACTACAGACAGTGCAGGCTCAGTACCAGCCTCATCATTGCACCACAAGCACATCAGTCTCTCTTATGCGTGACTCAACATAATGAAACAAGGACGCAGAGGTATCTCAAAAGGAAGAGGGAACGGAGAAACAACCACAGGGGACATCAAAGGAGCCTAAGGAGGCTGTAAGCTGAGGATGTAGCAAGTGCCACCTTAAACAGCAGTAACAGTAGCTCTGTTTATTCAAAATAACTTGTCAGAAAAAAACAATACATTAAAACAACTGGTGCCACTTGGGACTGGAAACCTAGAATAAACAAACTCCTTCCTCTGTTCAGCTTAAAAACAGGAATACCACCCACTCCTAGCTATCTTCATAGTCTTTATGCTGTTGAAAAAAAAGTGTCAGGAATGATTACAGGAAGGTAAAAAGACCCTCAATAGCTTATGGCAGTGCTATGAAAATTGTGCCTGGTGGGAACAGTGGATAGACGCACACAATGTATGAAATGTGTTCCAGTTTGATCAGAGGCAAGGGTTTCTTGCCTTATGAGCTGTACAAAGAGTAAGGCAGAGGTTTTGGTGTAAACCAGGGTCCCATGCTGGCACTTTACTCTTTGGTGTGCACTCACTGGAATGCTTGAAGACTCAACTAATAAATCCAGGCAAAGGACAGATGTAAAATGTTTTTTACTGAGGGAAAAAAGATAGTGCAGGGTATTATTTTCTTTCCTGTAATACCCATATAAATACTGTTTTGTTTGTACTTGCATTTTCTTTTAACTGCAACCCTTCTAAAGAGTTCTCATAAAGAAGCAAATTGGAAATGTCACATGATCTCTTCTAGACCTTTCTGCCACTTGCCTCACATTTAAAATTTGGGGGGAAGAGGAAACAAACAAGTAATGCTAATAAATTGATAGGAACAGTCATAACTCCAGCTTTGCATTCTTGTTTTCCTGAAGTTTTCAGACAGCAATGGCAGGTCTCTTGACATGCAATGTTGGAGTTCTGAATGGCTGTGGCACCCCACAGATTTCACCCCTGGGTTCCTACCCTCCCAATGGAGCCAGAACACATATTTGAGTTATAGTTGTAGAAGTTATAGTTTGCAAATTGTCATCTGATCCCCTGAGCTTTCAGGGCACCACCCCTTGGGAACTCCTTCCAGCAAAGGACCTCAGAGAAAATAAGAAGCCACTGCTGCAACGTGGCCAGGAGCTTGGAAATTTGGCTGTGTCCAAACAGATATTAATACCTGAGGGGCTTTGAAAATCATTAAGAGGAGGGATATTGCCTGGATTTAGATACCCTCAGATGTCTGTGAGCAAGCCAGCCACTCCAGCAAGAGCTGATGAAGAGAAAGGGGAAATTACAGGGTACAATGCTTAAGAGAGAGGTACCTGAAAATTGTCACACGCACTGATA
Organism: Poecile atricapillus; assembly: GCF_030490865.1. Taxonomy (NCBI): domain Eukaryota; kingdom Metazoa; phylum Chordata; class Aves; order Passeriformes; family Paridae; genus Poecile; species Poecile atricapillus. The sequence continues at coordinate 41,032,599 of NC_081251.1, read as the reverse complement.
TTCGTGTTAAAGCCTGTCTTGGTGTAAAGTACCCAGAAATTACAACATCTGTTCCCAAAACAATGAAGTTAGTTTAAGAATATTGGGATTTAAAAATAACATATATAAAGGACTTAGTTCCAAATACTTTGCAATTTTCTAAGATTCTGTGATCACAGGCCCTGGAAAGGCAGCTATCCCTAGCAAAGATGGATTTGCTATGGTGTCTCTTCCATCTGCTACAACTCCCGTGTATCTGTCTCATAGTGTCAGGGAGTCATGTTACCACTGCTCCTCCTTGTGTCCCACAGTCCCCTCAGTGCCAGCTCAGCCACAGGCTGCTGGGATTTGTGGCCAGTTGCTGAGAGAGAACTCACACTGTGTGTGGCAACAATTTGTGTCTCTCCTCTTTACAGATTTTCTCAAAGCTTGTCAGAATACCATCTCTCTGCAAAATCTCTCTGCTCTGGCCAATGGGATCACCAGCTGGGAAGGAACAATGGTGTGTAAACATCATCCTGTGTACTGAGGCTCATACCAAAGACAAACCCACTCAGTTCTGGGGTAAACACTTTTTCCAAGATTCAGGTCTCAATGATAAAAGCAAAGCCAAGAGGTAGAGATCATGCAGTTATTTCTGCCTGGCCCTGACTGCTACCTTTATGGATTCTGTGTTCAATACAAATAATTCAGTGCCAGATTTTGCCACTGTCATTGCTGCTGAGCAGTGCAATAGAGCTGCTGCCCTGCCTGGCAGAGCAGGTTTTTCTTGCTGCCTCCACATACCATTACTCATGGGTGCAGCTTGTCTCTGGAAGGAGAGATTGCTACTGCAGGAAACCATCCTCAGAGGAGCCAGGGTGCCTCTATCAGCAGTGCAGGAGCTGCCTGGCAGGAGTGGGGTTCAGCACTGGTCCCCCTGGGAGCCAGCCCGTTTGTGTGGTGGTGCAGCAGCATTCCCCACACTCGTGGACCCCACCTGGGTCTGTCTGGACCAGTCACTGCCCCTTTGGGAGCAAGGGGCAGGATTGGAGCCTTCGGGGTCAGGACCACCTTCATGCAGGCATGCAGCAGCTGGAAAGGAATAACACAAATGTGCTCATGAAGCCACAGAGGAGAAAGCAAAATTAGAGAGTCTATGTTTGCAGTTGTCTTATTTTGGCAGCATTTTGGATGGAACCCACTCCAGGCTTAGGGATAGTCCCACATCTGGGTGTCCATTACCATTTCTAACTGGGTCTCCAGATGAATAGTTGTGTGTAAGTCCATCCCTGACACAGCAATTTCATCTTGCATTCTCCCAAAGGTACAGACTTAGGTGGGGTGAGCACAATAGATGCCTCCATCACCCCTCTAATCCTTTCAGTGCTGTGCAGAAGGCTCTCAGCAGATAAGGTGACTGCACCCACATTTGTTTTTCAGCATCACTTTAATAAATATGAGGATGGCAGTAGCTGTCTTCCAAGGCATGCTCTCCAGTGTGACCTCCTTTTTTACCATGGGCTATAAACTTGGGTCTTCATTTTGTGTCCTGTTCAGCAGTGAGCACTCTGCTGTCAGTCAGGAAGGGACGTTGGCAGGGAACAGCACAAGATGGTGCTGCTGACAGTCCTCTGTAAAGGGAAGTGGAGAGCTCAGTGCAAGAATTTCCCTCTCCTTCACTCTCAGAATTCAATGCCTTGCCACTGGATGGGTTCTGCTGAGACCTTTCTGGAGGTGATGTAAATCACGTCAGTGCTCCCAGCCCTCTTCTGCCCGAGTAGTTGGGAAAGGGCAACACAAGCACTGTTCCCTTCCTTGGGCAGGCCAGGCGAGGGTCTAGGAAACATCAGGTAGCTCCTTCCTCATGTGGCAGGGAGGTGGTGCAGGATGCAGGAGGGATGGGCTGGGTGCCTGGGTGGGCTAATAATGTTTTTTCTCAATTCTTGAGGTGTGAGAAAGCAAGGATTTCCATTTCATCTGTGCCTCAGCCACCACAAAGATCCTTGAGATTCAAGAGAAGATGGTAAACAACTTAAGATCTGATAGTTCATTTTTAACCCTTTGCCCATACCATTCACTTCTCGTCAGTGCACCAGGGCCCCGCTGAGTGGGAGGGGGGATATGGTGGATGTGGCGAGTGGTGTGATTGTGTTGCATCACTCCTGGAGAGGGAGAATTGCAGTTCTCAAGGACCAGTGGCACTGAAGATTTGTTACATTTACCTTTTGTCTGTATTACCAGATTGCAAGTTGCTCTAAAAGGAGTGAAAAAATAAAAAAGAAAAATTCTTGAGGAGCTATGCAAGTTAAAGCAATTGAGTCAGAGCAACACATTTAAAATGGAGATGTCCCCTCTTTAATCACAGGCAATGTCAAATGTAGTCCCTTTCTGTGTTCCCTCCCTCCCTGGCAGGGAACAGCCCTTACTTTTCTCTTCTGTCCTGCCTTTCCCATTTCTGGTTTGCAACATCAAAGCTTAAAGGGCTGTGGTTCTCCCCCACTAAAAAAACCCAAACAAAACCAACCAACCAACAACCAAAAACAAGAAAAAAAAAGAAGCCACAAAAGAAAAAGAAAGAACAGGAAAGGTGGGTTCCAGCCTTTTTCTTTGAGGGTGCCTGTCCATTTACTTACTGTCCACCCTTCCCTGCATTTTTAATAAGGCAGCAAAAGCATCTTTGAGGGATTCTCCCTGGTCTGCACTTCGTTGCCTGATACTCATAGACCTCCTACCACTTTTCTGGCTGGGGTCCATGGGGCAGAAAGCAGGCACAGGATTCTGGTGAGGATGCTGAGCCTGGATTTAGAGATCCTATTGCTCTAATACAGTGACTGTGAATATACAAAGGAAAGGTAAATGAGCATGTGTAAAGCAGGAATTTTTTTTTCAAATAATTTTGTAACCATGGTGGCCACCAGGTGCCACCAGGTGCCCACCCAAGCTGCTCAATCTCCCCTCTCTTTGCAGGACAAAGAGACAAAACATAAGGATGGCTAATGGGTTGGGATAAGGACAAGGAGAGATCGCCATCATGAACAAAACAGCCTCAACTTATGGAAATTAGTTTAATTTCTTAACAAACAAATCAAAGTAGGATAATGAGAAAATAAAACTACATCTTAACCCATCTTCCCTGCACCCCTGACTTCTTCCTGGGCTCAACTTTACTCCCAAATTCACTACTTTCTCCCCCTCAGTGGCAATGGAGGCTGTGGTCAGTTCATCACAGGTTGTCTCTGCCATTCCTTTATCCTTATTCCTCGCACTCTTTCCCTGTTCCAGAGCGGGGACTGTCCCACAAGAAACAGTCCTCCACAGACTTCTTTACTGTCAGTCCTTCCCACTAGCTGTAGTTCTTCACAAACTGCTCTAGTGTAGGTCCCCCAGGAACAGACTGCTCCAACATGGGTTCCCTATGATGTCACATGTCCTTCCAGGAGCCTGTTCCAGCCTGGACTCCTCTCTCCATGGGTACACAGGTCCTGCCAGGAGCCTACACCAGCACAGGCTTCCCACAGGGTCACAGTCTCCTTCAGGCATCCAGCTGCTCCGGCAAGGGATCCTCTATGGGCTGCGGTGGAAATCTGCTCCATCGAGAATCTCCATGGGCTGCAGGGCCTCAGCTGCCTCACCACGGGGCTGCAGGGGAACCTCTGCTTTGGTGCTTGAAGCATCTCCTCCTCCTCTCTGTCCACTGACCTTCGTGACTGCAGAGACATTTCTCACACACACTGCTGTTACTTGAGGACACAAAATGATTTGTGTCTACTACCTTCAGTTTTAGAACAAAAATCCTTGACTTTATTTCTTGACGCCAGTATTTATAGATTCTTGACAATGACCAGGGATTGGACAATTAAGTTACCACCTTCCCAAGCACACTGGCCATGCGAAATGTCCATCAAACGACATTTCTTAGAAGGAATGCGTAAACATCTATGCTTACAGTTACTTTCCTGAGAAAGTAGCTACAACTATGAAAAACAAGATCAGAAGGCTTAATTTTCTGGGTGACACACTGCCACTCCTCTCTGGCTGCAGTCACAGTTGCATGGTCACTCTCCCCACCCTTCTTAAATCTGTCATCCCAGAGGTGCCACCATCATTGCTGGCAGGGATGGACTTGGCCAGTGGTGGGTCCATCCTGCAGCCAGCTGGCATTGGCTCTGTAGGACATGGGGAAAGCTTTGGGCAGCTTCTCACAGAAACCAGCCCTGTAGCCCCTCACTACCAAAGCCTGGCCATGGAAACCCAATAGATCACCTCTCTTTCTTTCCTTAAGAATTTATGAGTTTGTCCTAGCAATAATAGTGTGCTTGATCTTTCCTCCTTTATTATCAGTTTTTAGCAGATACTAAGCCTGTCTGATAAATTTAGACTTGATTCAAGTACATATTTTAAAATCTTTTGTATTTTCTGTGAAGGCCTCATGACTGCTGTCTTTTAAATCCATTCTTGGTTTCATGCTATAGACATCAAAATTTTGCTTATGATTTAATTCAGTCTCTGTTCCTTGTTCTCATCAGTCATTAAAAGCTCAGCCATTCATCGGAGGTTTGTCTTTTGTGATACTTTTTGGTCACAGCTTCTTTTTCTCTGAGGAAAGGGTATCAATGAAGAGCTGTGATTTAAGAATTAAGGCGATGGCTCGGTGCAGAAAGCATTACAGAAAGCTCTTTTGATTTCCTGTTTCCATATGAGGGCTTTTAAGGGGTTTTTTTAATGTGGAAATCCTCTATTTTTGTTGAAATATAATTGACAACAGACTTGATGATGCTGTCTTGATTATAGGGGAAAGTTAATCTTAATTTTTTAGAAAGAGGGGCATTTTGTCACTTGTGTTTTGTGCTGTTTTCTGTTTCTCAGGTGGAAATTGTTCCTCATGTTCTTTTCTTGCACAGTAACAAGGAAGAAACAGTATTCAGGCAATTTCTTCTTAAACCCTTTGTATCACTTATTCTATTTCCCCTTTCGTTGACTTTGCCACAGTTTTTCCACAGCTGTTTTACAAAGTAGTTTGCAGAGCTGAGACCTATTCTTCCATAAGTAACATCGTTTCCCAGCCTTTTCCAAAGCCCTTCTCCTGCTGTCGATGTTACAAATGGATGAAAGCACCATGCACTGCGCTGAGGGCTTCATCCCCCTGAGCAGACCTGGTTCCCACGGCACTAATGCAAAGCTAACAGGCAGAGAGAAGTAGCTAAAAATATGAATGAGTGCTAGGGAGGAGCACTGAACAGCAAGAAAATTAGAGAGTCAAAAGTACAAAATGCCATTTTAGGGCAATAACTCTGATATAAGAAGTAGAAGTACGACCCTTACAATTGCATGATATACAAAAGCTGGTGAAATCACGCCTTAATTTCTGGCTTCCAAAGGGAAGGACATGAGTGCACAGGCTATTTTTAGTGTTTCTTCAAGTAGAAGAACCAAGATTATTTGGGTTTTGTGTTTCCTTTGCCATTTCACCATATTCCCAAGGAGGCAGCAAGTCCATGGCTAGGTTTCTTTCAACTTGTTAGGACTAGCACTGATCTGTTAGGATTACCCCACAGAACCAATCCTATAAAATAGCACAGCAAGACTACAACTTGTTAAAAATACTGCAGACAGGGCTCTGCTTCCAGGTAGTGGGAACACTCAAGGCTTACACCACTTGGCCAAATTTGGCCACAGCATTCATAGGGCACATCTTTTGAAACTGTACCAAACAAACAGAAACATTAAACAAAGAAGAAACATTGGTACTGTGCATCTGCAATGCTAAATATTCAGGTGTGAAGATTTTTTACTCATTATGCCATTGTAAAACAATGGGAAATAAGTCACTGAAGTCATTCCAAGCTGAGGGAGGATACATATCCCTAGCACCTCTCTGCCTCAAAATATCTTCATGGTAAGCAAAAGCCACACGTAATAGTTAAAAGAATCTAAATCAATCTCCTAAATATCTGTTGATTATGTTCTAGGGTATATGCCAGAGGGAGGGAGGGAAGAATAAGCCAATTTTTACTAGGCCAATGCTTTTAAAAATATGCTTCTGAATTTAATGTAATATCCTCATCACTTGTCAGACACAATGCTGGTCACCAGTGTGACTGAGGGAGAGAAATAGATTTCATTGCTATGTAGTAGGAACTGTGCTTAGCTATTGTTCTCTGAAACAGCTGTCAGCAAAATCCCTCTGCTACACAGGGAGATTTCAACAGCTGGAATAGCTGTCAAATAATTGTCAGAAAGTGTGGTGCAGTGACTTTCTCCTGAATGGAGACAAGTATAGGACATGAGAAAAATAGGGTAGCAGGAATGGAAAATTACTGGGGTAGGGCATTGATCAGTTCTTTTCTAACTCCTCTTGCTGGCCCTAATCCTGGTCACTGCCAGGGAACAGAGAGCCCAAGGGTCCTTTGGTTTGCACCTGAAGAGCAGCTCCATTGCTCTGTGTGAAATGTATCTGTCTTAGCTACCATGACATTTAGAGGCTGTAATTTGCATGGGCTTCCATGCTCAGTTGGTGCACACCTGCCTGATGAAGTTCTGAATACTTTTCCTTGGCATGTGGAGTCCCCACTCTTTGACCCAGAGGAACCTGCCCTCCTTCCTAAGGGCAGCACACACCTTGCCCCATAGGGGCTTTGCTAGCACTGCTCACACTCTTCAGTCTGTTTTACATTCCTGCAGCGTAAGACCAAAGGTTTCCACTAAAACAGTGATCCTGAACAGCTGCAACCAGGCAGACAAAATGCTTTGAAACAAAATCTAAGTCTTACTCCTTTGAGCAAAGGTAGATGGCACAGTAAGCATTTCAGCATCATCAGTACAGTTCCTGCTAGTGCTGAACGTTGACTGCAGGAATCTATCTGACCACAAAACTGCTTTAACAAAGCATCTCAACTTCAACTTCAGAAGTGAAACTGTCTATTAAACTTGTTGGCTATGCTTCAGCTGGTTGCCAAAGTGAAGCAGACATTTGCCCTACTTTCTCTAGCAATGTTTGTCTGTTTTTGCGTGCCTGTTAGGTCACTGCTGGGCAAGCACTGGTGGTTCCCATGCAGTTGGGTTTGCTGGTGGTGGTGGGGTCACCTAACTTCATCCAGTTAGGGAACTGTTTGGCTGTAAAAACCTTAGGGACTGACAGAAATGGCTGCTGACAGGGTGCACTGTGCCACATCTGCTTTCCTGGCTCTGGTCCCACCTCTCATCCTCCAGTATGTTTTTGTCAGTTCTGTGGGGTTTCCCGGGAAGGCTATAGAGCTGTAGCTGTAAATGCTCCTTACTTGTTGTAGAGGCCAAATTGGTTGCTGCTGAAGATGGCACTCATTGCCATCACAGTTTAAGTGATACTTTTGTGCATTGGAGGAGGATTATCAGAAAAAGTACAGTATTCTTTCTAAGCAAAAAACTTGGATAATTTGAAAATACCCCATTCAGTGATATTTTCTCTGTACTCTCTCTTCCTGTTCTAATTACTATATATGAGATTTAAAATATAATAGCAGGTTTTTAGTGGGTGCCTATGTGTTTCTTTCCCTGAACTTCGTAGCATTTACTTTGTTTTTAAGAACACTGCTTTTCCACACCAGCCCATGCCAGATCTAAAGCTGCCATCAGTGGCCTTGATCAGCTCCCAGCAGTGAGACCCCAGCCCCATGCATTTACGAGGTGCCTGCAATGAAGAATTAGAAGCTAGGCATTCACATTGAGCTTCTCTGAAGAGAGGTCCTGTTTCCATGAGCAACAGAGGCCAAGATTGCTGTTTGCAATAGAGTGGTCACTGATACTTGGCAGAATATTTTGGCAATTGTAATAAAATTGTACCCACAGGAAAGTGATAAAAGGCTCGATCCTTCCTATGAATCTCCAATGTCTGAGCACAGAAATTCTGGTTAGGTGATTCAGCAACAAAATATTAGATTTCTAAAACTCCTGAGCAATTACCTAAAAGGTATTACCACAAGCTACCAAACATATAATCCTTTCTTACAGATTTTAATTAGGTATTGTTTGTCTGGTGCTTTGGAAATGCAGGAGGTAAAACATGGTTCTAAAGTGTTCATTTTCTAGTGGGACCACCCTGGAGGTGGCAGAGCCTCCAGGCAGGATATTTTGCCTACTTCCAACCAGCACTGCTGGTGCCAGCTGCTTCAAGTAGCTGTGATGGGAGAAGAACAAAGCCATCAGCTCCAGCTGATCCAGAAGAGTGCTTTAGAGTCTCCCACTTCTTTCCTGCTGTTTAAGTGTGATGCTCTCCCTTCTGCCTCAGCTACATGTAGTGTGTCTCTGATACAAAAAACCTAATACAAAAGCCTTAAACTTTGCTGATATCAACTGTAAATCTTAGAGAAGCCTCAGGAAATGTCCTTAATTATTTAAAAAGAAAGCTGTAATAATAATAGCATGCTATCTGTGATTAAGCAAGCAGTGGCAGCATGACAGATTATTTAAAATGTATTGAAGGAGAGCATTGACTTGGTGGATTCATGAGGACCATGAAAGTCATCTGATGGAACAGCTCTGGTTAGTCTGGACACTTTGTATAAAACAGCCATAGAGGAAACATTTTGCACATCTCTGAGGTTTAAAGAGAATATAATGCTTGTGGAGCTGATGATTGGTGGCAGCAATCAGAGATTTCACCCCAGTTCAGCCTACTTGACTGTGTCTGTGCCAGTAGGCCAGCATGGTTTGGCAGAGCATGTAGGTAACATTACTCAATGGTGCCATTCACCCAATACAGGTTTAGAGGGGATGATCAGGTCTATGCCATGGACTGAATGCCCACAGCGCTGGAGAACATGAAATGCCTCTCCCATAGAGCAAATCTGCTCTGGGCATGAGCTGTGGTGAGAACCAGAGCTCTGTAAATGGAGTGCAGTAAAGGCTTACGGCGAAACCACTCTCTGGATCTGAATGGAGAGGCTGATGTGGACTCATCCTTCTTCTGCTAAATTGGTGGTGCAGACATTCTCCCACCTGTGATGTTTTACATTCCCTGGCTCAGTATTCTCTTAGGTCTGGAGGAGCCTTTGTCCTGGAACGCTAGTGCAGTGGCACAAAGGCTGTCTAGGGCTGGGTGTGTCTCCATCATGTCTGCTGGAAATATAAATGTCTAAACCCTCACTAATAAAGAGAAGTGGAATTTGTCATCACAGCACCAGGCCCCACCAGGAAGGGGTTGTTACCAGAACTATTGCAGCAAATGGGATTGGCAGAGGAGATAGGAGGTTCTTCATTTGAAAGTGTTATGAATACTTGTGGGTATTAAAAGAGTCTTTCATAAGACTGACATACAGTGGACAGAATTAATACTCCTTCTATTACTCTCTTGATCTTTTTTAACTCCAGATTTCCCCAAATTCACTGTTGCTTGTAAAAGTTTAGGCATTACATCAGATATCATCAGTGTGATGCTATTTCATTAAAAGTCTGGCAAACAGAAACCTGTTTTAAACTGCTTTGGATAAAATAATGATGATGATGATGATGATGATAGTAATAATGATGATGTTAGTAACCACCTGTGATTATGTACTGCTGTAAATGGAGGGGAAGTGAAAACATTTTCTCAGAGGTTCACAGTACAATATGGGAACAATTACTTTTAGACTGTGCCTTTCTCAACAGAGAACACATTTAAAAATTTGAAGTCAGTGGCCTTAGAGAACTTTTATGCACAGCTTGTGAACATTAAGCCCCTTTTACAACATGCAGCTGGCTAGGACAGCATGGCAGGGTCCCACCCCAGTCTCCTGGGAATCGATGGCAGTCATCTCCTAATGAGAAAGGCACTGAAACCCAGCACCGATGTCAAGGTGGAGTCCCCACTGAGAATATGACATCAATGGAGAAAAAAGTTCCTCTTTTGGCAAGGTGTATGAATATAAAGGAACTTATAATTGGATTTCCTTAAAGACTTGTAGAACTAACACTCTTACAACTCTTCACATTGAAAGGAAGTTCTTTTAAATTCTGTTAGTTCTCCAGCCTACATTTTTTAGAAAAGTAAGATGTGCAGCTTCTGAAGAAAGCCAGGAACAATGAGGTGAGCCGTATTTGCATTCAAGAGTTATTCTGTGGTGGCACATTGTCATCTTTTGTTGAAATATCACAACTTTCAAAAAGACTCCTTTGAAGCTAAAGAATTATATTTCATCTTGTTTTCTAAAAAGTTACACTGAATACACACTTTGAAATGACAACGTGAGATCTGACTGCCCTTTAGCATAGGTCTGTCACCTAAGGTGCCTGTGTTCAAATCAAGGTCATTGTGTTTTCTGTTAGCTGTGGATGATAGTACACATCACATCACTCTGTATCCACACCACTGGCATCCCAACATTTGGTATGAAAGTCTTCAAGATACTCTATTTGGAAGATGAACAAGAGTCAACTAATAAGGGCATTAGATTTAAATACTAGTCTCTGCTTTGAGTGGTTTCTCAAGATCAAAGTTGAGGCTGATGCAGGGCTATGTGCCATACAGAATTAATGCTCTACAAGACTGAAAAAAAGGTATTTTAAATGTCTGAGTTATGCAGTGCTGAAAGACTTTTGCTCTCACTAATCAGTGGGACAGAGTGGTCCCAAACTTTTAAGACGAAGCAATCATGGCAGAATTAGGAACCAAGTGCCACCTCCAGCCTGGAAGCAGTTTCTTTCTTTAAATAAATTGAGAAAAAATAGCAACAGTTTACAGCCAATCTCAAAATGGGCATTAAGAATGTATGGGCAGTAGGAAAGCACCTCAGCTGCAAATGGACATTCAAGAACTTGCAAGGGATTGAGATCAGATTCTCTGAACCACTCTTCTCTCCATGGTATGGTTTTCATGCTGGTCTGCACTAGTGATTAATGTAGGCACAATCAAAATGTACTTGAAACTTTCAGTGAAAAAGCCCAGTGAGCTGCTTTGCATATCCTAGATTTTAATGTACTTATTGACTGTCTCGCTGAAGTGTTGTCTTATTAACAATGTGCTTTTATTCAGGTAGTTACCATTCTGCAGAGGTCTGGAGTCCCGCCCAAAGCCTACTGCTGACTTTTCCTTCATGACCCAGGCAGAAAGCTCAACTCCTGTGCTGATAATTCCCCATTAGCTAAAAGGAGAACATGAAATTTTTGGTAAGCCTGCTTCAATAATCTGGGAAAAAAGTCTTTTTAGCATTTCAAAATGAGGTATTTAGGGGATTTGGTTTTCTTCTTTATTATTTTTGGGCTGAGTCCTGAACCCCTTACATAGGCAAAACCCTGTTCTGGAGTACTTCTGAGAAGAAATAGTGACCAAACCATCTTTGTTGCAATGACTTCCACAGCTCTCTGGCTATGACGCCAAATGAGCACGCTGCTTTCCAAGAACATGCCCAGTATCTGGCAGAAACGTCATTTTAGGACTGACTTGCTCTTAAAGAGGCATCAATTTTGCTCTAAGTGCTATTCCATTAAGAAGAGCTGCAACCGATGCTAGCACTTTATGTTAATATGGAGTCTGAAAGCTTAAAAACATAGACTGCTCAGCAATTAGGAAACTGCACATCAATTAGATCTGAATTTGGTGCCTTGCCAGCCTTACAGATTTCATATATGACCCGGAATAATCATGGGACCAAATTTGTAAAACGGTACATTAACCCCAGTCGAAATTGGCCTCACTTTGCCATGGCTCATCTAAGCAACAGCTTCTGCTCTGTGCAAGACATCTCTGTCTCACAGAAAGAAAGAGCCATCCCACCTGGTTTTCCAGGCAAAGAAAAATAGCACACTTTTTGCTATTGCTGATCATTTTTGTTCTGTACTGAGGGAGCCTGACCCACTGGGCCAAGAACATCTTCCTCAGCCCTCAGGGACCCTGAGAGAGGCCCCTGATTTTCTGCTGCTGGGTTTCTCTGGTTTTCCTCTGCATGTGGGCAGAGCATCTGCATTGCAGACTTTTGTGGTGAAAGGGACCACTGGGGTACTAAGCCTTTCACTGCACTAATCCCAAGGGAATCTGGCCCTTCTCTCCCAGCTGGGAACCCTTCTTCTCTCTGTGTGTCTGTTTCTTATTTGTACAGTGGAGATAACGACACTACCACATCCCACAGGGATTTTGCAAACAGAAATCTATGAATATAGTCCTTGGGATTAGCAGAAAGACTGTGATGATTTGGATCACAGAAATACCCAGATAGATCTCTTAGGGAAACAGCTGGTAAAGGTATTGGGAGGGATTTAATTGCCCTCTGAACAATTAAAATAAGAAAAGGCCATAGTTCTATCTTACTAAGTAGGAGTAAAACTGAACTATTGGATTTTACTCTGCTTAAATGAGAAAAACTGCAGATTTTGTAATTAGATAGTAGAATTCTCTGATACATTCAGTTGCTTTTATTATCCAATGGTTTACAAAATAGGAGTAATCTCTGAGACCTCTTGTAATGTGTTTAAATAAGCCCAGTGCCAATTAATATGAATGGAAAAGGTTGCACCCAAATAATCACAAGCCTGGAACTGTTAGCATGGTCATTTATGGAGAAATCAGTGCTGACATATGAGCAGCAGAATTTGCTCGAGATTTGAGGAGGAATTGCATAGCCCACTAATGTTCCCGTCTCTAAAGGTCAGCTGTGGAAACAGATGGTCAAAAGAAACTGGCTAGAAATCTTATTGCAGTGGATACTAGCAGTGAACATTACTTTTAAGTCCTCAAAACAGAAGGCAAAAATATTATGACTTGTGATCACAGTCTGCATTGCTCCATTTCCACTCTCCTAAGCTATTTTACATGCTACCATGAGTCTGACCAGACTTTCTGTGTTGAGACACTCCAAAATCTTGTGGCATGTCTTCTTGCATGGGGCAGGGCCAGCTTGAGGCCCTAGGACCTGAGCTCAGTCATCACCCAGACTTTCTCTTGGTATCAATGTCCCAGGTGAGTAGAGCAGCCCTGGCCATCTCTACACACTGCTGCCCCCACTGTGGCAGGTAATGCCATGGAGCACCAGCTGCTGGGACTCTATGTGTACTCTTTGGGCTTCAAAAAGTGTATTTATTAATGCAATCTTGTTTCGGTTTGTTTTGGTTTTTTTTTTTTTATGCTTCCATATGCTTTTATTATAAAGTCTATGAGTTTGCATTTATTAGAATTGAATTGTGGTTTTGCATAATCTGTTTTTGCTATAATACTGGCATTGTGCTGGTATTGAATGATTCTTAATTCTGCCACTGCTTATTTTCTTGACCTAAGGAGAACTACAGTGTGTGAACAGTGCTCATTAAACCCTGTCTGCAAGCAGTTTACCTTGCTGTTTCTGTCAGTCCTAGGCTTAGTGAGTGCGTAGGAGAACAGCTGAGAGAGCACAAAGAAGTAGATAGGGACATTTCCAGGCACTGTGAAAAGCAAGATAGTGGCATGTCCCACTAAGAGGCCTGAGTCCAGGCAGTACATATAGTTGATTAATTGCATATCTGCATGACGCTAGGCACCATAGAGATGTACTGTATCTCTCTAAGCCCTCACGGCCAATGCCCCTTAAATCATCCATTCCAATGGTGTCATCCACTGCACAAGCTGGCACACATAGTTACATAAATATCAGCTGACATTTCACATAAATAGGGCGATCAAAGGCAATACAAGGTTTTTTTTGACTATGAAATTATGAAATCATGACTCCAGAAGACACCCTGTTCTTTTGACAACTGTTCCCTGAGAGATTTTGCCATCTACACAGTGTGATTCTCTAGATATATGATATGGAAGCAGAGGTCCCAAGAGCAGGCTGTGCAATTAAGATCAACACATTTATCCCAGGCTTTGACACCCTGTTATGTCTGTGCATGTGGTGACCATTTCTGCAGGACAAGGGGCTCAAGAAGATCACTTCTTGAGGGACAGTGGGGGCCAGGAGCTGGACCTGGTCAAGAATATGGACAGGCTCATGTTTTGTGAAGAGTTTTAACATGAGGTGGGGAGGCTGAGAAATCTTCTGTGCCTGGAGAAAGGCTGGATGTGGCTCTGATGAGGAGAAAACAGACAGTCTGGACAGCCAGTGATGCCCATGCTTAAACCGGGGTGGTTACTTAGCAGGCGATTGCCCTGGCAGAGCTCTGGCTGTGACCACCTCGTGTCTGCACAGCTCTGTAAGGGTGAGCGTGCCTCATGCCTGAGTGACTGGCAGAAGAGAGTGGCAGCATGTCACTGCCTTCCAAGCCTTCTGGGGAACCCTTCACACGCGTCCTATTTCCTCCAGCCCCCAGACAAAGTGGCAGAAACCGAAATCTGATTTACAGCTTCCGTTCGCTTGCCTTAATAGACCAGGGTGTGATCTGAGCTCACACGCCTTGCTGCTCATCGCATCTGACAGTCCAGACTTGCACCTCCAGGACTAGGAGTGTTCTCATCCTGCAGCCGCTCTCATTATTTCACTCCAGTTAATAATGTCTGTCTCTGTATGGGAGGGTTTTTTTTGTTTTTTTTTTTTTATGGAAAAGTTAGGAAGCAACTCAAGTCCTGTGATTTTCTCAGATATTACATTCATTATTTTCTCATCAATGTAATAGTCAGATTCTCCCATGATACGACAGGAGCATGAACAGACATTACAGCTGAACAATCCCCTTTTACAAGAACAGGCCCTTTATCACTGTCTCCTACCCCCTTTTGCAATATTCTGTGGTTTTGAGAGAAACCCGGTTTCTGAAATCTTGAAGAACTGTATTAAATACCACTATTGTGATTTCTTTTCACTGAGCATTTGGCTTCCTCTTTCTGATTCTGAAAAGAGAACCCTCAGTTCTGATATAGGATCTGCATAACATGAACAATAAGGGGAGCAGCAAAGCATGCAGGAGAGTCTTTCACAGTTTTTTCTTGTATTTTTCTGTCTTCCTCCTCCTCCTGCTTTAGATTCTCCAAGTGTTCTTCTACTTGCCATCAAATAAACAACCCTTGTGAAGCTTTGGGCTCAATTAAAGTGCTAAATATGCTACTATAACCCTTCTTAACTTTGTTCAGAGTTGATTGTATAGTTCTAAAGGTAAAATTCTTTTTTCAACCTATATATATTCAGGAGAACAGCAAAAAGCATTCTAAAATGGGAAGAAAAAAGGCTGAGGTTTTCATGTTACAAAGCAATTTTGGGAGCATTAGCTAAGGAATCTGCCACTGTGCTTTACATACGATGTTATTGTGCTTAAGAAAGATGATACCACACATGTAGCATGACTGGAAGCACGACATAAAAGAATAATTAGACAGGTGCTGCCTATAATTATTTTGGCAATTTTAAATCTTTTAAAATACTCATGTATTTATATTTGTTACCTCTTCTAATTTGTCTTGAAAATAGGTCTGTTTACAATACAGAACCAAAAGCATTTGAAAGAAGGAAAAAAACTCCTCCTCCCATTTCTCCCAGTTTCCACTTACATTTCAAAATCTACACATCCCTTTACTTCAGATCCCAAAGTTGGAGGTGCTAAATTTCCCTTCCAACCCAACACATTGATTCATTTTTCTTCTGTTTTAAGAAGTAGAAGAAAAGGAAAAAAAATATTCCATGTTCTTGGTGGTAGAGGTACAGAATGGATATTATCTAAACTTCCAGTGAATCACAGCTGACAGTGTTGCTATTTCTAGGCCAGAGAATCACTCTTTGAACAAAATGCAATTGCTGTGTCTTTTCAACCTGCGCTTCAGCAGAGTGAAACAGCAGGATTCCCGTACTGTATAATAACTGTCAGAAACAATTTCTGCTCTGTAAGTGAGGTGAAGCAAAATGTCAAAATATTTGAATACATTTCATTGAGGATATCTTCTTTTAAATTAGTGAAGGCTAGAGGAAGAGAATCCTATTCTCTTGCATAATAAATATGCATGAAACAGTAGGGCCAAGTGAATTCTAATAAAGCTGGGTCCTTGCTCGTTAATGTGTTAGAGAACAACAACAATAAAACACAATAATTATTAGTTAAAGAAATGCCAGCACTGGCCTTTTACCAACACTCCTGAACATATAAATCGCAATAAATTTAGACTGTCTGAAGATGCTGCGTTAATTACCATATTTTACAAAATGCCTTGGGTAGGGGGGAGCAATCACAGTGACCGAGAAGTATCCCAGCCTGAGTGTACACATCTCGTTATTAGTACAGCTGCTTTCCTTGGAAATCATTAGCCAAACCATGTTATCTATTCTCCTACCCAGAGAAGAATGCTAAGGAAAGTTTACTAACAAGACCTCATAATTTTTTGTGATTTTCCAGCCCAAAGCAGCTTATGAAGAAAATGCTTGAGAGTCTGCAAACACCTAGAGTTGAGATACTTTCAGTGTAATTGTCTTGAATTTGCAAACAATTCTCTCGTGCTCCTACTTACTGCTTGCAAAGAAAGGCTGCACAGGTTAACATGTCTCGAGCACAGTAATAAGCAGCAAGGTGACACATTTGTGCCCAGGAGGATGGCTGAGCAGAACACCTAATTCATGTGCACCAAGAGCTGCCAGTCATGCAACCCTTTCAAGCAATTTAATGCAAGATTCAAGAAAGCTGCAAAGGACCAGAAGAGATCTGCAACACTGAAAGGCAGAAGCTTTATCTGAAGTCCCACAACAGTGAGGGAATTACATGGAAGCATCTCAGCAGCCCTAAGATGTGGATTGCTCTTACATACCATGGACAAGTTGGCTCCCTGCTTTTCTCGAGTCCCTGTCAATGTGAGGTGGAACACCAGAGCACTCACGTAATGGATGCATCCAGCACAGAGTTTTGTCCAGCTATAGCCAGTCTATGATTCAGAGTAAAGCAGAAAAAAGCTTGCCAGAAGCCAAACCGCATGGCCAGGAAAGGAAAAATTATCCCCAGTCCCTGCAGGTCACCTGTGGAAATGGAAACATCACACTAATGTTAAGTAAGGGAAAGGTCAGTGAAACATATATTTGTGCAGGTATAACTCTAGAAAGAGGAATATGAATGCCCATAAAAAACCTCCCTCCAGTTTCCTGAGTGTTCTTGCTGACTGTATTGAAATGCTGAAGTGGATCCGTCATTAAGGTGGTGAGCAGAAATAATAAGCACAATTTATAATGACATGGGCACACATACATACACACACACACACAGAGGCAGGAATTCTCTGTATCAGTGAAAATAAGACTAGCCCTGAATTGATTTAGGATTCATTAGTTCACAGAGCTCATTATGCAACATCATGAGATAACAGTTCAGTCCTATTTTTGGTTTTCTACTATAACCCAAATAAAGCATTATTTTTGCTGTTGATGCTAAAATGCTCACATCTGAAAAAGCCTATTTCTAATAACTTTTTAATTTACTGTTTTTTAAAAAGTATTGATCTGAGTAGCTAATACTGATGGATTGCTATGTAATATACTGATCTTCCCATAAATTTCCACTCTGCTTGGCATTGTGATCCTTTGCCCATTTAGGACCCTGGAAAAATCTTGTAGGAGATGACCAGAACAGGTTAATTTGAATTACCATATTTTTCTGTAATGGAAACTGGAAATCTTTTTTGGTAAAAGGTTTATACTTACAGAAAAACTGAAAAATACCTAAGTTGCAGGGTTTTCTACTGAATGTAATACCAGTCAATAGCCTTGTTTAGAAATGTAGACCAAATTTGTTGCATTCCAAACCTCTGCTAGAGGAGGAGATTAAATCTAGTAAATTTCTATCCAGATGCCCTTTTATCAGAGGGCATTTTGATAGCAGTCCAGTGTGTAATGACAGATTACAACATATTGACTGTGCTGAGCACACTGCCAGTTACACCAGTTCTACCAAAATGCATTACTTTTAGCACAGGGCTTTTTGTATCTATCCAATGTGTTTCCTCTGCAGGGAAAAAAACCTCAGAATTTACACTTGTTTACATTCTTAAGATGCCTGGGTGATTTTATTTTGAAGGCAAGTGATAGAAAATAAATAATGTTGTTTTCTTTCAGATAAAATCTTCCTAATTTGTGAGGATTCTGCTTGTTGATTTGATTGCTGGGCTGCATTATTTAAAATAGTGTAGCTAGAGATTACAGGTTTCTTTGGTAATACTGAGATAAAATTACAAACCATTTTGCTGGTGTTCAGAGAAGATAATGGCAGCCCTTGGTAATGTACAGTGGTCTGCCAAAATTGCTGAAAAGAAAGAGGAAATTTCATCTAATCCACATAAATTGAGTATGGGGATTATCAGGCTCTCTGAAACATGCTTACTTTAGTTCTGGCGTGTGGCAGGTAGCTATCCAAGATGAAATATGCTTCCCTGCTCGTCTAACCATAGAATATACAGGATTGGTCTCAATTGTCTGCTTGCAAGTATTTTGAGTAAATTCAATAATCATAATTGCCTTGTTTTCCTCATATTTTCTTTCTGTTACTGCTCAGCCTAATGTTTCTCTTCTTGTTGTGTTTTCTCACCCTGGGGATCAAGGGATTGTCTCTGTATCTTTTAATTCCTCCCTCATTACCAATTTTTGATTCTCTTCTCCATCCCATTAAAACTCTGACTAATTGAAACCTCTTCTGTATGTAATATTCCTTGCTACAGACTTCTTGCTGATTGTTCTCTTACTGTTTACACTGTACACATCCTGTAGCTGAGCATGCACCCTGATCACAGGCTGAGTGAAAAAAAAAAAAAGGAAAAAACCATGTTATTTTGTAACAGTTTTTCATTAATAAATGCCTTCATTTATTTGAAGATTACACAGGTGATAATGGTTCTCTTACTTTTATTCCTGGTCTATGAAGAAATTTAAATAAAACAGTTGTCTTTCAGTGAACTTTTTAACTAGTTTCAGACATATGTACACAAGGGTAACACATTGCTTTTGGAAGAATCAATCTGGCATGTATTCAAATGGCTCAAATTTATTGAATAGTATATTTTTAAGGTATGAAAGAACAAGCTCCTTGGTAAGCATTAGGAAGCACACCATTTGCAGTTCAGATGTCAGTAATTTTTGCTGTTGCTGTGGCACCAAAGAACAAGCAGAGCTACCACAAGCCTTCTAAAAGCTTAGTATGTTTTCATTTTTACTTATCTAAAAATGTTGAGGGGACTCTGTTCATCTTTTCCAGAAAATGCTCCACCAAGAAGGGAATCAATGCTTGATGAGGTAAATGTTTTGACGAAGTCATAACCTTTTCTTATGGTTTTACAATAAAAAAGTAATACAGACTTGAATGAGAGAGTACAATGCACAGTGAAATAAAGATTACTCTGAACAAACATATAAAGGAGAGGGTACCATAGGACTGTTGTTGCCTTTCATGTGGGTTCCCAGTATCTCATAAACCCCAAGTCCCTCTGAGAAGCTAAAGCAAGAGCTGATGAATATAATTGACCCTATCGCAATTTAAATTTCCTGGCTGATGTGATATAAAAGCTTTGGATCGAATCTGTTGAGGCAGGATTGCAGGTTTGGATCAATGCTTTTTCATATTACTGTAACAGATGAGCATCAAAATTCCTGTAAATATTTCTCTCGCAGTTGCCAGTAATTATCTGTGTAAGTGACAATTGAATGACTTTAAAATAAACTTAAGTCATGAAATCAGGTGCGATCTCTATGTTTCTCACTCATAATCTTTTATCTTTTTTTCTTTCCCACCCTTGTCTGTGTTTCCTTCATCACTTTTCCTTCAATCTTTATCTAAACATGTTTGGTTTTGAATGCCAGTTGTTCCTCAGGCCTGCGGTCTCTGTCAGGCCTTTCATTTAAGCAACAAATGGAGTGCAACAGATGGAAATGGGACTGGAACTACTGGATCTATAAATGAATTGGAAAACATGTCATGTTGCTTTGTGGAAGAAGGCTGGGATGAATAGTGGTGAGTGGCAAAGTGAAGCCTCTGTTTTAGGGAAAAGAATATTTAGCCTGCCTGGGACGGTAAACCCTTTGCAAAACTTCAGCTGTAAGAGGGGCCAAAGTTGAGTCAGGTACATGAGTGATTCTTGTCACCTGTGTGAGTTTTAACCCATCAAGATGCAAAAGACAGCTGAAAAGGTGAACAAATTCTTTCTTCTAGAGGGTTTTCTCTGACTGACACAAATACACAAAAAAATCACAGATTCACAGAATAGTTTGGGTTGGAAGGACCCTAAAGATCATTTGGTTCCAACACCCTGCCATGGACAGGGGCACCTTTTACCAGACCAGGCTGCTCAAAGCCCTCCCAATCTAAAAATCTGTAAACAGCCCGAACAAATATTTCCCTAATTGTGATATATATTTAACTTGGATTAAAAAAAAACAACCTGCAAATGAATAATTATCCCTAATATATATATTCTGAAAAGCAGATAAAGTAGGAAGAAGTGACAATGAAACAAAACTATCAGGAATGGCAAAAGGCAACAGCTATGAAAATGAGAATAAAAATGTCTCTAGAAGCTGAAATTGAATATACAGTAGACCAGCACCTGAAGTAAAGTCTCACACCCTTTCAGAAGGATTTTGTTGTAGACATAATTCAGGAAAAATGAATTCATTTGAGACACTTCCTTAATCATAAGATTCTGTCTTACAGGAGAAACAAGAACTACAAAAATAATTAGGGGCATGGAGTGAATTCATTTACAAGGGGAAAGATAGCTAGTTATCTTTGCTAGGTGATGATTAAGAGTGGGAGAGGGATGCATAATAAGAATTTACAAATATTAGAGGCATAAATATACAAAAAGCAGATTATAAATATGCAGCAAAGTATTTTTAAATCCAAGGACCAATGTTTGGGTTGTAGGTGACTTATTTGCTAAGGGAAAAAACACATGATGTAAAGCCTTTTTCTGTGTAGGTTACTGGTTCAAATCTGCCCCTAGCATGACATGACTTTATAAGTTAAAGACTATTTAGAATTCTCCTTGAAATAAATTTCAGGAGAAAATATCTTCATTACAAAGGATGAAGGCTGGACCAGCACTGCTGCTTGATGACTCAACAGAGCGGCAACTGACATGCACAGCCCCTTCCCAGGGTGGTGAAAGTGAGGTTGGTTGGTGTGGGAAGCAGAGGGAGACTTGCACTAACCCTGTGCACTTGCCCCTTCACTTTATGCTGTGAGATCAGGATCCTGTCAGGATCTTATTTGTGATACCGTGTGCAGGTAAGTAGTGAAACAGTGATTAGTGAATGTGATTTTATGGAGCCAGATTTGTGCAAAAATTGCACATATGTTAAAGCCTATGGGAAGGGTTTTGCAGGAACAGATTTGCATTTATTGCACTCACATACAGAGTTATGGATACGCAATTTCAAACAGTTGAAAAAATTTATTATGTTCCTCTCTAATAGAATCCTAAACTCTAAGCACGACAGGACACTGCTATGTCCCCACGGACACCTAGACAAGCACTAGGATTTATCAAGGGTCTTTGTGTAAGGACTGACCCAGCTGCTGCACTGGCTGATGCCTGCAGGACAAAGAAGCACTACAAGCCAGTACCCTCTTCTCTTGCCTCACTAGCCACCATAAAAAAAACAAATCTCCAAATCTGTAAAGTTTTAGCCCATTCTGTTGTGTAATCACAACTGAACTGCATACATACTGTATGACCTATATGGAGAGCCAGAAGAAAGGCTAAAAAACCCCCTCCAATAATAAACAGCAGTAGCAGGGGATCTGGATGCTTCTAGCAACACGTGTAAGTGAATCAGAATGCTCTTGTAAAGCAGACTGACAAATACTCCTAGTAGAAGTAAAAGCTGCTTTTTAAGCTACCTCATACTTGACAAAGGCAATCTGCTACATACACCTATACTAATCTGAGTGTCAAGAAATATCTTTCTCTAAAATTCTGCATATAATTTGACTTAGAAGGGGGAGAACAAATAAGTAATTTGCTAAATCTGAGAGATGTTTGTAGCACTTCCTTTTGCTGAACCAGAACATACAATGCATTAGGACTCCTTAATGTAGGTATTGTTTTGCTGTGGAAGGTTACTGAAACTACGAGTTTCAGAGAAAATGGATTTGGTAATAATTAAATACATTCTGTGCAGGAGTAAACATATCTCTTCTAAGAAATATAGTAGTGTACTTAATTTTCCAGTTCTCAGGTTCCTTTACAGACCATAACATGCATGCTCCTTTTAAGCAGAAATCTCTGCTGGTTTGGGTTTTACTGTCTTTAATCAAGTAAATCCACCTCCTGCATCAATTAAGATCTGAAGAATTAGCACTTAGTGTCATAAAAGTATGTATTCTAATTTCATTTACAATGCACAAATTGATGACATAAGGCAATCTGTACCTCTCATTTTCTGCCCCTCTCTCGCTCCCTCCATCCTCCCATCTGAATAATGTGGTTCAGAGCAGGAAAGGTCAGCATTTCAATACCTATGCGAATGAAGGTTTCTTTTTAGTGTGACACAAGGTCTCCTTTTCTCACGATTTGAAAATTCAGAATAGATTTTTTTCATGACTTGCCCTTGACTATAGTTAGCCCTTCTCAGTGTAAAATAGGATCTACCCATATTTGAATTATCTTTATTATTGATAATGAAAGGTTTTAAGAGGGAAGATGGAAGGGATGAATACCAGAATCCTTGACTGAAACTGGTGCTCTGAGCAGAGATTCTTCTGGAATTACCCCTAACGTATCGAGGATCTTTTTTTTTTGTTAGGGTTTTGGGGGGGGGTGGGGGGGGAGGTTTAACCTTTTTTTTATCTCTCCATAGAGTTCGGTTTATGGAGTTCAGAGAATGGGGAGATATTATCCTCTGTCCTATCTGTAAGTGAATGACTGTATCTATCGTCCGCGTGGGTCGAAATAATTCTTTTTCAGATCAGTCAGATTCTGGTCTGGAGAGTGTCTTTTGTTGCCAGATTCAGTTCTAATATTCATCTTCCCATCTGTTTTTCCTTGCAAAGATGGCAGTGAACATGCATGGGTGGTATAAAAGGACATACCTGCCCTGACTTGAAAAGGAAATTGCTTTATACCAGCTGAAGATTTACTGAAGAGTAGCTTCTCTGCTGGTTTGGGGGAGGTTGGATGGCTGATAACAACCAGAAAAAAGAATGTCACTACTCGTTTTGCTCTCCATTTTATCCGGGTAATAATGCTTGTACTGTTCAAGGCTTCTCTTTCAGTCCTTTTCTGTCAATACATTTCAAATCCAGCATCTAGTGGTACAAGCCAATTAAATCCCAAATTCACTTGTCAGAGCATTCTCTCTATGTGTCTGCCATATTCTGGAGCCAAGTTCTTCAGTTTCTTGGGTTTAGTCCAAGAGGAAACATTAACAATAAATAACGATGAAGATCTGTATGCTGGGAATTAAAACAATATCTATTAAAGGCACTCCACAGAAATGAACTTGAAATGCACGATGTGAAAATTAAATAAAACCTGTAAGAATATTAAAGCTCCAAAGAAATAAATGGGATGACTGCTGAGAAAAAATGAAAATGAGGTGCCCAGTGTTTTTAAACTGTTTGGATTTTTGGCAGCTTGCACAGTAAGTAAAGGCTTTGAATCAGAAAAATTCCAAACAACTTTCAATTGCCCTTAAGCATATTTTGGACTCAGTTCTCAGTATGGACAAATGTCACAGAGGGGAAGAAATCTGGCTCAAAACTATGAAGTGTAAGTATTGAAAAAACTTAAATATGCAAAATGTGTGACTTTCTATTATATTTTTAACAACATTTCAAGGTTGGATACATAATTCATGGCATTTTGGATATCTTGAGAGAAAGTACAGTGTTGTAAAATTTCTGGATCAGCATCTCTTGGCTTGAGAACAGACCCATACCTCTGAAACACTTTCAGCTCCCTTAAAACTGTTCTGACTACAAAAGCTCCAATGCCATGATCCAAAGACCACAGAAAAAAAAAAATCTTAAAATTATCCTTATTCCAAAATGTGTTCTGAATCTGCCTGCATTGTGTAAGGGAAGGGATTCATCCTTTATGTGGAATGGGCTGTTTAGAAATACAAGGCAACAAAGCAGCCTGCACTTCAGCAATTTCCTTCTTAAGAAGGAAGAAATCATCTCCTTGTGGAAGAGACCCATTATCTCAGAGAGTTCATTTGTTGTTGTGGCTGCTTTTTTATCACAGCAGCCGCCACAACAAAGCACGGAATGACAGGTACCAGAACTGGTGAGCACCTTGGCTGCGCTAAGAAGCCGTGTTTTTAAGGACACGTTTGGACAGCTTTGTCCTAAAGCTGCCTTTGCATGTGGATGGTGTGGTGTTCGTGGTGCTTTTCCCTCTTTTCCCTCTGAGACTCTTTCTTGAAGCATCTAGAAGGAAATAAACTTCAGTGCTTGCAAACTTTTTTTGCCTACCTGGTGTTTTGAATCCATTCATTTTTTTTTTTGCTGTTGAACATGAAAACTGAGCTGTATAATTGTACACAGCTCCCAGTCCCTGCAGTGCTGAGGTCAACCCAAGCTAAAACATGAGCTGCCTCTCCAAGCTCACCCTGGAGACAATCATCCTAAAACCGATGGAAAACAGAGCCCAGTGCAAACACTTGAGCTGCAGTCCCTTTCATCTGCTCTGAAAGGCTTTTGGCGAGATGTCAGATGGCACCTCCCGGCCCCGCCAGTGCCTGGCAGCTCTGCCGTCATGCAGGGGCTGGCTGCCTCACCAGGGCACTTCACCCTCTCCCCCTACAGCCTCTGAAAGTGGGAGGCACTGCTGCCCTCCTCCCCACAGGGGCCACGGGGGTTGCTCTTCAGCATGTTCTGCTCAGCAGTTGTCTCTCCATTGGAGACATTCAGGGAGGTCCTTCAGCGGACCCAGCCGTGGGATAAAAGCCACACATTAAATAATAGCTGTTACTCTCAATCCCCTACACACGGACTTTAAGGGAGAAAAGAAGAAAGGGAGAGCGAGTGCTGTGAAAATAAGTAGTGTTCTGTGTGCTTTAGACTGTGACAAAAAAATGTTGCTAGAAATGAAAATAAATAGCAGGTAATGTCCTCACCATTAGGAATTAAATATTCCTTTAACAACTGTTTTCTTAGGTAGTCCTAGGGCAACTTCAGAGCCTTGTGGTCTTGATGTTTTACACGTATTTTTGGTGGATTAAGCATGTTCTTTCCTTCACGTAATCCTAGAATCAAATCAGGATCTCAGAGGACTTCAGTCACCATGCTCCTGCCCTGGTGCTCTCTGTCCTCCCCAAGAGAACAATTTACAGCTGGGTAATGCTATGAACATCTGGCCAGAGGTTTTTTAATCCAGACCTTGAGGGCAACTGAACCTCCTGGATCTACGTGTCCTCACAATTTGCCTTATTTCCTTCTGGTACTGTGATGATAAGTAGCTGCAACATCTCCAGGGTGCAGTTCTGCATGCTGTCTCCTTTCAAAGGAGTCATTGAGGGAACAAACCTGTCTGGGGCAAGAAGGAGATCACCCATACTGAGATGGCTTGCTTGACTATCTCCTAAATTACCCTCTCCCATAAGTACTACCAGCACTAGGGAGTGCCAAATTAAGAGCAATGTGAAATCTTTGCAAATGGTGACTAAATGATGGAGAAAATAACAATGTAAATAACTTGGTAATTTAAATAGCTGGTTTATAAATAAACCAAAGTCAATATATATTCCTGCTGGTCTCTAAAGAAATTAGACCAGTAAATTCCTGTGAATCACAATAAGGAACATATTTTGTGCTTTTAAAATAAATCTCCAAGCTGCATGATTAAGTACTTTTAATTATTGTAGAGTGGTACAGGCAGCAGCTTTATATATTATATCTCTCCAATCAATAACAAAAGAACTGCTTTGCAGGAACTGATGCTGTACTTTTGCAAGAAAATTAGTTGTACTTCAAAAGAAAAAGTCAAATGTTAACTTTAGTTTGTCCTTGCTAGTCATTTTATTTGACATGCATTTTAAAATTATGTTGGTTATTTTGTGAAGAAACACACTGCTTAAAAAAATGCAGTGTGCCTTGAACTGGGTAAAAGTTTGGCTGGTTTTTGCATTTTAGTTGTAGCTGATGAGAGAAAAAAACAATGGAGAAATACTTTTCTTTGACTTCATAAGAAACATGCATGAATGCAGAGATAATTTCTCTAAACTTTCTTTTATTTAAAAAAATATGAAAGGAACTCTGAAAGGTGGGCACTTGAGAATGGTATTTTATTTTAAAAGAAACGAAAAAATGCTCACAGTAGGCAAAATCCCCATATGAAGCCTGTAGCCCGTTGCATTCAGCAGGTAGTCTGGATTGTTAGCATAATAGTAAAACTCCAACAGTGACACTTGAAGCAAAACTTTATGCATTTTTAAAGACAGCTAAAAAAAAACCACCCTCAACTTGATTCTTGCATTCTTGTTTTCAAGCATGGCACTGGAAATACAAGCCAATATAGTCTTAGCAACCAGTATTAGCAGCCTGGACTTTTCTCTGAGCAGCTCTGTGCAGCATGAACACTGGAGAGATGTTAGTCCCGTTCAGGGTCACTGTAGACCTGTTTTTCAGAAAACCCACCTTGCTTATAGGTGGCTTCATGTTTAGACAACCACATCTGTCCCTCTGTGGCCCATTGGGATCACTCTTTTGCCTTGTTGAAATTCCTAAAACAAGTCTTTTACTCCTCCTTACCTGAGCAAGTCGTGATCATGCTATCAGAAAGGAATAGACTCCTGTGAAAATGCCTTAGTGGCACAGGAGCACCCGGCTAACATCACTGCTGACCACACTCAGAGGAGCTGGGCACCTTGGGTCTGCTAGCAGAGCTTGACCCAGACACATGGGAGGGAGGCTCATCCCCTGACCTGGAACTAAACTGCATTATCTTTCCTTCTCTTAGCAGTGCAGTTTTTTTTCTCAGAAGAGAGAGCTGCTTACTGCCAGTAGCAGAGTCCGCAGTCAGAAGTGCTTGCTTTGCTTTTGATATTGGCAGGTATTTTGTCCAGGAAGCAGCCACTATTAGCTATTCATTGTGTCATTTCACACCTCAGGTCTCTCTCAAGCTCCAGCTGTGTTGTGGATTACTCCAAACCTATCGGAAATGGGCTGGCTTCAAAGACATTTTCTCCATTTAACCATCATAGAATATTTCGGCACCTACTTTCTCATCTTTGTCATGTTTTGCACATCTGGCAGAGTGGTTGTATTCATAACAGCTGACATTTCAGTGGCACTCCTGCACAAAGGCATCCAGCAAAGTTTGCAGAAAGTGTCCAGCTGCCCCCAGGGCAGCAGTTATCTGTGGTTCCTCAACTGCACCAGGCAACATCCAGCCTGAGGATGGGCAGAATGAATTACAAAATTTTATATTGACCCCAGGGCCAACATTATACTGGAAAGAAGTCTTTGGTAATTTTAATGACTGTAACAATTCAGGAAAAAGTCTCTCCACTAGATCTCATTCTAGTGTAGCATCTTCTCAATGCTGCCCTGAATAGCAAACAGCACTGAGGAGGTGTCCTCTGCCCAGCTTCTCTGTCTCAGCTCTGCTCCTGCTGTTCCTCTTGTCCCACAGGGCTCTGCACGCCCTCACACATTCCTCCCAGGGATGGAAGAGGGGTCTCCCAAATAAAAAGGGTAATAGCTGGCCCAAAATATTCAGATACTTGCTCTGAATTTCACCTGTACCTGTATTAAAATTCACTGCCCATGTACTTCTGCCAGTCAGAGGGGTGGGATTTCTCATCAGAGCGACAACAGCAAAGTGGCACTTTCCCCAAGAACAGCTTGGATTTTGTCTGTGGGAGGGAAGGACATTGATATCAGAAGACATATCAGAATGTCCACAGGAGTGTCTTCCCAGCCCAGTGTATCAATCCTCACTGTCTGATAGACACAGACACACTGCTTTCAAGTGAAAGAGAATTATGTCCCGAGCAGTGCTGCTTGCTGCAGCCCTCCCCCTTTGCCTCCACACCCTGCCAGCCAAACTGCTCACAGAATGACTCTGTTTGGTTGACAAGAGTCACTGTGATCACAGTCCAAGGTGACAGATTCCCCCTTTGCAGGAAGCCATGGGTTAAAGTACAATTGACCTTCAAAACCCACCAGCACAGGCAGTGCTACGCTGGAGTGAAATGCAAGGCTAATTTATGAATGGGGCAACTCATCATCAGCATTTTAATGAATAAACGATGTGCCCATTCATTATTTTTCCATTTCCAAGTGTTAATAAACAGGCCGGTGATAATTAACTGAAATTCTACCTTTATAGAAAAGTGGCACTTCATAAATATCAAATTGTGCTATTATCGTACATATCTGCTGGATTTCCATGAATATATAAATTCGGCAATTACCTCTGGAACTGTTTGCTAAAACATAAGAGCAGGTTAGCGAAGAAGAGGAAAGTCATACAGCAATTAAAATTTGAGAAACAAACAAAACATCCTCCTGATTCAAGAATTCAATGACAGTAAACAGGGCAATGCAATCAGGAAGGAAAGCCCTGTCCTAATCAACAGAGGTGATTTTTCACATAGCTTGAGATGTGAGCTGAGAGAGCAGCGGGGAAAACTGCCTGCAATCAGCTGAGTGAGGCTTTAAGGCACTGAGCATCTGAAATTCCTCCTCAAGGAAGCAGAGCCTGGAGTCACACAATTGTATCAGAAGGGCAACTTCCTTACAGAGAACAAACAGAAACCCTCAAATTTTTGAGCCTTCCTTAAAAATACTCTGAAAAAAATTTCAAAATTTAGAAAATGAACTGACCTTTAGCAGGGGTGGGCTCTGCACATTGCTGGCAGAGGTGGGAGCTGCATCTCTCATCTCAATGGTGTTAATTCCTATACTCTTTCTGAAGGGAGAGAGCAGGTCCCAGTGGAGCGGGAGGCTGTGGGAGCAGGGTGAAAGTGAGGAATGGGACCCTCAGGCAGCAGTCTTGGTTTGGCTGAACCCAGTACAGCACAGTGACTGGCTAGATTGGGTCTGAGACCCTACACCCTCTGGTCCTGGCTTTGGTTATTCAGCATCTCTGCCATCGAGTGGGGTGGTGGGGGACACCTGCAAAACTAGAGACTAGTGGCTAAGTGACATCAGGGCAGAGAGGTGACACAGGCATGTTGGACTAGAGGGTTAGGGCTAGAATTTAATGGTTGTTGCTCCTTCTTACTGCAAAGAGGTGTTGTGCCCTCCCCAGGGACAGTGCTCCTTCACCGAGTGGAAAAACCTGGACTCTCCCACTCCCAGGTAAGGGAGGGTATCCAAGGAATAGCACCGAGACAGGAAAGATGGGAAGGGGCTCACATTGCTATTTCAGCTGCAAACCCAAACTCTGTCTCTGGGGTGCAGGGTGGTGAGCACAGGGACCTGCTCCTGCTCTATATTTACAAACACAAGCTGTGCAGGACAGTGCTGTGGTCAGACCAGGGCTACGGAGCACTTGCCCGTGTGCAGCAGCTATCCACCAGCCCGGGTGATGAGGAGATTATCCTGCCCACAGCAGGTGACAGTGTTGATTCATGGCTCAGCCAGCCCCGGTTGCTTAGCTATGCAGCTGCCATCCCCCGGCTTCCCACATCTCCATACAGTTCCTGAAGCCAAGACTACTCCAGCAAGGGAATGCACTGGGCCTAGAAGGGCAGCTTCCTTTGATGAGGACCTTTCAAACCTCTTTGACCTGACCTCACTGACAAAAGAGCCCTTCAAAGAAGGTGAACTGTTTCATGTGGCAGCAATTTCTCATGTCAATCAAAAAGATTTTTTTCTTACAGAAACAACTCTCTATCCTTTCCCCACAAAATTATTCATTTTAATACAGCTATCCTCCTCTCTGCAGTGAACACCCTTGGGTAGCTTCTTCCAGTGTCTCACAGATACACTCTTCAATTTGAATTTTCATATTTTATTTTCTTTCAATGGGGGAGAAGGGAATGAAGTGAACTTTCTTTGATTAAGATTCTTCTTTTGCATTTTTAAAACACACAACTTCTAAAAAGCAAATTTCTGCATAAGATCTGGTGGTCTTCTGAATATCTTTTAAGAAATAGATGCTCAGCTTCCTTCCTTTTTTTTTTTTTTTTAAATGATAGAGATAGATTTGACCTGTTGGCCTCAAATTTTTAACTCAGTTTTCTTCCTTAAAATATTACTGCACCAGTATTTGAACTTCTATGACATTGGGAGATACAAGTGAAACAAATATTTCTGATGTTGAAGTAACTATTAAACTTCAATGTGGATCCATAACCTTGAACCACTTTTTTCCAGGAAGAGAGTAATATAGATCCACAATCCAAAAGAAGCCATAAAAGTTTCTTGAAATAGCCTACAATAGATTTTAACCCATAGAATTGTACTGCATTGAAAGTCTATTCTCTCACACATTCTTCTCAGGCTTAAAGGAAGCCTCAACCTCCTCTGTGACTCTGGTAACCTCTACATCTTTGGGAAGGAGAGGTTTCCTTCTCAGTGATATAAAGCATCTGTCCTGATGCTTGAGCAGGAAATACAAAAGAAATGATCTAGCAAATTAGTTTAGAAGAAAAGCTTTTATCTGTTTAGAGATTTGGAATATCTCAAGAGCTTCAGCAGAGATGGATGGATGGTCAGAGAGTCAATGAGGTGGTCAAATCCACAGGCATGATTTAATCAGACTGTCACTCCTGGCAGTTCCACATTCTGCCATATGGCCGTCATTACCCTAAATGTGTGACTCGTGTGTTTGTTGAACTTGTTCATAAACACAGCTCTGTTCAATGCCTGCGGTTAGGACAGTATGACCATTTCACCTTCTCACCTTCTCCTGGTTTGTTACTCTTTACCTCTTCCTTTGCAACTGTCAGCATTTTCTCAGTTCTGTAATTATTTATTTATCCATTTATTTGGAAAGGTGGTTGGCATATTTAAACTTTAAAAAACCTAACACTTTTTTAAAATGAGACCAAACTTTTCAAAACAAACACAAACTGGACATTTTTGAGAAAGAGGATGTGTAGAAGAGCAAAATGGGATTCCTGTCAGCTGGTGGAAATTAGCTGTGGTTTGAAAAAATGGTAAGGGTTTTTATAAAATGTCCTGGCTTTGTCATGTTCTCTGCATTTAATAATGTGTTGTGATCACAGCCTAGTGGTTCTGTGGGAATGCCTAGTGTAGGAGTATATAAATCACACTTTGCTTTTCTCAATGGTTATTGGAGTTGTATGGAAATCTTTCCGATAAACTGCCTGAGAGATGCTTTTCACTGCTAGTGTCCAAGTTTTATCCATACAACTCAGGAAATTTATCCATATAACTCAGGAAATTTTACGTTAAATGAGACAGAAAGTTCGATCCCAGGTTGTACCTCCTGGCCCTAATGGATCTATGTATGTGGCAGACCAGATCTATTCCAGTTATTTTAAAGAAATAAAAAAATACCCATAGGCATTCTCTTAGAATATTACTAATGAAGAAAAAATAAAGGTCCAAAAGAAGGGGAAAAGCTTAAAAGCAGCAGATGAACTTTAATTCTGGTCTCTGAATTAGACTTTTAATTATGCCATCAAGCAGTCCTGTGCAGAATCCTGGGTCGCTGTGAACCCTGAAACCTCTTGATTGCTATTTGTGTAATATCTGCCTCAGTTATCCGCAGACACCCTGGGATGAAAGAGTGGGAGCCTCATGACTCCACAAGTCACAGTTAAAATGAGGAATATGGCTATGAGCCAAAGCTCAGGCTGAGCTGAACATGCAGCTGCAGTTTTTTTTGAGGTCAGCACTACTTTTTCCATGGCATACCAATGGCTGAGGAAAACTGAGGCTGTTTTAGTTGTTGATCTTATTTACGTGGACTTCATGTTATGCCAAAATGTAGCTAACCTGACTGTCTCTTTAAAGGGAAAATGGAGCTTTTGAAAGAGGCTGTAACTGAGACTTTTGATCAGAGCTGTTTGTTGTAGCTCTCATTTGGAAAAGTACAGGAGATACAGGAGAGGAACTCTGACAAAGTTTCCCTGTTTTGCAAGAAAAAAAAAAAAAGACTTAAACCTCTACTTCCTAAGACTCAATCCCTTATTTTATCCCATCCCATTCCTCATAACTTTTTTAATCCACTGATGATTGATGTAAACAAGTTTTACAGACTGTAGCTCTCAGATATGCAGTTTTATCAGAAACTGTGAAAAGCAGCATCTGCAAAAGGAGGAAGGATCCAAGGCAATGCTGTGCTGGAGATTTCCCCCTGGAGGAGCTCAGTGGCAGAGCCCGAGCCCAGCAGTTATCTGTGGGGTTTGTTTGCCAGCTGGCCAAGCAGGAGATGATCATGGGCCAGACAACAGGCACCTTCATCCCTTGGGACAGGCCAGGACAGCACATGCTATCACTCAGGCAATGTGGGGCATGGCAGAGAGGTGACAGTGCTGGCATAGGACAAAGGGATGTGGGGAGGATGCTGTGAGAGGCCATCCAAGCCATAGGGAATGTGGTGAGGATTTGGGACAGTTGATTGGGAGGAGGAGTGGAACAGGAATATAGGACACAGTTTCATAGTAAACTAGGCTTCATTAACGATTCGGCTCTCAGAACTGCTTGTTTTCCAACTTGCAAAGAGTCTGTCAAGTGCTGCCTTTTTTTCTCTCTTAGACTCTTCTCCTCATTACTGTGTTCTTTTCTTTATTGCCATCCCATGCTGTGACTTTGATTCTCTGCTCTGAGTCACAACATATCCACTGCTGCTTTATATTTTGAAATGTCTTCACATCAGCATTAATATAAGAATGCATTTTGGCATAATAATTGTATCCAGTTATTGCCCACATAATCAATAGTTCAGAGTTGGTAAAACCTATGCTGCCATTTAAATCAAATCATTAACCAAAGCAATAAGAACCTAAATGTATAGATCTGTAAACGTTCCTAACAGCTGCTTTATATTAAAGGGGGAAAAGGGACTCTGGTTTGGGGTTTTTTTTTCCTCCCAGTCCTACATAAAGCCGCCAAATAAAATGATTTCATCCTTTTGTTCATCTCTTGAGCAACACAGGCCTAGGCACAAATTACCACAAGTGTCAGGCTGGGCTCCCAGAAAGCAGAGGGCAGCAGTAGAGGGGACTGCGGCTGTGTCGTGCCTGGATTGCACTGGCAGAGTGATCCAGGAGCCACAGTCACACATTACACCCCACGGATGAGCCTGGCGCTTGCTCTCAAAGCAAAAATCAAGTTGTCACAGGCTGTGTCTGTGCTGCTGAATTACACAGGGCTAGGGAGCAAGCCTGACTGCTGGCCATCCCCGGCTGCTCAGCGATTAGCTGTGCGCTCACACCTCGGAGCGGTCTTGAGATGCGCCGGCTTCCCTCCCTCAGGGAACACCGGGATGCAGCTGCACAGTCAGTGAGGCACACCAGGTTCTGCTGCTTCTGCCCTGCAGGCATCCAGGATGCTCTCTTCAACGCCTCATCCCATGCAGTTGCAGCACAGTGTCTGGAGTTCCTGCTAGGAAAACATCACCGTCATGGTCTGCAACCCTCGTGATTCGGCACCAAACACAGCAATGACAGAGCCAGAACATCACATTTATATCCCAGGCCTGTGGGAGCATCCTGCCCATGGGAGAGCCAGAGCCTAGTGCCTATATGCTGCTGGAAAGGCTGTGCCTGTCTGAGCCAGAGAACCAGAGAAAGGTTTAATTTAATTTAGCAGTACAGATACAGCTGCTGTGACAAGGAGTGCAAACATCTCAGGTGGAGTTATTTCTGCAAGGGTTGGTGTAAGGTGATGCACCGAGCCCTCTCATCCCATTTGCATAGGTGCTTTTTGAGGCTAGAGCAGCCTTTCTGCAAGTAAAGTTGATAGCTTAAGTTTTCGACATTTGTTAATTCTCAGCATTATGGAAAATAAGACTTACACCAGGTACCTAGGAACTGAGGAGCCTCAACTCATAGGTTACTTTTGAAATTCCTGGTCTGAATCTCTGGTTCACCAAATCACAGCTTGGGTTTGAAGGGACCTTAAAGATTCCAACCCCTTCCACCCACTAGACCAGGTTGTGCAAAACCCCATTCAGCCTGGCCTTGAACCCTTTCAGGGATGGGACATTTGCAACTTGTCTGGAAAACCTTTTCAAGTGCCTTTTTACATAACTTAATCTCTGCTCTTTTGGTTTAACTGTTCCCTGTTGTCCTATTACTAACTGCTCATGTAAAAAGTTGCTCTCTCTTTTTTAGAAGCTCCCTTTAAGTACTGTAATGCCTCACTGAGGTCTCCTCAGTCTTCTCCTCTCTATCTGTATGATACCTCATTATGATATGTAAAGATATCTCACTGCTGTACTTTCTCCAAGGGCTGACACAGTTCTTGCTCATTCCAATATAAGGAGAATTACACCCACTAATGGTGAAGGGGTTTCATCAATGTAAATAAAGTTTCACAGATGTTTCAGGGGTCAAGAAGAAATCACACTGACACTGGTGCTGACACTCCCTCAACTTGCTGCCAAACAGACAAGACAGCCCAATATTGTTTTGCACTCTGCAGCATGTATTGGCTGTTATGGACATGTGCACATCCTTAAAACACTGCCATGCTTTTGAAATTATTTGTTTGTATGCAGTGCTTTAGGAAGGCTGTGTTTTTTCAAGGCTGACTGAAGATATTTGAAAAACCAAAATACAATACACTGCTTTGGTCCCTTCAAGTATTCTTTTTATATAATGAAGACAAAATTGTTTCTGCTCTCCAAAGTCATCGTTGCAGTGCAAGCATCACACCCAAAATTCAGTATTTATGGTCTCACACTCTCAACAGAGATCTTGCCCTGACTATAGGCTCCTCTCATTCCATCCTTTCTCCACCTCAAGGATCAGCTGAGAAGTTGTTACACCACAACCCAGAAGAAAGGAAAAGAGAAGAAGCCTTCAGAGATTAGCTGAAGTTCACATCTGCATCCCAGCCAGGACAGCTCCCAGATCCCCCTCTCAGGCATCTCTCTTGTCTCTTGGCCTCTCACCCCAGGGCTGCATGAGTTTTCCAAAATTCATCTTATTTTATAGTCAAAGGCTCACCTATAACTCAGATGTCAATTTAATGTACAACATAAATGTATACTGCACATAAAACAGAGAAGCACTAAGTCTAAGATTTGATGATGAGGGTGATCTGGAACATTTTATATGTGTGCTTTTAAAACCATAAGCAGACCATAAGTGGTCCTTCCCTGGTGGTTCACAGATCTTTTTGAAATGTGACTGCAGCATCTGCTAACAATGTTGTCTACATATATGTAAGCTTTGCTTTTCATGCATATTCATGTGGTAGGTCATTTAAACACAGCATAAACAATAACAGGCCAAGGACTATGTCTGATGGACCCCAACAGGACTAGGCTGAAAAGAAGATTTAGTGCTTCTAGTAACAATATTTTGTTGGCAATTTGACAGCTTTGACCTAAGCCAAGTGACAGCGTTAGGTGATACACAGTGTGCTGACAACTTATTACATAAAGTATCATGGTTGGCTGTCAGAAGCTTTCTTGGAATCCAGAAATATAGCCCTGGCCAATTTTTATGGCAGTGAAAATGTGTTCAGTAATTTCTACCAAGGCAGTTGTTGAGTGGCTGAAAGACAGGACTGATGGAGAGTTATTTGGTAACAACAACAAGTTGTCCACCTGCAATTGGGCAGCTTTATCCACATGGTTTAGTAATCTTCTTTGGCAGTGACTCAGATGTTACAGTCTGGACAATTCCCTTTTCTTTCTGGGGGAAAATACAATCCCATCTGAAAATGAATTGGGAAGGACTAGCAGCACATGGATGCAATAAAACAATGCCAGTTGGATTCTGTGCCTTAGAAATAAAGGACACCCCATTTTATGCCTTGAAACTGTGAGGATTTTGAGAGCCAGAGAACACTGTTCATCCTTGTATAGCCCTGGGAAGCTTTAGGGTATTTGCAGAGCCAAGAATCTGGCAGACCTAGAAGTCTGTTTTTTTCAGCAGTGATTTGGAAATACAAAACCACAGATCTTCAATTATTTTTTTCTGAAGCTTTGCTTGCTTAAAAGCAAATAAAGAGATGATTCTCCAGTAATGTTATACAGCTTTGTGAGAAGGATTGATATGACAGGAATGGTCATTTTTGAGCTCTCCTGAACATCCCTTCCTTTGCCTCTGTTAAGGGATCAGCACATGTGCAAGAAGCTGAAGGATATGCAGTGTTTTGAGGGGGGCAGATAGCTGCACTGCAGAGTGAAAGTCAGCAGGCACATGATTCACACCTGGAGCTCAGATATCCTACCAGGTCTGTTCAGATCTGGGGATTTTCTTATGTGGCTTTTGTAATAGTGGTTACATTCTGTGAATTACAGAGGTACCCATATATATTTTAAATGTAAATCAAGCATAGCATAATAGACACGTGCTCTGATTTAGAAACCTTAATCTTTTTTTTTACCAACAACCTGCAGTTTCTCTTGCAGGAAGAGAACATGATCTCAGGGAATTTAACAAGTTAGTGTGCTGTATGCTGGGGAAAAAATCCAGGAGGATCCATTGCCCAGGCATGCATCAACAGACAGCTGGTCTCCAGCTTTGGCCACTTGGGTTTGATACCTGTGCTCCAACCTGGCTGGTGGGATGTGGTGGGGAAGAAAAGCAGCAAGAACCATGGTGGAAGGGAAGGCATTGTGGTTATTGGCAGTCACCTTTCCTTCATGGGATGCCAACCCATCTTGGTACAGCCAGATAAAATGAACAGGTACAATGAGTGAAGCAATCACAAACGTTTTCAGCTGCCTGCACAGATCAGACACACCGTCCCCTTCTTCTGGCATGTCTCACACAATCTTAATTGAGAAAGTCAGGAGCTGGAGTTGAAAATACGGTATCACATTTCCCATAATGTGCGAACTGATGGTTTCCTGCAGTCAGTGCTGGCAAAAATCTTCCCTTCCTCCAAGTTCAAAGTAACTGTTGAATATACAGATGGGCCATATCTACACCTTTCCCCTCACAGCAAAAAGTGCTTTAGATAATTAAGATTTTAAACTGTATTATGAGCAAGAACCTTGGTCATTTTAAGGAATAAGGGTTTCCTTAGAAACCGTGAAAAGTAGTTTAGGAGCAGACGTTTATGAGGACGAATATGTACACCATCAATTAACACCTTGTTTCTTTCACAAGTTCAGTTATATTTACAACACTGCTATAAAGCAGTGAAAGCAGACAGTTTTGTATGTGCATCAGGGCTGTGAAAGATAGACTCTGCGCTACCAGACAAACAGGGATTCACACCATATGGCTGGTTCAGGAGTTTTGACCGATTTAGAACAAATGCATAGTAATTTCCCACTGGGGTCGGGTTAGGATGAATATTAATACAGATCAGAAATGACAAACAGAGAAATGGACAAAGATTGCCCCCGGATTATATCCCCCACTTCTGCCTTACAATGAGCTTTAAAGCAGTTTTCTTGGCAAAGGCAGTGGCTTGCACCTGATTTCCATGGTACTTTACTTACATCAGGTCCCTGTAAAATCCCACCAAATGTTTCCAATTCCAAGCAGCAGATCATCAGCTGCAGTTTGACATCCAGAGGAGTTCATAGGCTGAACATGTTTAAAAAGCAGCCAAACAAGCCAAGAGCTCAACAGCTAACAATGTTGAGGAGGCTGTAGACACTGAGCTTGGCACTGACAAACGCTGCTGCCATTCCTACTTTTAGTGCTGGTTTTATCCAGAGATTGTTTTATACCAAATGCAGTGCTGGAATACCCATCTACATATCCTGAGAGGTTGCAGTTCTAATACATTACCTAGAACTTAGCAGTTCATCTGACAAGCAGAGTAAACTATTGTGGAGTCAGCATAAAATTAAACCTAGTTTAGTCTTGCTTTCACTGAAGGTTTCTTCCCCTTCTTTGCAAGCAGATAAGTTAGAATATAGTTCATAATTGCCTGTGAGTCTCCCCTCAATTCAATTTCTGATTAGATTGTGTAGTGAAAATAATGACTTGAGCCAAAACATGAGTTCTAGATTTGGTGCTAAAATGGACATTTGGAGTCATAGCCCTCCACCTATCTTGTTTCAGAGATGTGTTCAGCTCCTTGGAAAGCAAAGATGTTGCCTTTGGAAGTACTGTTCCTCAGCTTCTGAAAAAAGCCTTTTGGGAGATGATGCCTGAATGGTGTTGTGTCACACGTGCTCACCACCTGCAGGAACACAACAGGATAATCTCCTGCTATGCTTAGGCTACACTGATCCTCTCTATGGGTGTTCTGTTTTCAGCTGACAAGCTCCAACCATGTGAGTGGAAATTTTTTCATTCAGTGGCTTATTTCGGGATGGCTGATCTGAAAGAATTCAATTAAAAATGACTCAGCTGATTCTGAGGACAGGTTAGTAGAATGACTGTCTTCCAATGTTTAAAAAAAATAATTTATTTGAGGAACTCTCTAATGCAAATGCTCTGGAGTGGTGCCTTCATATTTGGCAGGATGAGTGGCTTTTCTGCACAAAATTTTCTTTTTGCAGTTATTCAGAATATTCTCATGCAAAGCCTTTTAAAAGTGTAATTAATACAGACCCCCTAATATACAAGTCTGGTTTATGAAACTGAATTGTTAAGTATGTTGACATGGGGATTTCCTTGAGACTTCTTAATTTTCTTTTTTATTCATTCTGTATTTGGATTTTGGGTACCACTCAGCTAGAGTATTCATGTTAAACCCATTTTACCTCCAAAGAGAATATAGGAAGGACTATTAAGCTATGAATTCAAAACTTAAACAATAGTCCAAGTTTAATTGCTTCTTGCCCACCCAATGTGCATGAGGAACTGTGTGAAGCAAACCAAGAAACTCAGCAACTATGTGCATTTTAATTTTATTTTCTATATAGTGTTGTATTTTCTAAATGTTGTTCATGTTGGTATTTTGATCCAAAGGCAAATTTTTGGAATTTTTCTTAGTTTGCAAGATGCTCCTCAGGGGTGCACCCTCATATTTCAAACATGAGCTTAATTTTTGCAAAACTAATTTTTAAAGTCTGAACTTGCCACCTTTGAAATAGTCTTGTTAGGTAAATTGTCTATCTGTTTAAAAAAAAAATTAGAAAAAACCAGAAAACAGAACTGACATAGAATTCAAGGATTCAGAAAAAAAATGTCTTTATCAGGTTTAGATGCCAAAAGGAAAGGCAATTCTGAGAGACAGACTTAAATTTACTATAGTGTATGGGAGAAAAATCAAAAACATGGCCAAGACACAGTTCCTTTTGAGCTACAGCAAAATCATTCCTTAAGAATAAACGCACGTCAAGGGCCTCCTTCTGAATGGGATCTATGCAACGGCATCTTCTGACCCTTCGCAAACGTGAGCCTTCATCTTACAAAAAACACAGTA
Organism: Poecile atricapillus; assembly: GCF_030490865.1. Lineage (NCBI taxonomy): Eukaryota > Metazoa > Chordata > Aves > Passeriformes > Paridae > Poecile > Poecile atricapillus. Next base: position 40,993,383 of record NC_081251.1, on the reverse strand, counting down.
GGCTTGAAAATCCGAGCAGCCTATCCCAGCCGGTGCGAGGCAGGCTCTGTGAACCGCAGGACTTGCTTTTCATCAGCGAGGCCGGTGCTCACCTCCTGAACGTTTCCATCAGCCCGCTGGCAGATGTGCTCCCATAGCGGCCTCCTGCTCACCCCCCCTCCCTTGCTCCCAGCATTGTCTGGCAGCGCCACGGCAGAAGCGAGACAAAGATAAATGGAAGTGCAGAAGCTGTATTTACACAGCATTTAAACATACTGTATGCTGGAGATTGAAGAGCTTGCTGATAGGTGACACTGCAGGTTTCAATAGGGAGCACGTCTAGTAGAGCCCTTCTGCCTCATTCAGGTCATGTGGCCCCCACGACTTTACTTAAGGGTTGTTGTTTTGTCTGAAAAACATTTTTTTTTTTTTTGTGGAAAAATACCAACAATGGTGAAATCTGATCTCAGATCAAACAGCAAAGCAGGAACATTGCTCTCCCTGAAATGTTCTTCAACTATTCAAAGATTATCCAAACCCAAATAAGAAATAAACATGAAAAGGAACACACACAGAAAGAAGAGAACCAGAAAAAAAAATTACTTTTAAAATACATTGATTTTGCTCCGTAAGCCAAAAATGTGAAGCAAAAATAGAAGCATTGCATCAATTTTTCATCATTTGCCATTCAAATAACATCTCCATTTGGCATACCTTTAGACACCAGTCTTACACTTCACAGAGTGTTAATATTACAGCTGGAAGAACATGAAGCTGCAAGAAATATTTGTAATAAAACAGATTTTCACCGAGGTAGTTCTGTTTTCAAATTCACATAACAGTGACAAAACTGGAATAAACTTCTGACATTTTGAAGACTGTAGATCCATTTTTATCATAGGATGACTTTGGAATTTTATGTTGAAGACTGGCATAAAGGAAATATCAAGAGATATTATAAGACGTCTTTAATGAACAATATTTTACTACATAGAAGTGAAGAAATCACTACACTTAACCACATCTCCTTTCAAGAAGTCCTTTGTTCTGTTGTGAGTCACTGACAGAGAATACAGATTATGAATGCCAATAAACACAGTGATATAAAATAATAAATAAATTTTCATTGTAAAAGTTTATTTTAACCAGGTCTCCTTGGCTGGTGAATACAGTATTTATGGTACCAAGGCAATCAAAATCTTGATGTTAATGCTCTGGGAGTGCAAGGGATGAAGGACTATTAATGTTACCAGCATCTCTGTTAGACATTAAATACAAAAAGGTAGTGGGTCAAGTATTCTAGTTGTGCAAGCAGTGCCTGAGCACCTTGTAGAGGTGCATCAGGTGCTGCAACACGTGGGAGGTGAGATTCAGCTGTCTGGCTGTTCCCTGCAGGCAGGTGTGTAGAGATTTGTGAGAACTGGCCAGAGTTGTGGGGTGCTCTCTTCCCTCAAAAGCTGGTTCTGATTCTCAGAGGATTCATTCTTGATGAGACTTCATCCCTTTATGCATGGGGGGAATGACTATGGACAGGGATGCTGCTCTCCCATCATATGCTGGGGGTTACAGCCCCTTCGGCTCCTGCAGTTCCCTCTTTGCCCATGAAACCGTGCCTGCCTTATTGTCATGCAAAATAATTCAGCAGAAATAAAGTAAAATAGTTCAACCAGATGAAATTTAAATAGTATAAAATTGTGATTTGTGAAGCAAAACTGCTGAACGGGTAAAAGAAAAAGGAGCATGAAACATTTTGTATCAGTTTTCCCATTTCGAAAGGCTTGCCTGTAGAATGACCCATCCAGCATTCTTCAGGCTTTAATTAATTAAAAGCAGGGAGAAAGTTAGGATTTTGGCACAGGATAAATATTCCAGACTTGAACAGAAGATGTTGCTTTAATGACCTGGACACCATCCAGGAAGTACGCAAAGGCTAGCAGACACTTCTGACAGCTAATATATCTGATAAAAAAGAGCATTCTGGCCAATTAAAGAACTGGAGTAGAAATAATGGTTTGTCACCAAGTGTGTAACTGAGGCCAATTGGTCCAGATTAACCAATGGGTTATCCTTTGTAAGTGAATTTAAAGGTCACGATGAGCTGTCTGGGTAGGTAAAAGATAAAAATGTTAAATTAATATGGTGGCAAAAAATTTTCAAATGTGAGACATGGAGATAAAAATTAGATTTGCAAATCATGCAAAATCACCTGGAGTGGACTAAGCAAATTGCTCTTATGGCAGAAGGTCATTAAGAAAAAAGTGTGAATAAAAGTATGAATTTCTATCCACCGTAGAAAGCAGAAGCTTTCTTTAAGTATTCATAGGCAAATGTACTCCTGAAGGACTTTATTATAAACTACCAGCTGGGTGCATACACCTCTCTGTTCCTGGGGGAAGTGAAGTGAGGCTGTTTTAGGGCAATCTAGTTTCCACCTTCTACAATAAGACAATTGGTTATATCATTGCTAGCTGACCTATGCAATACAATTTGGCCATGAAGAGATTATCTCTAATCTAGCCATAAACATTATCATTTCCATGTCGCAGAATGTCCCAGGACAAGTCCCACTGAAGAGGCTTCTCTTTAAATGGGCTTTAAATGAGGCTTCTCTCATCTTCCACTGCACACAGAGGCAAAGCTTGACACTGACTCTGGACAAAGATGGTCACGGACTTCAGGATCCGTATACGACCCATAGGTAAGATGTGCTGTCCTTGTGCCTACGGGACATGAGGGATGAAGAAGCAGCCTCACAGCTCTGGGTCATGTCTGCCAGCACTGGGGGCTCCCATCAAAGCACCCTGCCAGGTGGCTGCTGATCGCCAGCCGTTCCTCAAGTACACCTCTGTCCCAGCCCTCTCCAGAAAGACCTGTAGTGCTATGAACATTAAAAAGACTCTGTCCAACAAATACTTCTGATTTCATGTGCATCTCAGCCAGCAACTGTATTCAAATTACTCAGTTTGCTGCTACTTGAGAGATAAGATTCCCAAAATAAGGCAATAAATATCCAACAGTAGCTGTTGCTTATTTTTACGAGCACCTGCAATATGGGGGCCCCACATCATCACTGCAGTGCATAAAATGTAGATGCTTATAACAGGCCAAGTCTAGGCAGCCCTGTTGAGAGACATTTTGGTGCTCACTTCCTCATAGTTATCCTTGGTGCTTTCTTCCCACATAGAGGGGTAACCCTTGTCCCCCAGCCAGGAAAATGTAGCTTGCTGCTTTTTCTAAGTCCATTTTCTAAGCAGATGAATAGACTGGGAAGGACCCTGCTTGCCAGCCTGCTGGAGCTGAGATGGGCAGGTGGGCATTTTCCTTATCTTCCAAGTGTGCAGGTGAGAAGGGCAGCACTGATACCTCTGAGTGCAGAAGCAAAGAGCAGAACCAAGGAGGCTGCATTTGGCTGTGCCTTTCCTCATGGCACAGTGCAAATATTTGGTTTTTAGCCTTTTTCTTCCAGCCCTGGGTCCGACTGTGTGCAATCTGCTGCTCTGGTCTGATTTGGGTGGCTTTGAAAGCACAGGCAACAGCAACAGCTCTGACAAAAATTCAAGCACTGCTGAACGACATAGATTTCCATTCCTGCATATAACATTGAGATCATCATCCAGGCTGTGAGATTTCGGGACTTCAGATACGGGTTACTACAAGTATATAACCAGTGATCATAAGCAGTATTTATTTTCTTTTATGGGAGTACCTAAAACACCCAAACCAGACATAAAGCAGCTATTTATTTCTCTGAGGGGCATTTAAAATACCTGTTCTTTCAGCATTTTGAAATACCAGTTCTTTCATAGATTACCTGTGTGAGTGGATGAACTTAAACCACTAAAGAGCTGATTCTGAGCCAAATTTTCAATGGATATTGAAAAAGATGAACACATACCTAGGAAAGTGAGCATTGCCACACGAGGCAAATGCATGCAAATGAAGATATCCAAGTACAATGGCCATAAAACGTTGATGAAAGGTATTTTATTGACACCAAAGTAACCTTGTTGAATTGCAAATTTGGACTTCATTTCCTTTTCTGTAACCAGTGCAAAAGCAAAGAAAGGATCTGATTTCCTGGAAGCAGGTTTGTCTTATCTGTTAATATATAGTCCCACCTTTTACATTGGGCCAATATATTTATATGCCCTTGGATGGCATAATTTGGGACAAAAAGAAGGAGATATCTTGATTTTTCAGAGAGAAGCAGCTATTTTGAGGACAGAATCTAGGAAAGTATTTTATAATTTCTCTAAAGAAAATGTTAAAACAAATAATGTCTAGTCATAGCATTTGATTTTCCATTAAATTAAGGGCATTAAATATTAAATTGTCCTTCCAGTAGAGGGAATTAGAGTATCAAAACTTTTAGCACATGGCTTCCTATAGCTAGTTTACTTTGTAGGGTTTTGTAGACAGCCAAGTTGAACTTAGCTTTTGTGTGATATTCCTTATGATGGGAACTTCAGAAATAGCAAGTAGTGCATGAGCTTAATTACAAATTTGAAAGTGACTGATCTTAGAAACAAGAGAGCATGTAGCAGTGATGGCCTGGAAAATCCTGATGGTTGCTTCAGCTCAGGCTGCAGCAGCATCCTCCTGAGTCTGCCTCTGCCTGGTGGTGCCTGTGATGGAGCTAGAAAGCTCTCCTGGTACCTGTGGCGAGGCTGGTTCCAAGGCTGTGCTCATATGCTGCCATTTCAGGGATTGCTACCCAACACTTAGCTGCACTAAGGTCCCATTGATTCCCCAGTCATGCAGACTCTCCAGTCCTCTACTCACTTTTGAAGACTCACTTAGGGAGCTTCTGAAACTTTTACCATAAGTCTCTTTGCTGACACCATGAAAAAGTGAGAGAGCAGACAAAAGCACCCATGTAAAATAAAAATAAACTTATTCATATTTGAAATTTCAGTGGAACTGCTGTTCTGCTTAAAGATGTCATTGTCCACTCAAGTGCTAGTGTGTCATTTTTAACACACGCAGCTGGCAAAATCTCTTCCTGAAATCATGGTATGTCTTTCATGAGATGTGAAATATGGGGACATGAATCTCAGTCAAACCTTCCCTCCACTAAGTAACAATGTAAATTATGAAAAACCTCTCACACAAACAATAAGCAGAGTCTTCTTAACCCAGACGACTTTCCTAGTTTGTGCCTTGTTTTCTTGCCTTTCCTTAGCTGTCACTACATTTTGCCCCCTGTAAGCAGCTCAGTCTCATTAAAAGCAAAGTGGTGAAACTAGCCACATCATTATATCCACTTAGACGGGGCTCTTGTAGTCAGCACTTACTGTTCATACTGGCTGCCACTTAGGGTTTGTGAACCCCCCATTGGCACCTTCCTCCTGGTTTGTTGGTTGCTTTTTTTCTTTTTTTCCGTGTCTTACTTTGAAATTTACATGTCTTCAGAACAAATAAAATTCACAACAACAAACTAATTAATGGATTCCAGTTTTGACAGCTACAAGAAGACAGATGAGAAAGTAACATGCTTCTGGCAGCGTGTTATCAATTGGGAGGCACCAGTGCATCGCCTCTATGTGGTACAGTGAGCTGGAACCGACACTGACAGATGACACAGCCCTTGACAGTGAAGCCTGTACGAGCTGACAGCTCCACTTGCACTCAGGCAGGTCCACGCTCGGCACTGGAACTGAACCAGCTTGATGTGCAGAATATGCTTGCTTTTATCTTCCCCTGGCTGTAACAGTGGGCAGGCTGAGCAGCACTGTCAGGTGGAGCCCAGGACCTACCTTAGAAAGTTAAAACTGTGACAAGTGCTAAGATTTTACCAGTAAAAATTAATTAAATCGGTTGATAAGTATCTTTATCTTCCAGGCAGTGCCTTTCTCTCCTTTTTGGAAGCAGGGTGGCTTCCTGGTCAGTAGGACTGCAGGAGCTCAGTCTCCTATGGACTGATGGGTGTCTCTGGTTGGATTCTCAGGTGTCTACTGAGGGACTTGCACTGAGCAAGTCTCTGTCACAGCTGAGCACTTGGAGCTTCCTTCTGTCACATGGAGTCTCCATGTTGAAGAAGGGCTGAACACACATTCCTGGCTTGCTTTCAGGTGGAGCTCCCTTCCTTGGGCAGCTGCCTTCATTCACAGAACCGCAGGAGCAGAGCTTGCGTCTTCAGGCCTATTGTCCCTCTGTCAGATTTGGTCAGAACTAGCCTAAGGTTTAGGTTCTGATGGTGCTGGGGTGTGGAGGGAGGGTGTGGATGCACATGCAATTACGAAACATGACAACATTGACCTAATTTCCTTTGAAAACAAGGGTAATACAGCATGGGTAGAGTTTCTTCACACTATACATTAAAGACATATATCTGCAATCTTCAGATTAGATTGAGTCTGACTGCAGAGGCCCCGGCAGCCTTATCTAATTCTTCCCTCAGGAGACAGGGATGCTAGAGGGACATGGGTAACTGCTCCATGCCGTGGTGAATTACAACCCTACATCAGGTACCTCTTCAGAGATTACTGTGATAGAGCTTTGTTCCAGTCCTCTTCTCTTAGTGTATGCAGATGAGTTTAGGAAGAGACTGTATGCTTTTAAGGGAACAGAATACTGAAATCAGTATTGTCTGATGTATTTAAGAGTATATTGTCTTAATGAGGAAACAGTCTGGTCAAATTAGTTTGAATCAGCCTAGACCTTCAAGATGCTTCTTTTTCTTCATCTCAAATGCTGTAATTTTTTTCTGATGACATTACAGAGGAACTCAGAGCCCTATTAACAGAAAAATCCAAGTTTTATGGCTCCAGCGAGGGGATTTATTGCAGCCAACACATCTCTCTCCCTTGCTCCTTTACAGCTCCATGTGGCCCTTCTGCCTGCTTCCCTCCTGTTCATTACAGTCTCCTTTGGCCCTCGAGAGCAGCTGCCAGTGCTCCCTTGGCCTCACGCCGGGGTGACACAAGCAATAACGCCAGCAGAAGCCAGAGTGGCACTGGGCATACTTGTCCGCATTCAGCAGCTGTCAGCAGCAGCTATTTGAAAGATAGATGGGGGTTTATATGGCTTTGTTTGTGCACATGTGCCTCAGAATACGGCGCTGAACTAGAAGGAACATAATTCCACTGGCTTCACTGGGACTATTCGTATCCTTAATATTATGCTCGTGTTTTAGGGACTTCGCCGAATCGGGACCCAAATTTGTGAAATTTGTGCTGTGTGCACATTTGCCTGTGACATGCTGTCATTTCAGCTACTCCAGAGCTTGGTAGTACTATGTAACAGGAGGAACATTTCACACAGTCTGTTTTCAACTGATTTAAAGTGTAAGAAGAGAAAAAAGTTCATTAAAAATTGGTCTATAAAAAAATAACTGGACAATTTTTTTTTCAAGTGCTTTTCTCTGTGAAGTTTTATGAGGATACAATTAAGATTTGAGTTAATTTATCCAGATATTTATACTTTTGCTTAGTGCTACAGATCTAGGTGATGTATAAAAATAGATCTGGTGGAAGTCTTCAGAAAAATTGTTAGCTCAGCCAAGGCAATGTGTTGGGGGACAGCACTGCAGGTGCTGACAGTTCAAGTCGGGCTGGTCACGTAGGGCTGAAAGGCTTTCTTTGACATCATGGTAGCAATACCCTGACTACGTCTGAGCAGCTATTGCCAAGTTCTTGCTTTCAACATCTAACATCTACCTGAAAATGTAGCTTTTAGAAAGAAAGTCAAGCATTTCTTTTCAGCTGAAGCCAGTTTAGGATGGACAGAATATAGAAAACCAGTGATTTTCACCCTAAAATTCTTTTAATGGGCAAAACCATTGTATTTCCTGGATCCAGATATGCAAACATGCAGCATGTTTTTTTAAAAGAAAAACTTTATAGAAAAGATGAACTAAAGCTATCTGGTTTTTTGCTCTGTATTTCATACCAGTGAAAACTAATTTTATACAAGCAAACAAAAAATGTCATAGGTGTGCTTAATTCATAGGTATCACCCCCCCCCCCCCCCCCCCCCCCCGCCGACCTCTCTGGGGATAAAATATCTTATTCATACTGCTCTTGACTTAAGAAAAATCTTCCCAAGCACAGAACAAACATGCCATAGGTGCTCAACAGTGTTACAACTGAGCGCCCTGGGTGGTCAGCTGCAAAGGTCAATAGAAAAAGCTGTTTAGAAATCAGGCCCTCACTTCAGTCCCTATAATATGAAATTGAGCAGTGAATTGACTACCTTCCATAATGCACCTTGCAGCAAGAATCTAGGGTGTTTGACTAATCAAAACCAAAGCTATTGTCCTTCTGTAGTTTTTAATCTTTGAGGATTTTTGAGTCTCTACCGGTTGTGAGAATTACATCCTTACACACTTACAAAACAAAGCAGGATCACTGAACAGGCAATTTGTGAACTCTGCCCATCTAGGTTAGGAGCTGAATCCAAATTCAAACTAGATCCAAATGAAATATTTATGAGTATGCACAGATAGATATTTACAGAGAGAGACATGGATATAGACAAATTCAGATTATCTGTTTTTCTCCTGCATGATCAGACTGTTACCGGATTGCTCGCTTAGATATATTTTAAATGGCTTGCATTTATATTCATGGTGCTGCACATATCTGTGTTCTTGCTGTTTTAGATAGATTTTAAAATATCATACTGAAATTTTGTGGAGCCTGATAAAGTTGGATGGCAAACTTTCCTAAACAGAATAAAATTGTACTATCTAACATCATACAAGGCTATCCAAGATACTCTTTAACTCCTTTAATTACAATATAGAGCATGCAGTTCTTTTTCTTTGACACTTTGTGCAATTTCTCTTCAGAAACCTCCATCATTTTTATCTGCAACTCAAGAATACACAAAATATTTCTTTACAGCCTTGTTTATCAAGAGAATCTCAGGCAGGGGAAACCATGGTGAGCCAAATTTCCCTGTGGTTTGTGCAGGGAAATTCACTGACCTCATGAAGACTCTTGTAATTTATACTACTGAGAGCATGACTCCTCTGGTGTATCCACATTATGGAGATTAACAAAACACAATTAAATTTTCAATTGACTATATACTGTGGTACAATCTGCATGAAAAACAGTGCATTTTTTTTGCATTTTGCAATTTTTGCATTAAGACAAAAAGCTGAATTTTGTTTAATGACATTTTTATTCCACTGACCCCTTCATTTTGATAGGTAAATGTAGTAGTGTCTCTGGTTTGTTCCTTGCTTCTATTTCAGAGCCATTCATGGAAGACAAATCTACCAATGGCTGTTAAAAACCAAACACTTTCTCTGGTTCAGAAAGCCTCTGAGATGACAATTTGTGGTTGCTAGGAGAGTATTTTTGGTAAATATCACTATGCGTTTTCTATATTCTCATGCTTTTCTGTAGCCATCTGCCCTCCAATCTGCTGAAAAAAGCATCTTGGGCTAGATGGCCCTTATATTTATTAGATTCAAAGAAGCTAGAAGCAGACCAGCTAAAGTTCTAAAAGTTTCTCTGTAAGTAGGAATGTTCGCTGATTCACAGAGTGCTTTAGATTCTGATAATGACATTTTGCTCTTTTCTAATGATCAGGTTGGTCAAGCATAATTTACCTTTAGTGAATCCATTCTGTGCACAGATTTTCTGTGGCAACTCTGGAAGACAGAAGTGGGGAGCTGAAAGTGGTGATAGCAGCAAGGGGGAAAGAGTTTTATTCCTCTGAGAGCACTAAACACTAAATAAGAAACTAGAACTGTTTTTGGTTTTTTGTTGTGTGAGGTTTTTTTGGTTTTTAAAAATATATATATATATATAATGGTTGGTGGCTTTTTAGATGAAGTGAGGAAGAGATTTTCCAGTGGATGCATTAACAGGGCTGAGATTCAGGACATGCAGCTTCAGTTTCTACTCTCTCAGCAATTTCTCTCATTTCTATAGGAGTTAAACTGTACTACTAAAGGAATGAAGAGGAAAGAAGGGCACTATGGCCCCAGTGATACACCGTCTAAATTGCCCTCCCACTGTTGGCTTTGCTTGGGGTCACTGCAGGCAAGTCATTCACAGACAAGGCACTTCCTGGTTGTATTCACCCTCAAGTCTGTTCCTGAAAGGCAGGATGAAAGATTTTGTACTCAGTTTTGTAAAAACACTGCCCTAGTGAGCTGCAGTACAAGTTTCATATTAATCCAGAAGCTCTAACTGAAGAAATATCTGGAGAAAGTCATGACTATGAGCTAAGATCTAATCTAAGATCTGCTGAGATGCTACTTGGCCCTGAAGACACCCAGGTGGATGACCTGGAAAGAGGTGAGCAGAGTATCTCCTGCTTTTCTCCCTGAGAAATCTGAGTCAGCAGCTGTCTTTAACAAGATTTGTTAAGCAGCTAGATTAACACCTGGGAACTCTAAGCACTACTCTAAGCTCAGTAAATAATGAAAAAGAGGCTAGCTTTTTGATAAAGTAGTTCTAGTAGGAAGGAACAAGACTTTCCATTATACTTCCTGAATGTGATGCCTTTAAAGAATGGCTCATCAGAAATGTATACAGCAATCCTGTTTCAAGACATTCTCAAGAATTCCCTTAATTAGCCATCCGTGTTTACTGTACTTATCCATCATAATATGTGCAGTGTTATATTTGCTATCTGTAATCTCTTTGTTAGTTTTGATTCTTCTGAAATGCATTTTCTCCCTTCAATGAAAAATACCAAAAGAGCTTTCATTCAAGAAAATATGTTTGGCATCTGAAAGTTTGGGATATGTGGGAGTCACATCCTTTTTATACAGTTTCTTTTTGTACAGTGGGAGTTTAACTCCTTACTGTCTCCAGCAAAATTAAGTCAAGTTTAGGAAACTTGTAGTGTAGATGCTCAGTGCAGGGGGAAGGTTTGAAGGGAAAGCCCAGCAGCTGCTGCTCTCCAGGAAAGAGGGCAGATGAGAGGGAAAGGGAAGAAGCTCCATTTGTGCTCACAGTGCTGTGTACCAGAAAGGAGAGTAACACTCTTACCTAACTGCAAAACAGCTGTAGAGCAGCTATAATTTTGGTGCTGGATAAGGAGGATTCCCTGGAAGCACTCAGCTTTCTGAGGCTGGAGGGCTCTGCAGGTTTAACAGGCTGCATTTTCAGTTGTTATAGATCTAAAGGATAAGGCATAGTATCTCTATTTTTTGCATGTTTTTTGCATGGCTCCTCTTATTTTCCAGTACTTCTCTGACTCCAGAGTCAGGTTAAAGGTGGTAGAAGCTGATGTGAAAGTATTGGGTATGGGAACTGGACTGAAAACAAATAATACCATGATTTTGTTACCTTCTTAATTTTGGTTGATCTGGGTGCCACAGGGGCTCCTCCACTCCTTGCCATCTGTAGCTGTTCTATTTGACAACCTTGTGTACTGGCTATGGTCTGTGCCACTATGCACAGTTTGCACATCAAATACATTTTCTCCCACTCACAAGCCACCATCTCCCTCTCTTCACTATATTTGTTCATCTGAGACTATATGGCACAGGCATAAGAGAAGTACAAATATAGGAAATGTAGATTCTTAAGCACTAGAAAACTGGCTTAGCATCCCACCAAGGCCTGGATTGCACAGAAGCAAGGAAGCTATAATGCCCTCTAGCAGAGCCTCTGAGTACACTTGCCCTGTGGCAAAGGGGCTGATTTACTCTTTCTGCACTGGGGAATTGCCAGAGATCATTACAGGAGGGATATAAAAGAAGGCAGGATCTGGCTCACTGACAAAGATTTCAGGCCAAATGACTCACCTCTGGAGGAGTCAAGACAGTTTTTCAGAGGACATGACTTACAAGGAAGTTCAGTAGCTGGGATTTATTTATTGTTCAGGTCCTGTTGAGCTTTTTTTAGCTCTTAAACAGCAAATCTGCATACACAAAGAACACAGTCATGAGGTTTGAGGACAGACTTCATGAATGGTCACTTGTTGTGGCTTACCCACAAAGGAAGAGAAAGCAGGTTTTTAGCATCTTATTGTTGCCCAGATCATAAGACCCTGGTGCTTATTCATGTGACAATAGCAAGCTGAGCATTTGCTTCTGGTTATAAACACATCATTTCTGAAAGCATCCATCCTGAGAGACAGAAGTTTGCTTCTTGTGATAACTGTCTCTTTTTTTCCCTCAGGTCTCATTGAAGCTTTGCCAAAGAGTTCAGGTAGAGAGCAGTCTCACAAAACTGAGCCACCTAATGTTCTTTAGTGTATTCCTAACTCAGACAGTTTCTAAATATACTGCCAAAGAAGGGCCAAGGTGTTCAGGAAAAGGCCACGCTGATAAAAGTATGCACATCCAGTACAGCCAGACACAGAATGAGGTGTAATACAATGGGCTAACTGGAGCATGACTCTAAAATTGCACTACTTTGAAATTCTTCACATTCTGTACAATAGTTTATACCTTAAGTCATTCTAGAATTTACTGCAATATGAACTACGTATGTCACATTAAACTCCTAACTTACCCTGGATATCACTGAAAACTAATTTTGTTAGTTAAGTTAGTTTGCCTGTCTGAAACTGGGGATATTATAATATGTGATAGTTCTAATGAAAAGTTTACTTTTGCCATATAACTCGTTATTCCCAAGAAGAACCTCACCAGTAAATTAAAAGGATAGGAAATGGCCTAAAATAAATTGATATTTATTTCCATTTGAGAAGTCATATAAAAATTGTGGTAGGCATTTTGAAATGTAACATTTCCATACTCAGAACAATCTCTTTTACATGGGACATAAAATCAAAAATGATTTGATACTTGCTCATGATAAATTTAGGGTCTGCTTCACTAAAATATGACTTAGTCTGAATTAAACTCAAAAAACAACAGTTCCAGATTGACAGCTTTTGGGTACTTTGCAAGTCCATTTTTTAGTAGTCAATTTTGCTACATATAATATAATTGCAAATGAAACACATTTACAGAAATCCTTCTATGTTTAGAGTTTGAAATTTACCAGTTTAAACCCGGCCACAGCAGTGGATTTTAAAAAAAAAAAAAAAAAGAAAAAAAGTGGTATTTTTCTGTTACATGCATGTTAATTGGGATTTTCCTGTCACAATGAAGGGTTATATAGAAGGTGATCTGAAGAAACTTTTTATAACACACATCCCAGTGCTTACTGATGGCACTTGCACTACTACTACTGGCCTGATTTACTCATTTCACTAGGCTTACTTAATATTACTATGTTTGTCTGCTGCAAAAGCAAACAACAGTCAGATATAGTGTAGGAAGTCTCCTAATTAGAAAGAAAAACATATGTAAGAAATTTAAAAAATATTTTACTAATAAACTGCAGCTGCATTTTACAATTACAAGAAATTGTAATGCCTTGATGAGATAAATCATGTTGCTAGTCTAAGCACAACAAGGTGATCTGGAAAAATAAAATAAAACCTCTTTCTATAAATAGTTTTTGTACTGGGACCATACCTGTATTCTGCTAATACCAGGTAGAAATGGGAGCAGCAGTGGAGGTTGACTGGGGAGACATGAGGAAGGCACCATGTTCCCAAGAAGCTGAGGAATATGTAAATGAGAAATATGCATCCTTTGCATGCTGCTTTCCTGCCAGTAGCAGCGTGCAGCATTAGGCAGGCACCTATTCTGCCTCTGTCTATAATCAACTCTACTCAGGGTGCTCCAGTTTTGTCACAGCTAGAATTTTCAGCATTTATGGATTTGTAGGCCTGAGGAAGGATTAAGATACTTTTTTTTAGAGTGTCAGACATGAGTCTTAGTGGTATTCTGCTTGTACTAAGCCTCCAGCTGCTGTTTCAGAGGTGTGGAAATTGCTCATAGCCCTGTGCAGATTACTTAGATTCCACAGAATATTTCAAACAACACAAAGTGCCTATATTTAGGTAACTAAACTGACACTTACGTGTCCACATGGAGTTCTCTACAGGTGAACAAGATATCTCATCTGCCTTTGTAACGTGTGGAGTTCTACTTTTTACAGTCTACAGAGACTTAACTTTGTTCTCTGTGGTCCTCTGACAGTATTGACAAGGTCTCAACTTACTCAGATGAGAGCTTACATACCTGCCTCCTACACACCTATTATCTGGAGCTGAATCCCAGTCTAAATTCTGGTCTAAATTCTGGGGGTTTTTGTTCTCATTGAAACGGGACATTTTTTTACTGCTGTTTAAACGGTGGTGATATTTAATAGATGTCTGAAGTTTGAGATTGAATAGGTCATTAATTCACTCAACTTTAAAGTCTAGCTTGGTGGTGACAGAAGCAGAACATTCACCTGTGCTACACTGGCAGGACGGTAACAGCGTCAACAATTTACTACAGAAGACTACAGAGAGCAAATTGTGAGTTAAATATGAGCATTCAGGTTCTCCTCCTGCTGATGTGCTCAGTGGACTGCTCTAGAAAGCAGCATTGCTTTTAACTGAGTTTTTACTCTTCTTCATTGCAAGAGAGCAAGCTCCTCTCAGTCTAAAAGAACATGGGACTACCAGAAAGTGTAGAAAATATTCTTCACACCTAGTCATCTGTAAATAGCTCTGGCCAATTCTATTTGTTCCTTAGCTCTATCAACACCAACATGGAATAGAAATTTAGACAAAAAACCCCTATATATCTGTCAAAAATGAATTATTAAGGGACTTCTTAATTTCCTTCTGATATTGCACCTTAAAAGTAAAAAAAAGAGGATGAGAAATAGTCTATTTAAGGTAGGTACTGACTATAGATTAGAGAAAAAACTGGGGAAAATAAAAAATAACTGAACTAGACTGAACTTGAATGGTCTTGGCTGAAGATTGATGAAGAAGAAATGCCCATGGACAAATTTGGAAAGCTCAAAGATGGTGTTCAATTTATCTAAGTAACTTTGTTCACTTGGATTCAGTTCACAAAGCTTGATGCTTCAATAGAATATAGAGTCCCAAATTTGGATGTTGTAATGGGCAATTACCCTTGGATGCATGAAAATGAGGCAGATTTTGTTCATCCTATTGCAAATACTTAAGTATGAGAAGCTGAGTTCTAAATATTTGCCTTCCTGACTCAGGACAATTATTAGACATTATATCTTAGTGAGTATGCTTTATGGCTTGCAAATAAAAGTCATGTGTTCCAATGTATTTAATTTTACTGGCCTGACTTTCACATATTTTAAGAGCTCTCTACCTCTCCTTGGCAGCAGAAGAAATTTATCTTGCCAGAGGAATATAAAGGGCCTGTAAATGAAAATCAGGGCTCAGTTATTCTATTTCTGAATATCAAGGTCTCAGGTATTAGGCTGTTTGAGATTACTGTTACCTACCCAACCATAATGTGAAAGTGAAATCATGCAATGAAGAATGTGCTACAATGAGTAAAATATTTCCCTCTTCTGTTGTTCTATTTCGTTTCCCTACAGTTAAGAGAAGCATAAAATGTGCAATTGAATCCCGTTTGCTTGATATTAAGATAATAATTTCATGCACATACCCATACAAACAATGCTGCAATGAAAACTGAATACATTCCTGCAGCCTATGAAAACCTCTGGTAAATCGCCTTACTCTAAATTAACTAATAAAACTTTCCTATTTATGCATGCTAAAAGGGTAAAGGAGAATGATAGCAGGAAATTCCTTTTCCCTCATGCTATGGGTTTGGAAATACACTGACATCATTCCTATTGCCAGGCACTAGAAGAGATCATAATGGGATATAATTGTTGCTTGCTCATTTGATTGAACTCCAAAACTATATCAAATAACACTTAATTATGCACTAGAATACTGTTACAGAAGAGAACTCAGAACTGAGCACTCAGTGCAAGCAGAAGCATTTAATAATTACAAAACTCCTGTAGAAGCAAAGAGATAACTTGCTGCTAATTAGTCTGGAATTTTACGCTCACAATATCCTCAGTAAATCTAGTGAAAATTAGTTGGGAGCCTGAACATACAGTTTTACTATAGCTCCATCTGGTACGTGCCCTCCAATTATCCAGCACGTTGGCTGGCTGTTTGAGGGACACATTTGATATCTGGCCAAGTTTAAAGGTCTGCTGGAGGTAAAACAATGCCCACCCTTTTACAAGGGGATCATTGTTGCTCAACAATAAAGCTCTCTGGCTTATTTGAATGTCAACAATTCAGAAAAGTTGATGTTTGGAGCCATCAAATAAAATGTTTTTGTGAAACAGTTTATTATTTCAGTGGTAATTATTTGAATCATTCATGGTAAAGGATGTTTGCTAATGAGAGCTTGGCTGCTGTAAATTCCAGGGAGACTGAATGCTCTTTGTGCTGACAAAAAGGCCCAAATCACTGGAGAGCGACTGACTGGACAAATCATTCATCTATGCAAATGCCAGCTGAAATGGTCAGATGCATTTATTACCCTGCTCATTATAGTAAACAAGGCAGAAATCGTGACTGGCAGTTATCAACTTGCCCTGAAGTGTGATTTGTTCTCCTACCACTATTTAAATGAGAGGAAGAAAGGCATGCCACCAGGGACTTTGTCGGTTTATAAAAGAGTAAATGTCACATAGCCCAGTGCTTAAAGACTTTTGATTGACAAATGTTTTATTTGACATATCAAATGATAATGGTTTTCATATCAAATAGTCCATATTTGTTAGCAGAAATTTAACCCCTCAAAGAGTGAGAACTGATTTTTCAGAATGCTCTGAATCCAGATGGAATGTTGGACATAGAAAGAAACTCTCTAACTGTGTGGACTGGAAAGAGTGTAGTGGGGAAATATATTTTTAATGGAGGCTTCAAAGGAACTGCTGTCTCAGTTGCTTCAAGAAAGCATCTCACATTGGCAAGGCTAATACCATGTAACAGAAGGAAATAAAAGAGTGATTTATTGTTGATTTTTTTTTAAAAGGAAATACAAGAGCCATTTGGGAGTTCTAAACAGGACCTGTCTCATCCTTAAGCTATGTTCCTAGAACTCTTACGCTTATAATAGGACAGGACATAGCCTGATTTCTTCAAGGAATGTATGACTTTGACAACCAGAAATTTTACTGGAGAAAATAATTTTAAAAAGAAGCAGAAGATCATAGGTCAGAATTCTTATCTGTATCATAAGTGTGTAATTTCTGCTACCTTTTATTTTAACAAGCACAGGCATGCACAGGTGATCTGTCTTTTTTGAATGCGAAGCAATTTTTATACAGGTGGTTCTAAGACCCTGTAAAAATATTTTAAAAAATCCTAAGTCCCCCGGTATAAAATAAGAAAGAAATGACATATGATGCTTCGTATCATTTGAAGATGATGTTTTTTCATGTTGGTTAGCTGGTGCAAGAACCAGACAGAAAAGCGTGTATGCTCTATCCAAATATGGACTGTTTGAGAATGACCTCTTCCAGCTTCATAGAAGTGGGAGGAAAAACTCTGAGGCAGATCCTTTAAACACCTTCCATCCAGAAGAGTAAACTGGATCTCAAGAATGAGATCCTGAAACTGAAGAAAAATCAGAGATCATTAGGTATTGTAAGAGGAGAATAAAGCCCTTTGATTGTGACTCTTGGGGGAAGGGGAAATACTGCCTGTATCCTATAACCAATGCATAATGTTGAACTGAGATTCTGCAACCCACGCAGTCTGAAAAGAAATGCTAAATGGAAAAGAAGCAAGGAATAGGGTATCAGAAAGATGATTCGGATTATCTAGGAAATATAATGTGATTTTAATAATGGTATGAATATGAAAAATACTACCTATTAGCCAGAATGATAGAGGGAGGAATTAAAAACAAACAGTGTCTATATAATGCTTTACAGCTCTTGTGAATCAAACATTAAGTGGTTCATTCTCTCATTAGCTCTGTGAAGTAACATCATTAATCCTCCTTTGTGATGGGGAAGCATCTGCATACATAGATAAATGATAGATATTTAAGGTCACTCAGATGGCTGCAGCCAACCTGGGTATTATTACCTAGAACATCTGATTTCCACGTGTGTGTGTAGCTGTTTCTGTAAGCAGGAGTATGTATAGAGACATTTCCTGCGTGCTGAAAATTAACTTGCACTGCACACCTCTGCTATCAACACTTAAAGGTTCCTGCTTTTTAATGTCATAAAAAAAATACTTGTCATCGTGGTTATCACTACCATTATTAGAAACATAGGATTTTTCATTCCAAGCTGAAATACTGAATCTTATTCCCAGTATCCAGTGTGTATAGTGTGTAGGTTGGCCTGGTGCTTGAGAGTAGTATCTTTGGCTAGTCAGGCTGTGCTGCCTTGCTTATGGAAGGAAAAAACATCCATAAATATCCTGAAACCACAAGGACATCTGTTGAGATATACCTTGCAGACAGAGGACTACAAAGATTCTTGCTCATCACAATCCAACAGTAGTATTTGATTTTGAGACATTGTGCAAGGATAACTGTCAGAAGATAATTATTGCAAATGCAGGGAAGAAAATATTCCAATTCTTTTTCTAGCATGGCTTCCATTATTAGGGCTAAGTTCCCTCTCTCAGTCTGATCATAATACATTCTGGATATACATATTAAAAAATTAAAAGTAATTTGTTACCAGCATCTGCTTTGTAGGCATTTTGATATTACACTTCTGTTGGGGATACATCCAGCTCTTATTCATAGGAGTCCCTGCTCCTCCCCACTCCTATGCCTTCATGTTCCCCTTTGATCATCCTCATTCTCCTGATTTCTGACTCAGTCTTTCAGTAGCTGGTATGTTTAAATGCTCCCACTGGTCCCCCATTCCAGCTGCCATCCATCTCCTTCAGACCTGACACGACATTCTGGAGTCGTTGCTTCTGTGCATCTTGAGGGCACTGTCACAAGGGGCTGATTTAACACAGTGGAAAAGGCAGACAAATGGCTAGCTGCAGACACAGAACAGGCCAAGGGAGCTTTGTAAAAGCTATAAATAGCCTTCTTGGGTTTGAGGATTTTGCAGCTGAAGAAGGCAAGGTGCTAATGAGGCAGGGAGGAGTACCTGCTCTTGATGACATTGCTGGCCTCCACCTTCTCCACTGGAGAAGAAGTTAAAGGAGTTGATTAATATAGTTCAGGAAGGTTTCAGGATTAATTTTCAGGTATGTGAAGTAATCAACATTTTCTCAAGCAGTTAGTAGGTCCAGTCAATAACAATGCCACCTTCAGCACTATGTGTCCAGAATAAGTGATCATCAGGAAGCCAGGTATAAGACAACATTCAGTCTAAAGGGTTATACTAATACAATAGGGAAAAAATTCATAAACAGTGCTAAATAACTTTCATTAATGAGTACTGGAAGCTAATAGCAGGCAGCAAGAACCCCCAATCCTGTTTAATTTTGCTGGTTATTCTAAGTAACTTGGTGTCCCATGTGTGGAGGCGAGTGGGCAGCTTGCACATAGCAGTTATCTGTGCATCCCAAACCCATGCAGGAGCTGCAGATGTCATTGCAGCTTCATGCTTGGACTGGTGATCCCTAGCTATGTCCTCCAAACAGTAAGGAAAGCCTTTGATACAGGAACAGAGAAATCAAACCAACAGATTCAAACCAACAGATTCAAACCAAACACCACTCTTCTCGTGAAACTGCTCTATTTAAAACTAAGAAAAAAAATCACTCTGCCCTGAAAAACATATTCCAGTGTTCTAAGCAACCGCACATTTTTACCTTGCTTTTTGAATAAACTAATTAATTGCATTACCAGTAACTCACTAACAAATCTCATGATGTGCTGGAGGAAAAACCTCCAGGAAGAACTGACCTACCTAAGATCTTCCTTATGCTACTTTATAATGGGTTAATTCCAGTCACTTCAAAGTGCAAAAATCAGTACAGAAGCAGGCCAATTCTTTTATATATACTTTTAGTCAAAAACTATAGAATGGTCATAATTAGGAGAAGTCATTGGCATGTGCCCAATAGCCTGAATCTGAAGGGACAATGGAACAAATAAACTGTGAAGATATTTCTACATTAAAAAAATTGTTCCTTACACAGTTTGAGCTGTGTCCAATACAAAGACACTATTATCAGCCTTTTCATTATTCAGAATTCTTTCAACAATTGCATTCAAATTAATATAACCATCGATTTCCATGAAAGCATGAATTCATGCTAATTGTACATTAATACCCAGGCTGAATAATTGAGGTATCAGATGCAACAGCTCAAAAAACTAAATCTTGTTTAGTGCTTAAGTAACAAGTTATAAGCCTTATGTTGATCAAGAAAACTGTACCTAGGTCTTCATTAACATACCAGGAATCAACCCACAGCTGATAAAATGAGAGACCCTGCAGGTTTAACAGTGTGTGACGCTGTTGTGTTTGTGAACATACCTGTGCATTTTAACTTTCTCAGAGCTGCTAATTTTATCGCTAGGAACCGTCACCTCCCATTATGCTATAAAAGGCCTCTCCATAGCAATCATGATGTATGGATGTAGAAAAGGAATTATTTTTAAATTATGTCTAGTTTTTCTTGTTTGGCATCAGCTAGCATTTACTCCCACTTTCCTGTATTTCTTCCTGGCCATGCTGAATGGAGAACTTACATGTAGATATTCTGCCCATTACGATTCCTCTGTGTACTAATATGACACTGTGTTGCTTGATATTGCCTCCCATTAACTCTCTCTTTATAAACATTACCTACATCATGAACTTACTTTATCAATTAGGAAAATCAACCAGATTTTTGCAGGAAAATATTACAATTTCAAAAGTTAAAAGGTTGCAAAATAGAAGGAGATAGTTAAATAAACTGACCCAATTTACTTGTAACTAACAGCTTGCTTGTTTCTAACCAGCTGTAAGATGGAAATAGAGCATCCAGCCCACTAAGATAGAAAATTCCAGTATAATTATTAGCCAAGAATGGCAAAACCCCAGACCCACCACAGATTTTATATTCTGGTCATTTGAATGCCAACATTGTACCCATACAAACCTCAGAAGAGACTTAGTCCAGTTGTTTCTATTGCTGTAGCAAGTTCATTACTAAGCAGAGAATACTTGGGTCAGACATTTGGCTGTGCTATTTTGTGTTTGTAGCATATCTACACTTAAGGAACTTTCACAAATTAAGGAGATCAGAAGTGTTTCTTGAGTGTGTGTCTACACATACAGAATTTACAAGCACACACACACAGTGTATGTTCTAACTGTTGGTATAGCAGGAAAAAGAAGGTAGATACAAGCTTCTAGTTAGCAGCTGAAGCTCATTAAGTCTTTCCTGAAATTGGCTGCTAAAAGCTTATGTATTTAGGGAAGTGTCAGTTTCTTTACTTACACATTATCTGCTCAAAACAAAAAGGACAAAGATCAAAACTAGAGACTTCTTGCCAGCTTCATACACCTGCCCTAGCAAGATGAGCCCTCTTTCTCAATCCATTTCCCTAGTTTGCTCTACAGTGTGGAAAAATTCTTGAATGACAAGCTCAGATGGACAACCGGAAACCATTTATTCTCAACTCTGAGAGGAGGATAATTTCTGCTAGCAAATTTACCTTATCTGTTTGAGAAGATAGCTTCCTTTTCTGTGCCCTTGCTTGCTGAAAGGGACTCATTAGGTTAACCAAGAGGTCATTAGGTCATTAACTGCCCAAGCTGTGGTAGATTTCCCATGACTTTTTAAAGCTTGCATATATTTAGACTTTCCAGACTTTCCTTCACTAAAATTCAGGAATTTTGTTTTAAAAGAAGGCAAAAAAATAGGATGTTGAATTCTAATAAATATTCTGAACTGTTCCATCACAAAATAAGCTTTTCAAAGTGCTTTGTATATTCCTTTGTATATTCTTTTTTTTTTTTTTAATAAGACACAGCAAGCAGTAGAACCTTAACTTTTTATAGATACCTTTTCTTATGTTGTCTTTTGATCCACCAGTTTTACTTTTCATACATATGATATCCCTGGCAATGGAGAAAGATACTAAATAAGCATATAGTTTTACTGTTGGTGTATTTACATGGCTGAAAGCAGCTTTTCTGCATCTGTGGATGCATATGCTTTTTCTGAAAGAAAACTTTTGCCCATCTGATCAATCATATCAGAAGCCTAAGACATCAGTTGCAAAGAACCACCTCCAGCTTCTGCACTCAGTGCTGCTGATAACAATGCTAACATTGATCCAATTTGAACAGCAATAGGAACTTCACAGTACTTTTCAATGCTTTCCATGTTTCTAAACCCTTGGTGGAATCATCTTACTGTTTAGCATCCGTAACTCTTCAGCTCTGCTGATTCTGATTTGACTGATTGTGCCATTGTGAAATGCGGCAGCGGTGGATGAGCCACAGTCCGTTTTCTAGCCATGGAACACAGCTGACCTATAAAAATATCTCTGGTCATATGAACATATTGTAGAGAGTTTAAAATAGTTATGTGATGCTTGATGAGAGGATGACAATGTATTTTTGTGTGGCTAAATGACATATCTCTATTGAGATCAATATGACTCAGATATGCAAACATTGAAGTACTGCACTGCAGCCATATCTATTCCCCTGGTTTTTGTGCTAAAAATGCAGGGTGGACATTACACACATCTTTCTCCAAACTACCCAGCCTCTGCTCCTTGCTGCCAGATAGTTCATATAGACATTATGCATTAAAATATTAAATCACTGACAAATTTCTAAAGAAAAATTAATGGCACAATAAATGATACTTGAGTTGAGTAATAATTACTACCAATCAATATCATAAGTCTGATAAAACACTAATTGTCCTTCTAATTGTTAGAACTTTCTTTTCATCATGAAATTACAGTGTGACATTGTTTAAATGTACCTTACAGCTCTCTTGTTATAAAGAAGGAATAAATTTTCCGTGGTCCTTGAGTGTACCTGCCTGTGATACCCCTCTGCACTCCTAGCAGGCTGCAAGGAAAACCTAAACTAGAAACAGCCAGCAGTGCACCAGGAGCACTTAGTTTTAAAAATCTGACATTCAGAAGGTTAAAGCAGCAGGTCTGGTTTGAAGAAAGTAGATGCTTTGCCAGAATTGCCTCTGGGAAAATTTTTTATGGCATAGACACCTAGAGCATTTACTTGTCTGCTAGAATAGAAAAATGGTGGTAGCCCAAGGGCTAAGGGAATTTCCTACTCATTCTTTCAATTGTTATTCAGGTTTCAATGTTACTGTATACCTTCCTAAAATGTTATATAGGTTTTACAGCCCTGCTCTTAAATTTCAACTGAATGCAGTAACAAGCTGTGCAGTGTCAACACAAAAGCTTAATAAGATTGTATCTATCTCTGTCTCTTTAGATCTCTATATGAAGCCCATTGCTGGTTAAAATTAGCATATTATCCTTACTGGATCCTACTGTTGCTGACAAAGGATTCTGATCTAAAACTTGTCTGAAGATTCATGCACAAAAACCTCCTTGTATAAAGTAGATTTTGCTATCTCAGATTCCCTAATCCTCATTAAAAATCTCATAAAGACTTCAGTCAGCACATCCTTTCCAGGCTTTATGATTACTGCTCATATTTCTGCAAAAAGACAAAAAGGAAAGAAGAAAGATATTTAACCATGGTAATACTGTATTTTGATAAATCAGTATTTTCTCACTCTTTATGCTTTTTTCATAAAACTTAATTACATATCATGGAATATTTACACAGTAAGGGCAGTGCTTAGCCATTCAAATGCTGAATCTGTTACTGTCATATAATTTATAAGTATATAAATCATGTATACTAAGGACTTTACAGGAGAAAAAGCAAGACATCTCCCTTGCTCAATGAATCTATATCCTAAATTATATGTGACTATCAAGAACTAGTAACAAGCAGCAGAAACACAGATGAAACACAGCAGTTAACAGCATATAAAATTTAAGCACATACTTGTACTTTGGCACATTCTTCTATCTTTTGATAAAATACAACAAAATAAAGATAAAATGCAGTAAATATGATCAACTACACAATACAGATTTTCATAAAGTACAGTAGAGAAGGAGAGAATGCTACACAAAGTATTGTAACATGGGAAAAAAACTCACAGGGAATAAAGTATTTCTTTTCAAAAAAAGAGTTCTAGCCAACATAACAGACAAAGAATTGTTAGGCCTGGCTCATGGAAACACCTAAAAACTTATTCAGTCTCATTGGCTAAGTATACTTTCTTTTCCATTTCAAAGAATATATGTAATTTCACATATCAAAAAGCAGTAATGCTGGTCCAAAAGGCAGTGAGATGTTTTCCATGCTGGGTTAACATTGTGGGATGCAGAGGAAGCCAGAAAGAACAACTCACACCAGTGGCAATGGTGTTATGCATACACACTCAGTGCTGCCTTGCAGTCAGCACTTGGCTAAGTTTGTTGTATTAAAAATAACTCACTGATTAAAATGATTTCATTATTTTTAGGGTTCAGTTCAGTTCACACTTTAACATACAATATACTTTGCAAAGTGATAACACAATTCAGATCAGTTCCCTGCTGGGAGCAGGACCTGGTGACTTAAAAGTCAGCTAGTTTTCTGCATGAATTGTTTACTTACAAAACATTTTCTCAAATGATATGTTAGAAATAGCAACACAGGCCTCCTTTGTTTGCAAACTTAACTAAAGTGTTACCCTTTTTCCAGTAGGGGTTGTCTTCTAAGTCTTTACACAAGGCTCAGGTAAGCCTCATTGCTTCATCAGCAGATTCTTTGTTCTCACTATAAATCCCTCTGCTACAAATGCTCTTCCAACAACCACTTTGCCTGGAAAAGTGGATCTGGAAATCTTTTGTGAATGCAGAATATAAATGAGCCAATGACCAATAGCTGGTGTGGGATCTTTACCTCCTCCAGAGGAAGGCTTCCCTCTGGACATTTTAGTTGGTCATCACAATGGTGCCTTGGGATGAGTTAAAGCACCTGACTGTGGACTCAAGGCCTAGTCACCTGTCTTGGGAGCCAAAAGTAATTGAAATGTCACCAGTCATATCACTCCCTTATGTGCCTTTGGTATAGACACAGACATAGTCACATTTATCCATGCAACTTACATGGCCTTTCCATGCTCTTTACCTATTTTTGAAATAACAATATTCCTACCGACTTCAGTTAATATTTCTGCTCATAAGCAAGACATACCACAGCTTATAATGAGAAAATCCTGAAGGAGAAGCAGGATGCTATTTAGACATTAATTTGGTGATCACAAACTTTAATTAACACATAGAAGCCAAGTCTCACCCTTATGTTACAAAGAGAAGCTTTCTTGTACTGCTCTACCAGTGTATTTCCTTTCAGCACAGTGGACTATTTCTGGGCTATGTTTAGTTTTACTGCTGATGTGGATATAGAAATATGTATAAAGTGTTCATGTGCCATAGCTCACTGGAAATTATCTGTCAGCTCCAGATGTAGATAACTGTTGAATAAAAACAGATCATCGATTGATTTTTGCAAAGGCTGTAGAATGACAATTTGACAGTAATTTGGAGCACATCTTGAATGCACATAGCACGACTTTGAGACAGCAGCCTAGACAAAAAGGACACTGTCACCCAATGTCCTCTATCCCCTTCAATAAATACTAGTCTCTCTGCAGCTTTAAAATGCTACGTGCCATTGGGCAGCCTCTGAATAATGATGGAGTTGGATTTTTAATTTCTCTAGCTTGTTAAGGATGTCTTCACACATAGCACATCCTATTTCCTGTCTGAAAGCTTGAGGATGGTCTATACCAAGTGAAGAGAGATGTACCTCCAAACAGTGACAACTTCCATGCCCCTTAGGCACCTATCATAGGAGTGAAGGGGATATGTTGGATCACCTGGAGGTATTGATGTATCCCTGTGATTTATACAATAAGCCCAGCAGACTAGACCAAACAGAACTTTGCCAATGCTAAATTTAAGAGCAATCTGTTCCAGCCTCTGTGAGCTGGCAGATGAGTGAACTGAGAGAAAAACTTTTCATATCCATCTACCTTTCACACTGATACAGAATTCAACATCTATACAGTATTAAAATAAAGGATAGGAATGATTTGGCCAAATGCAGACCTCTGTACAGATGTCTCTTGCTTGCTTTCTCTTTACAGCTGACAATAGACAGAGATAGAAACTATTATGTTCCTCTTCTTAGGTGATAGATTGAATGCTAATGTAAAAGAGGTTAGATAATTTGTTAAATTAACCTATTAAGTTAAGTGGGTTAGATAAATTGTGCCTTCCAAGTATTCCCTCTCTTCATTTAATTTGAAAAGGGAGGATAGCATGAGAGGCACAAAACCTTAAAATGAAAACAATAACATAAGATAAACTACAAAAAATTATTTTCATGCCTAACCTGTTTTCTGGCTCACCAAACTTATTCATAGTTTTGTTTCCAATTGTATTTTGTATTAAAAATTCAAACTTTGAGTTGGACACTTCCTGTGAAAGTGGTTATTGAATGCACCTTTATAAATACTCCTGTAACTTGCATCCAATTGTAGGATGGAGGTGAGGAAAAAGGATGCCAAAAGGCACTCTACATTGCCACCACTGAAACCTGAAGAGTCTAGCTTCCTCTTCTACAGAAGCAGTGCCTTAAAATTTGGGGCTTAAATTGTTATTTTAAAATAGTACTGTGGTGTCTGAGGCACATAAAACATGTGTGTATATATGTGCACTTCTGTATGTGTGCACACAGGCACGTGCAAGTGTATGAATCACCTATAAGCCGGTCATTCTGGCACGTCTCTTTTGGAAACCAGGGTTGTGTGGTGGCTTGTCTGCCACTGCACCTAGCAACCAAGATGTATTCTATACTAAACTTATAGATTTCTATATTTGAAATTTATTATAAATGCATAGAATTTATATTAAAGCATTATAAAAAAAGGACCTTACATAGCAATTATCTGCATATTTTCTGGACTTTTAGAATTATATTTTACTACCTAGTACAAGTCAGCAACTCTGTTTTCTGCTGTAACTGAATGATCCCAGGTACCATTTAACATGGAGCCTTGCTGGAGACCTGAGGAGACCAGTAACAGCAATTTTGGTGATCATTACAGAATCTCTGACTGGAAGGGGTAGCTGGGAGAGAAAGCACACTTGCTTGGACGTGTGTACCAAATTAAATTATGTGATACTTCCTTTGCAATACACCAGGTAACAGCCCAAGAGGCACCACTGTGCTGGAGTTAAGTACTCATTAAGATCAATTAAAAACAGGTCTGCCCTGATGACATGCTAGGAGTTCAAACATGGCATTGAAAGCATAGCCCGACTCACCTGGAGCTAGACCTGGAGCTTTTTACCAGCAAGACACACTGCCTGGTAAAAAGCTCTGTGAGAAACCAAGCCAGGGCTCATCAGGAGCGGGTGGGCTCACAGCACCCACCTCACCATGGCCTTCATATCTGCAGAGGTAACAAGTCACAAAATAGAGTGGGCCTGAGTCACAAACCACAACACTGCAATAATTTGACACCCTGGAGGGATGTCCTCCAGAGGGACCCTGACACACTTGAGAGTGTAAATATCATGGAGGCCAACAAAGCAAAGTGCGAGGTCCTACACCTGGACTGTGACAATCCCAGACACCTCCGTGTTGAGTGGAGAAGTGACTGAGAGCCACACTGTGAAGAAAGGTGTGATGGTTGATGAAAAACTCAACATGAGCCAGCAGTGCGCACTCCTAGTCCAGAAAACCAGTGGAGTCCTGGGCTGCATCGAAAGCAGTGTGTCCAACAGGGTTAGGGAGGTGATTGTCCCCCTCTGCTCTGTGAGAGCCACCTGAAGTAGTGTGCACGCTTATGGTGTCCCCAGTGTAAGGAGAATATGAAAGTTTTGAAGCAAATTCAGACTATAGCATCTCCCCTAGGAATGCTGAGCAAGCTGGGGCTGTTTCAGCCTGGAGATGATTTCGTGGAGACCTCACGGCAACCACCCAGCATCTGAAAGGGCCAACAGGGAAGCTGGAGAGACTCTGCATCTGTCCTTGTTGTGGTAGGACAAGGAGGACTGGGTACAAACTGAAAGAGGGGAAATTTATGTTAGACATTAGGAATAAATTCTTAACTGTGAAGATGGCGAGACACCAGAACAGGCTGCCCAAAGAAGCTGTGGATGACCCATTTTTTAAGACCAGGCTGGATGGAGCCTTCAGCAACCTGGTCTAGTGCAAGGGCTCCCTACCCATGGCAATGGGGTTGGGGCTAGATGATCTTTAAGGGCTCTTCCAACCCTTATAATTCCAAGAGTCTCCTACCCCACAACAAGCTCCCCGCACCCGCTGCCCGCGGGGCCGTGCGGGCCCGCCCCACGCCGGGGCCCGGGCAGGCGCAGCCGGCGGCCCCGCCCCCGCCGCTTCCCCCGGCTCCCGCCCCCGCCGCCCTCCGTGCGCGGAGCTTCCGGCGGCGCCCGGCGCGGCGGCGGCTCCGGCGGCCCGGGCGGCTCCGCCCTCCGGACGGGGTAGGGTGGCGGCGGGCGCGGGGGGGCCGCAGCGCCGGGCCCTGCAGCGGTCCCGGTCTGGGGCCGGCCCTGCGCGGTGGGTGCGGGCGGCCGCGGGTGTGCGCTCCTCGTCCGCCCGCCCACGGGAGGCTGGCGGGGCCGGGCCGGGCCGGGCCGGTGCTGCCGGCGGGGAGGAGACGCGGAAGGCAGCGGCAGCACCGGGCAGTCCCACCCGTATCTGCCCTTCGCTATCCCTGGGCCTCGGCGGGAGCTGCTCCCCGGGGAAGGGAACTGCACCCCTGGGGAAGGGAGCTACCCCTGTCGGTAGAGAGCGTGGACGCCCAAGGAGTGGGAAGGGGTAGGGATGGGATGGAGCAGGGAGGACGGGAGGAACAGTGCTGGGAACAGACAAAGCGGGCGGGGCTGGGCACGGGTTGTGCTCCTCTCCCCTGAGGGTCCTCCGGCGCTGCTCGGTCCCTGCGCTGTTAACACACTTCCACGGCTTCACCCAGTTGTCCGATCACAACACCACAGAAAGCAGGAGCTGAACTAGCGATACTATTTTATTTTATTTTTTAGGTGTGTTTCACTTCTTGTGTGTTGTTATTTACTACCACGAGCAGGCTGAGAAATGTCAATTGGATGTGAACGGGCACGATTAGGAGAACACAGTTTTAAGCTGTGCCAGGGGAGGTTTAGGTTGGCCATGAGGAACAATTTCTTCATTGAAGGAGTGGCTGGAAACTGGAATGGGCTGCCCAGGGAGGTGATGGAGTCACTTTCCTTGGAGGTGTTTAAGGAAACCTCCTTTCCTTGGAGGTGTTTAAGGAAACACGGTCTTAGTGCCGTGGTCTAGATGACTTGGTGTTTTTAGGTCATGGGTTGAACTTGGTGATCTCGGAGGCCTTTTCCAAACCAGTTGATTCAGTAATTCTGTGACAGTGGGAGATAACTACGTGGCCTAATCGCTGCCATCCATGCAGTGAGGAAGCAGCTGACCAGCAAGTAAGCGCAGAGTATGCCTGCATGGAGAAGCAGTATGATATCTAAAAAGAAAAAGGAAAAGACAAATGCACACAAATTCCTTTTTAGAAGTACTGTGGGGAATTTTTAAATTTTTTTTTTTACATGAAGAGGAGAGTTTCACCACAGCTGGAAGGGTAGTTGGTCAGAATGAAGTGGTATAGGGCTGGTAACTTTGGGCTCTTCATAGAGAGGGCTACCTGATGATTTATTCATGTTGAGGAGCAACTTCTGTTATGTGGGAAAGCTGCCTCTGTAAGACAAGGGTGGCCACTTAAGTGTGTAATAGGCACCGAAGGAACTTTTGTCTCCATTGTATCTCAGTGCTAAACCACATCATGCGTCTGGTCCTAGCAGGAATTAAGTCAGTGAAGTAATCTGAAATTCTTGGATTTTGCATGTTTTGGTGCTCATGAAGGCAACACATGATTTTGGATAGCTAAAATTGCCATATATTTCAATTTTTTTCAAACAGTGAAATGATATATTAGAAATCTGTAAAATGGCTTGTTTCAGTGCCAGAATATATTATGGGAAGAAACACAGCAAATGGTGCCTGAGTTTAAAGTATACTGTAAGAGCTTATTAATTTTTAATTAATAATAGCTTCTAGTTTCAACAAGTTGAATGTAGATGTTGGTATAATCTAGGTAATTAACAGCAAGAGATGCTAACCTGTGGTAAAAGTACTCTGTTTTAGACTGTAATGTAAGGATCCAGTATTCCCTCTGTGGATTAGTGTACAAAGATAATTAAGAGATTTCCCATTTACTGTCTTTTATCTAAGACACACATAATAAGTTGCATTAATCTTTCTTCAGAGATCATACAATCTATTGTTTTTGTTATTTATACAGTCTTTGTAATTTGTCAGTGTTGCTGCTTCTTTTATAGTCAAATGAAAGAAAACTGCTCACTGCTCCCAAATGTGAGATTAGCAAAGCTGGTGTAAACAGGAATTATTACTTCACTGGCTTTAAAAATCAAACCTGATGTATGCATGACTTGCATGTACAACATTTGCTTCTCTTGGAATAGTACAAACTCTTGCCTATCATGTGCTTTTCCAGGAATGGCTCAGGGATGTAATCTGCCATATTATTTTTTTTTTTCCCTTAAATCTAGTGTCTGTTACTTGTTATGTTTTCACACACATCCTTCATTTCACAGCCCCTTGAAATCTCAAGTATTTTTCTGTGTACTTCCCACCTTTTCTCAGCAGTCTGGTTGATGAATAACTGTCCTGTTTCTGCTTGTATGGGATAAAATTGTGGTTATTGAGGAGTTGCATTTGCCAACTAACCAAAATGAATAGGTAGAATCATAGAATATCTTGAGTTTGAAGGGACTTACCAGGATCTAATCCAACTTCTGGCCCTGCACAGGACACTCCAGCAATCACACCGCGTGCCTGAGAGCATTGTCCAAATGCTTCTTGAACTCGGACAGGATTGGTGCTGTCACCACTTCTCTGCAGAGCCTTCTCCAGTACCCAACCATCTTCTGGGTGAAAAACATTTTCCTCATACCCAGCCTAAACCTGCCCTGACTCAGCTTCATGCTGTTCTTTCAAGTACAGTAATCATTAACTGGATGGGTTGCTTCAAAGCTGGAAAAAAGATTTGTATACAAAAACTCCCTGTAAAAAGAGGCAAAATAGAAGAGATCTAGTGCTTTTGAATGTTTTAACTTAATTAGTGCCTTTCCCCATGAAATCTGTACAGAAAGCTGTAAGACATTTTTCATTGTCAGGGTTTGCTGTGTTTGGAAGAAGGAAATAGTGATTTACAGTCTTAGAAGCCTTTGTGTGTGTATAGCACAAAGAGAAGGAGGGTTATTCAGATTAGAAAAAAGGAGTTTTCCCATATAATTGAAATAGTTACCAATTGAATAATAGTCTGGGTAGGAGATATTGCAAATATTGTGATGGACTCTAATGTTTTTTGAAAGAAAGTATCTCTTAAAAAAGTTTTATTCCAGGTCTAGTCCAAAGTGGTTTTCAGAAGTCCTGTCTGTCTTGTAAAAGTCGAGGTAGCATTTTTGGTAGCCATTTGAGCTGGTCTGACTTGGGGCCTGTGTAGTCTTGCTCCCATCTCAAGCCAGCACTAACACAAGATGGTTTGGGAAGAACAGCCTGAAAACTCCAAGTGCTTGCAAGAGTATTTCATGTCTGGCTGGGCAAGCCTCAGGACTCGTCTGGCTCCCCAGCAGTGCTGGCTGGAAAGGTGCATGAGATTGGAGGACAGGGCTCATGCAACCCCAGAGAGCAGCTGGGAATTGGATCCAGCCTCCAAGTGCAAAATGGGCACATGAGCATAGGACAGCAGCTCACAATGTCATTGTGTGTTCATAGCATATTGGTTCTTTTTTCTAACCAAATTTTTGGCACCTTCTGTGCTGGTCTCTGGTGGCTGCTGGAGGTTCTGGTATTTAATAGCACTATTTAAATCAATTTAATGGAATTGACAGAAGGAAAAATTATGATGTAAAGGAAAATATGTAGAAGGCTACTGCTTGGGAGGAGAATAAAAAGACACAGTTATAAGAAACCTTTATTAGGCTTTAGTTTGGCATAATTATGCCTGTACAAAAAAAATTTAAAAATTAATAATATACAACAGGCCAAAGACTCAACCAGAGATCGGAAGGCATAGTTGAATGGGCCTAAGTGGATCTCTTTAAAATAATCAAGCAATTTGAGGGAGGAGGGAGCTTTCAACATAAACTTTTCATGTACATGAGCTCCAGAGCTGTTTATCTTGATGCTTTGCATAGACCTGAGTCTGCATTTTATCTTTTTTTTGCAAAGTAAAATCCTTTTAATTAGAAATCAGCTTGACTTCTGGTAGTTCCTGAAAAAAACCTCTTTGTATCATCTGGCCCTGCGGATCTGTATTTAATGTAGTTATTTCACTAGCTTATTATTTTTAACCTCTGAAGCAGTTTTTCTTTTATCTTTTAACTCCATACAATTCTTAATGCTTTTTTTAAAATGCCAGAAGAATTTCTATTTATATTGTAGTCCTAACAGCTATTTAATCCTTCTTTTATAATTGTTTTGTCTTACTTGTTATAAACTACTATATCTGATATTGTTCTTAACTCTCATTTGCCTCCACTTCTATTGTTTAGACTAATAAGTTTTCATGAAAGCTTTCTGTTCCTGCTTACTTTTGACCCTGTTGACCAATGCCAGCCAAAATTGACAAAGTTGTGTCAGTGGCAAGGATTTCAAATTTTTGCAGGTCTTATGAAATCATCAAGTAGAGGGAGAATGACCCAAATTAACATTACTGCTAGTAGAAAATCAGTGTGATTTCAGGTTATCTCCTCTGTTAGGCCTGGCTTAAACTGGCCAGCTAGCTGACGTACAGCTCTGAACCGTTGGATGATTTTGCTGCTCTCGGACAAGCTTAGATAAGGAACACAGCTGGGTTTTACAGCAGTGCTACAAGAGCTGCAGCCTGTAGCCAGAAGAAGCCTGGAGTTCGCAGTGCAGATGTGAAGCTATGTAGGTTGTGTATGTGAGATAAGTGATTTCCACCTGATCTCATCTTCCCACAGCTGGATGATTCTTAAAACTGAGATCTGTAAAGCCATAATTTCCATGGAGCAGCCTTCAAATCATGTTAATCAATAGCATTTTGAGTTTGAAGGTGGTGTATATGCTGATCTAGCCATGATTCCAGATAGCTTGATAGCAGAACGCTTGTTGAAGTTTAACGTCTGTTGGCATATTCTTTAAATAGATCTTTCTTTTTAAGAGGGGAAAAATCCAGAAAGAGATTGTATTTGTAATCTTTACTAACATCTTGCATCAAAGCATCTCTGCTTTGAAGAAATAAAATAACAATTTTTAGTTTGGAGTTGGGGTTTTTTTTCCTTGTTTTTTTTTCTGCTTTCTTTTAAGGAGGAGAGGTTCAGGATTGTGCTACTTTTTTTTTTTTTCCCAGTGTCTTTTCTGAAAGGTGGCTCAGGTTGTTTGGGGGAAATGTGACATTATTGGTTGTTGGTGTCCCAGGAGAGCTTGAAGTAAATCCGGCATATTGTCTTATTCATTCTGTGCTGACTATTAGGAGTAATACATGTTGTTGACAACTACATCAACATGTGAAACAAAAAAAAAGCCAGTAATAGAAAAGGCAAGAAAGTGCGAATTGAGCAGTTCATTAATAAACTTTCTGTCGTGAGTAAAATGGGAAAATAGTGCAGCCTGTCCTTATCTGTTATCAAAAGTGCCTTCTTGCTGGATACGTTCATGCAAAAGACAGCTGTTTGTACATCTCTGTGTGTTTGTGAGTATGGGAACAAGCAACTGACTCAAAAGACATGCACTGTGGATCTGTGTAGAGACTTAAAAAAGGTTCCATTTGTTTAATTATTTACCCTGCTTTAAACTTACGCTTCCAAAAATTCTTTAGTAGGGTCTCACTTGTACCCACTGCAAACATTAAATACATGGTTGTTTGCCTGGCAGTGTGAAGCATGGTGTTAGTTGTTACTTGAGGTGTCTTCTGCAATGGAAGGGTCAAATCTGTTCAGAGATTACCACAGTGTATATCCTGTGGTAACTAAGTGTCAACTCCAGCATACACTGTTGAAGAAGCATTTATTCTATTTTGAGACATGCTTAGTCATCCCTGTTTTGGCCTCTAGCAGGTTACAGGCATTACTCCTTATTCTCTCGTAGTAAATGATGGACAAGTTAATGAGAAGGCCAGTTTGTGAGAAACAGTTTGTGGTGCTGGAGGATGTGAATTCATAGCCCGAGTGTGTTGTGTAGTGCCAGGGGAAAATTGGAGAATGCACTGCACATTTTGTTGTGTGTTGGTAAAACTCACAGTTTACATCACGCAGGTATGGAGCAGCTGCTCAATATGGGACAGGCATATGTAAGAGGATCTTTATTAGTAGGGAATATGATACAGCCCTCCTGTGTCCTGTAGAGAACATTCAGCTATAAATGTTTCTTCACTGTTGTAAACAGAAAGCTTTAGTAAAGCAACTTACCTTTAATTTAGCTTTTTCTAATTGTTAAACCTGCTTATTTGATTGTTTTACTTGTGTTAGTGTAGGCTGTGTAAAACACATTGGTATCATTAATTGATAGTATATTTTGTGTTGGGATTTTACAGTATTCAGATCTAGTACATTTTGTGTTTAACTGAATTTTTTCTTTAATGAAAATATTTTCTCTTGTCAGAATTAAAATGCTTTCTATGGGAACTTCTGCTTTGGATGCCAGGACTCTTTTGAGGACCTCGTTTGTTGCATGGTTTAAAGGAAGATGATGTTGTTAGTGAATTCTGAACAGCCTTCAGGAGGCTGATGACCCCTGTATCGTTGGTGTGTCATGGATAACTTCAAACGGTAAAGGCAGTATTTTTGTGACTGTTCAGTTTAGCACTCTGATAGAGGAAACAGTGGGTTAAATTTAGATTAGCAGCTGAAAAGAGTGAGCCCAAAAGCTCATTCTTTTCACTCTTAAAACCATTCACACTATTTTTAAAAGAAAGTAAAGGTATTCACAATGGCTTTAAGAAGCTGTATCTTCACAATAGGAAGGTGAATCTTCAGATATACTTTCACAGTTTTTTACAGCATGGGCCAAATTTAATTTCATACTTGAATTAATTTCCCTGAATCAGTGCATTTTTTTTTTCTTGTAATAAATCCCTGAAGATAATGCTTATTTTGACCATTAGGTTTTTTGTTGCTTAAGGGCTGGTTTTGGCTAATGTTTCTACATAGTCTTCTCTTTTTTTAAACAAAAAATAAATGGGTAGTAAGGTAAAAAAGTAAATGGGAATCCAGACTTGGTAGATTCCAACTAAACAATTGTTTTACAATAAGATACAATAATTTATTAATATTTTAGTAGCAGTACTTTGTTTAAGATGATTTTCAGAACAGCACTATTTGCTTTCTAAGAATGCTTTATCTGCTCACTGCGTTTATTCATTCTGTTTTATCAGCTCTTTTTCAAAACACCACAGGCAGTTAATGCAACTTATAAAGGACTCCTGACTTTTTGCATCTTCCTAAGTCCTATCTAGATGTCACCAGTGTTTCCCATGTTAACAGTTCTGAGCATGTTTTACTACATGTGCCTTCGGCGCCGAGCTAGGACAGCGACGAGAGGAGAAATGAACAGTCGGAGGGCTATTGAATCGAACACCCGAGCCTTACCTATCAATGTTGAAATAGTTCAGTATGCCAAAGAAGTGTTGGATTTCAGCTCTCACTATGGCAGTGAAAACAGCATGTCGTATACCATGTGGAATTTAGCGGGTATTCCCAATGTGTACCCTAGTTCTGGTGACTTTACCCAGACTGCTGTCTTTCGAACTTACGGGACCTGGTGGGATCGTTGCCCGAGTGCTCGGCTGCCTTTCACGAGGACACCATCCACTTTCTGTAGCCAAGACTATGTGGAACTTGCTTTTGAAGAGCCAGTTTATCCCACTGCAGTGCACATTCTGGAAACCTATCATCCTGGAGCTGTAGTCAGGATTTTGGCATGCTCTGCAAATCCTTACTCACAAAATCCACCAGCTGAAGTAAGGTAATTTTTTTCTTCTTTATGCTTTCCTGTAGGATGTTAAATGCTACAAATAGGATTGTTTAGTGAGCTTTACTTCCTAGTATTCATCGGTTTTGTATCTGACCCACTAAAATTTTTATTTCTTCATGTTTTTAAAACTGGTAACTCGTTTTGATATCAACTTCAGAGATGTAGACATTTTGTAGGAATTAATGCACCTCCTAATATCAAATTTAATTTGTGTAATGATAGTTTCAGTGTTGGAATTTTTATGGGCAATAATTACTATGTCTGTATAAAACACTACTTTTGAAATGGTAGTAGGAAGAGGAAGTTGTGTAAAATAGGTTGAGGGATCATGGCTGCTGTATCATCCTGCTTCAAGTAGCCATGGACTCTTTCTTTGCGTGCTTTAGGTTGCATGTATAGTACAATCAGGCACTGTAACTATTCGTATGGAAATGAAGCTGGAACCAGAAGCACAGAACAATCAGACAAAAGGTGATGCCATTTGTCTGGTCTTTATTTTTGGTCTGGTCAAGGGCTGTGAGCTGCAGTGGTTTTTACTGTCACTTCAGGTAAAAGAAGCAGATTTAATCCTGATGGCTTTCCTTATATTATTAAGTCTTGGTGAAATTCCAGTTGCAGGCTCAGGAGTATGCTAACCTGAGGAATGGTAAGATAGTGAAGAAAAGCACTGTGTGTGAGGTGAGAAGCTCTTAGTGAGGAGATGAGGAAACAGAAATGGAAGGAGAAAGTGAACAGGTCAAAGCCCATAGTGGGGAAAAACTTTGGGAAAAGCCATCAGTATATGCAACTGAAGTATTCCATATCAAAAAGAGATTAAAAGATACCGAAGAAGTAAAGTAAGGGAGAGCTGATAGAAGAAATACTTAAGAAAATGTGTTCTGTTAAGATCAGTATGCCAACAAATACTATATTGCTATGATATATACACTTTGGTGGTATAAGCAGGGGTAGTGTGGATGTTGGGTGTTTTTTTACTGACTTGCCTTTTACAGATGCTGCAAAAAAGTATATTTTTAAGTCTTAACTTATTATCCCTTGCTTCCTAAGGCCATTGATGTTCATTCAAAAACCTTTGGAAAATCAGGTGTCATGGTTTATATTCAAAATTCTTAGTTAATATATTTTGTATGATTCTATCATCTACTGTAGTTAAGGGCAGTTGCTTGTTTTACAGGCCTAATGAAAATATGTTGTATAGCTCTGAAGTGAACATCTGAATTCAAGGAACAGTGATAGGTCAAATAATAATAGGCCACGTAATTTTAGAAGTATCAGTGCTTTTGGCACTGTAATACAGAACTTATTTACAGAATGGTATGTGGTGAAGGCAGCTTTAAAACTTTCAAATTCAGAACCTAATGTGAAATGACTTCTGGGAAATTACTCTGTGAACTTCCATTTAACTTTTTTATTTCATGATGTAGATTTTATTTCTTTATGGTGGAGCACAGAATAGAAACTTTTGAGGAAAGCTCAAAAATAGTTAACTGAAGGACCTGTTTAATTAGGTACACACAAAAAAAAAAAAAAAGGAAGAAAATTGTACAGAGAGGTAAAAGGAGACAGAAGTGAAAATACTAATATAAAACTTTGGTGTATGTGCTTTTTGACTTCTCTTGAGTTGTGGTCGGAGTGAGAGCACAGATGCCCTCCTCCATACTAAAAGATGAAGTTTCTGTAGGATCTTGCTTTTTAATTTGTAGGCAAGAATGCCCCTTGTCCTGCTTGCATAGGTTAACATTTCTGGCTGGAAAAAGGTTGTCTCGGGCATCCTTGGAAGAAGTTGTCCATGCTGTGTCTTCAATACTTGTTAGTCTTGATGCTAGAGGAGTGTTATAGAGACCCTTTTTTTCTCTTTCCTCAGCAGGACTTGTCTGTTCAGAGCTGCACCTTTGGTTTGTCTCTTTTCTTCTAAAGGAGGCAAATGTCTTATTTATGATGTCTTGAAGGGAAGATGAATGAACCCTTTTTCTACAAGAGAACAATAGGAAGAGAACAATATTTTTTCTCTGTTCATTTGCTCACCTTTATGAGGGGAATCTGAAGAGTTGCAAGAGTGCAGTCTCTTTTCTGTTTCTGTTCTTGGTCTCCTGGTTTTGCTTCCAAAAATTCTCTGAGATATCAGCTAAGAATTCTTTTTTTTGAAGATGGAATGCTGCTGTAATCTCAGGTGATTCCTTGTTTAACTGATGTTTTGGTCTTGAAGCGCTGCCATACTATTTTCTTCTGTTAAAAAAGGCCATGACCTACTTACTCAAAATGCACATAGAACTTTGTTTTCCTTTCTGACTGTTTTGATGCTTGGTTTTTACCAATGAAACCTTTCAGTGCTGCTTTGTTTTATGAGCTGACGCTGTATCTGTTTCTGAACAGCATTGTAGAGAGGGCAGGTCATTAGGAAGGCTCTTTTTTTTTGCCAGTTCCTACTTTTGGTATACAAAGAAGGCCAAACTATTGGTGAAGTCAAAACTACTGAGAGGAAAAAATCTGAGCAGACTTGCTGAAGTGTTATGTTTAGTGGATTATACTGCTCCAACTAGGAAATTTTTTTTTTCTTTTTGGTTAGTATTTAAAACATCAGGTCATTCAAAACTTTGCTGTATACAAAAATTTCTAGGCTGCAAGAATCTTTGTGAGGAGCTAGTGCATCACAGTTCTTGCTCAAGAGAATTTTACATGTTTTTGTTAAACAATGGCTAACACCCACGTACTTGGTCAATGTATTACTCACTTTATGCTTCAGTTGCATGAAAGACCAGCTCATGCAGGTGTTCAGAAAATGGTCTTTGGTCATATTCCTTTGTTGGTGGTGCACTGAGTACTGCTGTTGCGGCTTTGTATGATGCTGTCTCAGGTGAGCTTTATTCAGTATCTTTAGAGGTGGGGGTGGGTCTTCATGGAATAGGAATTGACATTTACTTCTCAGAGGGTGTGTAATTATTTATAAGTAATCCTCATGCTTAAACACAAAAGTTTGAAGGTTTTTTCATTATGGTTTAACTGGCACCCAGCAACTGGAGGATTCTTCATCCTCTCATATCTTTTGTTTTAAAGACAGAAGGCATTGCCTCACTTTTCTCCAAATGAAACAATTTTTTAAAAATCGTAAGTGCTAGAGAAACTGCTGTTCTAACACATGGAAACTTTTTGTGCTTTTCATTTGTGCCTCTCATACTGGTGAGAAGTGTAGGTAGTTCCTTAAAATATATTAACATTCCACATACAGATTTGTTATGTGAATTACTGTAATACAGGAAACCCAAGAAAAAATTAATAGTTTGAGATTAGGGAAATGTTGTAACATAATGTCTCAGTTTTTATGTGGTGAAGAAATCAATCCCTATTTTTGATTGTGTTATGATTATTGTACTAGTGTGGCCCTGGGACTTTGTACTGTAGTGCACATTCTGTGTTTGTAGGGTTTGGTGACAATGCTGAGTTGTCACCAGGCTTCAGCCAGTCAAAGAGGGAGAGCTCTACACATGTGTGGTGGGGGCAAATGCAGCATGAGCAGAACCCAACCAGGAGAGTTTTCTTTGTTTTTCATGGTGTATTGGATTGATGGGTAAGATTTAGCTAGCTTCTGTGATGAAAAAAAAGGGTTTTTTCCTGGGTTTTTTCCCTCCTTTTTTACCCAGAAGGCTTACTTTTGATGATTTCCTAATGGCTTCTTCAGTGTTAGTCCTTTTGATAGATTTTGATATTCTTAATAGTTAGTTGTTGTTAGTATTTTTTAAAATGGGAGCTATCAAGTAAAAAAAAAAAAAATATTTTCAGAAGTTAACATTTTCCTTTTATTAAAATAACTTCGGTTTTTAAGTTTGGAATATGAAACAAAATATTGGTCCCTATTCTCCTGTTGGGGTATTTTTAAATTTAATTTGACTGTTGTTCTTGTATCATATGTTACAGTAATACTTTATATTCATGTTCTTTTGTAAAAGCTCAAAATCAGAGATTCCTAACTACTCTGAAATCAGTGGCTGTACTTGGGGTGATATTTCATATTTCCTGCTATGCAGTGATTGCTTCTTCAATAATTAGAGAGTATCTTGTGATTAATTTTTCTTGTTTTCTACACATAAGGTGTGACCCATATTAGGTTTTTTCTCACAGATGAGATGCCATGATCATTTGTCTGGGACCACTTCCATTCTGCCTTGTATACACAATCCTGTTGTTTATTTCTATTTAATTTGTTTAATTTCGTGTAATTTAGAATTTTGCTAGAAAATTGAGCATAGCTCAGTATTTCCAGGCTTAACTGTGTTTGCTGTATGCAAAGTTTCTTTCTGCTTCTGAAAGTCTTAAAGCCTGTAGAGGCAGAAGCTGCTAGAAACCAGAGGAGCAGGCTAATGAAGATGGACAAAATAAAAGGCTCCCTCTTCTTCCAATGGGAAATTTACTGTGTTTAAGCTGCCTGGACAGGGATTAAAAATGTTTGATGGAGCCACCCCCCACTTCCCCGCCTTTAAAAAAAGGCAGTGAAACCAGAAAGGCAGTGTACTGAATGTAAAATACTATGAGTTCTTACTTGTAGAGAGTTGCATTCAGATGGTTCTTTCACTCTACCTTTTATTCCCTGAAAATCTCAGATGAAAACACCCAAAACACTGCTGATACCATCAACACATTAGAGTGTGATAAGGAACCTTCGGGCCTGTATCTCACCTATGTGTAACACACAAGTTCTAGACATTTGCATCCTCACTTAAAACTTGTTTTGACATCTTCAGGCAAGCAGCTTTTTCTTGTTCAGATGCCTGTCACAGAAAAATGAATCGTGGGTATGTGGAATACAGTCATTTTTGAGAAACTCCTAGAAAGCTCATGTAGGCAGAGCAGTCACTTGAAGTACCTTTTGCTATTTTAAATGTCCTGAGCATTCTTGGAGTCCTGTCTGCTGTCTCTGGTATTTCAGAATTGAATTATTGGTAGAAAATTTGCTTTGTATTTTCCCTTAATAATTAGACTGCTGTGAGCTCTGCTTATCAGCGTAATCTGAATGATTCTTAAACTGTGCTCATGATCTTCCCAGTCTTCCCTGCTATTTGTGTTTTTGAGCTCACAGCTGAGATCAGGGCTGCGCTTTCCAGGTTGGTTTGAGCTAGTGTGCTGAAGCATCCCTGGTATGCTTGCAGGCAGAAGCTGTTTTCTTGTAGGTTTACAGATTTTTGCCGTGCAGTTGCTTGGCTAAGAGCAGCATGTGATTATAATTGATGCAGAAGTTGCATTTTCATCAAAGGTGTGGTTATATTCTCTGAGATTCGTTATGTTCTCCTTGTTGGTCTCTATGGAGCTCTCCCTTCTATTGGCTTTTAACTCAGCTATTAGTTTCTTGAGGCAAGGCATTTATTGGATTGCTTGTAGTCCTTTTTTTACTTTCTACACCTATCTCAATTTGACAATACAAGAAACCTCAGCAATTGCAAGCAAAGTTTAATCTTGTATTGCTGGAGAGAAATCTGATTACTTTTCCTAGAAACCCCTTTACTTTTCCAAAGACTCTCTCTTATTACATATGTTTCTTCAGAAGTAACCAGGTCTGCTCAGGCATCATCTTAACTATTAAAAACCTTTCCAAAAAGCATTAGGTCAACAAAAAATTAGGCAAGCTTTAAATATGTGCTATCATTTGACGCAGACCTTACAAGTATGATTCTCAGCCTAGAAATCACCAGACTGTATTTTCCTTCATGATGAAGGAAGAGGAATGAGAGTTTTTTTTAATTTTTTTTTTAAATTTTTTATCACATAGGTGTATGGAGTCTTTAGTATCAGAGAAAATTGAGTTCCTGTCTTCATGAGACAGAGAGATATTTAATGGGAAAACTGAGTCTATGACTGAATGGCTGAATGGAGAAACTCACTTAATGTCCTCCTTTTCTTCAATCACTAGAGAAAATAATACAGATGTTGCTGACTCTTATTCAGGCTTTGCCTGGCACTCCTTGCTGGAAAGACTGAGGCTTTCTAATTGCTGATGAAACTGTCTTATCAAAGCATTCTCTCTCATTGTGACATCTTTGATCAGCTGTTACTATATAGCTGCAAGACTGGAAGACAAACAGTGTACTACCTGAATTAATTTGATTCTGCTTGATATTTTGAGAGCTACCTAATTAACTCAGGGCACGGGGC
This sequence comes from Poecile atricapillus, assembly GCF_030490865.1. NCBI lineage: Eukaryota > Metazoa > Chordata > Aves > Passeriformes > Paridae > Poecile > Poecile atricapillus. Next base: position 40,951,348 of record NC_081251.1, on the reverse strand, counting down.
AGGCAGAAATCCTTTGACTTCTTTGAAGGTATTTATTGGGATTCAGTTTCTCTTTGTTTTGGGTTAAATAGTTTATTGAACACTGTAAACTTGAAACAGATGCAGGCAACCTTCTTAGGGAAACTGATTTTGATACATATCCTCAAGCCAGGATTGACTGTAAAAATGCCTTTCTTATGAAAGATTTTAAGTGGACTACCGTAACAAAAGAATGTTCCAGAAATTCTTGCTGAAGCCTGTTGGAAAGTTAGGCTTTTTTGATCCCGATGTGAATTCTTTACTCCCATTCTGTTTACATGCAGCCTGTTTGTGTATCACAGCGGTGATCCTAGAGATAGAGATCACTTCCACTTGTAGTGGAGTGGATAGAGAATAGTAATGGGTTAAGAGCATACAAAGAATTTACCATGCCTACTCATGGGAAGGATTTACGAGCCCTGACTCAGAGCAATTGCTATTGCCTGCTCTTGTGTGTAGTGCCACCAAGGCAGAGAATATCATCAAATCGACCTGGTAGGCTTGAGGTTTTCCAGACAAACCAAGAGGTTACTCTTTTGAAGTTAGATTGGTGGGCTATTGGTGAAAAGTAAACAGTATGACAAGGACAATGGAAAATTGTCACTGGGTTTGTTGTTCATCAGCATTTCGTATGCAATGTGGAGCTTCACAAGATTGTGAAGTCATGCTGCATGTCTTCCATTTTCTCTAGTTTATTACAGAGACTGGAAACTGGCTACTGCTGGAGCTGGTTATTGCACTGCAATTTGATGAGCCCAGATCTCCAGATGCATTATTTTTTTCCAGAGCTCTGCAGCTGCTAGATAATCCTCTCTCCAGGGTCCAAAAGGAGAAGTCAATAACAGACGCATTCTGCGAAAAGTTGATGGTCCAGTGTATGTTAGATTAGTGAAAAAATAGCCTTGAGTTTCCCTAAGGATACTTTCAGTGGGTACATGGAGGTGTCTAAGCAAAATGTCAGATGCTGATCTGGATGTGTTCAAGGAAGGTCATGTGCCTTGCCAGCACTAAGTATTTGCTTAGAGAATCGACCTATGTGAGTGGATTTGATAGTGGGACTACAGCTGTTACTTTGCCATGAGTTGACATTCATTTTGTAAATTAACGAAATCTTTTCTTAATACTATGTCACTCTTATGAAAACTGTTAATTTTAGGGTAGAGCCGTCCACTCTTCTAAGTTAGTACTTTGATGTGCCATGTGCTCCCTACTCCTATATGTTTGTCTATAGTTCATGACATTTTTTGTTTTTTTCTTTTGGACATAAGAGTTCTGCAAGTCTCCCATACATAAGATACTTGGAGAGCAGCATGATGTAGGATAGGAAAATTTATCTGTGCATACCTGAAAATATCCATTGTGAAAATGGAAGTTTCAGCCAATATGGATTAATTTTCTTAATTTTCCTACTAGCAAATATCAAACTTCTAGACCTTATGCTGTGTGCAACGTTTTAATGTATCCCTACATTTGTTTTGCTTTCTGTTATGATGGAAAGAGTTTAAGCATTTGGTTCTGAAAGCAAAGCATGATTCGTTTTATTTTCTAATTTATATTTCCCCTTTTATCCCCACAAGTGTTCTGCAGTAGGTACCAGTGTTGAGCAATACTTGTAAATTCAAAGTATCTGGTAGGAAAAGGCAAGATGCTGAGGTACTGGGGAGCAGATAGAATGCTTCAGAAATTCATGTGGCAGGACAAGGAGTCTGGGAGAAATCCTTGAAGCTGAGATAGGGTGATCAGAAATAGATGGCATACATGTGGATGTGTCTGGATTAGTGTTGAGGTAAGCATATTGTCAAAGGGAGTAGCAGTAATAACTGCTGGAGGCTCTCTAGGAATTATCTAGACTTGAGGAAGGAGAAACATGGACATAAGTGACTGAAGGATCTGCATTCACTGAGTGAGGACTCATGCAGGTACAAAAGACCATGTTTTAGGCAAGTTTGGGAGTGCTGAAGATCTAAGGAATGTAAGGCTTGGTTCCTCCAGATTACTTGGTTGGCAGCGGGTTCCCTGTCACTTACTGGAGGAGCTTTTGGGTCTGTGTGTGAAAGTAAGGATGTATGTATGGTAGTTCTGTGCATGCCCTGAACTTCTGTCGCTGGACCAAAGAAGAGAAAGGCTTTTCTGTTCAGCGGTTTGGAAATTCTGATGTCTTTTTCAAAGGACCCTTTCAAAAATTACTTGAAGTTTCTACTTTCTTTGCTAATTTGTCAGTGAATTAGTGTCAGGAACATTTTGCTTGCCTAGGCAGATAAACAAAGTAAAATTTAATATTTTTTTTGGTAATCTGTAATACTGTAATTTGGACAGGCTTGATATTAAAGAGCTTGCATGGTGGGGGCTTTTTCTTGTTTTGTAGGAAATAAGAGGTCAGATGACTCTTTTTGGGTTACATGGCAAGATTGGTCCTTGTATTTACACTAACATGCCATCATTGTGAAGATATCAGCAATCCATTTGTTTCGATTACCTTACCTGTGAGATGTTAGAAAGACTTGGGCATTGATAACACTAACAAGTGACTATGAGTCTGCAGTTAATTTTGTTATTCAGTGATGCAGAGAAAATATGCTAACGCCATGAATTAATGTGTCCTGTTAAATTCATCCATCCCCAAATCTAGGGAAAACATAAGTTTCACAAACCATCTTTTCAGCCATTTTTCTTGCTTGTTAAATACTTCTGACAGAAGATGTTGCCCTCTTGCTGTGCTCAGGAATTGCTTTAGTAACTTTGATTTTAATTCATATGCTGTATGTGTTTTTTTGTTTGTTTGTTTTTTTTGTCACAGATGGGAAATACTTTGGTCTGAGGCACCTATGAAGGTGAATGGTCCTCAGGCACGGCAGTTTACACCCTGTATAAAACAGATAAACTTTCCCACAAACTTAATCCGACTGGAAGTGAACAGCTCTCTTCTGGACTATTACACTGAATTGGATGCAGTAGTACTGCATGGTGTGAAAGAGAGGCCTGTGCTTTCGCTTAAGACTCCAATGATTGATATGAATGATATAGATGAAGATGAGGATGAAGAAAAATTTGCCTGTGGAATGGACACCCTTAATAAACAGTTCAGCATTGTTACCCTCAGGGAATGGCCAACTAATGGATATTTTGATAAGCTGCCTTATGAGGTAAGAAAAGCATTTTTATGCTCAATCGTTGCTTTGATCATTAAGAGTGCACAGGTGCTTTACAGGGTATTGGTTAGGATTGTTGTTTTTTCTCAGCTGGTTCCTTGCATTCCTTGTGAATCTCCTGCATTTACTGTATAGGTACACCTGAATTCTCTGTCTGCTTCCATGGGTAGATGTTAGTTATTTGCATAGTTTCTGCACTCTTACTTCTCAAGAATCTGCACATTCACACCGTTCTTACATCAGTTATTCTAGCCTTGAATTTCCAGCTCTTGAACTTAGAAGCTTTAAGCAGTTTTCCAGTAGGTTTTTAGTTTTCATGCTTGACAAAGAAAATACACAGAAGAGATATGAAAAGATTCAGTCAACATCTGGAAGTGGAAAGAGTTTGCAACAGGCTAAAAGTTTGTTTTGTTGTTTTCTCTCTTACAAAACTTACAGAGCTTTGTTCTTGATTTTATTAATTAATTTTTATATTATTATTAAATGAGCTTTTTCCATCTAAGTTTTGAATTGTGGTGCAGGTAGAATATCTTATAGCTGGACTTCTTCACACTGTTTTCTTTTTATGTTTGCTACTTTTCATTCTGTCATTAGCACAGAAGACAGTTGTGAATAAAATGTTCTTTCAGATCCCCTGGCAGCATAATGGCTGCAAGTGTGCTCAGGGTCTGTAGATGAGTATTTTCTTTCCTTTAATTTCCAGTATAATGAAATTGTGGAGTATGATTGCTGAATACCATGTACAAGCCAGGCAGCTCTTAGTGGGGTGCAGCTGCTTAAAAAGGCTGGTACCCTGACTGGAGTAAGAATTTAGAGATGAAACAATTACACTTCTCCTGAAATAAACCATTGGCACATCGTGGAAAGGAGCCTTTATTTGCTGGTCAGACCTTTGGATTTGGGCAGAGACAAGATTATTCCTGCTCTTCATTGTGCTGCAATCTGGTAGAGGCAGCAAGTGTTCATTCACTGTGGTAACTCAGCAAATGCTCAGAGTGCTTGTGGCTTGAACCAGACTCACTTTTGAAAGGGGAGGGAGTGTGCTGAGGTGTACTGCCGCAGATTGGAGGGTGCTTGCAGAAATACCTGATCTAATCAAATGGTATTTTGGTCTTGCCTCATCTTTTGTCTCTATACCCCGGTTTGAAGGCCATGATAGGATGACCATGCACCCTAGTAGCCTGCAGAAGTTTCCGGAGCTTTTAAAGAGGAAAGAGAAAGGAAGAGAATGTAACAATTCTTACTGTCTTCTCTTGAAATCAAACCTCTATAATTTGTTTGTTTTTGTTGTTGATGCAGTGGAATAATAAATACAGATACTAACTTTATTATGACTTAGCTCTAGTGGTGTTCCCCCAGAGTTTCATATATTTTACTGTTGATGCTTGCATAGCAGTACTGAAGTAAAGAAAGTACTTGACATAATTGTTTGAAAGTTTGAAAACATGTTGGTTTTAATAATTCAAGGAAATTAATTGTAGATAAAACTTCATTTAAATGTAGGAGTTTTTTGTTGTTTGAAAAGGCTGAATAAATTGATTTGTAGTATCCTAGAATACCAGAGAGATTGATTAATCTCTTTTTTGTTCCACATGATCATACAATCATGAAGGTTGAAAAAGACCTCCATGATCATTGTCTCAAACCATAAATGGTTGATTACACATACTAAAATTTTAATTTAGGAAGTATTTGTGTAGTCTTGTTACTCCTGTGAACTTGTCTCCATGTACTTTATTGTATTTTTCTACTCTCGTGTTTGTCTACCAGCTTCCTTTTTCATCCATTTTCTAACATGTTTGGTTTCATTAATGAATTTATATCGTCTGTCAGTACCCCAAATATTTTTTTTCTTTTGCTTTGATTCAAAGAAACTGAAAATATGGGTGGAATATTTGTCAGAATACTATAAAAGACTATTTCTGTACTGGTTTTGTGACAGCATAAATCCCAGTTTCCTGCTTTCTAGTCCAGCTGGAAGGGTTGGGCATTGGAACAACAAAAATGTTGTACTTGGTAGTGTGACAGTTTTTTATCACATTGGATATGGAAGCACTACTCTGCATGCTGTATTTAAGACTGACAAATGTCAGATTTTTATGGGAAGTGTTCAAACTGTGGATGAAGTAAGGCAATTGCTGACTCCTGGTTTTGATCGATGTATTACATGAAAAATTGTAGGTGTATATTGATTGTCATTGTGTAACTGTCCTAAGGAATACCTGTTCCTTATTTGACCTGTTTAAAGCTTTTTCATACTACCCGCTGTAATTCACAATATATACAAGCTGAGTGGGTTTTGCTAAGTAGGCAGCAGTTCCTTCAGCCTTTGTTGTATTTCTGAAACTTCCATAGACTATCCCATCCCATCCCATCCCATCCCATCCCATCCCATCCCATCCCATCCCATCCCATCCCATCCCATCCCATCCCATCCCATCCCATCCCATCCCATCCCATCCCATCCCATCCCATCCCATCCCATCCCATCCCATCCCATCCCATCCCATCCCATCCCATCCCATCCCATCCCATCCCATCCCATCCCATCCCATCCCATCCCATCCCATCCCATCCCATCCCATCCCATCCCATCCCATCCCATCCCGTTGTTCCTCAGAATGGCATTAGGAATGGTTTGCTGCAGTGTGAACTCTAAAGACATTTTAAGATTGCTCCTAAAAAAGAGAAAAACGCTCAGCTTTCCGGGGCACAGACTTTTGTAGAAGAAACTGTAAATTTTTTTATGACCTAAGTGAGAGAATTTTCCTTCCCTAATCTTGGATGGTGTTAACCAGCACTTATTAGCTGTGAAGTACTTGTGCTATCTATGATCTCTTTTCCAGAGCTACCTTAAAATTGAAGAAGGATTTTAGAGGAGAGACTTCATGCCCTTATCTTCCTTCCCAGTTCATTGACTAGTCTGTGCTGCTTATAAGGTGGAAGGAGTAAGGCCTTAGTCTTAGATGGCTTTTCAGGAATACTTGAGGCCTGAAGGCCTGAACAAATTCAAGGCTTTTGGAAAAGCTGAGGAATACCTGCCACAGCATACATGTTAGCAGTTTGAGACTCACCAAGATGTGCTGACTACTGAAAACCCAGCTTATTTTTCTCCAGAGAGGAGAGTCAGAAGACTCTATGTACTCCTGTCCAAAACAGATTTTTTTTTGTAAAAATTTTGGTATAGGAAGATGTAAATGACATTTTTGTCATTCCTTGAAGCTGATTTTTCTGAAGGCTGCGTACAAGCTTTATGGGCTGTTTGTGTCTGCTGATGTTCACTATTATGGTATCCACTATTAAATGTGTCTCCATTTGCTGATGCAAGTTGTACTTTTGTGGAACCAGGGATGTGTGTTTCCTTAAACTATGCTGAGAAATGTCAAAAGCCCTAGAATACCATCTTCTTCTTGCCTTTTCTCTTTGCCTCTTTGTCCTTTACCTCAGCATGTTTTAATATCAATTCTAATTAAATGGATTCGGAGCTGTAGCAGCTCTAGCTGCAAGAGTCAAAAAAATTGCAAGTTGTTCATTTGTCTGTTTCTGAATAAGTGGTTTGCATAGGCCAGTGTATTTTTTTTTTCTTGGAAAACCATTTCCATATGAACCAAAGCTTCATATGGAAGAACTGAGGAAGGAAATTTGTAGAAAGTACAGATACTGTAGGATTGACCAGCATCCAGACATTCTTCTCTGACGAAACCAAATTGTGCATTATTGTGCTCTAGCCACAGAAAATATTTTATTAGGGGCAGATGGTTGTTGCTTGCTGTTTCTCAGCAAAAAAGCCTAAAAAGCTAGAGAAACTTGTAGTTCAATAAGTATTATTAGAAATAATACTTTTATATATATCACATTATTTATATATATATACTTCAATAATACGTATTGAAATATTATTACCATTGGTAAAGTTTTTTCCCCTGTACTGAGGAGTGGAAATTCTGTCTGGGCTTATAAGCAAACTTTACAGTGGGTGAGAAGTTTTTTTTTTCCATCTTCTTTCTTTTAAGATGTTATATTTTTTATTTGGTAGTTCAAAAAATATGCCTGTATGTGAGATGCTGGAATCAGGGACTACCATAATAAAAATATGGATTGGCTGGGAATCAGGATCATTTTTGTGCTCAGCACACGGTGGTTTTGTGTACTTCTGTTTGTTGGATTGTGGAGAACTGTGACTTGGAAACCTTCTGGTTTTGGAGGTGTTCATTGTAGTGGGCGTTGATCTCACCACGCATTTGAAGCTGGCATGTACCATGTTTGCTTGGAAATGGGAGAGGAAGTACTTCGGTGCTTTTAGCCCATTATAGCCTAAAAGGCAATCAGTGTTATATAAATGATACTTTGTTTTCCTCTTTCTGTTGTTTTTTCCAATAAACATTGTTTTTGCTCCTTGATTTATAAGAAAGTGTGAAATAATAATGATTATCATAATTTTTCATAAAATCACAGTAAAAACTGTTGTTTGTGAGAAACTGCATTATGAAATTAGCTTTCAAAGCAGATAGCTCTGTAGCTTTCTTGGAATCACCACGAACACAGCGTTGCACAGTACAGCACATCATGTCACATACTCATTATGATATCAAATTGTACTTTATGCTAGGGTACACAGACACAAAAAGCATGTTCCTGACAGACACCAGACTACAGGCTAATGGTGATTAATGGTTATTAGCCTGTACGTTTTGAACCTGTTATCTTTGTTTAATCAAAAACCAGGAAAAAAAAGCACTTTATAACATAATATCATAGGAGTGACATTTCACTGTATGCTTTCATTCTATATATTGTGAAGTACCATAATTTCAGTAAAAAATAAAGACAGATTTTTTTGATTGAGACATGAGAGATTTCATCTCAGGTGTGGAAAGACATCCTGTGTGTTACAAAACACTCACTGAAGTCATCAATTAGTGTAAATGGACATTGTTTAATCATTTATAGTTTCATTTACCATTCCCTATATTGCTCAGAAGTTACAAAATAACTTTCTTCTCATTGAATGAAATTTGTATTTGCTTTTATCAGACATTATGTCACACTAATTGTAGATATAAATTCTGCTAATTGTGCAGCCTCTGCTGAGCTTTCAGCTCTAGAAAACTTAGTAAGTAACCATGGGAGAAAAATCTGAGGGAAAAGGCATTAATAAAATAGATATTTAGCTGAATTGCATAGTGAGGGTTAGCTGAAAGTTTGCAAAAATCAAGAGATTAACTTGGATTATGTCTTTGTTAGCTCCTAGTTATTTTGGATATTTTAGGTTTCAAAGTGTCGACAGGTTCCTGAATGTCGGTTTGGTGCAGACTTGGCTGGTTATAATATAATTGCAGTTATTATACGTGCATATTTATATATATACACTCTGTCTATCTATCTATCTGTCTATCCATCCATCCTGTTAAATTGAAATGTCTGTGCTGGTCCTCTGCATCAATGTGAGTTTCAGACACCTGCAGAGACAAAAGCCTGGGCTGTTTATAGGGGAAAGGACAAGCAAGGAGAAGGGAAGATGAAAGGCTTGAAACCAAGGATGAAAGAAACTGGAGTATATCAAACACTGTATTTTTGCATTGGAGTTGAACTAAATTTTTTTTAAGATATGTAGCTCTTGTTGGAAATGTAAATACTAAATCTGGAGCTGAGTAGGAAGTAACATTTTCCGTTTTGCAGGAAGTTGAATTGTTTTGTTGTTCCAAAAATGAAGGGGGGAGGAGGAGAGGTGGAAAGTAGCTGCATAATAAAGTGATGCATTGGAGGTACAATCTGTTTGGATCTCACAAAAACTCCATTTTCATTTTACGTCACAGATTTTATTCTGACTTTTGGTGGACTTGTCTTATGAATCCTTCTTAGACATTAAAATGAAACATGTTGGTATTTTGAAAGGACCACAGGATTCTCTTCCGTTTAAGTTAATTTGTGAGTTGTGGTTTTTTAAATTTACACTGATTCATTTCAGCAAGTTACTGTTTCCCACTCTGCTTGAAAACAGTCAGTTTAAGTTATATAACTTGAGTGCAGGTACTTATATTTGCTAGAGACAGCTCTGCTAAAGTAAACATTAATTTTTAGATTTCATTTTTCAAGTGCATTTTCTGTCAGTTCCTAAGCTAAAGAAGATTTATTTATTTTGTTGGGCGTTTTTGTTATTTCTTAAAGTGAGTATTTATGTCTGTGTGTGTGTTGATCTTTCCTTGGAAAGGAAAAGTGTGATATGAGAGGAGGAATATTTCTTAGTTTCTGAGTGTGACATAAGTTCTTACAAAAACTGTTACAGTGATGCTAGTCGGAAAGGCTGGTGATTATTCTGAAGCTGAGATGATTCAACTGATACAGTTAAAAAGGGGTTTTGCCGTTCTGATTTGACTCTGGTGTAGAACAAAAATGCTCTCAAAAGTATTACGGCAAAGAAGCTGTAAAAGGAGACCGGATTATGTTGAGTTTTTTATCCGTTTGCATAGTCCAGAGGAGAGGTTATAAGATAGAAGACAAAACACTGATTTTTAAAGCAGGGAGAAGAGGAATAAATCTGAAATTGGTTCAGGGTGTGGGGAAACTGGGACATTGTATGGTTTTTCCATGTACTTTGCAAATATTTCCCATCTTAAAAACTAAATATAGACAAGAAGGAGGATGCCAGTTCTGTGTTCTGTTCAATGAAAGAGCAGACTTAGTGAAAGGAAATATATAAACATAGTGTTTACATATATATCACTGTTTAAATTAGCATGGGTAAAGAAACTTCTGATTTGAAAGCTTCCTGTCACTTTCATATACTGATCTGCTTTTTCCTTTCTTGTTTAGCATGTTGTCAAATTGAGAAGGCAGTGCAATTCTATTTAATAGTTAATTGATTTATTTGAGAAGTTGCTTTTAAGTAAAAGGTTTTACTCTCTTTGAAGTTAGAACATATTTTCTTATTCCTTTGCAGTTTTCCCTTAACATTTTAAGTGCTATATGACCATCTGTGACTTTTTTTTCCTGTTTTTATATAGCTCATCCAGTTGATTTTGAGTCACCTTACAGTACCAGACCTATGTAGACTAGCACAAACTTGTAAGCTACTGTATCAACACTGCTGTGATCCTCTACAGTACATTCATCTCAGTTTACAACCTTACTGGGCGAGGATTAATGACACATCCCTGGAGTACCTACAGTCTCGCTGCACTCTCATCCAGTGGCTGAATTTATCTTGGACTGGAAACAGGGGAGCCATCTCTGTTTCTGGATTTAGCAGGTCAGTGTTAAATGTACAGAAATATTTTGACAATCTCTGCTTGCAGAGCTGCTGCGTGGTAGTTTCACTAAGTATTTGAAACTTTATTAAAAGGCAAAAAATGTGTTGGATCTACTATAAAGGGTGTGATTGTTATGATGTAGAAAAAAGGAACAGCCAAAACAGTAGAAGATACTAAATATAGCAGTAGAAGTCCATAGCAGTCTGTAGAGTCTGCATGTTCCAAGCTGCTTGTGACTGAAAGGCTTCTTCCAGGGGGAGCAGTGTTTTGCTTTCTTCTGGGCTTCTTAAACACTCTGCTAGAACTGAGCTATCAAAAATCCATCTTGCAAGGAAAATGTTTATGGTTGTTCTTTGTACAGATGAGTCATCAGTAGGACTGTATTAGAATGGCTGCAGTAATAAACTGATTGCATACTCACATGGTATGAGCCAAGTAATCACTGGAGTCCAATGTAAATGCAAATATTTTCATAAAAATGATTTAAAACATTAGCCCTGTTGGAAAACAGGGGGGTTGCATGTGCATATTCCAATGAGCTGAAAATATGACTGTGGTGTAGATCATTAAAACAGCAAATTTGCAGGGATTCTTCTCTGTATAACAGCCATGTTCTCTGCTTTCTTAAGATATCATTTCTTGCTTCTTTGCTCATTTGCATTAGTTAAACAGCTTCTATCAATGCATTTCATTTAAGCAAAAGTTGTTGCTTGAACTAAGGGGTAATCAGCAGTGGCAGGTGAAAGCAGAAATTGACTGATAAGAAACAGAAATATTTAATATATCTGAAAAAGTAGTCTGAACTCTCATTGGTTTTCTGAATGAAAAGGTTAACTCAAGTATGCAGACATTTTCTTTCCTTTCATGCCAGATTCCTTACCTGAGGAAGTAAAATATTTTGATGAAGTACTTTTCAAGATGCGAATGTTGCTCCTGTTTTTCCACACCTCCAGTGTAATGCAAGAATCCTATGCTTTTTTTGTGCTTATTGGTAGAAAAAGAAAATAGACTTTGGCTAGTTGTTGAATTGAGTACAAAAATTTCTCCTAAATGTGGATTTCATGTTAGATACTTCATGCAGAGGATAAATATGCGAGCTTTAATTGAGAATACAACTCTGAAATCATGAACTGCCTGCTTTCTGATGCTTAGCTATTAAGTCTGTCTTTTGAAAACTTAACATATGTGAATCTTTTTGGCAACTTTTTTTCATTTCCATTAATTTTTTATTTTTTTTAAGCATACAGTACTGCTAAAAAACTTTGTAGGCTTGGAAGAAATTATTGCCAGATTCAGAGACTTCTAAACTTTAGAGTTTGGCATTTCTGACTTCCACTTACTTGAAAATTACTTTATTATTACTAATTTTTTTTTCTTCAGTACTGAACTACTGTAACATTTATGTGTATGCAGTGTTTTTAAATAATAAATATTCATTATTTGTCTATTTTTATACAAACACTTTCGGTTTATATTTCTTATAAGGGATTATTTGTAACAAATGGGAAGAAGTTTATTGACATTGTTGCAATTCTGAAATTATTTTAGTTTTAGGAAAAAGTGTTTCTTGAAAGGGATGGATGTAGTCTGGGAATGGGAGATGCAGTTCAATCGTAAATTTTAGAAGCAAAGTTATAGGCTAAATAGTTAGCATGTCTAAACTGTGCTTATCATTTTCCCTTCTGAAACAAAAGTTCTCCACTGTAACTGGTGGAGAGGTCTTGTTTTTAAATTTTTTTCTATTACTGAAATAATTTTGCAATCCTTTGTTCTGTAAAAGTCCTTTCTAGTAGAATCCCAACACAAATTTTTCTTTTGACAGTCTTTATCAGCATGTTTGTCAAATTTGCTGGCCTACAGGAGAGGAAAATTTGCTGCTCATTTGCTATTGAAGTATCTGTTAGTCGAGGAGACTCATTAGAACAAGATTTGCTTTTCAAAGGCATTAATCTAACTGTTGTTGAAAAAGGAGCTTCCTGGTAAGAGATGCTGTTCCTTGACAGATAAATCTGTCAATAAATTCTTTAGTTCTATTGCCAAGGTTGTCATTAAGATACCACAATGTGGGGAATATTACAGCATCCAGGACACATAATCAAGAACTCAAATAGTTTTTCCTTTTGTCCAAAACCAGGACATATATATTTTTGCATTTTTTTCAGCATTTGGAGTTAGTTGGCAGTGTCGAGTTCAAAACCGGTGGAGTTGGTTTAATTCTTACAGTTGTACAGTGTAACTTATGATTTCTACAAGTCAGGGTATGTTTAAGTGCTACTCTTGATTAAATCTTATTTTAGAAAATATTTTTCAAAAATATTTTTATCTTTTTTTTTATGACAATCTTAAAAGTAGTAGCTTGTATAAATTTGTCATTTTAAGATGTTCATATATGCATGGAATGATTGAAAATGCTAAGAAATTATTGGAAATACAGATCTTCTTAAGAAATGTATTAAAGTGAAAAGAAGTTAAAAGTAATTTTAGGAAATGTGACTGGAGCAAATACTGTATTATCATGAGAAGACAGAATGCTTCAGGCATATGAACATCCTGAGGCAAAGCTGAAGGTATTTTAACTTATTGATAACATCTCCTCCTTAGGGCTAAAAATTACTATCATACATTTTTCATTTCAGCATATAATATAAATTAACTAAACTTTATATTAGATTAAACTAAAAGTGTACAAAAAAGTGAAAGGAGTATCCGAGCAGTCTCAGGAGTCTGAAATGCAAAATGACAGGGAATAAGCAAAGATTTCACGGCAGGCATTACATAAACAGCACTGCATTTCTCTTGGCTTTAGGGGTCTGGTGAAACTCTTCATGCCAGGGCAAAATATCAGTGTGGGAGGGTAGAACCTATGTAGGAAGAGTGAGGAGAGTTGATTGGAGGAGTACTAAATATTGAGACGCTGAATAAATGCTCTGAGGTTTAAACAGCTCAAGGACAATGACAGTTTAAAAACTGAGTTCTGCATGCAGATTTTCTTGGATCACTGGTAATGTCATTAACTTGTTTAAACTCTTTTGCTTTAAACATCCGAAGAATTAGGATTTTTATTTACATCTGACATTTTACACTGTGAAATGAATTAATAGTGTTTTATTTTCAGGTTAGTGATGCAGTATTTGCATGGCAAGCACATCCAGAAATATTTCTTGAACAGTTTTGTTGTTGTTCACGTTTGAAGGCTTTCATTGCCTTTAGTAGAAGTGGGTTTTGACAATGTTTAATTTGGTGAGGCTTTTCTAGAAGTCAAACTAGCAGGAGGGTCAGAGAAATTACTGAAATATGCACCAAACAGTCACAGAAAATAGGAGTAATGTGTGACTTCACAGGGATTTTCAATTTAACAATCAGGTCTGTCTCTTGCTTTAATTTCCAGAGGTTTTTAGTAAAACTGGGGTTGGCTGTAACTAAGTTACAACATTTGTTTTGCATGTTTTTCTTGAAATAGTTTTATCTGTGTTGAGAACAGCACAAGATCAGATACTTAATATTCTACTTACTTACATGCCATGTTTTAGAATTTGCTTACCAAAAAGGAGGTGTAATACATGCTAGAGTAGAAAATAGAATAGCTAGAGGAAGGGAAAGTGACTTCATTTTAAAACCAAATTACCTTACAAAGTCTCACTCTCAAGCATGAATACTTGCATGCGCCAAGAGAATCAAGATGTGTGTCCAAATCAATTTGTCTGGCATGTGGTCTCACCATCCTGTGCTGCTCCTGTCCTTCGTCTCCTAATCTGTGTGCCCTGAGAAAGTGCCTGCACAAGTGTTCAAGGATGTCAGAGACCTGACGTGACACTTCCACCAACACGCGCCTCTGTTCCAGCCCTTGTGTTGCCATTTGTTCTTCGTTGTGCTTCTACACCTCTGTGTACCCAGTTGTTCTTCACTCATACCAGCCTTAACACTTCTGTTACAGTTACCTGTGCTAAATGCTGCTGCTGTCCTGTAACATGCCAGTCTTGAAAGGAAAAGCATCGCTGTGAATTAAAAAATACATTAACGTGTCTTTAAGAAGGATATTAAAATGGAGTACCAAAACCAATTTTATTAAACACAGGACTGAAATTGTAAGGCAGAACATCCTCCGTGAGTTTGTGCAAGTAATCATATAGATAGAACTAAGTGAGAAAGCGAGGACCTCAAGATCTTGGAAGTGAAATAAGGAAGAACAAAATCCACATGGGTTTTGACTTTTTGCGTGTCTGGTGGCAGGCTCTGGAAACAGGAGACCTGAGTAGCAGGAGGGAGCATGTGGTTGGCTTGAAGCAGACAGAAATGGTTGTTTTTATTAAATACTAATTCTAGCAAGTTTATACCAAGGAAGGCCTGGCAAATGGGGCAACATTTTATCTGTCAAGTAACAGAGATAACATCCCTAACATGGATGCTAATGTAAGGTAATACTACAAGGGAAAACGCTAAAGGAAAAAAATTCTGTCCAACCCTGTGTTGTTCACAAACGCAGGAAGTTGCTTCCCTTTTCTGCCCTCTCTCTTGGATACCAAATTCAAATATATGTCAGTGAGTATAAAATCAGTACTGAAGATGTTTAGTTGAAAAAAGATTTGGTAAAATCGGCATATAGAAAACTGTTGTGTTAATTGCACTAAAGGAATATAAAACTATGTAGCTAATTGTGTTTAGGGAAGATGAGTAGATGAAAGAGAACAGGACTGTGATTCCTGCTTTTTGTAGGGTCTTTAGTAATTTTGAACTGGGAAGTATAAAGTGAGGACCATTAAGCTAAGTGTAGATTCTGTAGCCAGTGCAGTTTCACCAGAAACCATTGGAGCATATGTGATGTGTTCAGTACCTGCATAAGCACATGTCTAAAAGTATTTTGAAAATTTTTTTGGGAGGTCTTACATTCTGACATGAAGAGTACTATCTCTTGTACCTTGGATTTTCATTTTGGATCATGAGATATGCTTATGATGTACACGTGAATTACAAGATTGGAAATAGTTAGTGGCCTAAGTGACCCTGCGATCATGATTGATTTAACATCACTATGAGCAAGTATCATCCTGCCTCCTAATAGATATATCTGATGTTTCAGAAAAACTTCACTAGGACTTACTTCCCAGAAGCTGAAGGGGACGAAAATAAGCAGCAGGTCTTGAGAGTAGGCAGAAGGTGATGGAAAGTGAGATTCCTTTTTTTATTAAAAACATCAATCCCCTCACCCTTGGAAAAAAACAAACCAAAACAAGGCCCCCATTCCCCCTCCAAAAACCCAAGCAAAAACCAAAACTGAACAACTAAAAGGCCTGAAAAACTGCTGTCTAGAGTGAGGATAAACTTCAAGGGAACGGCCCAATCCAGTATCTAGCAAAAGAAATGTACGTGTTCACATTATCCTACGTTATTCAGTCAATTTTTATAGCAAACATGAAGGGATGAAGAGAAATCACTTCAGACATGGTGTGTATAAAATATTGATAATAAAAACAAAACTAAAGGGATGGATGACTGCAGAACAGAGGAGAGACTGAGAACAGGAACCAGTCAGTCCTTGGTGATTAAAGGGAGAGTTACATGAAGAAATGTGAAGAAATTTTGATTTGGGTAGAAGGTGCTTTTTTTGGATGTTATTTTCAGACTAGCTAAATCGAGCCAGTCACTCAGAGACTGTTAAGTCTCAGAAGTATGAAGACTGTGCCACATTTGTTTTGAAAGCATGAAAACTCATATTCTACCTTGCCATATGGCTCTACGTGGAGATCCATGTAGAAAGACAGCAGCAATAACCTCTATCCTGAGCAGTCTGTTTAATGCAAACAAAGGTCGGGGTGTCTCCATCATTCTGAGGACTGTGCATTTCTGCCCAGTGTTCTCTGCCCTGTGCTGGCTGGGGACTTCCTCAGATTCCTCCTTCTCTTCCTGTTCCTCTCTTTCCTACATGCATGTCTGCTCATTCTTGTACCCTGCTGCTGCATGTACCTTATCCCCCTTTTGTTTTTGTTTCATGTCTCCTGAGTAACCTTTTCCAACAAGGCAGCAAAGCCATGAAGGGCAATGCTTGTTGCTGTCAGTATGTTTGGCTTCTGCCTGTGTGTTTCAAGTGTAATGAATTTAAATAAAACGTTATGAGGATAATAACTCCTAAAGCTGGTGAGCCTGGAGTTCTTCTCCAAGTTTTGGGGTTAACTGAGTAGTTCCCTGACCTGGTAATGTTAACTTGTAATAGGTCTTAGAAAGAGAAGAGCATTGATCTCTACTAACATTTATAACAGCCAAGCCCTATTAAATTATATGGCAGTTAAGCTAACATCCATTATTGTAATGGAGTAATTCATAAAATATTTATTTGTTAGCAAATTAAAAGCTAGAGGTGTAATAAGTGGTGACTGACAAAGTTTTATGGAAAATACCATCATTCAAACAAACCTTATAATTTGTTGATGAACGAAGCTGTGTGAATGTATTGTTAAAGCAGTCATTAAATAGAGGAATTGGCTAATTGGTAATCAACAATGTATCCATATATCTCTACTCTGATTTCCAGGGGATTTCCATCCTGCATTTCTCCATAATAGTGTTGAACTCTATTGCTAGTCTAAATGTTGCTAGCACTTAAATGTTTAAATACCCAATGTTAATTGTTGTGATTTGTTGTGTCATTTCAGCTCTGACATTCCCATAGGAAGGCTTACCAGTCTCTGTGAATTCACTGTATCCAGTATA
This sequence comes from Poecile atricapillus, assembly GCF_030490865.1. Lineage (NCBI taxonomy): Eukaryota > Metazoa > Chordata > Aves > Passeriformes > Paridae > Poecile > Poecile atricapillus. The sequence continues at coordinate 40,934,226 of NC_081251.1, read as the reverse complement.
GAAAATGCTTGTTTGATTAGACTCTGACTTTAAAAGCTAAAATAGATTTTAAATAGAGACTGCAGAGTTAGAAAAAAACAGTGGAGGAGTAGACTTGAAGACCATACATGGCAGAGCTCCTGTGGTTTTGGGGCTTATTTCTCCCCGTTCGTGTCTCAGACCCTCTCTTTGTTTCTGTTTGCTTAGGCTCATAGAAATGTTGGATGTTAGGGACCTCTGAAGGTTGTCTACTCCAAGCTCCCACTTGAAGTGCCAGTGTCCCCAACGCTAGATCAGGTCAGTCAAGGTTTCAGGTGACTCTTGGAAACATCCAGGGGTGGAGACGCCATTCTGGAATCTCCTTTTCCCTCTGTATTACATAGGATCTGCATAATCACACTAAGGCCATGTAAAATGCAAGGTGAAAGGAATAAAGAAAGGAGATAATGAATGGCAAGTATTGAGTGAATAATGAAAAAATAAGGGAAGGAGGCAGCTTGAAAACTTGGATCTTAAAAGATGTGTTTGAAGTCTTGGGCCGCTGTTGGTGTCATTGAGGAATGCCTCCCTGAATGTGTCTTCTTCTAAGACAAGCAGCAATTTCATCCTAAGCTTCAGCATGAACAAATGCTTGGGAAGGCTAATAACTCTTTCATTGTAGCAATAGGAGTTTTTGGGCAAGGAGGAGCCTTGTGTCTGTCTGGCATTTCTGTTACGTCAGTTAAACCCAAGAAGTAATATTGACTTCATGGTGGAAGCGTCAGAACCTGAAGCTGCTTTATCTTCATATCTTCATATCTTCTGAGCATTTTTGTAGCATAGAACTGGTAAGAGAGTAGATCAGAACATTTTTTAAGAGAAAATAATTCATACTCTTTGACGGGTCACTCCATTATTATAGGAGGTAACATGGGAAACTCATTACAGCCTGTAGGTTAAGAAACTAGTTTTTCTACTGGGGGAACTTTCAAAATATAACATAAGCATGGCAAATGTATGGGTTTTTTTATCTTATTAAATATCAAGCCTACAGTCCTGGTAGTTAATTTATGGTTTCAAGGTTATCTTTTAAATGAAAAAGGACTAAGTTTAAGTGGTTTTGGTTAAAGCTTGGATTAGAGATAAAAGAGCTTGAGTTTCTGACATGAGATCTCTGACAGGAAAGTAGAATATAGAGACCATCAAAGTTTCTAAATTCTGGGTGTTTTGTCGTATGATATGTTAATTTTTTATAATTCCAAATAGATTCAAATACTCCTCATGAATTTGTGTTCTAGAGCAGCTAGCATGTGTTGATTCTTAGTGAAAAGAATGAGATACTATTTTTCCTGAAAGTCTTAAAACACTTCCGAATATGTAATCCACTGAAAAGTATTTGTTTAACCTCATTTTTACATTTTCAGATTTTTCTGAGATAAATACAAAATTATTCATGTAAACTTACAGGCCACAAAATTGGCTTTTGACTGCTTAAAAGATTTTCAAAGATGAGTAGTGTTTTACTTTGCTCCATTGTCTCAGAGTTAATTTTGAGAACAAAGTATGTTCTAACTTCCTAAACTTCCAAAACAGAATTTTCAAAACTAGTGTCTTTTCTTTGTTGAAAGGAATTATTTCCTGGTTGACATGGTTAAGGTTTTGACAGTATTCAGACTCTCACCTGAAAGTCTGTTACTTTTTCACTTAAAACATGGGGTTCTTTTACAGGTTCCTGAAAGTCTGTGGCTCTGAACTAGTACGTCTTGAGTTGTCTTGTGGCCATTTCCTCAATGAAACATGCTTGGAGGTCATCACTGAAATGTGTCCAAATCTTCAGGAATTAAATCTCTCATCATGTGATAAAATACCACCTCAGGCTTTCAACCATATAGCCAAAGTGGGCAGCCTAAAGCGTCTTATTCTCTACAGAACAAAAGTGGAGGTAGGAACAGCTATTTTTAACCTTTGCAGTAAGTATTTTCAATCCTGATAAAGTTGGTTTGGGGTTTGTTTGGTTTTTTTTCAATAATGAAGAAGTAAATTATTATTTTGAGTTTATTATTATTATTATTATTATTATTATTATTCAGAGCTAAATTCAGAAAATCCAAGGGTAGTTTCAAAAACCTTAGGATTTTCTTATTTTCCACATAGCTTTTGGCCTGCATGTTTTGACTTACATTGTAGACTTGTGACTTTCCACCAGCTATTTTAAACAAAATTACAAATTTTGTGGTAAAATTACAAATTTAAAGCTTTTCTTTAGCTTTCTCCAGACAATTGGCAAATATAATTGTAAAATTATTATGTTTAGTAACTTTCTTTAATTCTCAACATTCTCTCCTTTAAAATTACTTGCTAATTACTGGATTCCTACATTGTTTGTATATTAGCAGTATTTTAGATGCAGAACACGACTTTTTTATACAACTTCTCATTTACAGTGTAAAAATTACTTCTTTATACAGTTACTTGACTGCCCAAATCAGAGTTGTTACTGCTTGCTGCAACACAATTCCTCTCTAAGATGGAATGGGTTTGTGGGCTGCCTCTGAGAAGTCTCTTGTAGTTTGCTACATTTTACAAATGTTGTATCCTTATAAATGCAGCAGTTTGAATCAGAAGAATTCCATTCTTCTCTCAGTAACTAACTCGTATGTAACAACCTTACTACCATGGTTTAAAGGGAAGCTGTCCTACTTCTGTTGTTGCAAGAGCTGTGCCAAAATGGGGCAAACCCATGTCTCTGCAGGCTGTTTCATAGCTTCCAATCCTAGATTAAGCATTTTAAGATTTTTAGAAAGAGTTTGGTTGTGTGAGTTGTGGTTCACAGAAGTCAGGCTGTGACACTGGATTGTGTGGGGTCTTAATCTGAAGTGTAATGAAAGGAATGAAGTTGGAACAGTAGGTCCTGTCAACTAGATGTGCAAGGGACATCTGAAGTTAAGAGTAATGTATTGCATTCATAAGTAGTTCACACCTGACACACGTGTTAGAGTTAGATGGGTCTTGTTGTCCTTTGTTTGGGGAATCCTAAGTTTGTTTGTGCCCAAGTTCCAGCTAGGAGTCTGTAATGGTGAGTAACACAGGGCAGTTAGATTAGTCTACCTGATGTGAGCAGTGCTTGCTGTGGAGTTTGCTGTGGAGAGTACAGTCACTGTGAAGCCAATACCCCTTAGTAACTTGTTACTTTGTGGTAGCTGCTCTCTGTATTGAAGCAATTATTATTTTCTTCAAACCAAAATGAAAATTGGTGAGCCCACATTTTTTTGAACAGAGCTGTATTGATGCCTTGGGTGTATCTGTTCTTTTTCTACAATACTAGTTTTTCTGTTAATCTTGGATAGATCTCCTCTATTTCATTTTGGCTGTTGGCTCTAATTCACAAAGCTTTTTCAGATCGAGGAAAGATCATTGTATCAGAGGTAGTGATTGTGTAATTTTATTACTTTTAACTGCTGATTGATTAAAATCTTCTTGATTCTACTCAGGTGACTTCTGAAGTTTGAGACTTCATGCTTGTAATAGTGCAGCAAATGAAATGTACTCTGAGGTGATTGGTAACTGTCATTCCTCTGCTATCTCTGTGCTGAGCAGAGCTTGAAATTAGATTGAATGTAGGTGGTAAATATTTCCTGACTTTGAAGCCCTTACATTGTGAAGATTCACTTCTGCCTTTCATGTGTATGGACATGCCTCTGCTTGTAGCTGACAAGAACATTCAGTCATAATCAAGTTTATTTAAGATTGTGCTTACATTTTATACCTAAGTATGAACAAAAGGCACTCTTCCTAACAAACAGTGGAAGAGAAATTTCTGGAAATTTAAATCCATAAATTGGAGACGTGCTTGGGTTATAGTTGTTAATGTGAAGCCACTTTGCAATATACATTGTGTATCACAGGTCAAAAAATAAAAGGGAAATAATGAAGATGTGGCATCAGATTTGAGTTAAAGCATTGGAACTACAAAAGTCACAGCTTCATAGAAATAACATCTTTCTTGACATGAGCTTCACTTAGTACAAATCTTTGGTTATCTGTACAAAATAGGCTGCCATTCATGCTTCTGTACTTTTAAGCTGGTACAGAAATGCTTGTTACTAAGTGGTGGCTATATGCAAAAAAGGATAGCTTAAGCAAGTGTTCTGTGAAGTGATTGAGACTTCTCTAAAACTTATCAAGGAGCTGTTTATGTTCTTGGTTTTTGTGAAATTTCTACTGCTGTCTTCATTGTTGGAGCTTCTGAGGAGCAAACAGAGGAACAATACTAATGATTAATTAAGAACTTGGCATTGTATTGTTGCTAACTGGATCTGCTCAGTGAAAAGAATCTGAGGCTGTGAATCCACTAAGAAAAAATGCAAACTGATAACATGTATGTGTTTATTATGAGAAAATTAGAAGGTGAGAAGAATAGATCTGATACAGTGTTCAGCTGAAGTTGTCTCAAAACCCATGAAGAAGAAACTGAAAGAAAAATCTGTTCATTTAATTTAGCCTGTTTTCTTAAATAATTTGGGGCTTGCTTTTTCTTTTTTCTTAAACCAAGCAATAAGCAAAATAAACCACTAAATTATCATGTGTTAGAGTACATCTGGGTAAATAGTGCAATTTTTTCTTTTGGTTGTGGATTTGGACATGTGATTAAATAATATAGGAAGAGATGAAGATTCTCCATCCTATTTGTCAGTATGTGATAATGCTGTTTCTGGTTTTGCATTATGCTTACTAGAAAATAAAGAATTAACATTTTAATAAAAGAAATGGTATTTCTCCCATATACACTCCAAGCTACATGACCAAATACAGGATTTTCTTGTGCAGTCTAAGTCTTGCTGTAGCCTTTCCCTTTACTTTTTTGCCTTTTAATACTAAAAAAGAGGGGAAGTCTAAATTTAAAGTATCTGTTGTACTTTTTCCGTGTATATGATTACTGTGACATAGATAAGTCCTAAGGAAACACTCTGCTGAAAAATTGACTACTATTAATGGGGTTTTTTTAGGTGCATAGATTTTGAGAACAATGAGAACTTAATAAAATTGGTAACATTATGTTGTCTGACCAATTGTAATTACAGTTTTTCCTTATTTTAGCTATTTTCTTTGAATAGGTTTTGTATTTTAAAATGTTGGCATTGATTCTGTAATCAAAGCTCCAGTTTTTAAGTGTGTTTTTAATGAAATGGGCAAGGCTAGTGTTTTGCTACTTAGTGCACTGCTACTTTGGTTGCTGTATCATCTGGAAAACATTGTAGTCTTTGGTCTTCACCCTGCTGATTTCTAAGGCCATGTGTAATGTTATTTCCTTGACATTCTGAGTGTGAGGTTGTGTGTGTAAAATTGTTTTCTAACCTCTGAACTGAAGCTTCCAATGCCTTTGAATTATTTCAACCTTTCTGTTAGAAGAAAGTCCAGTGACTTTCACTAACTTTTCAGTTGCTAAAAAAAGTGTCCTGCATGGCTATCCTCCTCCCCACTAAAAAATGTGTCTCATTTTCCTAGTGCTAGAAGTTCATTAATAAATGTTCTCAAAGGTTGTTTGATATGTATATGCTTGAATAATTAGTATCTTGCTTTGAGAAACTAATCTCAATTTGTGTGCTCAATACCACTATTATACTTGTGGGATTTTTGTGCCAGCTGTTTTGGTATTTACTGATATATAACTCCTTAATGTTTATTTGTTGAGAGTGTATTCACAGCATAATTTAAGCACTTGTTGGCATTGATACATTTGAAGAATACAATGAACAGTGGAAGTATTATTGTGTACAGTAATTGGCAATGCACATCTTTATCCTTGAGCATGAATATTATCTTAATTTAATGCTTACTGTGTAGTATTCAGTCCATATAAATAATGAAGCCAAAATTGTATTTTAAAGAAGCCAAAGCCACAATTACAGTAGGAGAACTTGTCAGTCTTCTTATTGATGGGTGTAAATTTTAATGTAAGATTATATATTTCATGTTGCATATTCTGACATCTTTCTAATGTGTAAAAAAAACCCATAAAGTTTGTATTTCAATTATATTTGAGATACAAAATAAAATACATTCAAATTAATTACAATGGACAAAAGACTTTGTTTTTCACACATTTTAAAGCAAGTGTTGTGTTTATAGATTTTTTTTCTCTGATAAATGTGACTGAAAGCAAATTTGGAATTTGAGCAGCTGCCAGAGTGGATCCTGGAAATCTTGGATACCAGAAAGAAGCAGAGGAATCGTAGCAGTAGATGTAATAATTCTTATTTTCTTAGGCCATGAGCAATATAACAGTTAATGCTGCCATAAAATATTCTACAGAGTTTTTAGAAATAACCTATTATTGGTCATGTCATACTTTTGAGAGCTATTGTTTAAAGAGTTTTCACTTTGAGCAAAGTTCCATTGGCTTGGGTATGTATCTTTAGGATGGAGAGTTGCAAGCAAATAGTGGGGGAAAAAAAAGGTGAAAGGCACTAGCTAGAATGTGGATTCTTGGAATCAAGCTGAGTCAGTGACAATTAATAGTGCAATACAGGGCCTTGGTGGTGCTTTTTGATTTCATGTCAGGCTCATAGTGGAATTTGGTTGTTTGAGCCTGTAATGTGAAGTAAGGGGGAAGAATGAAGGTGTAAAACAGATTTGCAGACATAAGGGAGGACATAATTTGACCAAATAAAGCAAAATCAAAATACAGTAATTTAATTAACTGCAGAGACTATTACTTTCATTTAATTAATTCAGTAATTGCTGTGTTGCTGTGTCTCAGTCCCTGCTGTGCCCCTGGCACTGCCAAGTAGCTGTAGAGAACAAAAAGGTACATTCTGAATCCCAGCTTGCAAATTATACTGGGCCTGTTTCTGAAGAGCCAAGTTGTTCTGACTTTTGAAAGGCTACACCTGTACTCGTTAATAAGGCTCATTCCACCTTGTTCTCCTCTTACCTCATGCTTATGAGTGTTCATATTTTATCAGTGTTTTTAAGTGTGTCGTAAAGTTTTGGAGACAAAAGTTTTATCGCTGTCTCAAAAATGGTATCTCAAAAATGGTCCTATAATTCATGTGCATTAGAGGGAGATGGGGAGCTGATTTTTAATGAATACATTTCAGTTGTCTCCCTTTTCATCATGTTTCTTTCCATGTTGTATCTTCCAAGGTGATAGCTGATGGATACTTGGATGAGAATAGAATTCCTGTTCTAATGTTAGCTTCTAGTGTGGAGGAAAATTATTTGCTGCCATGTTTATTTTGGATCTATAAATGAATATTGTCTGCGTTAATGTCAGAAGGCATCACTCAAATACCCTTGTGAATTTTGGTATTTAAGGACAGGGTGGAGGCCTCATCCTGGAAAGGGACTGTGTCCTACATCTCTTGACAGCATTTTTCAGTTGGTTTGGGTATGCCAGCTGAGCTGGAGACAGGTGGTCTGGGCTAAACAGTTTCCAGAAGTTCCTTCCCACACTTAGCTCTTCTGTGATTCTCTTAGTACTGGTGACCCTTATTGAGAACTTAACCCAGGAGCTTTGTTTTCCTGGTCTCTGACTCTGGCCAGTTACAAGGTGCACAGTTTCAGTATGCAACACTTCTTCCATCAGTAAAGTTTGTGTAGTAGCAATTTACTATTTGTAATTTTGTAGCTGTGGTACAAGGATATATCTAAAGAAGGCCGAGATTCTCTGACATGTGTGATACTGATAGGATACTCAACATAAGGGTGTGTGTAAGGAGTTGAAATACTGTACACAACATAACATGCTTTTCTAAGTTGTAGGAAGTTCACTTTGTTATAAAGGTCAACCTTTTTGTCTGGAAAATTTGAGAAAAGCTTGTTTAAGCTTGTTTAAGAGGTATAATAATTTCTGGGCTCAATGTGATTGGATACCTGCAGGGGATATCTCTCTCTGTGACTACATGGGCATCTTGGTCTTCCAAAAGACCACAAAAACTACCCTGTAAAGGGTGAGGTGACCTCTTCTATTTGTTTCCTCATGAAATAGCTCGAGGAACTGAAGAACTTAAGCATTAAACAAATTTGGCCACCATTTAGTTCTAATTTGACATGTGATTCTATGCTAGTTTCCATAACTGACATTTTCTGTAACATTTCATTTATCCGAAAATTAACATATAGTGAAAACTAGACCAATAGAAGGTGAACAACTTGAATAGTTCTGCAAACATCCAAGTATAGTTTCAAGAAATGTATTTTGTGTGTTATTGAATGTTTGTGTACTATACCCAGATGTGGGTTTTTTCTGTAAAAAATAATATACTGAGATTAGGTATTTATCCTCAGAACTCAAAATCTTAGAAACAGTGTGAAAATGAGTGCTTTCTGGGCAACCAGCAGGTATGAGAACTTTTTCTGAAAACTACGTCTAGTACTTTATAAGTATCTAAAATTAATTTTGAACCACTGACGTGTTTATTAGCATGCATCTCATCTCTATAAGCCTCTCACAGTATGTTGTATCTTTAACTTAATTGTTTTGAGGTATCATAGACCAAGAAGTCCGTAACTGAAATTATCTCGATGCCTTGAATACTGTGTATGGATGTGGGGGAGAATGGGAGGGAAGATAATCCTGGAATCATATTTTACAATTTCTTTGTTGGAGCAGATTTAGATGAAAATTGTATTTCACCATTACCCTACGTTTGGTTTTCTACATTATTAATCTATTGCATTCTGCTTTCTGTAAAAAAAAAAGAAATTGCTTTTGGGGACTACTGCAGCATGATTGCAGGTTTTTAGATGTGGAGGTAAGATACCTTGAAATTCATGAAGTAGATATTTTTTTTTACTTACAGGCAATATTGGTTTACCCTGTTGTACCTTCTAAAAGGCATGGTTCAATAGAAGTTTACAGAATTCTGGCTTTGCATCCAATGAGGTTTTTAATCATTGTGGTAGAATAGCAGATGCCAAGTAATTTCTGACTTAGTTCTTTCACAGACTGTGCCAAGAAAATCCCCTCACCCAAACAGTTGATTTTGGCTTTCTTCTAGTGCTGTGTAATGCCAAAGGGAGGAAAAAATAAGTATTGTGAATTTTTGTAGCTTTTTAATTACTTTTGACAGTCTTAACAAGATCATCTTTTCATGTATGGGGTGTTTTTAATTACAAATATTTATAGAAATAGTAGCACTCAGATTGAAATAGAATTGGTTTCTTCTGAGAATTTCTTCGGTTAGTTGGGTTTTTTACTACAGGTAGTTCAAGTATGCCAAAACATTTTTTGGTGTGGTACCTGTGAAATACTATTTCACTGGCTTAAGGTAGACTAATACATCAACTATTTGAAAATAACATTTTAATTTAACAACATTAAGTAGCACTCATGGTGTGTGTGCTGAAATTAAAGATGTTTTGGGCTAATCTGTTCCCACAGTCGTGTGTTTCTCTGGGTTAGTCAGCCACTTCTGACATCCCTTGCTGTGTAAATTTAAACCTTTTGGGAACAAAAGGGAAGCTTCTGCCCAGATCATGAACAGAGGAGCCTTTCTGTGCAGTTTTAAGAATATTATGTTTTTTCTGCTAAAGAATCAGCTTCTGAGAATTATGGATGTGATTGGTGAGCTTGAGAGAGACGTAGATTTCATTGGCCTGGCCTTCGTCCACAGTCCTCCAGTTCTTTTTTTATTTCAGTATCTCAGGGTTCCAAGAATTTTAAATAATTCATTCAAAAGTCATTGACTTTGATAGTTTTTAGGAAGACAGAATACTTAGAGCACCCTGGAGAGTTGCCTCCTCTTTACCACATTTACCCTTCCTCATTGAGGTAGGATTGTGGGGGTGGGTATTGAAGGAAATATTTTCTACTAGTAACTTGGATTTTTAATGTTAAAAATACAAAATTGAATCCTGCATAATTATTTTTTTTTCTTCAACAGAAAGGTTAACTGGAGAATTAGTGACCCTGATTAAAAACATAGTAAGGGAAGGGAGGAAGCAGTCTTAATTATCTGAAGATCATTTTTAGATTCCTTTGTCTTAGCATTAACTTCACTGAAAAAAATTGAAGAAACAATTGCAAAAGAATAAAAGTATTTTAAAAGACTTGAGCTCTTGTTTTATTGAGGAGCTGGAAGAATTCCTAATTTATGTCAGACACAGATCTTCTGAGAAGGGGGAAAAACAACCTGTTGTTTGTCTCCAGTAAAAAGATAACAAATTTAAAAGTATCTTTTAAGATTTATCTATAGAAAATGAATTAAAAGCTGCAGACTGTTTCTTCCCTAAACGAAGCTCATAGCAAAACTTCATTGTTTTTCTTAAGCTCTTCCTTTAATCTTCCAGAATCACACTGTAGTGCACTTATTTTCATGCCTTGTATGGTAGTGCAGCTGTTACGTGATAGCCATATTATAGTGTATCATTTGTATTTTTTAAACCCTTTTTAGATGTTTTTAATCTCTGACTACCTGACAATGAAACTGCAATGAGTAAATAGTTAAATGTTCTAAGTGCATCTTTCACAGGTGAGTCACATCTGCCACAGAGAGAAGGTTTTCTGTTTGAACAGACGTTGAGCTCAGGTTATCTGAAGGATGCCTTCTTTATCATACTAACATCAGAAATTATTTGTGCCTTCTGCTGAATCAGGAATGTAAAAAAATCCTTGAAAAAGTCAAGCAAGATTCAGTCTTGCCAAGTGCATTGCTCTGGCACCAGTGTTTGGTTTCTCTGCTGGTGGGTTGTTTGTTCAAACGAGCAGTACTTTTACAACACTGAAGTCAAAACTTATGCGATGGCCAAGGCCTTTACAAAGACAGGTAGGATACATTTTAATCCAATGCCAACTGTTTATTTGAAGTATACACAGCACATAGCTGTCTTCCAGTACATGTTAGTTGTATGTTTCCAGATGTGTATTACGGAGTGGAGGACTTCGATGTTTGGACAAACCTGTCACCTGTCTCGTGTTGTGTAAAGTGGATTTCAAGTGGTAATCTCATCTCTTGTTCAAGTCAGGATCAGCTCTGTTGATCTTCTTTCTGATAGACATTTGTTGTACCTGTATATAAAGATTTCAGAGAATCTTCAGGACATCTTCCCTTTTTCTGAGGTTTATGACTAACTACTATGCCTTAAAATATTTCTGAAATATGCTCTGTAAGGTTGTGTTTAGCAGCACTGTCATATCCTTCTGATCAGTTTGACGTCAAAGTCTTCTCTCTGAAAACAAATTCTTCACTGTATGTTTTCCTCATCTGAAAACATCTTTCCTGCGAATGGAGGACAGGGCAGACCATTTTATTTGCCCACTTTGAACTTTTCCTGTTGTCTGTGGCATCTTATAAAAATTAATTATTTTGGTAGGTTTTCTTTTGCCTTGGATGGCAAAAGAAATTTAGACCACTGAATCCATGATTTCACTAAGCAAAAGTAAATATTACCTAAAGTTTGTTTCCAGATTGTTTTTTGGTTTAGTATATTTTGGGATTTTTATAATCGTCCATACTTCTCTCAATCCCTTCAAAAGGGAGCAAGTACGAAGCTAAACTTTGCCTTTGGTTTGGGGGAAACTCATAAAATTTCCGAACAATACACGTCTTGGCTAAAAGGCAGAAGAATGTTGTTACATGGATAGTCTTTGATTTGACTGTCTCTGCTTGGCCAAGAAAGGGAAGTTTGACTCCAGGTTAAAACTTTCTTATCCAGAGTTTAAGTGGTCTCTTAGCTCCTCTTGCAAAGCACTCTAACATTTGAAAGTTGGCCTGTGTTACAGCTCCAGGATTGGGTGATTGCCTTGCTGTTCTCCTTTGCTCAAGTAGGAGTGTTGTCGCTCATGTTGTTGTACTGACAGATGGCTTGACACAGACAGGTTATTACAATGATAGTCCTTCTATATGTAGTGCATATGGATTCTGTGAGCTGCCATTCTCTCCTGCTATTTTCATGTCTTTTGCCACCTGGATTCGCAACTGACTGAGACACAGCTAGGCATGCACAAAGGGTTTTTTCATCTTACATGACATATGCAAAGCCCACCTCAGTTACAGAAGAACAGACACTGTGTCTGAAGGAAATCTGGTTTGCTGTGTGTGGGCATGTATGCGCCCCAGAAGAGGAATTAATATAGCCAGTAAAATGAATGTTGAGTTTGTAGTTGTTTACTCTTGGGCTTGACTTGGCACAATTTGTGATGGTATGACATAGTGTTCTACCAATCTCCCTTCTATTACTCAGATTTCTAGTACTTTTTTTTAAGTTGTTTTGGTTTTTTAAATAATGTTTTAAAGTAGTAGATTGTGAAAAGACCTTTGAAAATGTGTACTCAGTGCATGGCAGTACAAGAAGGACTGTCTTAAAAAAGAGAGGGACTAAAAAGGTACTCCCAAGAGATCCATGATGTTCCTGTTGAAGTTAACACATGGAGCTCAATTATGTATCAAGATAACTATGAATACTAGTCTTCCTCTCTATTTCACCCCTCTTGGAAGAAGTATGGAATTGATCCTGCGAGCTGTTCAGAGTGACTGTTCACTTTTGCACTGTTTGTGTGAATTGAGGAAAGAAATTGCTGTTTCCCATTCTTTCAGGCCAGTGCTTAAATTCCAATCTGGAAACCATTACTAAAAAAGACTTGGTGGAGTGCAGCAATATATTCAGCTTTCCTGTGGAGACATCTGAATACCTGCAGAAACTTTGTTTGGAGCTCTGTGTGCAGTCAGAAACTGATTTTTTTAGCTCCAGTATTTAAGGTTTGCAGACAGGGGTTTGGGAATTTTGCTTTTTGGTTGTGCATCTGAGTAGGTTCTTAAGCTCATAGCTTTCACTGAGTTGAATAAGAAAGGCTATGTCTCATTCTTCTTGAGTTATTTGTTTATTCCTCTTTAATGATCCAAATGAACCATTTGCTTATTAAGTGTACAATTTAAAATTAATTGGATATTTACACATCTACCAGCCTTAAAATAGTCTTAATAACCTCTTGAATAATGACTTTTTAATGCTTGCATTTCATTCCCTAGTTACCTTTTCCTTTAAAAAGTGGATGAAAGTCAAGCAAGCAAGGGACAGTGACTTTGTAGGGCTTCTACCAAGATATATGTGAGGAAGGCTTACTCTTAGCATCTACTCTTAGGCTGCCTTTGAGAAATCCAACCTCAGAAGGCCAAGCTGGAATCAAGATTCCATACATGTCAAATGTTGGGTGTTTATAATTGCTCCTGGGAGATGCCTAAATCAAATGTCTGAAATGGTCTCTGTGAATACCCCGTGCTGTGTCCCTGTTCTGTGTCTGCCAGTCTTTCCAGGAATCAGATGTTTCTTCTTGGTGATATGGCAAAGGATCATATTTCTGCCAAGTTCCATTAGAATGTAACAAACTGAGGAAACTAAGTAAAGCATTTAACTATAAACTTTCTGAAAACGAATAAATTTATATTTAAATAAATGATACTACCCCTGAATACAAACATTGACTAGTGTTCTTGTAATTATACTTAATAGCAGTAGATTACTTTGTCACTTGTATACTGCTTGGGTTTTTTTCTGTTGGAAACTGTAGAAATCCACATATTTTTGTTGTTAATATGTTGTGAAGCCTAGTCCTGTTTTAAAGCTTATATAGATCACAAAGTCCTAATGAAGCGATGTTTTAAGTATGATGCACAGGTATCTGTGATGTGAATCCCAGATTATATTCTTTTGTTCACACTGTGTTTCGAACTACAAAACAAAGTATGTCTACAGACATTGCAGAAGGATCTTTTCTGTGTCTCAGAAACACTGGTAAAAATCTGTAAAGTTTCCTTTGTTGTGGAACAGACCAGCTGTGCACTTTTGTAAGGTGCATCTGATGTTGCAGTCCAATTTCAGGCTGAGCAGTGTGCAGTACTTTCTGCAAAGAATAGCAACATTAAATGGCAGGAAGAGGAGTGTAAAATGCACATTATATCTGTTTCATCTCTGTGATAGTAGTGACAAGTGCTCAATGGCTGTCAGCATCCTTGTCAGCACAGAGCCGCCTTTGACATTAAAGTCCCCAGCCCAGGCCTGATGCTGTGCAGCTCTATTGGCAGTTCCATCAGGCTGCAGCTGATCTGCGAATGTCAGAGCCTGTCCTCTTCTCCTGGTCTGTTGCCAGCCCTCTGTGTTTGCAGCTGGCCTCGCCTGTTATTTGATCCTGCCACACTTCTTCATCGGCTCTCCTATGGGAAATGAGCGGATAGGTCAGTGGTGTGAGGGTATCTTCAGGGCAGCACAGAACCCCATCCAAAGTGACTTGCATAAAGGTTTGTAATGATCACCATTTCTTTAAGCCAATCAATGGGTAAAGTACCCAGAGACTCATTAAGTGGCATTTAAGGCACCTGTAAAAGAGTTTTGAGCTGTATTTCAGGAAATGTGGTGACAGCCTTTAATGTCTAATTGACCTCTTCTCTTTGTTTCGCTTTCTGTATTTCCTTCTGATGTGTTCCCCCGTGGCAGCAAACAGCACTGCTCAGTATTTTGAACTTCTGCTCGGAGCTGCAGCACCTCAGCCTGGGCAGCTGTGTCATGGTAAGTGCTTGGACCATTCAGGATGTGGTGGGGGATTGTGCGTGCGTGTGCGTGTGTGCACTCACTTTGGAACCTACCTGGGTTTGTTTCACAAAGGTGTGTTAAATGTGAAATTGATACAAGACTGCTCTTTTGGAATGTCCTAGATGAATGCAGCTTGGTCATATATTTAAGGGTTATGTACTAGTTTAGTAGGTCTAAAATGGCTTACAGGCTTTCTCAGAGTTCTTCAGCCTTTTTCTAAGTTTTTTGGGCATTCTCTATATGAGTAATCACTTAATAAGTAATTAATATGACTTTCATAAGGAGTTGCAGCAACTGATCAACTTAAAATGGAAATAAGTACAGTCTTCAATCATTCTTCAGTAGTTGCACTTCCTGTGGTCATAAAAACTGTTGTAATCATTTTTTAAGGGGAAAACAACTGTGCAAAAAAATGTTTCTTCAAAGAAACAGCTTTTGCTGCAGCTTGATCCTCAGTATTAAGTGAATTTTAAACCAGCTGTGTCTAGGGTTTATAGGAAGTTTATTTTTGTCTTTTATAAAAGTACATCTCACTGTACCATGCAATGAACAATTTTTGGAGCTCTTTAGAAATGACTAATGCTTGAGACAGATGCGTTGTGTGTGTTAGGAAGAAAGCCTTGAAACACCTCTGTATGTCTGGAACAATCCTGCACGTGACCAAGTGTCTGCTTTCCTTGCAGATTGAAGACTATGACCTTATAGCAAGCATGATGGGAGCAAAATGCAAAAAGCTTCGCAGTCTGGATTTGTGGAGATGTAAAAACATAACTGAAAGCGGGATTGCGGAATTGGCTTCAGGCTGTCAACTTTTGGAAGAGCTTGATCTTGGTTGGTGTCCTACGCTCCAGAGCAGTACAGGCTGCTTCACAAACCTTGCGCGCAAACTCCCGAATTTGCAGAAGCTCTTTCTTACGGCCAACAGGTCTGTGTGTGACACAGACATCGAGGAGCTCGCTGCCAACTGCACACACTTGCGGCAGCTGGATATATTGGGTAAGAGAATGTGGGAATAACGGTGTTTGTTTTACGGTGTCTCAGAAGCTTTTCAGTTAAAAAGGAGTCCTTAAGACAAAACTGTCTTCTAGACATATTTTTTAAATAATTACTTCTTAAAATTATGGTTTAGCACATAAACAAAAAGAGGGACGTTTTATTGCATGAATTCTGATTCAGAATCCAGTGGATTTATACCAGCTGTGTAATTTGACTGCTGGGTATGAATTGCTTAAAGTGGAATTTAAGTGCAAGATTTTTTTCGCTGACTTTTATTTTCATGAGTTTTTTCATCAGTTTTTAACTGCATTTTTTAACTTTTGCCGTTTTTAACTGCAGTTTTTAACTTTTAAAAGCCTTTCTGTTTTGATTATCAGAAGATCCAATTTCTTATCATTCTTCCTGCTTTTATGTTTTTATTTCTGTGAAGTGTGACAAAGTATATTTATAGCATGAGTCTGTGACCAATAGACAGACTTTGCTTTTGTCCAATAAATGTGTTATATAATATGTATTATGTACTATGCAATACTGAATTTCTTCATCACTTTTATCAGTAAATGGAGTTATTAAAGATGAAAGGGTAATTAACAAACCTAAATAGACTTTCTAGTAAGGTGGGAAGGAAGTGATGATGGTCAAAAAGCATAGCAAATCTGAAATTCCTGAAGCTGAATCCTCTGTAGCTTCCATAGTTGATAATATTTTTAAAGCTCTAAAGTAAATATACTTTGAACTTTTGAGTAAGGACTTTGAGAAGTGTAGTTTTGTGTAATGCTGAATTTATTCTTTTATAGTGGCATATGAGGTTTTCTTTTTATAATAATGTAGGACAGCAAGGATGTTTGTGACATCAGTGTGGGAGAAAATTCTTCATGGTTTTACCAACTTAATTTCACAGGTTAGCTGAAAAAGGAAGATTTAAGTGAAAGGGAATAAAGTAGTTGCTCTGTGTACTTCTAACATTTAATAATTGTAATGAAAATACTATACTTAGGTTGAGAGGGATACTGCAAAGGACTGAGAGCCATCAACATGAATAATGTTCCAAGCAAGTTTAAAGATTTATTCTTACCAGCATTTATAATTTACCATTTACTTTAAGAATTTACCCTGTGGGTTCAGATTGGCGCTCCAGTACACTCCTCTATAATGATAAAGAGTTTTACTCACTTTTGACTGAGAGAGTCACCTTCTGACCAACATGGGAAAGACATATGAACAGAAAAAGCCTTAACTCCACCTAGTATAAGTTGTAGATACATTATGTTTATGCCCCCCAGGGGTACTGTGTTTTGTGTATTTTTAAGAGACTCTGCTCTTATTGTAGCTAAATTATCAGGGGCACTGCCTGGGTATGCATGCTAGAGGTTCTTTTAAGGGGATCATCCTCTTTTCTGTAATATCTGGCAGTTTCGTCACGGGAGGTTGAGGCTACCTTCACTTTAGTGGAACCTTTCTGGTTACTCGTTCCCTGCTTGAGTTGACGCACTCGTGCTGCCAGGGCAGAAGTGGGTTTCCCATCTCACTTTCCCATGTCTTCCCCATGGTCACGTAGAAAGAACCACAGCTCAGTTCGTGAGGTGTACCCTCTCTCTCTAGCTGGGGGACGTGGGGCTTGGAGTTTTGGGCTTGTGACCCGCACTGGTGCCATATGGGAACTGCTCTTCCTCATCTCTTCCCTCATTTCCCTCATCTCCTCTTTGAGTTCTTTAATTACAGCAGAAATCTTAGCCTGATGTGGGCAATGGACCATACTGTCATAATTTCTAAGCCTGGTGGCAACAGAACCCACCGTCTCTCGGCCGTTATCGGCATTAATTGTTGCAATATAGGTGGTGTAGTCACGTGGCCCTAGATTTGCCAGACTCCACAACATCTGCCCAGTGCACCTGACTTTGTCGGGGTTATTATCATGCTGTTCACTCCTTCTAAAAAGGACCTCTAATATTGCCACTTCTCTCAGCTGTTGGATCCCTTCCTCAATGGTTTTCCATTCCCTTCTATGATAGTGCTCTTCCATTCTCTCTCTATGGACAAACCTTTCTCTTACACTCATCAAAAGCCGCTCCCAGAGGGAAAGGGGCCCTTGCTCCCTGACAAATATCTGATTCACACCTGAGTCCTGCGTCAAGGGTCTCACATTCCTCGCCTCACCACCATCCAGCTGCACGCCTGTACCCATAAGGTCCCAGACCCGAAGTAACCAGGTGGTATAAGGCTCACGCCCCCGCCTCACAATGTCTTTTTGTAACTTACGGAGACTGTCATATGTCAGAGACTCAGTAATGATTTCAACTTCTGGCTCCCCTGTGGGTTGTGAGGACCCTCCTTTCTTATCCTTATCAGCAGGGTGCTGTGATTTCATCTTAGACTTCTTCGTTTCTACAGGGGCAACAGCTGCTGGCTGTGACTGCCCTTGTGGTTCATCTGGAACCTGGATGGTTGTAACATCTGTGGGTTCCACTGCTGCACCATCAGACTCTCCCTCTTTGGGGCAGGGGGAGGGTTTCTCAGCAGCTGAGGAAATGCACTCTATCCTCTGGCTCATCTCACATATCTTTTTCACCAGAACCCCCACCCACTCTGGGTGGTTCATTTCTGAGGTGGGCTGTGGGGCAGGGGCAGGCTCTGGAGCAGCACTCCCTGTCTCTGGGGCAGGGGCAGGCTCTGGAGCACCACTCCCTGTCTCTGGGGCAGGGGCAGGCTCTGGAGCAGCACTCCCTGTCTCTGGGGCAGGGGCAGGCTCTGGGGCAGCACCTCCGGTCTCTTTCCCTTTGTCTCTGAAGGCTAAGTAGAACAGGCTTATCAGCAACACCAGTCACTGTATGATGTCATTAGCATCCAGAGAAGATTTTAACCCTTTGAAAACTGGCGGGGTAGGCTCAAGGAACTGGGTGAAAGGTTGGGAGAAAATTTCCCCAGCTGTCTTTTTCTCTTAGTAGGTACCATTATTAAAGTAACCTGAAAACCATCCAGTTAGTGTGTGACAGCTCTGAATCTATGAGCCCGCCGTCCAGAGGATGTTAAAC
Source organism: Poecile atricapillus (assembly GCF_030490865.1). Lineage (NCBI taxonomy): Eukaryota > Metazoa > Chordata > Aves > Passeriformes > Paridae > Poecile > Poecile atricapillus. The sequence goes on along the minus strand of NC_081251.1, from coordinate 40,915,711 downwards.
ATCCATGAATTCCTCACCTTATTAACCCACAAAACAAGCTGGATAATAGCCACAGTAGCCTTAGTTATAGGACTCATATTTAGGTAAGGCGCAGCAAATGGGAGAAATATAGCTGTGACCACATGGCCCACGAACCTGGGTAAGCTAAACAACATGGTTCTACCTAACAAGGTTTCTAGATCCAGCACACAAAAGTTAGGTTATTTAAGAACTGTTATTCCTTTTTTGCCCTTTTTCTCTCAGTGCCCCACGCTGGGCGCCAAAATCTGTCTTGGTTCTAGAAGACAGGTGTCTGCAGGGGAGACAGGGAGAGCAGGAGCTTCTCTTGGGATGAAAGAATGTAGACCCCCTCCCTCCGAATTATTATAATTTTGAAATCAAGGGGGCTTTCAGGCAGAGATCTGGGGATAGGAATAACAGTTCTTTACTAGTATAACCAGACAAACAAACAAACAATAACTACAGTAATAACAAGAACACAGAACCAGGGACCCCGGGACAGCTTTCTCGGCTGAGACGGGATGAAGGAGAGGCTTGTTTCACAAACCCCTCGGGCAGTCAGTCCCGGTGCTCCTGCAGGGCTCCGAGGAAACAGTCAGCTGGAACAGCAGGGACGAGCTGAGATCCTGGGCTGGTGGCTGAGGTGGATCAGCAGCTCCACGGCGGTGGCTGCCACACGTCCTGGCAGGACTGGGGGTGCGAGGCCACCAGCAAAGAGGGGAGAAGGAGAAGAAATAGCAGCTCTGTCTGGGTGATGGCGAAATTCTCTTCTCTCCACCGCAGCAGCTCCGCGACCCAGCACACGAACGTCCTTCCCCGAAGCTGAGGAAAAGCCAGCTAAAAACTGTCCCCACCCTCCTTTTTCTGCCCCCTTCCCCCCCCACCCTGGGCCCGGCCACTCTTTGTCTTTTGTGAGCACCTTTAAGTACCGGTAGTTAGGTTGTCCCAGCACATAATGGGTAAAAATTCCCACCTAACCCTCAACAGGCACACTGTCCTGTTCAGACACGAAAAGTTTCCAAATAGTGTAGGGAATTAATCTTTCGAAACACTTATGTCCCCCTGACCACCCACTTCCATGTGTTTGTTACAATGGCCTTGTGTCTGCCCACAAAGTGGTCAGACCTCCTTACTGCACCAGAGGCACTCCAAAGAATAGTTTGGCTGTGTTAAATTTATGGATAGTCTGTTACTTCTGTGTCCTCTCTGACAGTAGTGAAGGTTTGCTGCCACAATTCTTTAGTGTTTGAATTCAGATTTGAATTCAGTTTGACATCTTAATGCGCTTTTTTTTTTTTGCTTTTTTTTTTTTTTTTTTTTTTTTTTAATAACATGGAAGTAGTAAAGGAGTTTGTTCTGTTCCCTGGGTGCTTACCAATATTCCTGAGTCAGGTGGATTTGTAGTCAAACTTTTCCAGTGAGATGTTGCGGTCAGATAAATCCCCTCTAGGGGATATCCAGTTGAATTACCTGCAAAATGAATAATCTGCAAAAATAATTTCTTTCTTCCTTCAGAGAAATATTGGGTAGGGGGGGAAAAAGGTTGTCCTCTGCTGTAAACAAGTCAGTACAAGGTGATACTATATATGTGAAGGACTTACCCTGCTTTTTTTGGCAGCAGCAAGGAAACTGTGTTAATTTTGGTCTGAATATAGTAATCACTACAGTCTGTAGTTACAAGAAAGAGCTGTCAAGTAGAACCACATCGTGTCATCTGGAGGTAGATTTGCCAGGTGTTCCCATATAAGTGCAGAAGTCTCTGTTGTCTGAACTAAAGAGTCTCTCACTGTGCAGGAGTACCAAGGAAGTCATAAATCTCTGAATGTGCTCTTACTTTGAGCATGTGATACAGGGCCATCCTCTTACTTTAAGCTGCATAAATGTGTAGTATGTTTTTGTCCTTCAGTAGAAATGTGACAACAGGTCTGAAACTGTAAGAGGTCAGAGCTCAGCTTTGCAAGAGTAACCTTGAACAGTGGGTCTTCTCTGTGATGTGAACGAATGAGAGGTGCTCTCATTATAGCTTTTGTCATCTCCCAAGTAAAGAAATGTCTGGCTTGCCTATGCATTGTGAAGGGTGTAGAGGTCTTGCTGCTAGGTTAGCACTGTGTGCTGTAAAGGAACTTCTTTTCCTTCAACAAAGCTGTGTAAAAGCGAGATTCTTTTGCTGTATACAAGCACTTATCTAAGTAAAGGTCAGAATGTTTTCCCTTTACTGTAGTCACCAGCATTGAAGATACTATACAGGTGTCTCTCTGCAGTTGTTAGAACTTATAAACTTGTCAGAGAAAACTTCTTGTTTCAGTTATAGGTTATTTATCATCACAATAGCTTCAGGGGTGGAGGAGTCTAAACGTCTGAAAGAAAGCTTGTTGAACTGTAAGGGGTGCAAAATGTACATTATATATGGCCTGGATGCTGTTTTAAGGTGGTAAGTCTTGAGGCTTGCTACCCATCTGTCCTTTACCATAATTGTTTGGCAGTTTCCTTGTTAGAGTCAGAGGATGAAAATTGGTGGTTTTCAAGGACTCTGTGTACTTGCTGACCCATGTAAAGCATTATTGGATGTCAGGCTGTGTTTGTGCTGTGTAAAACACAGAAAGTAAATTTCTGTTCAAAAAAAATCATGGGCTGGTCCGTGTCTGCTGTATCATAAGTTTGGAAGAGGAAGCGTGGTGGGTGTCACTGAATGCACAAGGATGTGCTTCTCTCGAACTTTTAGTTCTGAGCTTTCTTTTACCGACTACATCCTGAACTGCCTGCTTACAAGTATCATTTCCTTCTCAGCCCACATCTTTTCCACTGACTGACATGGCATGTTTCCACCCTCTGTCAGAATGATCCAGCTATGATCATCTGACAGTTCTCTAGTGACGCAGTACATCAGCCAGTGCTATCAAAAGTTAAGTGGACACCTCTAGACCAGTAGTTGAAAAACTAGTCTTCAAACTGTGATCAGCATTGAGCAATGTGACAAGTCAGATGGCAACCTGAATTGACAGTGCCAAAAGCTTTTCTTGCACATCACATCAGCTGCTTAGTTTTCTTACTGTGGGGTTCTCAGCTGCTGTCAAGGGTGAAGAGTAAATCGTATTAACCTCACTCCCCAAAAGTTCCAGCTACCTCTGTCCTGCACAAAAGGAGTAGTGAAAAGCAGACACCCTCGTTACCACAAAATTCATGTATTCCTATCTACATTCCAACACCTCCTACACCTTCCTGAGCAACAGAAAACCCAACTGCCCCCTTGCCAGCTGTCAAAGTTTTCAGCTTTATCTTGAGAACATCAACACGTAGTTAGTCAATTCAAACATGAAAATGTGTAGCACATTAAAATTTTGAATTTGAGTTGTGTGCAATAGATTGAATAAAATGTAAAGATTAAAATGCTAGTTGGGCTGGTCTGGGAGAAGAAAGGAAAGAAAAGTAAGAATATTTGAGGGAAGATGCTCGTTATTTTCAAGGCTGGTACTCTGCAATATTATTTGGTGTGCAGTAGTGTCCCTTGCCCTAGAAATTTGGGTTCTGTAGTTTTTATAGCTGTCCTGTGCAGATCTCCTAAACAGCTATAGAATTTGAAGACTTGAATATATAATGGATATAAATTAGATTATTTACAGCTAATAAACATAATTGTTCTAGCAAAGAGATCATTACTCTTGCCTTTTACAAGGGTGATACAAGACAATTAACTGAACAACAAAATTAAATAGCAGATTTTAATATTTTGGTTATGTATGTATTCTGAGAAATGTCTGATTAGTTTGTGGAGGAGAAGTTGTAGTAAATGATAAAGGTCTAAAAGCCTCCAAACTCTAGAAGAAAAATGCACTATATAAGTAATTAACTAGCAGGCTACATTGTCAGTTTTTCAAAAGCAAAGGAAAATGTGCTGTATTAAAATGATGAAATTATTTTGAATGGGCTTTTAAGATAAATATGTCACTAACTGTACATTGTATAAATAAAAGTAAGACTACATATGATGTTCACTTACCCTGTGGTGTGAATAACCAAACCCCAACTGGATTCCTTTTAGAAAATGGTATTTCCTAACATAAAATTTTAAGTCTGAGGAGATAAAAAACCAGGTGCAATAAAACATGCAATTCAGGATGACCTACTTAGTTGCAAATCTATTAAAAGTCTTGGATGAAATGGTAGGAGAACTATCAAAGTTCAGGTAGGAAGGAATGAAGAACATCCTACACGAAAAAATCTGTGGCTACAAATCTAAATCTAGAATTTTTGTAGAAACACACATTTGAATCTTGAAGCATAAAAGCTGTGATGCATAAATGAGGCTGGGTTTAGATGAAGGTGCTGATGTAGTAGCAATTTTAAGGCTTGGTGGAAAAAAAGATAAGTAGCATAGTGTTGTTCCTAGAGTTGCATTTGGAATGGTAGAGCAGGTCCTTATGGCAGAGCAGTGATACTGTCGTAAAGTTCATGGTCAAATGAAGTGAATAAATAAAGCATGTTAGAGAATTTCTGCGTAAAGCCTTTGGGACTGTTGCATGAACCATCAGACAGTTATGATGATGGTGATTATATAAGGGTAAGGGAGTTAAAAATCACAGTGATAATGACAAGCTTAGTCTTTGAAGAGGAGATAAAATTTGGGGGCATAATAGCAAAGACTGTCCGTGGGTGATGTTCAATAATGTCTCAAAGCAACTAATCCAAAAGCCTGATGTAGGCTAATTGAAGACCACATTTAGATACCCCCTTGCTTATGCAGAAGAGTAGTGGAGTCTAGTGGAACCATCCAGAGTCTTTCTGAAATTGGACCCCATGCAGAGAACAAAAATAGGAAGATGAACTCTTGAAAGTGGAATAAAATCACAGTATGAAGTATTAAGGAACCATTGGCTAGAGGTGAATAATACTGTTTTTCAGCTGTGTTGGAAACTCACAGGAGTGACTGAGCTCAGTAGACAGTCTAGATGTGAAGGCTCACTCCAATACAAGGCTATTGCAGGGGAACTGTGTGTCCATTTGTGTTCTAGGCAGAGGGGATCAAGCAGGCTGCTACATCAGAGCCATTCTTTCCAGATTAGCCTGGAAAGCTGCCTTAAATTGGAATGCCGATACAGAAAGCTTTTGAACAAATCAATACATTGAACAATAATAAATTGTTAGGATTAAATAGTATTTATGCAGTGGTTCTAAATGAGCTCAAATACAGGGCTCTGGAAATCTTATTTCTGGTGTGTGATCTGTCTCTTAAATCAGCCTCAGTGCTAGAGTAATGCAGGGTTACAAACATGGCACAGCCTTTTGTAAAGGGCTTGGGTTAGGAGCTGCAAAACAGTAAGATCATCTTTTGCTCTCTGTAAACCAGTGGCAGCCATGACAAAGTCAGTCAGTGAACATACAGAGGACATTACCATATGTTGAAGAAGAGCTGCATCCCAGCAAGGGTAGTATTAGCTTTGTCTCTCTGGTTCTTTAGAATTCCTTGGAGTTCTTGGTGAATGTGAGCTCCACTCCAATCCATAGAAGATTGGATTTTCAAAAGCTTTAGCCAAGGTTGTGCTGCTTTTGTAAGTTAGCTGTCTTCTCCTGGATTATGAGTGTTTCAGAGACAGCAGAGGACAAGAATGTATCATCTCTTTTCACAGTGAGGTTATGTCAGTACTGTGGTCACCAAGGGTCTGTTCTGATCTGTTTATAAGTAATCCAGGCAGAGGGGTGAATAATGCCAGAGAGTAACACACAGGTATTCAGGGTAGAAAAATCTTAAACTGAAGAACTTAACACTGAAAAATGGCAAAATGATCTTGTGATACTTATTAAACAGGTGATAAAGCAGGAGGAAAACATTGAATCAAGTGCAAAGTAGTTGCATGAGGCAAAATAATATCAACTAAATATATAGGGGACTGGATTTGTATTAGCTACTGTTTTGTAGGAAAGAGATCCTGTGGACAATTCTTGGAAAACGTCAGCTCATTGCTGAGTATCAATCTAATGGGAATAGAGAAAATTAAGGTTTCTTAGACAAGAAATGGAGAAAACACCATAAGACTTATTACAGAATTACTGACTATGTGCTCAGTGCACTGTATCGTTTTGGTCATCCAGTTTCAAATGTACTAAATTAGTGCAGAAACAACACAACAGGGGTCATTCTGAGATGCAAGGGAGTCTGGAAAACAGATGGCCTTGAGGGAACAGAAGAGATGTGCATGGGAGTATGAGTGATTTAGAAATAGTGAACTGGGAATGATCTTACTGCTTCTTTCATTGCACCTTAATTATTGCAATTAATAGGCTGGAGTTTTTTGGTTTTTCTCTCTTTTTTTTTGACATTATGTAGTTAAACTGTGGAACTTGTGAAGGGGCTGTAAGTATAAAGAAATTCAGAAAAATAGTAGAATTCATGAAAGATAGCTTTAGAAACACAAAAATTATAAATTTTGCTAACTGGGACAAATCACCAGTGAAAAGCTACTTTTAGAAATATACTTCTTTTTGTGCAGGGGAGGTTAGGAGTGTAGGGAACATAATTATCCCTGACCCTAGACAAGATCCTGAACTAGATGGCTTTTTGGGGTGCTAGTTAGCTGAAGATGGAGCTGTGTGAGTTGAAGTGTCTGCCAGCAGTTTTCTGCAGTAGTGTTGGATATATAAACTCTCTAGAGGGAAAGCTTGATGAGCAGTTTAGCCTTCTGTAGACACCCAGGCTCAGTTACTTGCCAAGAGTAACTTGCCAGGCTTCCAGCCTTCCCTGTAAGGCATGAATCTCCTCTGGGTCCAGTGTCCTGTCTGCCAGCTGTGTGTGGATGTCCTACACGGTGGAAGGTCCCCAAGGGGCACCGAGTACTCCAGACAGCTGACTCACACCCCAGTGCCCAGTCAGATGAATCAGGTGCTAAGCACCATGGACTGGACTGTCTGGATGTCCATCAGCTGTAATGGCTACATGGATTTGTGCTTATAAACATCAATTTATGTGGTTTCTTACTGAATCCTATGCTTGATTTGACCCTGTGTGACACTTGGGAGTTCAGCCACTGTGGTCTTGTTTTTAGCAGGGTTTAATTAGTGTGTTTTATACATACATGTATGTATGATCAGCAGTCTCTTGAACAAGTGTCCCTGCATGTGTGTAATACCCACACTTGCTCTAGAGCCCTGGGAGCCTTCCTGATGCCTTTGGAATCGGAGTACGCCCCGATCACTTTTCTGCTGTGCTGATGGTCTCTGTGCTCAACAGGAAAGCCATGAGAGCATGACTGCAGCATTCCATGCTGCTGCGTGAGCCCAGAGTCTGGTCCCTGGGTGGTCTTGTGGCTCTGGGTACTTGGCTTCTGTAGTAAGAGATTCCCCTTGAAGTCGTTAAGCTGCCCCCGATAGGGAATGATGGTGACTTAAGCAGTTAAGAAAATACTCTAGGCTTTTTAAAGGTAAAAGTTCTGTGTGCTCTCTGAGAAGTTTTTAATTTGAAAACTAATTTAAATAATCTAGATAAAAGTTGTGTTGTAGTAGCATTTTTTCATGACATGGTATTAACAGCTTAAATCCCTCCACTATTCTTGGTAACTTTACAATTCTGTTTTGTTTTCTTTTTGAACAGGAACGAGGATGGTGAGCCCTGCATCTTTAAGAAAATTGCTGGAGTCTTGTAAAGATCTTTCTTTACTCGATGTGTCCTTCTGTTCACAGATCGATAATAGAGTTGTGCTAGAACTGAATGCCAACTTTCCTAACGTGTTCATAAAAAAGAGTTTCACCCAGTGACTCCCTACATATGCTGCTGTGGAACTCGTTTGACAGAGTTGTTTTCCCTGATTTTTTTTAAGGAGAATTTAAATCTGCTATAAAATAGTGGAAACTATTATTTATCTACACAAATGGGTAAAATACATTTAAATGTATTACATTAAAGTTGATATTGTACCTAAGAATTATTTTACTCTGTTAATTGGTGGTACTGCATGTTTTTATAGCCATATGTCTGGCTTTAATGAGAAGCAAATGAATGTCTTCTTAAATGTCCCTTCACAGGGTGTTATACACAACACACTATGTTAATATCCAGGTGAAAGCAGAAGTTCAATATTTATCAGTAAGGAAAATATGGGTGCTTCCTTTTCATGTGTTTGTGTGTGTATATATAAATGTATACATATGTATTTGTATATACATACACAGATATTGTAGCATTCTAATTCTGTGCAGCGTAAGATTTTATGGTCTGCCCTATAATTAGTTATTTGAAAACCAGTTTAAGTGTGTATAAGAACAGATAGAAAAGGCACTTTATCTTCTTTGAGTTTTGGCAGTGAATTGTATCTGACACAGTTTCTTCCCTTCCTTCACCTGAAATAGAAGTAGTGGTGTTTTACAGTCCAGCCTAAGCAACACAACAGATAAATGCAAGAACCTGGACTACCTGAACTTAGAGCAGAAATGAAAGATAAAATTGACAACTGCTTCTTGATATTGAGATACAAAGTTTAAGCCAGGTACTTAATGTCATAACTGGTAATGTGTAAAAAACTCCAGAGTCATTTTCTTTTTCAGGTTTCTGTCATGGTTAAGACTTGATTTGTGATACCTTTGGTTATTGTGCAGAGTACCATGGAAAGTAGAACTTTAGAGTAATGCATTAGCAGTTGTCCTTTCACTGGCATCAAATCTACTGTCAGGTGTAAAAACAAACACCTTTGTTCAGTAAAACAGCAATGAAAATATTATGTGTTTGAAACAAGGGCAATATGATTTGATAATTTTATGATAGCCAAACTTAGTACTGGATTTGTTTTGTTTGGGTTTTTGTTTTGTTTTTCCAAGAGGAGTGTAGCTCCAAGTACTGTTGCACTCTCTCTTTAAGACTGCTTAACCTCTGAAGAAGGAAAGCTGTGTTGATGGACAATTTCTGGAAGTTTCTTCCTTTTGCACTTTTTTGGATGAAGCTTTTCTCTTTTATTTCCTTGAATACCACTGCTAGAGTATGTTGCTATGTACAGCTTTGGTTTAAAATTTTACCTTTTAAGCCATTGTTGATGCATATGGACCATAAAATATAGGCTGTCTTTTGATACTGGTTCTGTTATTCTTGTGTTGATGGCACTTACTACCTTCTGGAATAAGAAGAAAAATACTATGCCTGAGAGAAGTACAGTATTGTACTGAAGATCAGTGACAAAGAACACTTCAGTTCATGCAGTAAATAACCAACTGCTACTAGAGGACTGCTGCAAATCGTTAAAAATGTGACAATCTCTGTGACTCCTGAATGACTGCTTTGAACTCTTTGTGCTGGTGCCAATACTTTATAAACCATGTCATGAAATAGCTACAGAACATTTATATGATTTTACTGAAAGACTTAGTTCTTCAGATTTTTAAATTTTGCTAAATCTCTGGGGAATTCCAGATCCAAAGAAGGGCATGCACAGTTGGCTTTTTGATTTTTTTCCTCCACACAGATGGCACTATGGGATTTCCAGCTAGTTTAGGCCATTCCATTTGTTTTCTTCTTTAGAAATCTGGGCATTGTCAGAGAACTTTAGATTGATTTACTTTTTTTGCCACACTGAAAGATGTCAGCTTTGGTATGATTCTCTGCGAGACCTCATTTCTCTTAATCATGTTTGGGTTCATTTATTTTTCTCTGAAATTTTAACTTTTTTTAGTCTGTATTTTTCATTTGTAATTGAGTATTAAACATTATTCTAGTTACAGGAGAACACAGGTACAGATAATGGGAGTTTACAAAGAAAAGAATTTCAAAACAAATGTTTTTGTTGTAAAATTTCACTTCTCAGGGGTTGTTCTGTGTTTATCTCCTTTTTTTTTTCTATAGAGATCAGTTTTGTTTGTTTTTCACTGTAAATAGAATGGGATGTGGATGATGTGATAGCCATTGTGCCTTCAAACTGGTAAATTTGGTAGATAATACAGTTTAACTTCTCATCAGCTAATCAAATGTTTTTGTAATCATGTACGTGTAAAAAATTTAATTCTCTGTAGCTTTTTAGGTAGCGTAAAGAAGGTTTAAGTTGAAATTTTTTTCATACTGAAGGATTTTTTTTCTTATGTTGCATCTTCTGCTTGAAATTGTTCTTTTCAGGAACTCTTTATTGTCACTTGGAAGATAAAGTGAAGTTGACTTTTTATTTGGGTTGTTTAAAACTTAGCTATTGCAAACATATAATTAATTCAAAGAGTGGGGAAATGATTGGAAATTACTTCCTACATAGTTGTGACTTCCTATTTAGTTGTAGACTTCAACTTTCAGTTAGAGAGTAAGAAGCTCTTTTAGCTATGGCCTTACAAGTCCAAGAAGTCTTCCAGCAAAACAAAGTTAGACCAGACTTGACATTTGTAATATTTGTGGGATAAAGAAAACAACTTGCTTTTAGACCTTCCTTATATGTCACAAAGAAGCAAGAATAGGTCGCTGTCTCTTTAGTTCTGCTATTTTATACTTAAGTGTGTCTATTTATTTATACATATGTATGCATAAATTATATATATACATACATATGTTCATGTGTATATATAATTTTTTTGGATGCGTGTACATACATAAACGTATATGTATAAATCTAAGTGTTTCATGTAGGAATTACTTTTGTAAAGTGAGTGTAATAGCAAAAGATGTTTCATAGCAGTTCTGCTTTCAACTGTTGCTTTACTCTACCTGAAGACTGAGTTCATCTCCACCCATGCAGCAGGAAAAGCCTGGACAGGAGATGTGGTGGATTTCCAGTGTTGCTTTTCCAAGTGCCTTTTGGTTTGTCTGCTCATGAAAGATGTTGCAGGGTATGAAGAGTGAATGAAAAGTCCGGTAACTACTGTGGACTGTCTCCTTGTGAAGCAGTTGTATAGAGGGAAACTTATATTCTAGTTTCATTTAATCCAAAATGAATGATATCAATTCCTCCATTGGAGCAATGTAATTACTCTTGAATTGCGTTGTCATCTCCATCACTAGACTGTCCCTCAGTCATGTTATCTAAATTCTGCTATTAAGGATATTACTTTTTTTAATCCTGTTGTTGGATTATCTGTCGTTCTGAAGCTTTGTAAAATATGTGCTTTGGCAGCAAATATTAAAAAACACGACTAACATGTCCAAAAAAAGGGGTTTGCTCTGAACTGCTCCTGTTTTTAAACTAAAGGGGGGGGCTTCCATATCCTCTGTATGAAATTGATGTGGGTTGGCCTGAAGGTAAAGATGTAATTCCTTGGGTAATTTTAAATGATAATTTTACTATTTAAAGCATCTTAACTCTTCAGGGCTTTAATTCAGTAGTGTACTTACTTGTATTCATAATTTTGAGCTGTCTGTTACATAGCTCTATGAAATAGATGGGGTTTCTGTTCTTTAAATCGTACACTCATTAAGTCCATTAGTGAAGCCTGACTTATATAGAACAGTTTCGCGTGGGAGTTTGGACCTTAAAATCCCCCATGTACTTGGAGGTCCAAGTTTCAGGAAAAAAAACCACAAACAAACAGCAAAATCTACCTAAACCTTTGTATTTCCTTAGAGCTCTTATGCTAAGTTTTCCAGATACAAGATGTTGAGTAATCATGGTACACAGTGAGTAGAATTCACCTCACTGAATGTTAGTTCTCTGAAAGTTAGACATCTACTTCAAGGGAGGAATCTGGGCACCTCTAGAGAGTTATTAATCTCCTATGGCAGACATTTAAGGAAAATAGAATGAATCATGTTCTAGAGAGCCTCTCTGGAGACTGTGGAAGCTGTGATTTAGCTCAGGCTAGATACTAAACTGAGATTAATTCCATCCAGTGCTGTACTACCTGTCTTGAAAAACAAGGTTGAAACAACATCATCCATCCTTAAACCTTCAAACCCTCCAAATTCCAGAGAGAAGCAAAAAAAAAAAGAAATTCTGACAACCTTGAGGAGTTTTCTTAATGCCAGGATCTGCTTCTGCCCCATGCCAATGCCTGTGGTATATAATTTGTTTTATTTCATTTGTTTGGCTTTTGGCTTTGGGGTTTTTTTTGGAAATGCATCCTCTTTCCCTGTTCCAACATCTCATGTACCTAACTGGCTGTATGTATAGTTCTGTAAATACATGAAGTGAACAGGCAAACATAATTAATGAATTCCCACTATTTTGGTAATCTTTCATATTGCTATAATTAAGACTGAGTAGTCTAACTGCTCTACTGTCATCAGAAATGTCACCCACTGTGCATTTGCAAAAATTGTGTGCCGAGTCCTGGTTCTTGCTGTGTGTACTTATTGCATCTTATGGGATATATTTCCCATGTCACATCAGCAGGACTGCTAAATTTACAAAAACTAGATAAAATGTAGCATTTTATTATGGACTATGGGAGCGGCTTTATAGATATGATTTACTTGTTCATTATTGCTCTTTAACAGTGATTCTGTAAGTTGTAGCTTTTGAAATTACTAGACTAGAAACCCTGGTTTAATGTATCTGCACATGCTGTGTCAGACATAGTCGATGTTTTTTTCCCAAATGAAGGTATTAGTCCTTCTCTAAGATGATGATTTCTGTGATTTTTAGATCTCTGACTTGATATTGAAATGTAAGAAGGTGCTCTGAAATAAATGTTACTGGGCACAGGACAAGTTGTGGTAACTGATGTTTGGAAGGGAAGAGGAATGAGTGTTGCACGTTACAGATCCTCATGAGCTTCAGAGAATGGCATTGGCAGGAGGAGTCTCTTCAAGAAGATTCAGCCTCTGTAATAGGAGTCAGTGATGAAATTTTCCTTTTCAGCTAGTGGACTGAATACTGTTATTTTAGTTTGAGCTACATAGCTCTGGTTTCTCCTTGTCTTGTTTTCATTTAAGGATGGTAAATGGTGCAGTTAAGACAGACATCCTAAACTGAAAAGCATCCATTGTGGGGAATGAAATTTTTCTGTTGCATGTTTTGTTCACCTTTTCTAAAAATAAAAGAATTAAAATATCCTCAACTATTTGAAAACTCATTTTCCTTAGATTATGAAGAAATGCAAATATCAAGAAAGTTGAGAAAAGAAAAAGGGGGCTTAATCAGATTTATCTGGAAACGCATGGAAGGGTAGCCAGAGCTATTTATAGATGCGAGGAAACTAAGTGCCTTGCTCTAGATCAGCTGTTACCTTTCCAGAAACATAGCTTTCCACATAGTATCACATACTCATACTTCTAAATCAAGATTTACCATTTAAGTGTTCTTAATATTGACCTTTCATGTGCATGTTTGTGCAGTAAGTCACGATGTCTCTTCATTTCATTTTTATCAACTACATAAAAATATTTTTTCTTTGCCTACCACTGTGAAATCATGTTTTTTGTTATTTAATGAAACTATTTCATTCATGTACACAGAGGTGCATATAAGACTTAATTGCTCAGGTTTTTTGCAGCTAGTCCTTTTCTGAGGACAAACTGCAGTTTAGGGGTAAAATGGTAAAAGTAAAGAGTAAAGTCTCTGGAGAAGGTTCAAGGGAAATCTGATCATTGTATAGGTATACCTGATGGAGGGGAAGAATGAAGTAGAGGGAGCCAGATTCTTCTCAGTGATGCCCATGAACAGGACAAGAAACCATGGGCACAAACTGAAACACACAAGACAACACATTTTATGGCACAGGTTGCCTAGAGAGCTTGTGGAGTTTCCATCCTTGGAGATACTCATTGTCCTGGGCAGCTGACTGGGTGGCCCTACTTGAGCTGGTGGAGGCTGGACTAGGTGACCTCCAGATGTTCCTTTCCAGCCTCATCTGTTCTTTGTTCCATGATCTGAGGTTGGTTCCACACCTGTGGTTGGTTTCTTTGCTTCATTGTACTAATTGCTGAAGAAAGTGGAGAGAGGGGGAAAGAAAGAATACCTATCCTAAGGAACTTGTCATGTTGACAACAGACACAAGAATCTTGTATGTTTCCTTTTTTTGTTACTTTAGGAGAAGTAACACGTCTCCCTAAGTGAGCAGGAAAATCTAAATAGAACTTAACTGGAATAAAATTTTGGTAATGTTTTCAATGTGCAGATCAGATGCAGGGGTATCGTACAAAACAGACAACTGTTTTATGGGAGTATGACTGTCATTCCAAAGCCTGAAAGTTACACCAAGGACTAAGAAAACCCTATTTTTGGACATTGGCAATAGTTTCTGGATAGAAACTGAGTTGTCTATAATACACTAGGAGTAATTGAATTTGTATATCTTTAGTATTTCTTTACATAGACCTTACACTGAATTAGGATTGCCATGGTTTAGGTGACAGTTCCTCCTTACTCTGTTGGAAACTGAGTTACAGCAGTTACCTGTTTGTAGTGTCAAACACAAATGTTTGAGTTCAGGTGAGAAAGAGGACCAAGTTTATGAAAAACTGAGATATCTGAGTGTTTTAGGGAGGTACCATGTATAATTGTGGTGAGTTCCCATCTTTTGTATTTTTACTATTTTACCATTGTCAGGAGTTGTTGTCTCTGCATCACCATCTCTTTTATCAGACCTTGGTCTCTAGATTTTTCTTGAGTGCCACAGATTTTTACACATACCCACTGTTCTGAAATGAGCAGAGAAAATAGCTGTCTTGGTTAGGGTTTGGAAACTAATGGCTAGTCTATTCTTGAAGTTACTTTGGAATAGTTACTAAAAGTAAATTAAAATAACCAGGAATTGATGTGTTCACAGGGAGACCTTGCACTTTCTTACTTAACTTTGGCATACAGACAATTACAGGTGTCCTTCAGCTGTCATACTAAAATCTGTGTGATGGTGATCTTCCTGGATTTTGTTAGTGAACATAAAGCAACTGCAGCTCTTGAGCATCTTGTGGCATTTTGCATTCATGTCCTTGCCAGGCAGATGGTGGAGTTGGGGATTGTGGAGATTGGCCTGATCTCTGGAAGTGAGGTGTGTAAATTGCCTGGGGAAATTTCCTACTCACCTTTATTCATATGTGCAGATGAGAAGGAAGGACATCTCCAGACTTTCACATTTAAATACCTAAACCCAGCACCTGGATTCATTTAAACATAATAGGTCTCTCCCTGGCTCCCATCACATAACCAGCAACAAAATACTTGCATTATATTTATGATTTAATATTAAGCTCCATTTTCTGCCACAATATGAGTTTGAGTAATGTAACAAGAAACTCCTATTGCATTACCTTTTAAAGAAACTAATTTCTGTAAAGGTGGAAGAGCAGCAATAGAGAGAATAGTTCCAGACGCTGTCTGTAAATACCTGTGCTGTGCATGCTATGCCTGTAAGCACCAGAAGCAAGTTATGCCTTTTTGTAACAACAAGTTGAGAAGGACAAAAAGGATAATTGCCTCTAAGCACATTTTCTGTAGCTGGAGGATATTTATATAATTGAATTTTAAATATCTAGAATAGATATTAAAGTTAGGACACTAGTCTCCTAGGGTCCTGTCACTGAGTAGATAGGTTCTTCTATAGGGTAATTCAGATCGGATTAGTCTTCAATTGAGGTCTTGAATTGACCTTTGGAAAAGCAGAGGTCTGTGTAGACCAAATAAATTTTCTGTTGGAAGCTAGCACGAGTGGGTTCAGAGTAAGAGGTTGCTTACCCCTTGGTGCTCTCTATTAGTCCCCTAGTTTGACTTCCACCCAAGGCCACCGCTTGCTTTGCTTTGTTAGTTGAACTTGATCTGATTGCTCCCTACAAAATATCTTGGTTAAATCTAGAAAACTGCTTGTTTTCTAGTAATTGTCCTTTTGGTTGTCTGGGGTTTTTTTACCCTCCCAATTTGGCTATTAAAGCCAGCAGAAGGAAGGGGGCATTTAGCGTCAATTAAAAGAATAACAAGCAGCAGGTGGGAGCGTGCTGGTTGTGCAAATGCTTTAATTCAAATTACCATAAATGAGGATAGCCACTCTTGATTGTGATCCAAAGCTTCTTAATTTTTACATAGTTCATCTCAGTACTGTGCCACAAAAACATCCAAAGTGAAGTTGTTTATTTGCACCTCATGATGGCAGCTCAAGCCCTAAAGTGGAAAATACCACTATGAACATATGAGAACATTCACATCCTAACTGGCTTCTATAAATTCCCCCCAAAAAATCCTTCCTTCCAAACAGATGTTGGAAGGTTTAGATTAGAAAGGCTAATAAAAGCATATTTAAAGTATGGTGAAGGCAGTGGTGAGCAAAACTAAGCTGGAGGGAGGGCAGCAGTTCTCAGATGTGTTTTTCAGGACTGTTTTCCTGATCTTAAGCTGCATTGGCCCACGAAGCTAACATCCACTCCTTTGGAGTCCTAAATATGGTCAGTATTCCAAGAGCTCTTCTGTATGTGCAGTCTTAGATTCCAAATCTGTTTTCTGTGCTCCTATTCAGTAATGAGCCCAACTTTTAGTTTTGTGCTCCTCTTAGTATACTAGCAGTGTTTGTCTTAATTGCTATATTTGTTTTTAATATTCCTCTCTGAGACTCATGCTTTTCTTTTATACTTAGGCAAGTACTTGATTACATTTCAGAAATGTAAGGTTTTTCCTCTGGTCTGTGTTCTGCTTGACTGAGATTAAGTGGAAGGTAATGTTATTGGTGTAGTCCTTCTTTTTGGATTTGGCTACTGTATTTTCCTTCCGTGTGTAAACCCAAAGGTGTCTGCATTTGCAGACACAGCTTGGGCATGGATACCTGGCTTCTCCTCATTTGACTCATGTTTTGGGTTGAATTGAACACATACATAGACACAAAACAGAAATGTTAGTCCTATATTCATGAAGAATTTAAATTATTATGGAGAAATCATCTAATGCCTTATATTGCTAATTCAAAGATAAAATCTTCCTATCTTTAAAAGTTAACCAATGATTTCTATTTAGGAAATTAAGCCTGTTTTCTTCTGCTGTGTTGGATAATTTAAAATGTCACAATACTGTATTGTGCTGTTTACTCCATTACTACCAGTATAAAGAAGTTGAAATTAATGTTCTCCATGAGTTGTCAGTGTCTGCTAATTTAGAGATGACAGAAGTGTGTTAAAATATATTCAACCTATAATATTTACCTTGCTTTGCACTTAATTTGTTTCCCTTTGACTGTGTTGCAAAATGCCAAGTGTACATAAAATAATGAATAAATAAAAAATAAATTATTTGTCTACATTCATTGACCTTTTCTGCATTCCTTTTTGAAAACAATGTAATACAACACAATATGATGCATTCCCAGGAACAGTTCGGTTATATTTTTATCACTGTTCATTTTGAAATAGGACACCCTGGATGTTTTTTGGGATGTGAATTCATAACCTAGCTTTTTTCTTTTTTTTTTTTTTTTTAATAGAAAAGTGTGTAATTGTTTAATGGTTAGCTTCCTCTAGTCCTATGAAAGCACATGGAACTAGGTGTATTACACAAAATAGATGCTTCACTGCCTGAAACAGTTTGTGGTACAGAGCAAGAGACAACAGATGTATGTAGACAGATGGGATATAAAGCAGAATATGGAGATTACAATGTACCAAGAGAGACCTCCAAGAAAAATATAATTGTTGAATTTCTTTCAAGGATAATTTCCTAGTCTAGTGCAAATTATGTTACCATAAGGTACTTCTTGATCCCTTTAATTATGTATGTACTGGTACAGTTACTTTTAAATGTGGAACTTAAGTAACATCATAAATTCTGAATTTAGCAAAAATGTTAAGAGTTCTGCAGCTTTTAAAGTGGGCACCAGAAGGGGACAGGTGATCAGCTGGACTCTACTTGTCAAGAACAGCCCACAGGTTGAATTGAAAATCAGCAACTGCTTTGCTAAGAGTTTGTCCTCCTTTTGATGAGTTATCTAAAGTGGTTTTATGGGTTCCAAAATTAATGTTGATTTAATCAGAACCCAGTTTCTTCTGGACAAATTTTTTGAGTGTTAGGTTCTCCTGATAGTGCTAATTGTTCAAGGCAATTAACCAGATACAGAGCTTTGAGTGTTCTAACATCTCTAAAGAAACTCTTAATATGACTTTTAATCTCCAGCACCTCCTGAAGGGTTCTGCTTTTGTATCACAGCTTTGCCTCAGGCCAGTATAATTTCAAATGTGCTAAAACTGTCTTCTAGCATCAGCTTAGAGCTGCTGGTGCTTATGATTATCCAGAAGTGTAAGAACAAGACTGGACCTGGGTTTTGTGCATCTGGACAAAACACACCTAACTTTTGACACCTGCTGAAGTACAGTTTCAGGCATTGTTTCTGAAGGCCCTGCTTCTCATGATGCCTGTTTCACAGTATTGAAAATTCACACAAAAATCTGATGTGTCAGGTGTTTGTCTTTCCTCTGTGTGACACTTCTGATAATGCAAACAGTTTAAAAACCTACACAGATAAAGCCAGATTTCAAAATATTGCAGGATTTATGGACTTTAATGCCTGAGAGCTTGTAATACCCTTCTTTATTTTTTATTATTCTTCTTTTTGTTTGGCAGATGTGCATTATTATTTGGACAATTTAAGGAGTTATGTGTTCTCCATGCCCATACTTTTACCTGCTCTGTGTCCAGATGGAGGGAGGAAAGCTTAGTGTTCTGTGAAAACATTAAAAATGCAAACTTATCTCTGTTACTTTGCAATGCAATTGTCAATCTTGACTGAAATTTAAACAGATCGCTTCAGATCTGATACCATACATGCTGCAGTTGTTTATTCACTGGTAAAATCAAGTGTCATTATATACAACATAGGCAATTATTATTACAAATAGATATTAACATAATGCTCTCCCTCACAGGTTTTTAGAGCTAGAAATAAAAATGCCTTGATACCATGACCAGGCAGTTTTGAACTGACAAGTATCTTCAGAAGTTAAAATAAATGCAGCAGCATTTTTGTAGCAAGGTCATGTCCACCCCTCTGGATGCAAATGCACAAACAATTTCAGTTCAGACTTCAGGCCAATAGGTCTCTAAATGCAGTTGGAACCCAGTGATGCAGTCTCCATCATTTCTTTGTGAAACAGATGAATCATGCGTAGATTCAGCCTTCTTGAGTGGCTACAAGCTCAGGGCTCAAAGTGCACCACAGACAAAATATAAAAAAAAAAAATTAAAAAAAAATATATAATAGGTGTTAAATTGTCTGTATTTAAAAACTACATTGAATGTGACAGAAAGATGTGACTGGCAACCTACTTAGGTTATCTTTTCTAGTACTCATGTCTAATAATGAATATTAATATTACTGTAGAACAGAAGGCCTAGCATAGAAGAATCTAGAAGAAAATCACTGTGTTTGGGATAAACTTCAGAAAACTTACTGCGTGGTACCTCTGTTTACAGAAATCTTCATTGTGTTCTTGTCATCATTTCTGCTTAGTAGTTGCAAAGGGTTTGTCTGCAAAATTATCTGTCACAGGGAGAGTTCATGGAAGGTGATGACATGCTACTTTCAACATATGTCTATTTTTTTCCCCCGTAACATTCACGGATAGACTTGATACGATGCCTTGCAGTAACTTTCATTCCCCCAGCAGATATCTTTTCTAGGAGCCCTACCTAGTGCATATAAGATGCTCCTCTTTTTAAACTGATTGTGGAAGGGACAAAAAAGTGGTGAGACATAACCTTCAGGTGCCCCAGACTATGTTTTTATTAGTGCTGTGGCTGCTGCTTGACCCAGCTGCTGCTGGGGAGGAGTTTTAAAACTGTTCTGATTAATTTTCCATTTGTGTGTCACACAAATGGAAAGTATTCTAGTATTTACTGTATCTGTTAATAATGAGACTCATGGAGAAAAATGTTATGCAAGAGCAAATCACTATCTTTGAATTGGCTAAGAGAAAGGAAATGTAAGATCAAAATATTGTGGGCACTGATCAAACTGAGAGATCTACAATGCTGGTCTGCTTTTTTTATATCTATACTTTTAAATAATTCAGTCTTTTCAGACAATTATGGCAGCTTTCACATTAAAATATTGATCGATGAGTGTTCTGCTGCTCTCCAAAAGGTATAGAGACTTTCACATCTGTGTCTCCTTTGTTCAGTGGCAGATCTTTGTAAAAGAGGCACGGGTTAAGGATCTCCAGCTCATGATCGAGTGCTGTCTGTCACCTGATAGGAAGAAGTCAGTTTTGAGGGGATGGTGTCAAGACCCCTCTTTTTGCCTTTTCCTAAATATACAGTCCTTAGGCAGTTTTTACATCTTTCATTTCCCTTAAATATTGTAGGAAACTAAGGGAACGCATACTGTCTCCTCTCTCTTTGCAAGGAAGTGCACATACTGCCTTGCTCCCGAGCATATCTTTTTCCTCAGAACAGCACGGTCTCCTTATAAAAAACACTTTTCCCCAGAAGTCTCCTAAAATAATGAGCTTAAATTTGGAAGAGTGAGGGAATTCCAGCTTCTTGCATCTTTCTGTCTGCTGCTGAATGATTCATATCTGTTGTGGCTCTGTTCACACACAACAGCAGGATGTATCCAGGGAAGGCAGAGGCTGTTCCCTCTGGCCGAGAAATAGCAATGCTATATCTTGTCTCAAAACAGATATGAGAAAATGGTCCATATTCCCTTGGGATGCTCTTCTGTACTGGGTAACAGGTTGGAATTGTAACATTTCAATGAGGCTGTTATTCGTGTTTTACAACACTCACAGCTGCTGCAGCCGCTGCCTCTAAGGACTCCTGCAAACTCCACGGTGTGTCCTTCTTACCCCAGACTCTCTGGTCACTCCTGAATTTTACCTTAACTAGAAGTTGTTCAGCCCATGTAAATGATGGGGCTTTCTCCTGCCCATAACAGCCCGTGGCCATGTAGGCTGCATGTTTAGGACTATCAGGAGCCTGCTGCAGCTAGCCTTATTTCCTCTGCTGAGAGTTAGGTCCAAGTCTGGCGGTACAGCAGTGCTGGAATGCGGGAAGCCTTGGATTCAGGCCAAGGGGAATTAACTGAAGGTGCAGCTGAGGTTTAGCTGCTGGATTATGTGTGTGTTCTCGGGGTAAGCCCCCTTCTGCCCTTTCACTAGAGATACAGAGGCAGGAGAGCAAGAGTCACGGTGCTGGGCCAGGCAGGGGAGAGGGAGATTGATTTCAGCCTTGTCGGTAGAGCCTGTGGGAAGTGAAGGGGTGTGAAATTGAACCTATAGATGTAAAACCCCAAGTGACCTGTCCCCTACTGCGGTTGTGCCTGCATTTCTGAATGGCCAGCTGGAGAGGAGGCAGGACCAAAGCCGGAAGGACTGAAGGCCTCTCTGCAGGTCCTCTCAAACACTCTCATCTCTCTTGGCTGGCTACACAAGGCATGTGTAGCAAAAAGCAAGACATGCATGATTAAATGAGGGACTGCTTTAAGCTAAAGACCTCGATTCCATCCAAAATCAAAAACCTCTGGTTTGGGATATGATACATATATACTGAGCATGTATACAAAATTAGTATGCAAAAGGCCAGTGTTCTCCAGCTCCTCAGACCTATTAGCAAATAAATCAATCCTTACTTATCAGCTACTTTAGGAAGGGTCCCTGGAACAAAGCCAGATTTTCCCTTTAGAGGCTGAACCTTTGCTACGATTTTTGCCTACTGTGAGCAGAGCTATCTCCACAGGTAGGTTGGACACAGATTTGGTCTGTCGCTGAACATGTAGCCACAGCTTACCTTTCCAATTCCTGCTGTACCCACAGCATTTTGTTTCTGTTATCTGTACAAGTCCAGCTTTGATGTTCAGCTGGAAAACAGGTTATTTTCTCCCATGTCTGCTCAGTGCTACAGTATTGGCTGTCTGTAGTGTGATTAGCTCTGTGCAGAATGCTTATTTCTTTCTAAAACTTAATCTGTCTTGGGTGTTTTGTTTTGTTTTGTTTCAGCTCAATTTGCTTGTTGAGTTAACAAGAGACTCTGAGATCGTGATATGTCACTTATCAGTTTTCAGTGCAATGAAGTCTGCTGTAGCAGAATGTCTGAATGTCTTGGGTTCTTGATATTCACAATATTTTAACATTTTCAGCACCTACATACACAGCATGGCAAGTGGTAGTTACAAACCAGCAGCACTGAAATAAACACAAGATGTAAACCTGTGTGGTCGTACCAGCCCGTGCTGCTGCAGAGCCTGGGCCCATACAGAGCCGAACTCCCAACACCTCTCAGAGGGCCTTGGGAGGCCGTCGTGGGCCTGGGCATAAAGACAGCACCCAGCCAGCACAAGAAAGGCCCTACAGGAGACCAGGGCTGTCCCCAGATTTCTGTTCCTGCGGAATGGGGGATCCATCCAATGGAGGAGAGTTTTGGGGTTGTGGTTTTTTTTGGAGGCGTTTGGTGACACTGGTCTGTCACATGCGATCTTTTGCCTTCAGCAAACCAGAATTCAGCAAGAGCAGGACACTATTTGGTGAAATGGCAGGATTTGAGCCCCCTGCCTTCCCAGAAGAAGGGAGAATGGCAGAGGTGTGCTCAGGGTCCCAGGACCTGCCCCTCTCCCGCTGCCCTGGCTGTGCCCTTGCTTGCAGGGGGATGTGCAGTGGGCAGGGAACAGCTCCCAGAGGCTGTGGGATACCTGGCGCTGGGATACCAAGCTTACCTCCCTGCAAGCTTGAGGGCAGGAGCCGGAGCCACACCGCTCCCACACAGCGTGGTCAGAGCAGTCGAGCCCCACAGGTGTCCCCCTCCGTGGGACGACGCGGGTCAGCTTCTGCGCCACGGAGAAGTGACAGAGCTTTGTCCTGTTATCCGACATGCCTGAGCTGGAAGAGGGATGGCCAGTCTGAGGGACTGCACACTTCCCCAGCGGGAGGAGGAGGGGAGGCAAATAGCAGCTCTCCCAGTTTTCAGGGGTTTGCAAATAAACTATGGATTTTCTGGGTGGTGTTTTTTTGTTGTTCTTTTTAATCCCATCCAGACGACAGAACAACTTTTAACATGGGATTTAAATGTTTCTGTATGTATATTTAAAACAACAATAACAACAATCCCCCCCAAAAAACCAAAAACCACACAAACAAAGCAAACAAACCAAAAACAAACCACTAAAAAACAAAAAAAAGGAAGGGAAGACGACAAGTGTACTCACGACTTTGTCATCCCCCTCCCAGAGGCACCACGGGCTCCAGCGACCTCTCTGAGGGGTGTCCCTGAGGCCGTGTTTGTGCGCAGGGAGAGCGAGGGCTCTGGGAGCGGGGAGGGGACGCGGGAAGCGCCCCTGCCCTTCCCGGGGGAGTCCCCGTGGCGCCGCCGGCCGCTGGGGGGCGCCCGCGCTCCACGCGCGGCCCCGGCCCCGCTCCCGGCCCCATCCCGGCCCCAATCCCGGCCCCAATCCCGGCCCAATCCCGGCCCCAGTCCCGGCCCAATCCCGGCCCCAGTCCCGGCCCAATCCCGGCCCCAGTCCCGGCCCAATCCCGACCCCAGTCCCGGCCCAATCCCGGCCCCGCTCCCTGCCCAGTCCCGGCCCAATCCCGGCCCCGCTCCCTGCCCAATCCCGGCCCAGTCCCGGCCCCACTCCCGGCCCAGTCCCGGCTCCAGTCCCGGCTCCAGTCCCGGCCCCAGTCCCGACCCAATCCCGGGCCCAATCCCGGCCCAGCTCCCGGCCACAATCCTGGCCCTAATCCCAGCCACAATCCTGGCCCTAATCCCAGCCCCAATCCCTGCCCAATCCGGCCCAGCTCCCGGCCCAATCCCGGTCCAAATCCCGGCCCCAATCCCAGTCCAAATCCCTGCCCAATCCCGGCCCCAATCCCGGTCCCAGTCCCGGCCCAATCCCGGCCCCAATCCCAGCCCTGCTCCCGGCCCCAATCCCGGTCCCAGTCCCGGCCCAATCCCGGCCCCAATCCCAGCCCTGCTCCGGGCCCCAATCCCGGTCCAAATCCCTGCCCAATCCCGGTCCCAGTCCTGGGCCAATCCCGGTCCCAATCCCGGCTCCGCTCCCGGCCCCGGCCCGTGGCTCCTTCCCCGGAGCGGGGCGCTGCCGGCGCTGAGCCCGGCCCTCGGAGCGGGACGAGACGCTGCTCTGCGGGAAGCAGCAGTAGGACCCCCGCCTTCAAACACCGTCCAAAGCCCAGCGCTGCCTGTCCCCCGACAGCCTCGACCCTGCGGGAAAGGCGGTCCGCAGCCGCAGCAGCGGCCGAGCCGTGTATCAGAGGCAGTGGGAAGCCGTCTCGCCCCTTTGTACATCTTGCGGGATTTCTCCTCGCACAGGCAATTGGCAAAGGTTAGGAAGGCGTCTTTAGATCCCCTATAATCCCAGTTTAAATATTAAAAGTATAAGCAGCCTAGGCCCAATATTTACCTATGTAACTCCATAGATTTCCCTCCAGACCAGGATTTCTAAGAATTTAAGGGATGGTTTGCGTTTCTTCCTTCCCCCCCGCCCCCCCTTCTTTACTTTTCCCCCATCCCTTCGTATTTATTTAACAAACTAACCTGAAAAGGAGGGGGGAAACGCCAACAACAACAACAAAAAAAGCCGCAGTATTTTTATGGCCGAGAAATAACCAGTCTCCCTGTCTGTAATGTGAAAGGAAGGCGAGATTCCATCCCCAGCACCCGCTTTGTCACCGTCTGGGTTTAAGTGGCCGCCACATCAACACAAAAGGCCAACACATACACACATCCCAAAACTCGACACAAAACCTCAGTTGGCTCAATAGTGAAGATGGGTATTTTGATAACGAAATAACCTCCCTGCCCTGGTGGGGTCTGGGTTCCTCTTTGTGCCCCCACCGTGCTTCAAGCGGCAACCGCCAAGGAAAAGGGGGGGGGGGAAATCCCTCAAGAAAGTGTTTAAGATAAAATTAAATCTCAAACGGGATTAAGGTTTTAATTACAATTCCCTACCGAAGTATCATGTTTGATGAACTGATTCTATCAATTAATAGTAACCTTAACTGAAAACTTATGAAATAGCTTTGTCTGAAGTATATGTCAGACTAATTTTTTTTTCTTTTTAGAAAAAAACCCAGAAAAAAAATCATAAAGGTAAATGCTACAACCACAAAGTACTAAAGCACTAGCAGAAGAAATTGTAAAGAAGAAACGTGCTTCTTTGGCTAGAAATTATTGCTTGTGAGCGCTTTGGGAGTGTTCTATCTGGTGGTGGTTTCAAAAAAAATTGAAGTTCTTTTAGAAAGGGAAAATAGATGTATGTTTCTACCCACCAACGATATCATTTCATAATAATTTTGGCCCACGCTATATTAAAGAGAAAAACAAGGTAATTGGAACATGCATCAACAGTTTTCCATGAAATAAGAGTTAAAAGAAGTAATAGAACTAATCACTGTCTCCTCAAATCAAGTAGAAAACATTTCAATGCACTAATTAGAGTAATTAGAATAATAAGACTGCCTATATGTGGTAAGACAATGTGTACAAACAACTTTATTTAATGTATACTGGTAATCAGCGATGCGTGCGTGCTTGAATGCTTAGTGCAATAAAATTCACCCCCGTCCGCCCAAACAATCAAATACAAATTAGTTTAATGATTGTGCCTGCTTGAACGTCTTAGAAATCCACAGGCAGAGGGAAATAAATAGCACCATCCTTGTTTGTACGTCTCCCCTACTGACCAAGGAGCTGATGCCTCCATGGACTTGGCAATGAATGACTGTAGACATGAATGAATCAAGGAGGGAAAGAGAATTAATGAATGAGTCAGGCTGGCTAAAAACAAGTCCTAACTTTTAGACGAGCGCCTCTTACAACTCCCGGGACGGGAGGAGACGGGACGAGGAAGAGGAGGGGAAGAGCGGACTCGTCATCACTTTTACAAGCTGCCTCTACCTGCCAGAATATACCGCCGTGCGAAGAGGAGGGGGTGAAACACCGGCCGCCAACTTCCTACCGGCCTGCTCTCTTTTTAATCCTTAAAGCTGACATCTGTGCGGACAGGCCCAGGGAGGCGCGGAGCGGCACAGCTCAGCCTGGCCGGGCGGGACGTGCAAGACGACCGGCAGAGCTGCAGCCGGGCTGGAGCTGGAGCCCAGCGCTGGGACGGCCCGCACCGCCCCGGCCCTGCCGCAGAAGCGATGGGGTTCCCCGGGAGGCCCCCACGCCCTGTATCCCCACTCGCGGAGGGAGGCAGGGCTCCTGCTCCGGGCCGGCAGCGGCTCTGCCCCGGCAGGGGCACGGACGGGGCCAGGCAGACACGGGCCCAAGCAGCCGCCTCCCTGGGGCGAAGGGGTCCCGGCGCCCCCTCCCCAGCCCCCCGGGCCCCGGCCGGGGAGCAGCGCCCGCCGCTCCTCCCGCAAACGCCGGCACGGTTTCGGCCGCTCTGCTGCCGCTGTCCTTGCCTCATCCCTCTCTCTTTTTGCCCACCGACGGGAGGGCAGGATCAGACCCCTGCGTCCCGCGGGGATGCTCGGGTCTGGCGGCGCTGGCACCGGGGCGCTGCGGTGCGGGGTTGCGGGGGAAGGGGCTCCGCGCCGGCACCGGTGGCCTTCCCGGCCCCGGGGGCCCTGCGTGAAATCCCGGCATACTCGGGCCACTTGGCCGAGTTTCGGAGGTATTTACAGGGAGTTTGCAGGGAGAGGTAATCGCTACGAAGGAAGAGACCCACAGCGTGGGCCAGGCCACGGGCTGAAGCCGACCGCGGCGTGAGAATCCACGCGCTGCGGCTGGGACTCTCTTGCCGGAAAGGCCACTTGTTTGGTCTATAGTTTGATGAGAAGTCGGGTCTGAAGACGAGTCTTGTCTTTTTGTTTTACCAATTCCGCTAAAGCACGCTTTGGCTTTTCTCTAACTAATTTTCCCCGGAGAAATGTCCGCTCCCCCAGCATCGCCCGTCCGAGCCAGGGGCAAACTGGCTTCTGCGGAGCATCTTCCTACATCCCCGACGGCAGTCCGGCCATGCTCCGAGCACAGAGTGCCAACTTCGCGCCCGCAACTCTGAAAATTTGTTTTTTTATCTTTTCTCGACATTTAAAGCCAGAGAGGCAGCCCAGGCCGCGTCCCTTTCGAAAAGCACAATAAACAGATTCCTCCCGCAGGAGCAGGGGAGGCGGGAGCGCCACGATTCCCAAGACAGACCCCAACGCCCAGACTCCGCTCTGGAGGCAGCAGAAGGCCGCCGCTGCCCCATCCACCGCCAAAAAGCCGCGGGCAGTTTCCTTCTTTCCTCACCCCCACTCCCTGCTCCTCGAGACGATGCCTACGCCCGCCACCCTCCCCCAGTGCTGCATCTAAGGCCAGAGGTTTAAACCGGACTAAGCCCGGCTCTCCGGCCCGCCAGTGACCGCTCTCCCCCGCGCCTCATCGCCCACCGGAGGCCGTCGCCTCCCTTCCCCGGCCGGGTCACCCGTCCTCTATCCCCCTCACCGACGGCACAGCAACAAAGAGCCACCAAACCTCCAACAACGCGGCTCGGGACAACCCCGAGGCCTGGGGCCGCTCGGCAGGCAGGGGCAGGCAGCCGGGGCAGAGAGCTTTTCCCCATCGGATCAACCGGAGGGCGGGGAGCGGCCCCAGGCTGGGCCAGGTCCGAGGCCGCGGGCAGAAGGCCGGGAAGGCGCAGGCAGCGGGGACCGTCCCGCCCTACCCCCGCGGCCCGGCGACGGGCAGGAGCGCGCTCGGGAGCCGGGGCACTGGAGAAGGGGGCACGGGGGGAACCCCGGACTGCCGCCGACAAAGCCCGACGGAGAAAGACACGGCGGGGCGGAGCCGGGGCCAACTGCGGCCACTGCCCCCGCCGGGGCTCTCACAAGCTGCCCAGCCCGAGAGTAACACCTGGCCAGACACCATCCCGGCCTGCCCCGCAGCCTGGGGAATTTGTAGGATTATTTCCCCTTCCTCCGCTTCTCTCTTTCCAAACCCCGGCCCTCACTGTCCTCTCTCTAGAGGGACGGCGCAGCTGGGCGGCGGCGGGAGCTGCCCCGGTCGGGCAGCACCGACTACTGCCTCTCGCCCCGGCGGGGCTGGAGACACTGGGGGTGACAATCAGGACTGACAGACTTAAGGATATACAGTATCCTCTCGTCTTCCAGTTTCGGCCTCCACCAGAAAGAGAGCGAACCGAGGAAACAGGGCTTTTGTTGTTGACATCTGACCTACGACAGGGTGTCCCTGCTGGAAATGAGAGCGAGGGAGCCCGAAGAGCTGCCGCGCACTCTAACATCCACCTGCAGAAGGAGCATCCTATAGCTGCTCCATTTCCCCCTCTCCCTTCCCTTAAGAGAGAGATCGAAGGAGACAAAAAGAATGACCCCCGAACCGGCTGGCCTCCCCACAACAGGTCCGGAAGGACGAGCGAAGCCGCCCCCGTAAGGTCAGGCTCTCGCTGGGCAAAGAGCCCCGGAGGAGCAGCCCCGGGACCTCGGCCGGGGACGGCCCGGCCCCGAACAGCGGCCGGCCGCGCCAGCCCGCCCCCGGCTGAGCCGGCCATCCCCGCGGAGCCGGGCCTGCCCCGCCGAGCGAGGCTCCGTCCATCCGAGTCACCTCCTGCCCACCCGACACCGGAGCGCTCCCCGACAGCGGGGCCCTGTCGCTAAAGGCGAAATATTCCCTGGGCGCCCACCCGAGTGTCCTGCAGAGGGCAGAGGCTGCTCGCTTTCCGCAGCCCGTTCCGCGGGCTATTGACCAAGGACTTTTAAATCCATACCCAGCTTCAACATTTTACCCGTCAGCACGTCTGCGGTCACAAAACACTTCTTCTTTCTGTCACTTCTCTTCGAAACTATTGATAAGATCATTTAGCTGAATCTGTTCGGGATGAGTGTAATATTGACTAGAAGTTAGAAAAGATGATTAAATCTAATAAGCCTAGAAACTATCTTGAAGGAGGGGAGGAGTGGGAGAAGAGCAGGATATCGCACTTAGGAAACTGAGGCTGCCAAAAAGGACCTGAACACACCGCCGGGCCTGCGAACACTGCGCACTCGGATGTCGCTTGCCAGCGCTAGCCCCGCGGGTCCCCAGCCGGGACCCCTCCGGGAAAACCGACCCGCTCGTCACCGCACGGAGCCGCACCTAATGTGAAAGCGGGGCCGTGGCCGCGGGGCCCGGGGCCCGGCCCGGGGGTGCGCAGCCCCGCTGGGCAGCCGCGTTCTTCCTTCCTACTGCAAACGGTACTCCCATCATTAAGCCCCGCCTTTTTGTTTTGCTTTTTTTCTTTCTTCTCTCTCTCTCTCCCTCTCTCTCTCTCTTTTTTTTTTTTTTTTTTTTTTTTTTTTTTTAAGGAGTCAGATGTTAAATTATGAAAAGGGACCGAGAAGACTCGAATCACTTCTCCCCCATGCCTTCCGAGAGAACATGCAACAAACTTGAGGAGCAGAGCTCCTCACCAGCATCAAAGGCAGGACAGCCCTACCCGCACAGAAATCAATGCTCCAAAACACACGATAGTGGTTCATCTGCGGAGAGACACAATGAACACAGCTCCCGAGGCTCTCCTTCAAGACTCTGAAAGTTATAAGCGTGGAACCTCTCGGTATACGCATCAAATTTATTCGAAGAATTCCACGAAATAGAAAGGAACGGCGGCGCCTTTACACAGAATTCAGCTCAGTATAAGTACTGGCATTTTCTCCCTCCAGATCTTAAGAACTATGCAAATCTGTGCTATCTTCAAAAATAAAATAACGATATTTCAATAATTAGAAGAAACTATGAAGGTATTGTGCATTTCTGTTTTATGTAGATAATAAAATATTACTTTAACATAAATATATAAGGATCTCTGCGTTTTTATTTTTCCCCACAAGCACATCCAAATGTACCAAAACAAAGTATTTTTAAAGAGACTGAACAAAAAAAAAAATTACATCCCATATAGATTTTGTTCACCTACTCATTTAAAGCTACAGAAAAACAGTTTCCAGAACCTGTTTGCTTTAAAAGAAATAAATATACATTGAGGCAGGCCACTTAAAAATGATATGAAAATATTTCCCTGGGTAGCATTTAAAAAAAAAAAAAAAAGAAAAATAGACAAAGAAAACATTGAAACTATTTCTGCATTTCAAAGGACAAATATTAAACATATATACATAGTGGTAAGGTTTGCGTGGTAACTTTTTTTTTAGTAAACCTATTTGGAGTTTGAGGCTTTCTCAAACATCCTCTCGACTCCGTTGTCTGACCTTACGCACATATTAATAAGTGTCTGAAAGTTCATTTCCTCCCTTTACCACTGGATCTGCCCTGATCTGATTCACTTCACTAGGCGCTAGTCCTCAACACTTTAAATAACAAGCAGCTCAACACATAAACAAACAAACAAACAAAAAACCCCCAAAAAAAGAAAGAAAAAAAAAAAGAAAGAAAAGAGAAAAGCTTGGTGCCCGTATCTTTTTAACAATTGTTGGAAAACCAGGAAAAAGGCTAATGCATGTGCCTCTTAAAAATCATCATCTGTCTTACCAAGAAGAAAGAAAGCAAGAAAGAAAGAAAGGGAGAAAGAAAGAAGGAAAGAAAACCCAGTGTCACAGGCATTTTAAAAGACAATGAGAAACATATTCTAAAGCCTTAGCTACTGAATGCAATATTTATAGGAGAGTTCTGCGAGAGAATGCTTCACTGTTTTTTCTCCATAATTGTCCAACACTCAACTAAGTAAACTTTTAGATTATAAAAATGCTTTGTCTCTATAGCACCCATTTGTGCTGACTAAATGATCCCTTTATGAATTTATAACTATCATAAAGTTCCTCTAATGTATATGCATAGCTGTGTGTGTGTGCATAAGTACACAAACACGCACGCAGACACACGCACATACATGCGCTGCTCCGAGGTCCCGCTCCTCTGCTTCCCTTCAGAGCTTTTTTGTTTTCTTTTTTTCCTTTTTTTTTTTTTTTTTTTCCTTTTTGTCCCCATGGGTTTTTCTCTTTTTTTTATTTTGGAAAGTTAACCATTTCTCATCAAGATAATGTCACGAAATGCACTTTAAAACTATTAGCGAAGGGGGTGGGGGGAACACGGATTGAAAAATGGCATTTTTTTCCCACATCATTTCATTCCCCAGTGAAAGACACAAGGCTGCCCAAGTTAAAAGTGGTCCTTTCCTTCAATAAATTATACCACAATCTGACCAAAGGACAAGAGGAGGATGGGAAGGGAGAGGGGCTGGATACAAATAGAAAATAAAATAAATATTGAAAGTAAAGTGAAAAAGAAATGCACACGGTCTCTGTGGAGAGGAGGGGGCAGCATGTGTTTACAGGCAGGTGTAAGCACCCGACCCCCACCTCGGGCCCAGCAGCTCCTCAGGCTCTCCCTGGCTCTGCCTTGACGTAAAACTGCTCAATAAAAGAAAGTTTGGAGGCTGATATTGGCCCGGGCGATGAGACCGGGGATGCCAAAGGCACGCAAGGGAGCCGCGGGGGGAGGAGGGGAAGGAAAGGGCGCTGAGGGGGCGGTGGTGGGGGAGCTAAATAATCCCCTTTCCCTCTCAAGGAAATGCCACTTTCTCTGGGAAAACTCTGGAAACATGTTGTTCCCTCTCCGCCTTCCCCACACCAGGCCTTGCTTGCCCGCACTGACACAGTCTGGAAGGGCTGCACATATTTTTTTTCCTCCCCCTTTGGTTGCGCCTCGACCCCCGGACACACTGCCTGAAAATGAAGTTTACTTTGTTGATTTGCATTATTCTCCCTTCTCCAAACTTGACTCTTGCCATTGAAGGCATATATTAAACAATTACGAGAGTCACATCTCTGGAGAGTGGAAGCTGGAGGTGCATATATATGTGTATATAGAGAGATTATATATATGTGTATGTATGTATGTCTGTGCACGCATGCATATGGATACATACACACACATATACCAATTCTTTTTGCTATGGTAAACGGAGAAAATAAGCGTTACACGTATTTAAGAATACTTGTTTATAACAAAAGTTCACATATACACATAAAGCAAAGGCTAAAACACAGTAACATATTGTAGACCGGTCACTGGTTGACTAACGCTCACTGTGGAAAATGCAAGTCATTTGCAAAATTAAGGTCGGAAAAGAAGGGGGAAAAAATAAAAAATAAACATTTTGTTTATGTAAACTTCGATTTTCTTGCAGTGCAAATTGGTACGGTTAAATACTGTCTACATCAAAAGGGATAGCTTTTCAGTTCTCTTCCTTTTTTTTTTTTTTTTTTTTTTTTTTTTAACATATATTCATTCAGGGGATCCACAGAAAATAAACACAGCAGCATGTGCCAACACCGAGCGACATTCCACAATGCAATCTGCCTTTGTGTGGCGGGAGGGGGCTGCGGAGGGGACCCGAGGTGGCTGTGCCCCCCCTTCGCCTCCGCCCCCTCCCCGGCAGGGCAGCGCCGTATATTTTGGCCAGCGAGTGAGGGAGTTTTGTGCGAACCGCTTCGCCCTGCGCCTGCCCTGCCGGTGCCTGCCGCTGCCCTGCCGGTGCCCTGCCGGTGCCCGCCTGCCTGCCCGTGCGCGGTACCCACCGCACTCCCGTGCACGGGCACTCGCCTGGAAAGGTCAAAATACAGCATCACACCTCCTACCGTCTAAGGGACAGTGTGGTGCAGGTGCTTTGTCTGTCTATCTGTCTGTCCGCTGTGATTCGCGCTCGCCCTCTCGCTCGCTCGCTTTTTCTTTGCTGTTCTTTTTTTTTTTCGCGTTTGCTTCTTTTTTTTTGATTTTTTTGTCTTTTTTTTAAAGATAGGAGAAAATAAAATTTTAAAAAAAGAAAAAAAAAAAGAAAAAAAAAAGGAGGACAATCAAAAGTTGGGGGAAGGAGAGGAGGAGAAGGAGGAGGAGGAGGAGGAGAGGAGGAGGGGCCGGGCGCCCCCGCCGCGAGTTCACTGCACGGGGGTCTGCACCCCGTGGTGCGGCGGCGTGTCCCTGCTGGCCCCGTACACGTCCTCGGCGCCCGGCAGCGTCCCTCCCGGGGGAGTCATGCGCTTCTCTTTCTGTCTCCTGTTACAAAACCACACTCTCACCACCTCCTTCTCCAGCTGTAGGCTGTCCGCGAGCGAGGTGATCTCCTGGGCGGAGGGCTTGGGGCACTTGAGGAAGTGGCTCTCCAGCGCGCCCTTGACGCTCACCTCGATGGAGGTGCGCTTTTTCCGCTTGCGGCCCTGCGCCGCGATCTTGTCTATGCTGGTGGGGCTGCCCGAGGAGGAGTCCGCCTCCTCCAACCACTTGTTCAACAAAGGCTTCAGCTTGCACATGTTCTTGAAGCTGAGCTGCAGGGCCTCGAAGCGGCAGATGGTGGTCTGCGAGAAGACGTTGCCGTAGAGGGTGCCCAGAGCAAGCCCCACGTCCGCTTGGGTAAATCCCAGTTTGATGCGCCGCTGCTTGAACTGCTTGGCGAACTGCTCCAGGTCGTCCGAGGTCGGCGTGTCCTCGTCCGAGTGCGGGTCGTGGTGCGGCGGCGGCCCGGGGGGCGCGGCGGCGGCGGCGGACGGTGCCGGCCCGGCCGCCCCGGGGTGGGGGCCGTGGGGCGGCGGCGGGTGCTCGGGGCCGTGGTGCGGCGGCCCCGGCGGCGGTTCCTCGTGGGCGTCGCGCAGGCCGTGGTGGTGCAGCCCCGGCTGCCCGGCGCCCAGCATCCCGTTGACGGTGAAGCCGGGCGGCTGCGAGTAGAGCAGCCCCGCCTGCGCGCCGTTGGCCGCGGCCATGCCGGGCGGCAGGTGCGCCGCGCCGCCCGCCCGCCACGCCGCTGCCGCCGCCGCCGCCGCCGCCGCCGCGTGGTGCCCTCCGCCGCCGCCGCCGTGGTGCACCAGGTGCGGCGCCCGCCCCGGCGGCGGGTGCTGCGGCGGCGGCGGCAGCTCGTCGCCGCGCCCGCCCGCCTGCACCACCGCCGGCTTGATGTCGGGCTGGCCCAGCGCGCCCGCCGACCAGGGCGCCTCGCCGCCGCCGCCGCCGCCGCCGCCCCCGCCGCCGCCGCCGCCGCCGCCACCGCCGGGGCCGCCGTGGGACAGCGCCGCGATCCACTGGTGAGCGTGGCTCAGCGGGTGCCCGTTGCTCTGCAGCGCGTAGTCCGCCTGCACCAGGGCGCCGGCGTCGCGGTAGCCGCCGCCGGGCTGCATGCCGCCGGGCGGCTCGGCGTGCACCATGGGGGAGCCGGAGGCGAGCAGGCTGTAGTGGTTGGAGGCTGCGGTCGCCATGACTCGCCGAGCCGCACTGATCGCGCCGGTTAAAGGCGCCGCGCATTTGACAGCTACTTTTTCGCCTCGGGCGCCGCGCGGCGCCCGCGCCCCCCCGGCCCGCGCGGCGGGGCCCACTGCGAAGGCACGCGCGGCCGCCCCGCCCCGCCGCCGCTCGCCATTGGCTGCCCGCGCCCTGACGGACGCCGGCGCTCCCGGCGACCGCCGCCGCCGCCGCCCGCCATTGGCGCTCCCCGCCGGCCGCGCCCCGCCCCGGGCCCGCCCCGGCCCGCCCCCGCTGGAACCCAACTCCGAGGGGGAACGGGGCGCGGGGGAGCGGCGGCCGCGGGGCGGGGGGAGCGTAGGGGAGGGCAGGGGCGCGCCGCCGCCGGCCCCGCCCCGGCCCGCCCTGCACGGCCGGCGGGAGGATGCTGCCGCCGCCGCCGCCGCCGCCGGTCCGCCCGCCGGCTCCTGTTGCTCGCGCCCCGACGCGCGTCTCTGCGCGGAGCGCGGGCGCTGCGGGCCGGGGGTACCCGCCTGCCCGCCCCCAACTTTCTCAGCGCCGCCTCGCAGCCGGCCCCGCCGGAGCGGCCGGGCAGCGCCGCGCCCCCGGGGGGCGGGGAGCGGGCGGCCCCCTGCCTGTCCGCCCGCCCTGCCCTGCTCCCGGCGCCCGGTGGTCGCCGGAGCGCACCGCTCCTCCGGGGGTCTCGGGGCTTCGCACCTCGGCGCTGCGGAGGTGGTTTTGTTCCGCTTGTTCCGTCCCGTGGGGACGGGATGCCTGCGGGACCGCCTCAGCGGCGCTGGCGACTCTGCATGGATGCGGAAGATGGTCTCGAGAGGGTGGTGGAAAAAGGAGGAAAAAAAAAAAAAATAGGGAAAAAAGAGGGAGATAGGGAAAAGAAAAGAAGTTGCGGGCCGGACAGGAAGGAAGGAAGGAGACCCTGGAACTGGATTCGTGTTTCCTAGGAATAAGCAGCGCCAGGCTGGCCGACGCGAAAAGAGTTCGCTGCCCATTTTTGAGCTGAAAGCCATAGCTTTGTCTCGAAAATAAACCGCTCACGGGGGTAGGTGCGCGTCGCAGGCTCCCGCTATCTTCATCGAAATAACACAATAGGGCGGACCGGGGAATTTATTACTACTAACAAGAAACAGCTTTCTTCTGCGAGTTGTTTATAAATCATCGTATTTAACGTGAGCGCTGGAAAGGCTCCTTGCCTGGAAATATTCCTCTGCGTGGGGGTGTGGAGGAGAGGGGGGATGGGCTCCTGCACATAAACATATACACAGCAGCAGCATAAACAGGATATCCAGTGCCCTGAGACAAGGGGCGCAGCAGGAGTTACCTCGTTTCGTTAGTTTAGCGGCGTATCAAGAGCTCCTTCTGCCGGGGGGTGGGGAGGGGAGGGAGGGAGGGAGGAGGAGGAGGAGAACGAGAGGAGGAGGGGGACGCAAACTTTGTCCATGAAAGAGTGGAGATTCTTCCTAAGGTTTGGGGTTTTTTCCCCCTTTCTTCGAGGTGCAGGAGGAGGGAGGAACAATACCGCCTGTTCTGCGAGGGCTGCGGAGAGGGAAGTCAGTGTCTCTGAAGTGAAGCTGTGCCTTTTGTTTCCCGTGTGTAAACAACTGGGCACCCAGGAATTTTATAATTTGATGCTCATTTTCTCGTCTCTCTCCTCCCAATTAGGTGTAGACCAGTGAGTTGAAACAAAACAACAGGGCAAGTCCGCAGCAGGCTTCTGCCAAGGCATCGCGGGGACCGTCCTGGGAGAGCAGCCCCGTTCTCCGCGCCCGGGCCAGCCCTCCCGCTCCTGGGGCCGCCGAAACTCTGCCGGGGGCGGCTTTCCCACCAGCCTTCCTCCAGGTCCGCTGCCAAAAGTTCGTGCGTGGACGAGACACGAGGGGCCACGCCGCGCGTCGTTTTCAGAGCGAGGTTTTCACACGGGCGCCTCCAGCGTGCGGTGCTCGCCGAGCACGGAGCTACCCCGGTGGTCGTCCCAGGGACCTCCCTTGTGCCCCGGCCCCACGGCGTGTGCACGCCCCACGGACAGCTGGTCCCCGTGGAGTGCCGACGGCACCGCGCGCTCCGCGGCTCGCCGCCACCGGGAGACGGGACACGGGGCCGGCGAGATTCGACCAACACTTTTCTGTGGGGGAAAAACCCCTCCGGGCCTGCCCCAACCGTGCATTTCCTGTTCCCCCCCTCCCCGGCCCTCTCTGTCCCGCCCGGCCCTGGCAGGTGCTGCCTACTACGGTGACCGTCCTGCGTGCCGCTCACCCCCGCCGGCCCAGCGGCAGATCTCACGGCCTAACGGGAATCACAGTTACCGAAGTAGCATCGCGGCCTTAGGAGGCGGACAAAACCCCGTCTCCCCAGCAGAGCCCCCCGCCGTCCCTCCTGCCCCCTCCCCGGCAGAGCGCACGCCTATGGAGGCGCAGCTGGGAGCAGCGAGGAGCGCGGCCGGTGCATTCAGAGCCGCCGCAGACTCCACCTCCTCGTCCTCCCCATCATTGTTAGCCCTGTCATTAATACCGCTCCTTAAGCATCCTCCGCTCCCATCTCCCCCTGTGGAGAGGAGCGCCGGGGAGCGGGGAGCGAGCGCCCGACCGCCGGTCTTGTCGCCTCGCCGCTGCCAGCCGCGGGCTCCGGCTCCGGTCGCTGCTCGGGTCCGGGCCGCTCGGGATGTAAAAGAGACAGTCATGTGGCCCCTTTCTGGCGGAGCTGACCCCGCGGGATTAGAGGTCTCACCAGCCTTTCTTTCCTTTTCTCTGCTCGCATAAAAGCAGGTTGAAGGTGATGCGGTGTCTTGGGCAGACACTGCAGTGTTTTGATTCAGCTCAGCCCTTTTCACTGTTCAAAGCAGCTGTTCAAATACTAGGGCTGCTTACTTTGACGTGAAGAAGATTTTCAAACAACCCCAAAAGCTTTGAACTGACAGGCCTCCTTGATATCTCCTTCATTGCAGTGCAGCTACTCGAGAATATTCGCTATAAAATACATAGAGCGCCACTTAACTGGAGCTGAGTCCTGGCTGGGAGGCGAGGTGCTGCATACACATCAGGTGCATCCAGAAGGACGCGGGCGGGTTGCGGGAGTCCTCCGGCCGCCCCCCGCCGTCCCCCCCAGCTCCCCACCTGGGGGTCCCCTGGCCGCCACCCGCCCCCAGCTGCCGCGCCGGGCTCCGGCTGACGAGATGTTGGGCTCCCTGGTGTTTCAACTCCGTGCGTGCCGGAGAGAAAGCTACATTTCCAGCAGCAAAACAAGAGCACGGCTCGTTCCTAGCGAGCCTCGGCTTCCAGCCGCCGCTCGTCAGCCTCCCCGGCTCGGGGGGCTGGGGGAGCGCTCCCCAAACGCACGCTCCTGTGTGCGTTTGGATGCGTGCGGCTCTAGGGTGGGGAATGTATATTTGCATATGCCTGTTGTGTTTAGAGGTGAAAAGCTTTTTTTATTTTATTTTATTTTTTTTAAGCTCTGCTCTCCAAACCTTGAGATAGACTCACGCAGCTAAAAGGAAAGGAGGAGGGGGAGAAATCCCCGCGCCTCCTTTCCGCGTCTCTATTATCTACCCATTAGATGTTGTTTTAGGAGGAAATGCGCCAGGAGTGCAAAGACGCGGAGAGTCGCTCAGAGAATTGCTGGGTGCAATAAACGTGAGACTCCTGGTGCTCTCTTTACAAGCCAACTTGGAAGATTTGTGCTTATTGCTGGGGCGCATTTAATGCACCTTTTGTGAGATGGGATTGTTTTGATCTCTGCTTCCTTTTTAACCTTTCTCTATGAGGTATTCAAGCCTGTGCTTTCGTGTGGCTCTTTCCAGTGTTGCTCCGAGGAGTGTGATTCGGCGGAGAGACCCAAGACATGAATGAAACTTCAACTTTAAGGGCCTGCGGAGAGACAAAACTGAGGCCGGGGCTTCACAAGTGATTGCTTTAAAAAAATCCAATCTACACAAAGAGGCAGCTGGCTGCTTTAATGAAAACTGCTTAAAGCGGCAAGAACCGCAGCCTCAGGGATGTATTTATAAGATGACTCAAAAGCTACACTTTCAAGTTGCTTCTCCTCGGGGTAGATATAACAAACACATTTAACTAAGAAATCTAAACAAAAAGGACAGAAATTGATAACTTTGATTGCACAAGCTCACATTACCCATTGAAAGTAAAATATGCCATCTAAATAGATTTCTCCACCTATCTCTAGAGGAAAAAAAAAATCTCTCCCTGCGTATATAGGATATACACATGTGTACGTGTAATATCATGTACGTTTTTTCCCTGCCAGAATACTGACTATCCCAGAAGACAGAACATAGAAAGGTGTAGAATTAAAAAAAAAAAAAAAAAAAAAGTTCCTTTAAAGTTTGTATTAATGTTAATTTCCAACATTTCCCACAACTCTATTCTTCCGGCCGCTTCATTCATCTGAGAATCTGCTATTTTATCTGCATCAGTGTTTAAACTAGTGGGATATAATGTTCTAAGTTCAGTATTTGAAATTAAATTATTTGAATTCACGGATATTAATCTTTTCCCTTCATCCTCCAGTTCTGAATCTTGTCATTAAAAATGATCCACCCTTTGTAGTCCGCAAGTGAATATTTTATAGACAGATACCGCTATGAAGACTTCTAACGCAACGTCAACCAGTCAGACTTAGCTGTTGCAGGGATTACTTTGAGTAATTTATCAAAGGCAGGCTGCTAAATTTTGAGTGGTGAATATGAGGCCTTGGGGGAAAAAGAAGCAGAAGAAGCAAAAGAAAAAAAAAAAAAGACGAATTCCATCAGTCTATGAGATAAATTCTGGTTGGAGTTAATACAGCTTGTTTATTGAATTCTCGGAGACAGACCCAGATGCGATTGGTGCAAAGGAGTTTGCAATTTAGTGTTCAAAAGCCTGGCTGGGAAATGACCGCCCCGTGCTGGGGCTGGAAGGGCGTTTCTGTTGGTGTGAAAAGCAGGTGAATTGGAAGGAGAGAGGAGGCGATTCAGCCTCTGGCCCGGGAAAGCAGTCTCACAAAAGTCTTTCCAAAGCCTGCTCTGTCCGGAGAGCTGTGCAGCAGATTTTAGATTTTTTTTTTTTTTAAAAAAAAAAAAAAAAAAAAAAAAAGGAAAGGAAAGGAAATAAAAGAAAAGAAAGAAAAAGTGCCCAGCTTTCTCTGACAAATCTAACGGTTGTGTTTTTTTGTTTGTTTTGTCAATTCTCATGCCTGATGGAGACAAGCAGACATCCCGGGGAAGAGCTCAGATAAATGGTGTCCCTGCTTCACTGGGCGACGTGATCCTCCCTCCACTCTTTCAGCTTTCAGGGCACTTTTGGGCACGAGTCCCGCTCCTCACTCTGAGAAGCGCCTTCTTAGAGGGCTCTCGGTCGCCACTGCCCCACTCCGTGCCCCCGGTGCGGAGCGCTCCAGGCTGGGGATGGTGCTTTTCTCCAGAAAAGAGGCGAGCCCGGGAGCCGGGAGCTGAGCCCCGCCGGGGCAGCGGCAGCACCGCTCCGGCCCTGGCCGGGCAGGGCGGCCCCGCACACGGACACGGGGCTGGCGGTGGCCCAGGGGCGTTCTGCCAGCCCGCTGTCAAGGCGGGGTAGGGAATCGGGGCCCCGGCCGGGGGACGACTTCTGTGTCCCCCCGCTCTCAGCCTCCCACGTGGGGGTCGGCACAGTCCCGGCGGGGTTAAGAGGGGTTTGCACGGGAGCCTGACTCGGGAGGAGAGGCGAGAACGGGCCGGGGGGGCTGAAAACTTTCTTTCGCTTGGCGAGGAAGAAGAGGAGCGAAGCGAGCAGGAAGGCTGGGCCATTGTCCACAGAGGGTGCATTTTTGTCAGGCTGGCGTTGGTTGCTATAGTGAGGAGGGAAGGGGAGAGAGAGAGGAGGGAGAGGGAAAGAAAAAAATACCCGACCCTAAACCAAACAGAGGAGCACAGTTCGCCTCCCTTCGCTCACCCGGCTGCAGCCGGCAGCGCTCCCCACTCCCAACCAAAATAAGAGCGGGCCGCGGGCTCCCGGTGGGGCGAGGAGCCTCCGCGGCCCCTGCCCCGGCCCCTGCCCCGGTCCCGGTCCCGGTCCCGGCCCCGCGGGGCAGCCGCCCCGCCCTGCGCCCGCCGCCGCGCACCCTCCCCGGGAGCCGCGGGGTCCGAGCGCCGCTGCCTGCGGAGCAGCCGCCTCCCAGCGCGGCGGGATGCCCCGAGTCGCACAGCCCAGCAGCACACCTGATCCAGCGCCTACCCGCTTGGTCACAGCGGCTTTGCACCCCGCAGAGCATCCGTGACACTGATCCTGACACGGACTGCGGGAGAATTTGTGGGGTGTCCTTTATTTCATTTTATTCTATTTTATTTTTTTTTGTGCCTAAATAATTCAAAGCAGGGGAAAAAATAACTTCTTCCGATGCAAATGAGCAGCTCTTTAATTTTAAAAGAGACTCTTATTTTGCAGCAGTGTTTTTTGTTGCCTTGCTATTGAACTTTGAAAATAGTGTGGCGGGGGAAGGCAATAATGAAGGGTCTCGAAGGCTTAAGATTTAGTTAAGTGAGTGACTCAAGATTGCACAAAGAAAGTTAGTTACTTAGTTAATTGAGAATTATTCACCTTCTGAGATCGGCGCAGCAGTTTGTTCAGATGACAGTGCGAACTTTGGGCGGGGGGAGGCAGGAGGCCGACAGGGGAGGAGGCAGGTCTCACTTGAGAGTTTTTTTTTTTTCTTTCTTTTCTTTCTTTTTTTTTTTTTTTTTTTTTTTCCCCTCCCAGGACATGTTAAATTGCAGCTGAAGGAGAGAGGTCAGTATCTTTTCAAATCAATCTCTCTGTCTGTCTGCCTATGTACCCATCTATTCCCTGTAAAGGGAAAAGCTCCAACTTTGTTCCTCCATCTGTTCTGTATCATCTGCAATCGACAGTTCTTTAGATTGGATGCACTTTTGCTCCCGATGAAGTGAAACTTTAAAGGTGTATAGTCACTTATCTAAAACAGGGAGAAAAGGCAAGTCGTCTTTTTCAGTCTTAGAAGAGAAATTTTTTTTTCTGTGCAACTGTTAATTTTCTTTCTTTCTTTCTTTCTTTCTTTCTTTCTTTCTTTCTTTCTTTCTTTCTTTCTTTCTTTCTTTCTTTCTTTCTTTCTTTCTTTCTTTCTTTCTTTCTTTCTTTCTTTCTTTCTTTCTTTCTTTCTTTCTTTCTTTCTTTCTTTCTTTCTTCCTTTCTTCCTTTCTTCCTTTCTTCCTTTCTTCCTTTCTTCCTTTCTTCCTTTCTTCCTTTCTTCCTTTCTTCCTTTCTTCCTTTCTTCCTTTCTTCCTTTCTTCCTTTCTTCCTTTCTTCCTTTCTTCCTTTCTTCCTTCCTTTCTTTCTTTCTTCTTTTCTTTCTCTTTTCTAATTTTCGAATTGTAGTTGACAAGTTTTATTTAAAAAAAACACTTTACAAGCCACCACTTAATGCATTATTGGCATTTTTTAAAAAATGCTTGAGCGAAATCACGTTAATGAAGAGAACATTTGTAGTAATTTGGTGATAATTATCAGAATCACCAAATATTCGCAAAGGCTTTAACATTACGTGTTGGAAGAAAAGCAAAACACATTACTTTAATAGTCTGATATGCAAACTATGGACCATTCAATTACATGGCTTAATAATGCATACATGATGTGATCTTGTTATTGGGATAGGAAGGGCTGCAGTAATTCACTCCAAAGACCAAGTGTGCTCTTACATTCAGTAAAATCCATTGCCATGGATCAGGGGGCCCTGCCAAACTACATTTAAGAGAATAAAAATTAATGACTGAGAATTTGAGCGTTAAATTAACATTAATTATATGACCTGCCTGCTGGAAAGATTAAATTTCTTACGCCCTAATTAGATAACGTCTCCTCATACATCAAACAATTTCCATTTCCAGATTTCAGGATTAAAATGCAGGCTGGGGAGACCGGACTTGTTCGATCGCCGGCACCCGGCGGCCTCACAGAGAGCTCCCGGCCCCGTCCCTCTCCTGCCGAACCCCGGGCGCTCACCGAGGGCTGGATCGGGGCCGGGGAGCAGCTCTGGGTCAGCCCTTCTTTAAGTTGAATTTCCCTCACCCCCCGCCCCGGATGTGGCGGCGAGGCGAGGCCGGGCGGGGCGGGGAGCGCCGGGGCTGCCGGGGGAGATGCGGGAGCGCCGCGCCCGCCGCCGGGGATGCTCCGAGGAGCGGCCCCAGGGGCTGCCCCCGCCGGCCGCCCCGAGGAGTAAAGACAGAGAGACGGGGCTCTCTTCCCACCTCGTGAGCGCAGCTAATTTGAGTTTAATTGCTTCTCTCAAGAATAAAACCTCAGCGGTTCTCGGTCCCTCCCCCACGCAGGCACACGGGATCCTGCCTTTTCCTGCCCGTGAGAAAACCCCTCTCCCCTGCTCCTTCACCGCCCCAGCCCCGCGCTCACCCTCGCATAACCCACGGGTCACGGTCACCCCAGGCAGCAGCCTGCTGCTTGCGCTGGCCCCCGCCACCGTCCCCTCCCCACCCGGACGGCGTCCGGGCCACGCAGCGGACACGGGCGTGTGCGGCGGGGCCGTGCCACCGGCGGGGCCAAACAGCTCGGTTTCAGGGCTTCGGGTTTCAGGGTTTTAACCTCGACTTCTGCAGGGGAAAAATAAATTGGAAAAAAACCCCCAAAAAATCACCCAACCAAAGAACCGAAAAAACCCCAACCCCAAACCCCCCAAAAACTCAAAACCGTGAAGGGAGGATGCCGGGAGCAGGCAACTCTGTCGGCTCCGTCCTCCCCGCAGCATCCCCGGCCTGGCGGTGGGACTCCGGTTATGCCTCGATGGTTCTTCGTTGTGTCTGCTTTTGTGCTGAACCTCCAGGAAAGCTCCCGGAGAAAAGTCTGAAATGCCAGACTAAGACAAATGTTACTACCCAGAGGCTGTTTTGGGAGAGCAAATGTACAGCAGAGCTGAGGCGGCCTTTGGTGGCCTCATGGTTAAATGCAAAAAGTCGTAGCAACCGCCTATCCACCTCAAAAAACTATGAGGAAGAGGAATCATAACATCATAAAATGTTTCCCTGTTCTCACTTCATTCTATAGTACCAGATAATTGCTTTTTCAACTCAATTGAAACTCAGTTTCTGTTATTGCAGTGTTACTACTCCTCCATGAGCTTCAGCATTTGTCAAAAACATCCATTTCTTGTCTATTAATGTCTCTTGCTCACTTTCTGGACTGGATTGATAACCATTTATGTTTAATGCTATGTTAAGTAACAGCTTCGAGAAATGGAGTAGGTGAGGAGGCTGTGGAGGAGATAAGAGTAAATTGTCTTGTTATTCAGCCCTGATCTCCAGAAGCACCTCTCCAGGTCTGAAGCCTAGGCCATGCAGTCAGACCAATGCTAAAAACAAGTAATTATTCCCCAGGGAGTTAATCTTTTGAATAAATAAAAAATTCCTTTTATTTTAAATTTGATGGCAAATAAAGTTGGATAGACAGGGGACCGGAGGCACTGAGGGCAGTAGGGGTTAGCTTGTAGCACACAAGCAGTCTGCAAACTTGAACAGCATCTTCAGCAACATAACCACGCTCCAGGTAAAAGAACCTCCACCAGAAACAGTCGAAAAACACATATAATGGAAGAAGATCCAGAAACCACACAAAAGAATATTGTGTCAAGCAGTTTAAAAAGTAGCAGCCTGCAGAGCTCTCACTGTTTTCCACTCTTTCCAGCTTTAAAACAACAGATTCTGTATGAATTTA
The DNA here is from genome assembly GCF_030490865.1 of Poecile atricapillus. NCBI lineage: Eukaryota > Metazoa > Chordata > Aves > Passeriformes > Paridae > Poecile > Poecile atricapillus. The sequence continues at coordinate 40,872,024 of NC_081251.1, read as the reverse complement.
CTTTCTGCCTCTGGTCAAGCTGATGTGTGTTCCTCTGTATCCTCATGTCAGCTTTGGTGACAGAGCTGAAAAAAGTGTTGAAGAGGGCAGAAGTGACTGGGTGGTAGTGGTCTTCAGCTAAAACACACTGGCACTGCTCTGGTTACCAAATTATCACAGTGGGAGTGCAGTAGCCTGTTTCTATAACTGCTCTCCAAGTTTCATATTGAGAGGAGGCTACAGCTGACATAACTCTTTCTCCCCTGAAAATGCAGATGTGGATGTGGTGGGACGCCCCTTCCTCTCTGCTCTGGTGAGTGACAGCTCAAAGTTTAAGTATTTGCAATCCAACTTATTTTCTCACATTTATGTAAATCCAGTGGTTAGAAACAAGCTAAATCACTCGCTTGACATGAGTGCAGGGTGGGCAGGGACCATGACTCAGGCACTGCTACAGGTGACGTGACAGTTGCACTTCTGCAGCTATGCTTGACTGTCTGGGGGTGCTGACACCAGTTGGAACAGCAGGGATTTCTCTGCTGCTCCCACACACAGCCCATGAAAGGCAATCAGTCTTCACAGGGAACAGCTCAAATAATTCATGTACCATAATAATTGTATATTCCTACTAAAGTGACACTGAACAGTCGATCCTTCAACAAAAAAGATTTGCCCATCACCTAGATGATCGCTAAAGTGTTACATTAAAAAAAAAAAAAAAAATCCCTAAACCCCCATGATCATGTGCAAGTACATAAAAATTAGCGATGATAAGTGAGCCTAGAGCTCCATGGCTGAAATGGGAGTCTGTCTGCACCTGAGCTGGGTGGCAGAAATGAGCCTGGATCTCTTCCCTTTCCCTGCTAGACCCTTCATACCGTGAAGACTTGGTCGTACATCTCCCCCCTCCACTTTCTGCTGTGCAAACATATGGTTGGTGTTTCCTCAGAGGGGAGCCCCTGGCTGAGAGCACACCTGTGGTATAGTCAACGATAAACAGGACTAAAGAGTTAACCTACTTATGTGCACTGAGAGAGGTGAATTTATCCACTTTTATTTACTGCCACACTACCCGACTGCGCTCCAGCATAAATTGGTTCAAGGTGCCTTGTTTCAGCAGTCGTACAGAGAACTGGCTTCTTAGTTATTCTGTAACTCAAAGGTGTGCAGAATCACTGCCTAACTGGGAATAAAATTATCATAAGCACAATTATGCCTGTGCTGAAAGGACAAGGTCAGAAGAGAGAATCCAGAATGTCAACAAGACTAGTTCATGATGGATTGTCCCAGACAAAGCTGTCTGATGTTATATATCACAAAAAGTTAAAAGATGATGTAATTTATATGTTAGACTCATTGTCAATTCACACCCAAACCCAAGGAATGGCAAAATCCATTGTCATACTTTCGGCCATATGGCATATTTTGGGATGTGTGGTAAGGGTGGTTGGCAATACAGAATTTTTATCTTTGGCATGTCAGAAAAGCTTTTTGTGAGCTGACAGTAGCTTCTGTGTTTGGCACCAGTAATCCTGGGGGACCCCGTGTCAGTGTGTTTTCCCTGCCATGGCTTCACGACAACTTGCTCTCTGCTCAAAATAAAGGATCTTCATGAAGCCAAAAGGGTCTCTGATTTAGTCCTTTTGCTCCAGAGTTTTGGCATTTCTGGTTCAAAACCTTTTGGGATGGTGAAACATGGTTAGGCTGGACTTCTCAAAGGCAATTTGGTGGTGTAGTGGCTTCTACCAGCTCACAGATTTCTTGCAGGGTTTCTTGTACTCCTCCCCCATTATTTCCTTTCTTCATTTTCCTTATAGTCATTTTTTTATACTATACATACATATTTGTCCAGTAACATATTCATGTCTGCTGACAAAAAATAAATGCATTCATTAAAAAATCTGCCTGCTTTAGTTTTAAGGGTAGGAGATGAAGACCTCACTCTTTTCTTTGCCTCCTATCTGAACACCTCCCGGTCATCACAGGTGGGAATGGGAGAGCTGCCCCTCGTTATTGTTGTGTGATACTTCCAGCTAAAAATTTTTGGTTATAATGTTGCTAGATTGCATCAACAAGGCCCAGATTTTTCTATTGTCATGCAGCACTTTGGGAATGAGGACAAAAATTTTCATCTTGTAGATTTTAATACACAGCAGGGTGAAGAAAAAAGTCTAGGGAGTGGAGAACAGATTAAAAGGGGCTGGCTTCAGATGTATGTAGCTTATGTATGTATGTAGCTTAACAGGGCTAGCTCTTCCAGACATGTCTGAGATCACCCAGCTTGGTGCTATATGTCCTGTTGGCATGCTGAAGGTGGAGACTGGGGCCATTTGGAAATTACATGCTTTCACATTCTAAGTGCATGGTTGACACAGTGAGAATGAATGGTTGTTCCTCTTTTCTAGGAGTGTACAGTCCTGGGCCTTTCATTGGACTGTATTTATTGTCTTAGGTTGGTCTGCAAAAGACAAGACCATAGACACTGCTTCTTGATTTGAATGTCATTTGTAGAGAATGTATTATATCCATAAATAAAAAGGCATATCCTACATATAGGTCCAGGTGATGTGGTAAAAGCAAAAGTCGAACAGCTTAGGACACCCACAAGCTCTCTTCCCTCCCTTATGTTTGCTGAAGGTACAGAAAAGAGACTAGCACTTCAGGCTAGATACCTAGAGGGAGACTGAAACTCAGGGTTGCAATGCCTAATTTTTAGATACCTGGCTTTCCAAGGGAATTCTCAGCCTGGAAGTGCTCTCCAGGTTATCGCAATTACAATCCTGATAAGCGGGCACCTTGAATAGGGCATGCTAGCTGGCCTGAGCTGCTGATAGGAAATGGTAAGCAGAGACAGTCGCTCGTCTCTTACCAGGAATTGCTCTCTTCTCTTCCCTGGGTAGCTGTGGAGAGAAGAATGCAGGCAGCGAGGGTGATGATAATATTGCTTAACTTCAGCCGTCTGCAGGGGCCATTGGCAGCCAAGGGGAGGCACAGCTCATCTGCTATGCTTCTGTGTCTGCTCTGGAAGGAAGTGCAGTGCCTAGGGTAACTCACTCAGATACAGCTGACTATGCCACGGATGCTAAAGTTAAGCAAAATTAATGTGACACCCTAGTTAAAAAGCTAGGCATTTCCAGTGATAAATAACAAGCTTCAAGGATGTAAATTTTGAGCATGTTTGTCTCCAGGGATGAATCAGTGCCCAGCCATGTGTATCTAGAAAGTTGAGCCAGTGTAGTTTTCCTTCAAATCTGGTGCTGTTGGTGTAAAAGATCAGAGCTCCTATTTGTGTTTTTATTGTGTTTCTGCACTTGAATCAGGGTTGGTAGCAACCTTAGGCTGCACTTTCAAAAAGCTTGAATCAGAAAGTGAGTCCAGGTTTTTTTGAGTAGTGTTTTTGAATTCAAGCACCAGAGCAAAGTGGCAGTTTTCTAGGGGCTCATCTTCAGTGAGGCAGGAGGAAACTACTTCTTTTGCTATTAGCTGGTTTGAATGGGATCTTGCAAACTGAAAGACAGTGTTCATGTGACTGGGATAGTTAGAAAGGATTTTGATGTACATATATACACAGGAATATATGTCTCCCACACCTGAGATATTTTTCTCTATTAGTTATGGGTGAGATGTTTCTTCTGCTTCACATTGCTGTCACTTCAGAATATTTTTGGGCAATGGGTCTGTGAGACATACAGATAAACACCACCCCCCCCCCAAACCTTTTACAGCTAAATTAAGTGTTGGCATCTCTCTAAGGACCTTATTGCAATTTTTTTTCCTCTTTAAATCTCCTACTCTTGGATTTATGTAATTAAATGACATTCTCAGCTCTTGTGAAAAATAATAAATATGGTTTCTATACATCATGATTCTAGAGGGATGTTTCAAAAAGTGATTTGAAAGTACCCTGAATGTGCAGCAACCAACAGAGAAATAAAATGAAAACCACATTTATTATTAGGAAAAATCTTGAAACTTTTAACCATACTTGTCATTTCTAAAGTTGACTTATGATTTAGATTAGACATTAAGAACAGCTTTCTAACTTTCAGTTGGAAAGCACAAGAATAGATTGCCTAGAGTGACAGTAGGAGGATTTTGAAAATAGATTGGACAAATGTCTGGTGGGAATGGTTTTGCTACAGTCGATCCAGCCCAGTGCCAAAGGATGCACAAGTGACCTCTAATTTTTCCAAGCTGCAGCACATTACGGTCCCTCAGCGCTGGCAGTGGCACCGGAGCCCGGCTGGGTTGGCTGCGGTGCCATGGTTGGCAGGTGCAGGTGGACAGATCCCCATCCTTCCCAGGATGTGTGTGGAGCTGGGGAGTGCCAGCACTCACGGGAGGGCTGTCATGGCTGGGATTCACCTCTCGCCCCGCCTGACCTTTCTGCTTGACTTCTCTGAGCATATTTCTGGTTATAAGCAGCTCCTCTGGGCAGCCAGGAGAGAGGTAGGGAGTCACCTTCCCTGCAAATGTTATACATGAATAAACACCTTCCTAGGCTTACTTAACCCCGGTCCACTCTGTGTGTCTGGTTCCCTGCTGACACACCATTAGCATCTGAAGCATCTGTATTTCCTGAATCGCAACAGAGATAACTTATCATTCTCCAGCTGCTTATCTCAGACCTGCCCTGTGGATCTGCTGGAAAGATTTCCCCATTAGCACGTAACAACAGGTGCCTGATACTCACTTTGAAATGTTCCCCTTTTCAAAAATAAGAAGGTTTGGGATTCTTGCCTTCCACTTTTTACATCTTTTTTTTTTCAATCTCTATGCCCATGGAGCCCAGTTTATTATTGGACCGTTGTCCCATATCTTGCTGACCATGCTATCAGTTACACATTATATGTCCCAGGAAGTTGATGATGTTAGCATCATCATTGCATTGCAGTGGCCAAAGTCAGTGTGCCATTTAAAAAGGGGTTAGGTACATGCTGAGGAAACTCTTCTGGAAGCTACAGGAATATAGAAGTACAGGAAAAAGCATCCACTTACTTGCCTTTTTCATATCTGTTTTTTCTCTCAACAAATCTCCGGGGTATCAAGTCAGCGCATACAGTGCTATGCAGTTTTACTTTCTGGGAAAAGGGTCAGCAGAAGCAGAAGTGTCCACAACAGCCAGAGTGATGGAGGGTGGGACTGTAGATGGGCATACCCAGCAGACATCCTTTCTTCCCTCTTCCACAGAGTCCCTTGTCCATGGAATTTCACCTTGCTTCCCAGGGGAGCCAAATGTGGCATCTCTAGAAGCAGCTTTTTTAGCAAGCTCTTCAGCATCCTTTCTTGTAAACATAGTAGACAGGGGTGTGTTTCTTCTCCCTAGTGTAACCTGGGGTGCCAGGGAGCTCCTGGAGTGCTTGGGGCTGCACACAGGTATGCTCACTGATGCGCACTTCTCTGTGGAGCCTGGCCCCAAAAGGGTCTGACCCCTCTCAGGCATTTCTCATGTAAGCTGCTGCCTCAGCCATGGTCCTCTGTATTTTACTGGGGCTTGTTAGGGTTGCTGCTGGTTTAGGAATGTTACAGCTCTTTTTTATCATGGCTTTAGGTAGGAAAATAGATAAGATGCAAGGAAAGGAGAAGATCAGGGCAAGAAGCTGAACTCTCTTCTTACTGTAGTGAGTACTTCTACCCCTAAATAATTTTTATTTTTTTTTTTTTTTTGTCAGGCAGTGAAATCTTATCCAAAGCACTGGAAAGGAGCACATAACTAACCACAGAGTTGAGATTCATTGGCTGGAATTTTATCATAAGAGATATGAGGAGCTTGATAGACACACTGGTGCTATCACCTATAGATATGTTCCTTGATGCTTTTCATCATGAAATTCTGCTTCCTCTTGCTTATATAGTTGTGCCATCTGTCTTGATTTGAGTGTTTCAGTGCTTGATGTTTTCATCCAGATCAAGATCCAGGAGACAAGTGAAAATATAAGCAGCCTATCTCTCATTTTAAAAGAAAAGCTTCTTGAGTTTGCAAAGTTGCAAAGTTTGCAAGGGGAGCCATGCAAATGCAATGAGAAAGCTAAAGCACCTCAATGACATGTGTCTGCTTTTACTGGTATTTAAAAAAACCAAAACCAAACAACTCATTTTTACAGCTAATCTATAAGGTTTTTTGTGCATGGCCTGATTTGTACTTTCTTAATGCTCAGGACTGGCAGTATTGTTTATAGCTATGTCAAACTTATAAAAATTAAAGAGCTTTTTTTGGCTAGTCTCTGACTCAAGGCAAACTATCCTGGAAGCAGCCAGTTTCATGGTTCCACGGTTTCAAAGAATGAAATTAAGGGAAACTGATACACTTTAACATCCTAAAAAATTACTACTATTATTTCATCGTGAAAGTCTAGCACATCAATATTTGGTACAGAAGTGCAGAATTTTGCTTTTAACCAAACTCTGATGTTTCTGAAAAAGTGAATTTACAGCTGGTTGTTTATCTTGGGCCAGACACAGTCCTTGCAGGCTCTACATATCTTTAACAGTCTTCAGCTTCTCGCCTCACCTGCTCATGACCAGGCTCCGGATGGAGAAAGAGAACCCAGGTGAGTGGGTTGGGGGGGGGGGGTCTTCTTTGCAACCCCTGTTTGTGATGACTTTATATTTCTGTGTTTCTGGGTAGGGGAATAGCCAGTAAGGGTTGCTCTCTTGTGGTTTTATGTGTTTCATCTTATGGGAGGAGGCAGGACTACTGGGAGGGGGAGAACTACCAGAAGTGTGGAAAGATGGTAAGAGAATGGGGGTTCACAAGGGAAAAGAGGAGGAAAGTTGGAAGATCAGGATGAAATTAAGGGGATGAAGGCCCGAAATAGGACAGAATATGACACCAAAGGGGAATTTAAGGAAAGAGACCAAAGCTCTCTAAGGGATCCACAGCAGGATCCAAGAGTGCCATCTCTCTACATTTGTGTTCTGACTTGCAAGTAGCAGTGAATACAGTAGTCTTGCCAGATATTGCCATACGCCCATGCTCTGATATGTATCTGGTGCGCAACACTTCAAAGATAACAGCCTGTGATTGCCATTATTTCATGCAACAAATGATGTCACAGACTAAACTGTGAGTGGAGGACTTAATTCTCTGTCTTGGTTTGAAAAGACAGGTGTCTGCTAAGGAAGGCAGGAGCCTCCCTTGAAGTGGGGAAATGTAAACTATCCCCCCCCACCCCTGAATTATTATAATTTTGAAATTAAGGGGCTCTCAGGCAAAGATATGGGAATAGGAATAACAGTTCTTTCCTAGGAAAATTAAAATAAAAATGCAGTACTACAAAACAACCCACTGGCAGAGTCAGAATACAACCTAACACCCTGATGGTAGCAGTCTGATTAAATGGTGGCTGCAGTGCTCCTGCAGTGACAGATGTGGTTCTGTTGAAGCAATAATCCCATAGAAGGCTGTAGTTTTCCTTTGGAGGTCCAGTGCTGGTGTAGATGGGTTGTTTTCCTCTGGGAATACAGTGGAGAAAGGCTGACTGTGGTGTTCCAAATCTCAGATTATATCCAGGTAGGAATGCTTGGCTCCTCCCCCTGGGTGGAGCATCTGACAAAGGCATGATGTAATTTTATCAGTCATGCAGTGAGACTCAATGGCCCATTAACATGAACACTGTCACACCTAGTTTTAACAGATGGTAACAGAATACATAGTTTTGGTTACATCTTGCACTGAAACCTAAGACATTCTCTTACCCAGTGATACATTTATTTTAAAACAAGTCATAAAGTTTTCCTCCTCCTGTACTCCATCTGTTTGAGGGGTATGAAGGTTGAATAATTGAGGCTTCAAAAGTTACAGAATGTCAGAATTAAGTTTCTTCTCTTGTGAATATAAATTAAAATGTGCTTGTGTGATTGCTTAAGTGGTCTCAGCTGACTAAGACTGGACATCCAAAGCAGAGTGACTTCTTCAGAGGAATTGATAAAATGACCAAATTAATTTTAGGTTTTAAGTCTATATGACAATGATGGATAAAAAAGTGTGACATTGTGTGTGTATTATTTTTATTCCAAAGTCTCCCTTATAATGTGGGCGGAAGACTACTAGCCCTCATCAGGATAGGAAATCTGACCTGTTACTTGCTGGAACACAAGCTCATATGCTCAGTCTTCTGGCTGGAGGTGAAAGAAAGAAAGCATCACCTTTTTAATTTGCTGTGAAGAATAGAGAACAGCATTGTGAAATAAATTATCCACATCGGGTATCCCAAACTTCTAAATTGTAGATGAGCCATGGACACTGATTAATACAGTACTGCTCATGATGGCTGGTGCTCACCCTGACCTTCCTGATCCTCCAAGGTACGAGGTTGCTGGAATAGGATGGAGAAGTTTCTGATGGTCCAACTTGTCCTTGAGAACAGGCAAGGAGAAGCTGCTGAGCCTCACAGCCAGGGCCCTGGCCTGATGATGATTTGTCTCCTCCTTATCAACCACTTTTCAATCAAGCTGCAAAATAACAATTTCAGGTGGGCAGAGTGAATGTAACTCGTGGGAACAGAGGTTTAGTATTTTTCTGGACTTAAAAGCTTAATAATTTCCAGTGAGGGCACAGCAAAGACAGAAGTCTTGGTTGCATATCAAATATTCAACACTGTTCTGCATCTACTAATTTTTAGGTAGAGATGAGCCACTGCTGCACCAAGGAAAATGAGGTTTATCAGTTCATTCACACTTTGAAAACAATGTTATAAATCTGCACTCTCTCCATCCTACCCATAGCTCCTCTGTCTCCAGCTTTGCACAGCATAAGCCCCAGGTTACCTGGGTACCTGCAGTACATGCAGAACACATGGTGATCTGTTCAATTTTAATGAAGAGTGTTTCCAAAATTAATTACCTAGAAACAAATATTAAACGACTATTCTGTAGGATATAGGAAGAAGAATTATTGCAGAGGAGTGAATGAAGGCTGCTATGAATGTTGCTGTTGTGCTCTGGGGTGCAGCCTTCGTGTACCTTCCACAGCCCCCCTGAATGGAAATGTAATAGCAACGAGAGCTGATCTGCTCTCCAGGTTTAGATGTGAGCCTGATTTCCAGCAGATGGGTGATGCTGGTGATCTGATGTGCCCTGAATTAAGCACGTCTTTAAAGTGGTTTTTTCTTTTTTTTTCTTTCTGAATAGAGACTTCCAGTTCTGCTATACTGAGGCTGGCAGTGACTTCAATTAACTCTGGATGTGACTGCAGGACCTGGACCTGCCCAGCTCTCTGGCCTCACGCTTCCTCTCAGGCTTTGCCAAACTGCTGCAAACAGGTTTATTATTTTTGCCTTGATGTTTTATATATCAGTTAGGGTGGGGATTCTATGTGTGAATCTTAAAAAAAGAAAAAAAAAAAAAAAAAAAAAAAAGAAAGAAAGAAAAGAAAGAAAAATTACAAGAAAAATTGAAAGCTGTACACTGACAGGTGTAGGTGGGCTTAGGTAACAAGGATTATATTGCAAAACCTAATATGAGGATGGGTAGTATCTAGCCCATGCTAAAATTGAAAAAAAAGGAAATGTGATCAGCACGGTAGGAAACTGAGTTTGACCTAAAGACTTATGGAATAAAGTGTCATTTGCAGCCCTCTTCTGCACTCTCAAAGAGGTAATAAATAGTGCAATAGAAAAGAAGTGGCAGTGGAATGCCTAATTTTAAAACTTTTTATATTAGCCCCTTTTCCAAAGGAATGAAATAAGAAACTGCAGCTAAACAGTTCTTTTTAATATATAAAAAACATATAAAATGAGCTATAAGATTTATGTTTTTATGTTTATGTGTTTATACTACTTTGATGACAGTAAAAAAAATATGAGAATGAAGAAGTGACCTTCATTTTTTTCTCTACCGTGCATTTCACATGCATCCTTTTTTCTTAAGGTATCTTGGTCTCAGAAATCCCTCGCAATATACCTGATACAGGGATTTACTGTGATACACAGTTTTACCAAATAACAGAGTATTTAGGAGACTGTGTGTGCAGTGAATGGAACCTAAGTATTGTATTATGTAGTAGAAGTTAAAAATAAGACAGTCTGTCTCCTTCTGGCTGTGGTGTTTTCCTTCCCAGCAAAATTCCCAGCTCACTTTGTGCCTGCCACACAGACCCCAGCGAGCAGTGGCTGTCTGGACTCACTGTGCTGTTCCTGTACCTGGTGTGGCCACCAAGGACCGGGGTTTAGAAGGGTTTGGCCAAAGTCTTGGGACCGGTCTTTTAAAAGAATTTGACTTTGATGTACATATCTCACTCAAGGCCTGGATTTTCAGAAAAGCTTTGGTACTGGATTCTGGGCTGCTTGGAAATGCAGGTGTTTCCTTTGGGTGCCTATACTGGAGTAGACAGTACAAAAACAGCAGTCCCAGCCAGGATGGCAGACACACATGAATGATGTTGTGTGTCCTGCTGGCTGAGCCTCCTTTGGGCACCACTCAGAAATGCCAGAGGCTGTCAGAAAGAAGCAGAACACTCACAATACATTTAGAGTGGAAGACCCACCCTTTTGCTGCTAATTGATGGAAGGTGAGGCTTCTTCTGATGAAGAGCCAACACTCATTACTGAAAGCTTTGAATAAATCTTTGAATGTAGTGTGTCTGCAGCTACAAGCTAGTTCATCTGTCTACATACCATACTTGTGTTCATATGTAAAATGGTGAAAATAGCGTGTTTCTAAGGACACTCTTAGGCTGTACAATGCTGTGCTGAAGCTTTTCTTACATGGATTCAAATACTTTCTGCAGTTTATGTAAAGTAATCTTTCTGTATCTCAAGGAATTTGCATCCTGGGAGTGATTGATACTCTGAGTGAGATGAAGCTGACTTCCATTCCCTACCACACAGGTGTGTGATGAATCCTGGTTTGAGGTGTGCGGTTATTTACTACCAAGGTTATTTCATAAATTCAGTTTCACACTTCTAATTCAGACTTGCCTGCTTTTTGTGAGGTGGGCTTTTACTAAGTCATCATTTCCTGACCAAACTAAACCAAACTAAAAGGCACCAGTAACTGGTCAAGGCTGGTTTTATTCCCCTCCATAAATGTGTGAAATATTGTTTTTGTATGCATTAAATTGTGATTAGGTGAGATGGCATCTTTGGACAATGGACAAGTGCCACTTTTCTTTACTAACTTTAAACTGTGTGTATGGATCACTTTTAGTTTTCTAGGTGATTTGTTGATGGCATTGCAAAAACTAAAACACAAACTGGAAAGGTGAAAACCAAATATGTAACACTGCCATAGAGATTAGTATTAATTTTCAGACTATCTGAATATTGGTGTATGTATATCACTTGCCGTTAAAAAGCCAACACTCTCATGAGGCAATTATTTTCCACTTCGGGAACAGGGAAACAGCAAAGCTTCTTGGAGAAGGGTGCACTCAGAGACCACACACTGTTACTGCTGGCTATTCAACCACAACCACTGGATCCCCTGTCTTTGCTTTACCACCAAAAAACTATTTGTGTTTGGCCAGGTAGCTGCAGAATTCAGCCTTTATAACCTCTTCCAAGAACAAAAACAGGGCAGAACTTTCAGAAACAGGAAGGATGTCTGGTCTTTTTTTTTGCCTAGAAGCAGGTTATAGAGGATGAGAACACACCTATGGGGAAGGCTCGGTCATGAAACAACTCTTTTTGCACATTACCCTTCAAGCTCAGCTTGGAATAGCCTGCCTACTTATTTGGTCTTGATTTATTTGGAGTCTTTCAGGCATCTAAAGAACAGAATCATCCCCATATTTTTGTTCTCTGAGGAATAAATTTTACAGTATAGTATTTTTTTTTGCCTTTTAGACCTTTATTTAAAGCACTCAGGGTGTTTTGTGTCCTGAATCTGCGATCTGCAAGAATTTCACTCCTGTATTCTTGCTTCTCATGTGTCTGTTTCTCTCTGCCTGTCCATGTGTGAGGCAGAAGGGTGGCTATATGGCTCCAGCCATGTCATGTGAGCTGAGCAGGCACTCTGTAGTCTGGTTGCTCAACACAGGAGTAGACGTGAACTTTATGGGTGCTTTTGTCTTTCTATCAAATCTGGCCTCATGCAGTCTGCTTATACCTTGTTAATTTGTTCTGGGTACAGTGATTTCTAGGTATATCCTCCACAAAGTTCATTTGGATGCTTAAGTCTGTTCCTTAAGTCCTTATCTGAAAATTTTCGATGAAAAAATTGCTTCACTATTTTAAAAGATGAGACCAATTAAAATTTCAGTTGGTCTTTCTCTTTTCCTGAATACTGCATCAGCTGTGCATCCCTTTGAATGTATCTCACCTGCTTTCCATACTACATTCCCACTGCTTCTTTTCTGTACATAACCAGGAAATGTGATTTCCAACAGCAGCAGCTCACTAAGGATCTCTTCTCCACAGTCACTGTGTGAGTAACCTTTGCTATGAGTTTCTTTCTTGGTGTTGGGGCTAGAGCAGGCAAAATAGGGACTTTTTCTGGTGCTATGTGTGTAATGCACTGGCCCCTGCTCAACAGAACTGGTGGCAAGTTGTGAGAAACCGGGAAGCCACTGAGAAGGGAAAGATCTAAGCAGGAACTAATTGGCTCACCTCTGTCTTTTGCATTGAAAATCAAAATTAGGCTTCTAAAATGACTTTGTCATGGTCGTCTAGACCTGTATAATTAGCTTTCCAGCTGATTTGTGAACCATATTTTCTTCTCTTGGCTTTTACTTTTGTAGGTTATTATCTGATGGTGTGCACATCTTACTTTAGATTCCACCTTCTTGAGAAGGAATCTTCCAGTGCCTGACTGCCCATTTGTCCTGATGACAGGGGAATTTGGCACAGCTCTCCAAAATAATCTTTGCAGCACAGAAGCCTGAAGCGTGGAAGTGATTATGGTGTGAGTCCAAACCAGCTTTTATTACAATAAATTATCATGTTCTATGTAAGTAAGAAGTAGTTTATTTTTCTTCTGGTTTGATGCAGACCTTCAACAGTTCTTTCACATCTGTCTTCAGAAAGGATAATTTGTATGGGCAGTGAAGTAAGAAGTGGGCTCAGACACAGACATGAATTTTCTGTACAGGTAGTAGGAATCCATGTGGAAAAATTAGTGCAAAGACCATTCATTCTGAAGATGTGAACATAGCTAATTTGCTGTCTATTTTGCCCCTTTTAAAGTGAGAATATGTGCGGCACTTGATTGGAATGAACACTTGGCATTGCTGTCAGAGTAAATCCATATACTTCCTTTATATTAGATCACTGTTTTATTTCAAGAATTACATGCATACAGGATGACAGCAAGCTGATTTTCCAAATTGCTCTGCTTTGTCACTGTTAACTCCTGGCATTAGGCCATCTAGATACTCTGTTCCTGAGGTGTGCTGTGCCAGTTCCAGAGCTGTCCCTCCAGCTGTATCACCCTTCCGAAGGTCACTTGTGCTTCTACATTGAGCTACATTAAATTTTATTTTTTTTTCTTCCTTTTCTTCTTCATAAAAAATATTTTTGTAGCCCTAAAAAGCACCCTCTTACAAAATAGTGCTCTATTGAGAAACAATAGAAAATAACTTATCAAGGCATGGGGCTTATCCCTGCCTCTAATTTCTTGACTCCTATGAATATCATCTACTACAAGGATCCTATTAAAAAAAAACTTGAATAAAATACTTTTCAGAATTCTTTGGTTTTCAATATGATCTGTCTGGAATACCAGGAATCACCTATCAGGATAAATATTTTCCAAGCAACAGAGAGGAAGAATTGGAAGTGCTGAGGAGGCAGAAGTACCGAGGAGGGAAAAAAAAAATTGCTTTCTCTTTTGCCGATAATTTCTTGGCTGCCAATTTCCACATAAAGCTGCAGATGTTACATGGGAGTGGAAACTTTCAGATAGTGTCACACAACTCTGGAGATTCACTGCCACTGAAAATATAATTAGAGATCTGGTTATCCAGCTAGAGGTCAGAAAACCAGAGTTAATTGCTAACCTGTTTATCCTACTCAAGGGATAAAGCACATAAATACAGTTAGAAGCTGCTTAAAGCCTAAGAGACCTCTGCTGAAAACCTGCTGCAGGCTTGAGGTAGCAGTTTTGAAAGTGCCTGAGGGAATGAAAAATGTGGGATAGTGTGCACGGCCCGGTACCCGCCCTGTGCTGGTACATCGAGCCCAGCCTGTGGAGGTCCTGCTGAGCCCACAGCCCCATTCACTGGCAGTCTCCCTCATCCCTCCTCCCCTAGCAGCCCAGGCACAGTCCCCCTGCTACCCAACATGGATGGAGTAGATATATCCTAAGTAACCTAAGAGGGGAAGGTCCTTTAGAAAACCAGATTTAGGTACTCTTGAAAAAAGGTGCCTCAGAGTTTTGTTTAAGCAGCTGGGGTTTACAAGCCCAGTCCTCCAAAGCCTTACTTATGTGAATAGTCCTTATCCTTCAGCCCAGTGTGGCTGAAATTAATGCCTCTTCACAAGCCCTTTCATGTTTAAATGGCAGTAGCCACAAGTCACTTGTTTCCTGTCCTTTCACCACCTGATTTCTTACATTAAAACCCTCCCATCTATTATGAACAGGCAGTGAAATCCCTTATGCCTGCACAATGCAATCCACTTTCAAATGGAAGATTTTTTTGTTACCCCTCACTCCTATTAAAGTAACCCCTGTGCATATAAGGGCTTTGGTTATCAAGCCCACATAATGCAGCCAAAACTGAACAGGACATCCATGGGGCTGGAGAAAGTCCCTCCACCACCCCCTAAGGGCAATGTTCTTTCCAAGTACCTTCTCTCTCCTCAGGAATACTTCTGAGATACAGCACTAGAAAGAAGCCAGAAGAATTATTTTTATATCAGGGAAATGCCATTTTATATTTATTCTACTCACACTGGAAAAAAACCCTACTTTTTTAAAACCAACAATGTCAGAAACATTTTCCTCTAGTGCGCGTTGGACATGATACTCCTCTCTCTCCGTTTTCACTATTGAAAAGCCAGCAGCCTGGTTCAAGACACTTGCCTGGGCTCCACCAGAAGATATTGTGTACTCTTGGAGGGGAGTGCTCTCTCTCCTGGGAGAGGTGTTTAGGAGAAGGGACGCAGGGAGCTCCCAGCACTCTGCTGCATGGCGGATAAAAGGGTGGCTGATAAGGTGCGTGTCACACAAACCACGAGGATTAGGAGCAATTGTAAATTGGGAAGGGTTTGCTGGCGTCATCTGGGGTGGCGTTTCTGCCCCTGCATTCAGGATAATGCTTAGGTATATAACAAAATCTTAAATATCCGGTCACTGACTGCAAAGAAGACTTAGAATGTGCTTTAGCTCTGCCCTCTTACTGACATGCTAGCCCTAATACACCATAGGAGAGAGTGTTAGTGCCTGTTGCTTAATACAAACATGATGGAGTCGTTGATTCATATTATTTAATAAGAAGATGACTGTTCTGCATTGTCTGTTTGCATTTCAGGAGCAGTAAAATGAATCCATTAACTTATTAACTTTTATTTTGAAATCTTTCATGAAACTGTCATGTTATTTTGATTTGAGTAAGCGATTCATCTTTTTTAACAACTAGTTTTTCGGTCCAGGGAGACTCATGTACTTCTGTTAATAGGTCAGAATTATGAGATGTATCACTCATGTTCAGAATCTTTTTGTAGTCTATAGCTTATTAATAATAGATTTGAATATCAAAAATAATGATATGCTGTTTCAGCATTTAATTTTGGGGAAACATACAGAAGATTTCCCCCTTGTACTGGCACAGTCAGTGATGAAGATAGAGGGAGACGAACTGTACTGTAGGTGGGAGCAGAGACACTGCAGCAGCTAATGCGAGGTTGAGCTTTAAATTTTTATGACAATTCATAAACTATTTTTCTAGTCAAGGCTCTGGTTAATCGCAGCCTTTCCCTGACAATTTCCTTGTTCTGATTCTCATGGATTTAATAGTGTTCGTGGGGGGTGAGCCGGGTGAGCTAGCTCGCTCTTGTAAGCTGCTTAGGCTTGTGTACATTTTTCTTCAGGAATGTCATGTCTTCAGCAAGCTGTTTGCCTGCGACTGATTTCTCTCCTCTTAATTCTTGTCTGCCTAATGGTTTTACTAGTAGAGGGTGGACATGTGAATTTGAAGTGATGGCTCAGAAGCCTTTATTCTTGGCAAAATTCGACTGGGTTGTTATCTTTTACATCTGGTATCTCTCCATGCCTCTTCTCTCGTCTCCTTTCCACCCGCAGCCCCATCCCCTTGGGGTCCTCTCTAATGCTTGCCATATCTTCCTTTCCAGTTTTACTCTGTGGGCACTGCAAAAACTCTTCTCATCTCCCACCTTGATTAATGTCATCTTTTCCTTTGTACATCCACACAGCAACTCTCAACACTCAGCATCTCCTCCCTTTCCCCCCATCTAACTCCCCCACCCCTCAGGGAGAAAGAGAAGACATGATAAATATGATTTTTCTAGTCTAAGACTTTAATTTCCTCAGCTCTGATCCTGACAGCAATAGCTCTTACACTGCAGGTGAGGACTCCTTTTCTAACCTTTTTCACTCATGGGGAGCTACTGGCAGTCTCCTAAATCACTGCTCTTCCCTTTGGAGGGCAGAAAGAGCTTTGCTCCTCACCACTGGAGCATGGTTGGGTGGCTCATGGGCTTGTCCACTGTTAGACAGTTGCTTGGATCTTTTTTGGCTCCACTTCTCCACTGCCAGCTCTGCATTTTCCTGGCACTGGTGTCCTGTGTGATGTTGGTTCGGTGTTATACCCCCACAGGGTTTGACATGGTTTTCCCTACTATATGCCAGGAATATGGACAAGATGGTGAAGCAGAACAGGATCTTGTAATGAACAGAGATTTTCCCCCTTGTGTGGTGGGGGTGGCCTTTGCCTTTGGCTATGTATCCCAGTTATTCCTGTTAGGATCATCATTCTGACTGGTCCTTCACATAGCGTTTCTCCCTTTCACCCCACACCTTGAATCTCTCCACCAAAGCCCCACTCTCCACCTTATTGAATGCAACTTTCCTGTCCTCGGTAAGATATAGGGCAGCTCCAATATCTTCTTGATCACTGCTGTGCCTTTAGCAGCTCCTGATTGCCAGCGTCAGCAGTCTGATTGTCCTGCCTCTGTGCAGGGGCTGTCCTTTCTGAGCTAGCTAGTTCAGCCACTGCCACCTCACCTCCACAATTCTCAATGTCATTTCAGCTGAAAAAGCCTGCAATAATTGCCATCTGCTTACAGCTAGGACCATTGAACACTTCAAAAATCTCATTAGTTTGGATTTGCTTTTAAAGGATGTTTGGCTATATCCCTGGCTAACTCTAGCCTCCAGAGGAGTCTCTCTAACCGCAGGTCCTGCTGCTCTTTCCTACATCACTCTCCCTCCCATAATTCAGGCTGCTTAGTTGCACCTTTTAGCTGCAACCTGTATGAAACAGGTGCTTTCCCTCTCCACATGGGTCTCCTTCAATTGCTTTTTTCTGGTGAGTATGGACAATGTCTGGTGGTTCATGGCTTGGCATGGGAAGGGAGCGTGCTCCCGCTGCCTCCTCCCAGTCACCTGCTCCTCAGAGGATAGGATGCACCTCCTCTTCAGCCAGCTCACAGGGTCACAGGGGCATTCAGTGGTAGGAGATAGACTGGGGAAAATCCCTCTTAAGATGCTGCAGAGTGGCTGGGGTGTGCCTGCCAGTCCTCCCCCCTTCCACAGTGCTGGGAAGAGCAACCTCGTGGAGGGAGAGTGCATTTAACCCAGGACATTGGCACTGGCAGCTGTCAAACTTGCACAGCCAAAAAAATGTGTCCCCAGTGCACACCTTGGACTCCAGTGTGCCCATTTCGTTGGAAGGCGTCTACAAGTTAAAACATCTCCCAGCTGGAGCAAAGGACTTTGGCGTGGAGAAGCGTTTAGCTAGAAGTAAAACACTTTAGTGCAGGGACTTTTAGTGAATTTATGCTTTTAGTAAATTTAAGCTCCCACCATGAAGCTTCAGGTTTGATTGCTGTGTCAACTCCACAAAAACACACAAGAACAAAAACTTGATGTATATGTAAAGCCCATATAATAAATGCTGCTGGCCCTGAGGTAACAAAATGAAATTAAAGGCAGAGCAGAACTTGTCCTTATGGCTTCTTCTCCACCTGCTGCCCCTTTTGTCCCACTGCAGTTCTACCCTGTAAAGGATTTGTGCCCAAATATTCTGAATGTTTTTCTTCCCTATGTTTTATATATATAACACATATGCCTTACATTAGTGAGAAGCATTAAAATTTTTGTGTGGCTTACCTCACCCTCTCAACCAGGAATTTCATAAATAAATCACTGTCTTTCAAACCTTTTTTGCAGATTGCACCTGTCTAAAGTGTGTGCGCTTCAATAAGTGTGCCTGACAGAGAAATTAAAAAGAAAAATCATCTCCCAAACAGAAACTATAAGAGGCATGTTGAGCTAAACACTTGCTGCACATTATTACAAGGGGAATATGATTTGAGAAAGAGTGTTTAGAAAGTAAAGGTGACATTTTGTTTCTCTGAGCTCAGTGGGCCAGAACTTCACCTGGGGTAGACTGACACAAGTTCATTGAAATCAGTAGCTGATTTACACTCACTGGGACCAGTTCTGCTGATTTTTAGGCATTGGTTATTGAAGGGCTACATTTTTTTACTAAGGAACTAAATATTCCTCCCTAATGTATCTTTCTGCTGGTATTTGTTCAGTTTTCTATAAGTAATTCAAAAGGGATTGTTCATTGAGACTGTTTTTCATTAGAAATGTGAGTTCTTAACTAAAAAAAGATTTTTAGAAGCAAAGCATAAGCTTTTCCTGGAAAAAAATTGCCAAGTAAATACATGTCTAGGGAAAAAACAAAACCAAAACCAAAACCAACACCAAATAAAAAAAACCAAAAAACCCAACACATTATTTTTTGTTAAGACTGAAACAAATTAAGCTGAAAGTGACCCCACATTTGATCTGGAAATGCTGTGTTAATGCCTGATGGGAAGTGTAGTTTGTGGGTGTAAACCCTCCACTTCCCTCTGTACACTGTATCCCCTTTCTTTGACCAGGGCAGGAGCCTGTGGAGCTCCTTGAGCAGGCACAGGCTGCAAGGCTGGCCCAGGAGCACTGCCATGCCCTGAGGTTTGGCTGGTTTCCCTTCAGCTGAAGAGTCACTGACTTGAGAAACCCCAGAAAGTTTGCTGTGGTGTTCACTGCCAGCCTCTGGGTAAGGAGCAGGCTTTTTTCTTACTTCAGAGTTGACTCCTGTGGCTCATATAGCTCAGCAGCGATTGTAAGCCAAAGTGTATTTTTGGCAAATAATAAGCCTTTATGCCATACCTGTTTTCATTTGGAAACACTGTGGATAACCTGAGTGATGCTTATTTGCCATAATACCGCCTCACACCAGGGCTTTAAAATGACAGATGCTTAATTTTCCCCCTCTTTAAAGTTTTGTTTATTGCCATAAGGTGTTAAAGCTCCTTCTGTGGAAAGGAGTAAAGATTATTTATTCCAAAGACATTTTCACTTAAAACCTGCAGGAAGGATATTTTTCTGTGCTTTCCCAGGTTCTTGTTTGTGTTATGCTCAGAAATAACTGGTGTAAATACTAAATATACAGCCTTCTCTTTATTTTCCAGGTAGACTACATGGGGTGGTCCTGACTGCTTTCTGCTGGACTCAGCATCCCTCTCTGCCTCTCACCTTGCTTCAGCTGTGTGTGAAAAACTCTGCTGCTGTAGCTTCAGGATCACCAGAAAAGCAACATTGCTTAAAGAAGGAATGTTCATACTTAGAAGGAGCTTTACTGCATTTTAATTACTAGATCCCTAAACAAATAAAGATACCCTAACGCTAAAATCAAATTTGAACTTTTAAGCTTGATTTTAAGGCCACCTTTTCTTCCCTTTCCTTTGCTAAATTGTGAAAAAATACCCCAACAAAAGTCTGCATAGTGATTGCGCGCAAGTGTAAGTTGCTGTGCTCTTTTGCATAAAAGATTTTCCATATTACAGCAGGGGGCCTTCCCCTGGTATGTCAGGAAGAAGAAGAAAATTCATTTCCTACACCCGCCTGTCATTTGCCCTTTTATGATTGAACCGTACACCGTCAGACAACCACAAAAGTGACAAAAGCTTTTGCAACTGAATACATCTGATAATTGCAGTGTTTGGATAAATTCAGGACTACAGCAGTTGATACTGCACTGTCCAAGAGAGAATATAAAAAAAAAAAAAGAAAAAAAAAAGAAGAAATGGTGTGTAATCCTATTTTACAGTCTGAGAGTTTAGTGACTACCTTACATGATCCATCACCTTAAATAGTGTTTGTATTTTGTTAATCTTCTAGACTTTAAGGAACTGGTTTTTTTATTTTAAGGAACTTTAATATTATTGGTTTTTACTATAAAACAAGACTATAAACACTTCAGAGAAGCAGGTACACATGAGATAACCTTTTTTAAGAATTTTGAGAATTTTGCAGAACCTCTGCACAATATGTCCAATCCTTGGGGTTCATGCATTATTGGAGCATGAGGGCTAAGGGATCTTCCCAAGAAACAAATTTATTGTAATGATACTGTAGGAAGTTTTGGAAAAGTCAGAGAGGTTTGGCAAACAGAAACCCCACACAATATTTTTTCCTTTATATAAGGAAGAAAATGATTATGTGCTGTCCTTGGAAATGTCCTGTGCAAGCATGTTCCAGGTGCTTGTGTTAACCAAGAATATTGTATTTATTCACACAAAGAATATGAGAGTAGTAGAAGAAATGGAACTATAAGATAGTTCAAGGGAACATGCTCAAGATTCTGATGTATTAATGAAATTATTTCAACAACTCAAGACAATTTAATCTATAGTAAATATTACATGACTTGATTAAACATAATCCAGCAAAATATACACCACTTGGGGGACCCTGCTCTGCAGCTTGCCCAGGCCTGATCTCCTGTGAGGGGTTTTCATAAGCTGTGTAATACTAAAGCTTTGAAAACTCCACCAGTCTATAGTTTAACACGAATCAATATAACCAATAGTATCAGTCTGATATTACAAACAAATAATTTTCTTCCAGAGCAGAAAAATCTTTCCATCAGATCATGAGAGGGTAACTGAAGTGAGAAATGATTTTATATGAAGCTCTTTCCAATGCTTATCATTCTTATATGTAGCTATTTAGTGTTTTCTGAGAGTAGTTTGAAGTTTTTTTTATTGATCTGATGTATTTCAATGTATTTTCATGACCTTTCAAAACACATTGTTAAAAATTTTATGTTTACTTTGTTGCTGTGTAAAGACATTGATATAATGAATATTTAGCCCATATTCTACCAGTATGAATCCTTTCTTCCTCATCCCCATCATATTCATAGCAGTCAGGAGCACTGTACCTTCCCATTCCTACTGAACTGGAGAGAAGCACCAGGACCTAAGAGGGGTGAAATAAACAAGGAAGAGGGTGACAGAGGTGGCAGGCACCAGTCATGTTGGAGGAGGGTGCTTAAAAATATTCTTCAAGTTCCAGTTGTAGGTTTAATGGCTATTAATTCATCAGGAAACCTGGAGGACAGTGAAATTGTGTTTGTATTAGTGTAGGATGGGAGAGAAAAAAACGCTGGGTGCCTGAGTAATGGGGTTTGTCAGGCCTGTTTCAGTGGCACCAAGAAGGGACCAGACATCTTCAGGGTATTCGTGCTGATGAGACCTGATGGGATATTGAGGCTTTCACCCCTCCTCTAGAACTTGCAGCTTTTGGTTCCCTATAAACAGAAATGATAGTGGGCCAAGAAGAAGAAAATAGAAGTCCTGGATGCATTTGTCAGGATAATATTATTAAAGGGACTGTAGAGTGATGTAAATCCAAGCCTTTGACTTTAATAATGGTTGATAATATTATTAACATAGATGTTTCACACTCCATTTTTATTTCAGATTGTATCTTTAAATATTTAAAATGGGCCTTAAAATATGGCTATTATTAGGACTTACCTGATGCTGTGCTAGATTGTCATGTCCTTTGGATATAGTACATACATACAGGAGCTATGGCACACACTCCATCAAATATCCTCCCTGGAATTCAATATGCAAATTATGGGACGCTAAAATTGGAAGTATTATGTTTTTAATGTGGAGTGTGCAAAAATTACTGTTTGGGCTGCTATGCATCTTTAATGAAGGATGGACAATATTTACTATCCCCATGCTAAGATTTTGCTGTCTCGTTTCTGGAAGGCTGGGGTGCCTCTGGTTTCTGATGGGGCTTAGTCATCCTCTGCATGCTCAGAGCTTTCCTACACGATGTGCTGCAGCACAGGACGAGTCCCCACGGCCAAATGCACAAGGGCTTTGCTGAACTGAAGTTTTAACCTTGCCAGAGGTGACGTTCAATGCAGAGTGGATTGATTTGCTCCCTTGGCCGTGGTTGAGTGATAGCATTTGTATAAAGGAGCTATAGGCGAGGAGTGAGTGTGCAGTCCCAGCAGATCTGGAGAGCCTGTGGGGCTGCAGAAGCTGGAGAATGGGCTATGGAGCTGAGGGAAGAGGAGCAACAGTGCCCAGGGGATCCCAGTTCACCCTTGCAGCAGTCATACTATGCATATTTTTGCACTCGTGCTCCTGGGCTTGGGAAGTTGTTGGGAGTCTTACAGCCAGTTTGAATTTGTGGGGTGAGAAGACCCAGCATCTATGAGCTGGCTGAAATGGGCCTTAATGTAGCTTGTCAGCATCAAAAGGGTGACCAGCTGCTGTGGCTCTGACAAGCTAACTCAAGCTAGCACCTCTGCACTAGAGTTTCTTCTGCTTGTCTCGCCAGCCTGAGCCAGGCAGATGGAGGGCACGCGTCTTGCCAGAGGTCAGACAGTAAGTCAATAGCTTTACCAAGCTGAGATACCAGGACCTTTCATTTTCTCAGAACCATATGCTCCTCTCTTTTACATCTTCTGGAGGTGGCAGATGGGTAGAAGCCACCTCCTTTCAGAGCAAAGGTGGCTGGAGACAGCGTAAATGCCACTACAGCCTCCTAGAGGGTGCTATGTTTTCTGTGCCACTTACACAATAGAGAGGGGTTTGGGGAGGACAGGAATTTGATTTGGCATCAATTTAGCTTCCCTTCTAACCTTGCAGGCACTGTTTAGCCTAGTGGAATGCCACATCCTGATTTTTACACAGTAAGCTTTTCTGGAGGGTTGGTTGAAATACACAGCTCAGTAAAACTAGTGGACTGTAGCTACTCCTCTCTAAATCCTGATAGGTGTTCATGGAGAACATTTCATACTGTCAGATCAACAATGTCTGGATGGACACAGTCTCTGCTCTTCTCTGGCTGTCACTTAGTCCCCTTCCTGCAGCCATGTGATGAGGCAGCACTGGAAGATGGTATCCCAGAAGTTCTGCCTGACTGGGAAGAGGAGTTTTCTCTTTGAAACAAAAGTTTGTGCCTTACTTGGCTCAGCTTCTCCACCCCACAACCTCCTTCAGGATCCTGTGGATTGCTCTCTCCCTCTCTCTTCCCCAAACATTTGCTCTGTTGCTGCCACCCCTCTGTCCTCTGCAGCCTCTTCAGGGCTGCCACCACCCCTAGGCTTGCAAAGCCATTAGAGCCCTGGGGGCTGGCAGAGTTGGTCTAGTGACTATCTCAAACACATTGTTTTTGAGTGTTTAGGGTGCTTAGAGACACCCAAGGTGGCTGGAACTGGCACAAATCATTTGCAGGAGGAGCAGCAAGGGGGGCTTTGTGATGTGGCACAACAGGGTGTCGCACCCCTGAAGAAGCAGGAGCCCTCTTGCCTCCTGAAAATTAACAGCAGCTTTCCCGGGGGGTTCATATTTTACAGGAGGCATGTAAAGTTGCTGTCCTGATTATACAGCTGCTAGCCTAGTTCTGGGAAATGAGTGCATGAAAATGTGTGCAGAAAATGAGCCTTCTAATAAGCCTCAAAGACTTTGAACTTCCCCTATTGTCACTGTAGGTCTTCCCCTACTTGCTTAGCAGAGGGAGAACTATTCAGCTACAATCAAATAATGCAAATGACCTGAAGGAAATTCATCCTAGAGACACTTGCTGGATAAACTGCTAATATGGTTTCCTCTCTTTCACTATTCAACCAGAATCTAGGATGACCTTTCCAATGAAACATAAAACCTACAATGTGCACCCTTACTAATGTATTCTAATGCAATTAGTTCATACAAAAGGCTTGTTAAATTTGCAGTATCTGCTTTCACCTTTACAATAATTGCTAGTGATCCCAAACCATAAGTGTGTGTCATTCTGCAAGGCTCCTGAACTGTAAATAAAATGGAAAGTTTATTTGATAACTCTCCTGCCTGTCTCCTAAATGGTCCTGCTCTTCTCACAGAGGTGTCTGCATGAAGCATACCAGAAGCTTAAATCTGGCTAAAGAGAGAGGGTCAAAATAAAAGGTATATACTGTAGTGAGGCATTAGGGCAGGAGAGATACTGTCAGTCTCCATAATTGTGCTTTTTGAGGGGCAAGAAAGGAAATGCTAAGGTTAATGAGAAATAAGGAGGCTTAGAACAACGCTGGGTGGTGACTCCATTTTGCTGGGGAATTAAAGGAGGGCACTCCTCCCTCAGTTGTGTTCATCAGATTGCAATCCCTTCTAAATAGTTTTGTCACAGAGAAAAACCCGTGAATAATTACCTCCTTATAGCTCTTGAATTGTGCAGGAAAGCTGCCATCCCAAATGAATGTCCACTATTCCATTTAGCTGCTGTGTGACTGATTTCTAAGGGCTTCTGGAGGAACGTGACACTTGGGTGGGTGGGATGGTGCCATAAGCAAGCCTGGTCCATTAACCAAAGCAAACTCATCAAGCTCACCAGGCTGATGCCAGCATCACTGAGTGAGACAAGCCTGTCTGGCCTCTCCCTGGTGGTAGAAAATCCACCTGCAGTACAATGACAGCACTGCAAAGTACCCTGAGCATCTGGGTGCTTTAGAAGGATTTGAGACAATAATTTTGGCCCATAAAATGAATGAAGGCAATGTTAGTTCAGTAATTCTATCACAATTTCTTCTGTTAGTGAGTGCTGACTGAAGTGTCAGAGCCAGAAACAGGTGTGATCTTGCTCTTTTGCTCTAAATTGTTACTTTTATATGAATTGCTGCTGTTATTTTAGTAAACCTTTCTTAGCCTGAAGTCTTTTTTCTTCTCAAAATAAAACTCCACCAAACTTTGCTACAAACACAGTCTCTGTGATGCGCTGAAACAATGCTGCATTTCCATTTCCCCCCCACTCCTGGCGTGTAAAGTCGCAGGAAGGGAGCTTTTCCAAGGGATGGAGATGAGGTCAGGGAAAACAGTTCTTTTCCAGTCTAATAGCTCTATGTCCTCAGCTACCATGGAACCAGGGTTTCCCCCTTCTCTCCTGTGAGATTGGTCTAGGCATGGCTGAGGAATACCTGGGTAATTTTTGGAGGTAGAAAGCGGCAGATGAGGTACCTCAGTCCAGGAGAGGACTCCCACAAAGAACATTAGGCCGTACGAAGATGATTCTCTATGGCTGATTGTCTTTCCCTACCTAGACTACTTGTTAAAGGAGGGTTTTGGAGCACGTGCACATTTGCTGAGGATTTCCAGCCTCCTGGCTGCCCTGCCCCTGCTATGGCTGCAAGTGGGTACATAGAGGCAAACACAAGCATCCTCTGTGGCACAGGCTCGGGGGGTCCACTCCAGACTGGATGATGGCCCAAGTTCTGCCTTGTGCACTGGAGACAGGTTTAGATGCTTCTTGCTTAATTGTTTTTTCTTCAGACACCAAACTTACCTTGTGCTCAACATCCAAAGATCCATACCTCCCCCGCAGCAGGATGCCCAGGAATTTTGATGATGCAGGGCTCAAAATGCTGCTAGTGTGGCCATAAAAGGATTCACCTACAGTGAGTCACAGCCTCAAGTGAACTCTGAGAATGAGCGAAGAGCTGGGCTGAAATACTGCTAGAGACGGGCAAGTGGTTTTTTTAGTCCCACCTAGACTTGTGCCGCTGCAGCTACAGGAGCTGAGGAGCAGTTTTGTTGAGACAAGAGCTGGCTCAGTGTGCACCTTGTGTAAACCTTGCCCCTTTCCTTTGTGTTCCAGTAGGTTTGCCT
This sequence comes from Poecile atricapillus, assembly GCF_030490865.1. NCBI lineage: Eukaryota > Metazoa > Chordata > Aves > Passeriformes > Paridae > Poecile > Poecile atricapillus. Next base: position 40,845,982 of record NC_081251.1, on the reverse strand, counting down.
GAAGAATTGGCAGATTGCAGCTGATATCGTGGTATATGTTGTCTTTTTATCCCATTTGTTTGTATAGGTTCTCAGTTACAGAGAAAGAAATGAATGCTGTAAGCACACAATGAGGAGTTTATCTCCCTTTGTTATGAGCTCTTTACTGTTCACATTCTCATGAGTCCTGTATTTTTTGGTGCAAAGTCTTCTTACTGTCTAAATAGGGAAGTGCTGGGATTTATTTATTTTTAACATCAATATTTAATTGTGGGCAGTTCCTAATTATCTACTGCTAATTTAAAATAGGAAGATGAAGTCCTTGATTTGACAAAACTGCCTTTCTGAAGCCAAGAGAAATGTTGTTGTGCAATAACTGTGACCTGCACGTGCTAAGAAACAGGTTTTATTTGCATTTCCTTTAAGTCTAGTATCTGCAATGGCTGACTTGAAAATCCCTCCTCAAATATATTGTCAAACCAGAGTAACACAAAAGTATTTGACCTGTTTTTCTTTGGTTGTTGTTATAAGAAGAGAAGGAGGATCAGGTTTTTGGCAGGTATAAATGGATGAAATCAGTGCAGGAATACAGCTGGGGATCTGGTTCTTTGCCGTCTGGTGAGGAAGAAACTAACTCTTTACATTTTACCCCTGAGGCAGGTCAAGCACTGCCTGTTGCTACAAGCCAGATTGCTTTGACAAGTTGTGCTGTTAGTCCAGACACTGCTTTCCCAAATGTGTGTGCCCATGCTGGTGGTGGGAACTGCAGGTGTGCCATGCCCAGCCCCGTGCCTGAATTTCCCTGCTTGGCACTTTGATCAGCTCATCGCAGACTAGAGCTGAGGCATTAGGCAGCAACACGTGCATCCGAGCTCCAATAAAAGTCAGAGCTTGCAGGACCACACTGGTTGCGAAAGCATCTTTATTCTTGATCTGCAGGAAAGGTTTTCTCATGCTGTTTTCTGTGCAGAACAGATGGGATGGGGATGGCTGTCTGTCAGGTGACAGGGGAGCCCGCCAGCTCGCAGAAGGTGTGTGATTAGAGAGGACCCTAGGGTGAGGCGATTCCCAAGGGGGCTAAGAGGGGAGCACGTACTGCTGAAGCAGCACACATTACTGGCTTCCACTGCTGGGAAGTCAGGGCTGGCATCACTGCAGACACTCCCCACCAGTGGATGTTGCTGCAGGCACATCAGAATTTCTTAATGTAGTGAAGAAGAAAGGGGAAAGAGGACAGCAGGGAAGAGAAATCAGGGGAAAAATGTATAAAAAATTCACTACATAAATTAGCTGCGCTTCTTGCAGCAAAACTAACAGTTTCTTTTGAATGTGAATTCTGTTGCTTCTCTTAACTAAATGCCTAAAGGAATTGTATCACATAATATACAAGGGTAATTATTAAAAATGCATAAATAGTCTTGTAGGTACAAAAAGTTGCAACTTGTCTCCTGCAAAACATTAAAAGGTTTGCATATGTCAATGAATTACAGGCTGTTTGCTTTTAATCGCTGCTATTTTGGGAGTTCCTGTAAGGATGTTTTTAGAAGAAACACATTTGGTAATTGGAGGAGGCTGCCCCATTGTAGTGGGCAGTTGAAACCCAAAGGAGGCCTAGCGGGGATTATTCAGGGTGTCTAACGGTTTTGGCTCTGGCTTTGGGTGTTAAGTATCGGCTAACATGTTTATGCCTGGCCTTCAGATGTCCAAACACAAAGGCTCTTTTCTTCTGCTCCTGGCAAGAATCCAGGCCAATCTTAGAATATTTGCCCATCCTCCTCTTCTGTATCCGACCCATCATTGAGGACAGTGTTTCTCTTGGAGTTTCATCTGAAAAACACTACAGCAAAGGAATGTTCACTGACCCAGAAGACCAGTGACAAGAAGAGGGAATTATATGTGTATGAATGTCTGCCTTTGGGAAAAAAAGCACACAGAAAAAGAACTACAACAAATCCAAAGTTTCTTTCCAAATTGAGCCACCTGTATTTTTTCTTTATAAAAGTCAGTTCTGGTGGGACATGCTGGTATTTTATTTTACTTTTTTTAAGCAAAATATTATGTTAAGAGAGCCTTCTTAGCATTACAGCTCTGAGATGGAAGAAATGGAAAATATACATTTGTGTTCAAGAGCACAGACATCAGTTCAGATTGATACTTGGAGATTATCTTGAACTAGAATAATGTATTTATGACTAGGGTCAAAGGGATTACCTACATGAATAAGACCTAGCTGGATCAGGCTCTGCTGCTTACAGCCAGCCAGGAATGGATAATGTGATATGAAAACAGACCTTTTTGGACGTTTTTTTCAAACTTATCCATGTTTCTGTTTCTGTGTTTGAAGCTATTAAAAGCACTTGGTGCAGTCCTTAAATTTGGTCAATATTTTCTTTTAATTGCATATTTTTTACCTCAGACCTGTAGTTCCAGGCGATAGAAAAAGATGAGTGCTTCTTGTAAGCAGCTAAAAGAGTTTCTATGGACTTGTGTTATTTGTAAGAGAAAGGATCACCAGCAGGAACATTGCAAGATCAGTCCCTGGGTTTGTCATATGAGTGCTCCAATGTTTCTATTAGCAAAAATCAGGCAGAGAAAACCTGCATTCAGCTAAGTCCTCATGTTTCCCAGTTATGCAGCTATGCACAGTGTCTGTAACATATCTTCTTGGTTTAAAGTCTGATGTGCTACAATGAATGGCCATGATAGGATACAATAAATGCATTTTACTGGCTAACAAGATGGGAAAGAAAATGAAAAGCATTCTTAAGTCTTAGTCATTGGCTTCTGTATTCAGGCTTTGTTTCAAGAAGCACAATTCATCAGCTGATTACAAGAAGTGTTTAGTTATTGAGAGTATTTGCATGCTGTGTATATGTCCTTCTAATGTAGTTAATGAGTTTGTTTTTATCACAGAAGAACCCTGATCTTTTGATGTTCATACAACTCTGTCTCTGCTGAAAGGGCCTCTCCTTTCCTTAATCCAGATTGCCAGTCAATGTATGAATTTCATATTTTAGCAAGGAAGAAAAATGGAAGAGAAGTTACCTGACAGAAAAAAAGCTGGAAGGCAGGTTGCTCTAATTACACAGGTAGTGTTTCCAGCACTCTTGTGTCTGCCTTCTCCCATTAAACAGTGATTAGGATGGAAAGACTGAAGGGCCAGCCATCATTAATGCCCTTACAAAAGTTGCTCCTTCCCCTTCTGCTGCTGAAGCAAAGGCAAAAAACGCTAGATGGTTTCAAGAGGAGCAGGATTGGGCCCTTAGGCTGTACATAAGTGTCTGTGTTGGAAAAGAGAATGTACAATGTTGGGCGCTTCTTATAATATAAGATTAGATCAAATCCCTTCAGTGCCCTGAAGCACTGAATGCTGGGCTACCTGTGGCAGATAGCGAGTGAATGCCTGTCAGCATGGATCATCCTCTCAGCGTTCTCTAAAAATGTACAATTCTCATTTTGCAGCATTTGAGATCTTTTAAAAAGTAGAGACTAGGGGGAATAGAATGTAACATCAAGACACAGAATCACAGAATCACTAGGTTGGAAGAGACCTTCAAGATCATTGAGTCCAACCCATGCCCCAACACCTCAACTAAACCATGGCACCGAGTGCCACATTCAGTCTTTTTAGACACATCCTGAGACGGTGATTCCACCACCTCCCTTGGCAAACCATTCCAGTACTTTATCAGCCTTTCTGTAAAAAGCTTTTTCCTAATATCCAACCTATATTTCCCTTGGCACAGCTTAACCCTGTGTCCTCTGGTTCTGTCAGTTGCTGCCTGGTGAAAGAGACCATCCCCTGCGTGACTACAGCCACCTTTCAGGGAGTTGTAGAGAGTGATAAGGTCACCTCAGAGTCTTCTTTTCTCCAGGCTAAACAACCCCAGCTCCCTCAGCCATTCCTCACAGGGTTTGTGTTCCAAGCCCCTCACCAACCTCGTTGCCTCCTCTGGATGCGCTCAAGTGTCTCAAAGTCCTTCCTAAATTGAGGGGCCCAGCAGTGGACACAGCACTCCAGGTGTGGCCTCACCAGTGCTGAGTACAGGGGGAGAATGACCTCCCTGCTCCTGCTGGCCACACCATTCCTGATCCAGGCCAGCCAGGGCACACCAGGGCACACTGCTGGCTCATGTCCAGCTGCTGTCACCAGCACCCCCAGGTCCCTTTCTGCCTGGTCACTGTCCAGCCACACCATCCCCAGCCTGTAACATTGCAGGGGGTTGTTGTGGCCAAAATGCAGGACTCAGCACTTGGACCTACTAAACTTTATCCCACTGGACTCTGCCCATCCATCCAACCATCCCAGGTCTCTCTGCAGAGCCCTCCTACCATCCAACAGATTAACATGCTCCCAGATTAGTGTCATGTGCATATTTACTAGTGGAAGACTCAATGCCCTCATCCATGTCATCAATAAAAATATTAAACAGAGCTGGTCCCAGCACAGACCCCTGAGGGATACCACTGGTGTCTGGCCCCCAGCTGGATGCAGCACCATTCACCACTCTCTGGGCCTGGCCATCCAGCCAGTTCTGAACCCAGCACAGAGTGCTCTTGTCCAAGCTGAGGGCTGACAGCTTCTCCAGGAATGTGCTGTGGGATACAGTGCCAAAGGCCTTGCTGAAGTCCAAATAGACAACAAACTTCAATTTTTACCTGATCATTGACATGATCAAAGAGTTTTACATATGGAGATGCCTGACAACCAATCAATGGGCAGTCAGAACACCAGTTAGTTGATAGTCTTTCCATTGAGGTGAATGAAAATTATATGTAGTTAATGTGAGTGAATGGTTCACGGGAAAATAAATGTGTGTTCTCAGAAAAAGCAAAAATATGCTAACAGGTGAAAGGAATTTCCCCTGTCCCACCTCTAATCTGCCTGTGAAGGAAACTTCTCCTTGTCTCGCTAGCACTCCATGGCCACAGCTCCAAAACATGTCCCCTTGCCATCTGTCTCCAGGCTGGGTGACGGACTCTGTACTCCTGAACTCCTGGGCAGGGACCAGCACCCATGGCCATCCCAACTTCAGTGGTGGCACAGCCATAGTACGAAACTGAGAAATATGGTAATTTCACCTGATTAGAACAAAATAGAGCATAGGAAAATGACTACACACTAGCATGTTGTAGGAGCCTGCCTGGAGTGTTTGAATGTCCAAATCCTATTGACTTTGGACAGTTGACAGGAACCTCCCCCGGTGCATTTCTATGTTGGAGGACAGCACTTTGCCTTTTGTTTCACTCCCCATCTTCCCCTCATGGCCACACTGTAGGGACCAGAAACTCCCCAGAAAGCAGGAGTCTCATACCAAACCCCAGGCCAAAGCCAGTAGAGTGCAATGGGCTGGTACACGTGGCATAGGGTAGCCTAAGGGAGCTGCACTTTATTCTCCTCAAACCCAGTGTGCTTTCAGCTGTCTTCCCTTCATATCCCAGGCTGTCCCCAGGCACCAGGTGGAGAGTGTGCTGCCACCTGCAAAGCTGGACATTTTGTGATTTTCCCCTGCCTAATTTGCAGGTGTAGGCACTTCACAGAGTGATGCTCAGATGCTCTCACCAACCCTTTGCTCCCTCACAGAGGAGAAATCTGTGCAAGGCTGATGACTCCTGGGCTGAGGTTGCAGAGGTGAACCCTGAAGACCTCTGCCCTGCATTTTATGTCAGAGTCGGACAGAGTTGAAATGAGACTAAGTGTTTCCACCCCACACTATCATGACTGGAATTTTGAGCCATTAATTTTTTTTGGAATTAAAAGCTGCTTTTTACATAAGTAATATACAATAAGTCAGTGAATACCAATTAAAAGCATATTTCACAAAATTAGACTTTCAGTTGCCTGTTCTATTGAATATCAGTAGGTAATAAGCTTTCCTCATTTCCCTGAGCACGTAATTTTTCCCTTGAATTCTTGAGTCACTGCTTTGATCACTTCTTGATTGCTTAAAGGCTGTGAGTCAGTAATATTTCCCAGTTTCATTGTCACATCAAAGATCTTTGAGGGGCTTTCTCCATTAGAAGGCAGCCAAGGTTCTTGGTTGACATAGTTCATCACCATGCCAAAGCTATGCTGCACAAATGAAAACAGGGAATAATGCAACACTTTAAGCCATTTGTGTAATCACTTGAATAATATGTATCACCTCCTTAAATGGGCCAGCTGCTACACAGCAATTTTTTTTTCTTGAATTTCTACACTTGAAAATATGGAAGACAAACACAAAACAGGAAAGGTGATTTTTATCCAGACATGCTGATGAGTAGAAGCAAAGGCAGTTGCTTTACTCCATATAAAGACTTTTGCTGTTGCTTTATTCAGGCCTTTATGACATGAACAATTCTGGCATTGAAAAGCCACACATTTTTACAGAAACTTCATTTAATGTGATAGCATGCAAAATAAACAATTTTCTCAGGATTCCGACTTTCAGTTTGGTACAGGAATTCACATCCTACAGTGGCAGTTTTGATCAGCTGAAGCCATTAATGTGGCTCCCCACAGCATGCCAGATCCTGACATCCTTGTTTTACTTTGTCTTTAGTTCCTCTTGGACAAAGCCCAACAGATTTCCAAAGAAGCTGGGTTTGAGAAAAATGAGGGTCCAATTACCATCAAGACTCATCAGAGTTTTCCTTGGCTTGTGGGAAGGGGAAGTCTTTCCCTACCAGCTGCTCTGTCCTGTGAATGCTGTGACACCAAAGCCTCTGGACCTTAATCTTTGTATGTGAAACCCTGCCCAGCTCCACCTGAGCTGCCTGAATCTTCTTTTTCCTGCCTTGGAGAGAGAGTCAGGGTGTGCACAAGCACCCTGTAGGGATGTGTTGGGGTCCCATCTCCCACAGAGACAGAAATGTGTAGGGAAAGAGACTTTGGGATGACCTGAAAGCAAAACCTCTCTCTGAGGAAGGGTGTGAAACTTGTGGCAAATTTCACTTCTTCAAGAGCTGCAAGTATTTCCAGTGTGAACTTCACCACCGTGGTCCCTGAAGCAAATAAATAACAATGGGAAGGCATTTAAAGGGACACTGTCACCTTACAGCTCCTATGTTGAAAACAAACAAATGCCTTTACCGGTGTTACAAATCCCACCTTAACATTATTAAAAGTGAAAGAATTTTTAAAAATCCAATTTACTTGTCACTCTTTCTGCTTTGTTTACTGGTTGTGTTTTCTCACCGTGGACAATAGAAATCAATGAAGTCAGGTTTGCCTGTGCTTGAGTCACTTTCACTTTTAGGTTTTCAGGCTTAGGGTGGAAAGTTCAGGGGAATGGTTATTTCATCAAATACGACTGTTTTCATTTGCAATTAAAAAAATCAATGGCAACGTTTCTATTCAGACATATGTTTGTATAAGTCTGCTTCTGTGAGATTTAAACTTTGGACCAACCTTGGCAGTGTTCTGTGAAAGATGTAGCTAAGTAAAACATAGTGGCAATAAAAGAAATTCTTTCTATTATCATGGCAGATTGGAGACCAATTATGCAGCAGGACCCCATCTTTATAGGTATCGCAAAAGTAAGGGATAAAATATGACCACAGTCCCTGAAACAGGGGGCAGATACATCCCTAACAAGAAAAAAGATAATGAGATTCTAATATTCAGGGCTATGAGCCACGATTTCAGCAGCCCAGGAAACCTCAGCTGCTGCAGATAACATTGCAAAGGTTTCTCTGGAAAGAAATGTGAAAGCAGATAAAGGAGTAACTTTGCAGATATTTACATGAGATTCTCATAAGCACAAGGGGCAGCTTTTGATCAAAGGATATAAATCTGGGTGAATCTAAATGTGGTTTTTTTTTTTTTCCTTCACTGGAGTTCCCTGTTCTGTGCTACTTCAGGAGGGCTCAGTTTAAGTCCTTATAATGGTATGCAAAACTTGCAAAATGTATCCCAGCTGGGGCATGCTCTCTAGCTAAGGCTTCCTTCTTGCTCCAGCAGGACTTCATTTCAGGGAGCTGCTGGGAGAGTGAAACACAGAAGAGCAAGTGCTGTTTGCATTCTGAGAAGTAGCCCCAGCCTTCTGCTTCCACCCATGTCAGAAAGGATTTCAGGATTGGGCCTAAGGCTTCTGGCCCTGAACCTAAATTTCAGTAAGTGTACATGATTTGAATAATTAAGAATTGATCTATTTATTAAAAAAAATGTATAGTCAAAACAAAGAATTTGCAATCTAAAGTACTTTTTCATTCATAACATTTTAGTGGAAGCGACATCAATTCCAGGGAATAGGTTTTGTGGTTTCATATTGGCTGGGATGTACCCCATGTGTGGCAGAGTGTCCCTGGGGACCTGAAAGTCTCACCCTTCTTCCTTGCTGAAGTGAGAAGTGGTTGGACACAAAAGTCTCTACCCAGCATGATGAGGCACTGCTGGTCAGTAATTCACACGTATGGGCTGCCCATTTGTGCTGCATCTGGCATACACTGCATAATTCTGCAAAAGGCAAAATAGCAGAGGTAGTTGTTAAGGGACAGATTCTTCTTTTACTTAGAGAAGTAATGAAACTCCTAAATCGAGGCTGAAAACAATAGAAAATGGTAGCCCTAAGTTTCAAATGCAAAGCATTGGGAGATGCCTGTGCCAGAGTCCTTTATTCCCCTTCTGTACCGAGTGCTAAAGGTCTCACCTAAAAGGAGCTGCTTTTTGTTTAAAAATGCTGAGAGTACAGATTTCATCGAGTGAACACCACTTCATCAAGGAGCTGTCTGCATGCCTTTCAGTCACTGCTCCTCCTGACAAGCTCATGTTCTTACAGGCAGCATCTAATTGCTATAAATACCTGCAATGTATCATTCACTTCTCCTCCTTAACATAAAACTTTGGCTTTAGAGGAAAATTGAATCTGTTATTCCTGATGTTTCTTAGCCTCTTGCTGTTGCTAGATGATACCAGGCAGGGTGGCAGGAGGAGGAGATCAGGTTGCTTCCAGGTAAACTGGCAAATGCTTCTGCAGACCCGGCAGGGGCCACCAGGTCCCCTCTAAGGCTATAGGTATCATGGGCAGGGAATTCCCAGACAGTGAACCCTCTTGTACTGGCAGACTGGGAGTTGTTTTTAAAGGGGGGAGAAATGGGGGATAAGAAAAGAAGACCTTGTAGAAAATTCCAGTCTCTATTCATAAGGCTTGTGCTAAAAATGACCTCATGTGTTTCATAGCGGAGCAAACAGAGTTGAAGAATGCGGTCTTGTGGCCAAGAGGAGGGTGTTTCAGTGACCACTTAGGAATATTTGAATCACACAGTGGCTTATTTTGCTGTTCTTTCTTATTCCTGACAGAACAGTGTTTAGAGAGGCTCTTTGAGTGGGATGAAGACACTGTTTTAGTATGGATAGTTCAGCTACACTCTTCCAGTTGTACACAGCTTTGCAGAGGGAGGGACCAGATTTTTTGCCTTCTAAGACATCTCATAATCCATTTGTGTCTGTCTGTCACAGATTCGATCCTTTGAGCTATGATCCTAAAAGCCCTCAGGGGCCGAACTTCGTGGGAATGAAGCATTTAACACAGGGTCTTCTGCAATCAATACTTCAATACTAGAAATGTTTTAAAAATACTTTTATTTCCTTAAAGGAGAAAAGAATGAGTAGAGATGAAATCTACTCACCCCTGACTTTATTGCTATTATAAGCAGTTTCTACAAAGTTTAGAGTGACATTCCGGCCCCCATCCAAAACTCTCCAAGGGAAAAAGGCCTCTTGGTTCTTACAGGCAATTTCAGGCTCTGAGACATGGGATGACCACTTGCTCGGCTTATAAATCCAGAGATCCCAAACCTGTGTCAACAGTGGTATGCTGAGAACATGACAAATATAGCTTTTGACCATGACATATCATTAGCTGCTCAGTCCTTAGGAATGTTTCCAACTGCAGTATTTTTGACTTTTTCCTTACTTGCAGCTTTGCAGATATCTGCACCAGGATGGAGGTTGGCGGGAATTGCAAACTCCACCTCCTGTAACAAAACCTCTCGCAACTGCCTGCTCCTGGCTCTTTGTCTGCTTTTTGGAGAGGCCCTACTCTCCTGTGTAGACACAAGAGATTTCAGCTGAAACACAGGTCTCCCCTTTGCTGCCTACCCCCTCTTCCCGAGACTTAAGAGGAAATCGAATGCTGCAATATAAGCACGCAGGTTACACTTGTATTTAGTTCAATGGCTTCTTCTTTCTAACAGTTTACTTTGTCTCTTCTAATTCAAGCATGTCAGTAGCAAGTATCATATCTGTGACATCGATAATAAAAATCCCATTGTAAATGCCGGGGTGTCATTTTCCATTCTGCCTAAACAATCCCGAGCTTTGTACTTTCTGGAGTGGCCCCTGTCTTTCACAGGTGACATTTGCAGATGGGGATCCGCATGTGTGAGGCACGCAGCTAAGCGTCTCATTTCCATGTGGACGGGCTGGCATAAGCGCACTTTGTGTCAACCAAGAGGCCAGTCTGCAGCAGGTGGAAATTTGACCATACTGGATTTACCGTGAGGGAGCAGGGCCTTCTCCCTCCTCAGGAGTGCCAGGCAATGGAGGAGCACTGCGCGGTACCCAGCATTTTCACACGCAACACCATGCTCTTTGTTTAGAGGGGAAAATCAGGAAAACTATCCACAGGCTTGTGTGCTTTGACTCTGAAATGTTTTCATTGACATGCGTTGGCCCTAGGGAAGTTGACACCTGACTTGTGTGGAAAGCAGCCAGTGTTGGCACTTCCAGAGCTCTAGAGCAGCTGGACCACTCCACAGGGTCTCAGAGATGTGGAAGATGCAGCTTCCAGCTGGACAGGGCTCATTTGGAAAGAACCAACACCTTTTCTGCATCACCACCATGGCAGCTTCTGTGGTTCTGTCAGTGCTGCAGTGGCAACGCAGAAAAGAATGTGCTCCCTTCTCAGAAGAAAAAGAAGTGAATAATTTTCAAAAAATTTGACCCTTGGGAAAGCTTAGTTTAGGGAGTAGGGTGTCAAAATTGTGGGTTTTTTTGTGATCTTAATCTTAGAATTACATCATCATTTATATACTCTCCTAAATCACACCAATTACTCTAAATATGTACAGACATATACCAAAGTAGCTAAAAAGGAACAATTACAATACTGTTTGGCATGGTTACAGAATCTGTGAAAAAGACATCTTTTATGTGTAACACAATTTGTCCAGAATTAATGAAAATATCCAGGACTGTTTTTATGAAGTAATTTGTCACATTAAACTAAAAAAACCTAAGGTTATGTTGGACATGAAAAGAAACTCCCTGAAGGTCAAAGCAATTAAACATTGAAACAACCCATCAACCCAGGGGTCACCGAGGCCTCATCTAATGAGAACGTTCAAACGAGAGGAAATCCTGCAATCGTCTCTACTCATTTCTTCGCCAGGTTAAATAGCCATTTGAAGTCTTGGCACAGCATAGCCAATGGAAAAATTCCCATGGGCTTGATTGGGACTGTGGTTTTTTTTTCCCCCTCCCATGGATTTTAATCAAACCTTTGTATTTCAATCAGATCTGGAATAGTTTGCGTCTTCTATGAATTCCTGTAAACCAAAAGACATGCAAGGAACTTCAGTAGTTTTTTCTTTCTTCTTCTGTATAAATAGTAAAAGCTAAAATTTGGATGTTGCAAATAGATTCAGATTTAGTGTTTCTGAGGGAATCTGTGTGTGTGTGTATTCACAATCAAAAAAGAACTACTGCAGAAAACTTCTTTAGAAGAGAACAGTCCAGCAGAAGAATAGTGTTTATACTGATCTGGAAAGCTTATAGTGTGACTTCAGCATTCAGTCAAATATTTTCATACTTTGGTAATCTTGATAATAAAAAGGACTCACCACTAACAAACAGAATTTATGTGTTGCCCTAACCTCCTGGAATTAGATATAAGAAGACATAAATACCTCTCCTTTAAAACTGGTTTCAAAAAAGGCCAGGTAAGCTCATACAGATCTGTGGAAAGGACTATGTGGGTCAAGTGCTACCAACTTCTTTGTGAGCCTCACGTTGACAAACTGTTTTATACCTGGTAATGATAGCACAGCACAGAGCAGTTTCTTGATGCTTCCTCCCTTTTGTGCTTTACTGCTTTGGTGTTGTGATTAACATTGTTTCCTCTTGTTTTCCACTTTTCCTTCTTATTCTTCTTGGTGTATGAATATATGAGGAGTATAGGTCACTCGCTTATCAGTATTATGATCTATAAGCTATAATTTCCATAGGCAAATCCCTGCCTTGGAACATGTTCTTTTACTATAAACTGACAAAGCCAAGTAAAAAGGAACCAACATATTTGTCAAATATTTATGCATTTGATATATTTTTTATATAAGACAGAAGGATAAAAGACAAAATAAATGCTTTGGACTGTGTACCATAATCTGTCCATGTACATAGATCCAGGGGATTCTGTGCAGGGACCAGGAACAGAACCAGTGCAAGTTTGGAGTTCATTAGGTGGTGATGCAACATGTGATAGCTTTTCATTTGTAGCAGCTGAAGTTGTTATCCAGTTAGATTAGGAACATGCATTGCTTATGAGACAAAATTTGGTATTTTGTGCTTTTTGGATAAGTGGGATATAACAGAAATACAATTCTACACTTGACTGCTCATCAACTTTTAGTTCAGATGAAACAAAAATGGTATTTTGTAGTGTGGAGATGGTGTTGCAAGTAAAGACTCCAGCAATCACTGATGCTGATGTTTTATAAGTGATCACCATATACAAATGAGAAATGTCTCAAAACACACTTCATAATGATTTATCCACAACTTCACTAATTATCCACTGTTAAATACTGATATCAGTGCTCTAACCATGTCAGACATAATTTGTGTCTTGGTTTCCTTCCACAGTTGTTAAGTTTGAGGGTTCATTTAATGTGCTTTCGCTGGCAGAACAACAGGCACATGGAGCTGGCAGTGATGAAATGTAGTGGTACAGGACATGGAAGTACGTTTAGGAAAGGGCAAGTTCAAAATCTACTTCCCCACTGTCAGAAGCTCCACAGAAAATCTGTTTGAGACACTGATTTTCATAAAGGAATTAGGATTTAGACATGCCACAATCATTAATAGAGTCAATGCATAAAACAGCTCAGCAGAGTTTTATGTCTGAGGGAATTTTTTTATGTCCTGTCGCTTCCTTTACATAGTGTAGGCACATGGCTCAGCCAGGTCTCAGGCACCGTCTGCAGAGGAAGGAAGAAGCTGAGGTGTTTCTGAAAAATTGTTCAGCTTTAAAATGAATGTTTAATGTTTTTCTTTTTAGGAAAAAAATCCTTCAAAAAATAATAAATCAGAAAGTTATGACCAAATTAAAACCCAGCATTTTGAACATTGCTAAAAAAATATTATAAAATATATTAACCAAAAGTTTGCAGAAAATAGGGAAATTCTGAACTTGTGTTCACTCTGCCAGGCAAGTTCACAGCCCTGTGGAGCAGGGCAGTGCAGAGCAGGGGTACCCAGTGCATGGCAGGAGCCACAGGGTACTGTGGGAACGGGAGCATTGCATTGGCAAAAGGGGTTCTGCCCAACAACAAAAAAAAGACACTCAGGGAATGTTTCTTTCCCCCAATAACTGTTCTATGCCCCACATATTGCTTCTTCAAAGCCTGCATTCAGAGCTGGCAGCAGCACCTTCCTGTCGTCTCTCCCTTCACTGTCTGCAAAGGAATACATTTTCCTCTGAGATGGTACTTATTGTCTGCTTCTCCTGGAGGAAAATATATGCACTTTTAGGGCATGATTCCTCTTATCTACTATTGCTTGAAGAGAAGGATTACTTTTTTGGTTAGATAAGTCACACCCCAAAGGCTTTATGGAGATCTGTGTTTTCTGTGCTTATATTGACCCATAAGATTTTTCTCCTTTTCTTCCTTCCATCATTTTCCTTCTTCTTTTATTAGGCTGTAAAGCCATACAATCTGAAAGGACAAGTTTTAGATTTAATTTTTGGTGTTTGTTCTTCTCCAAATTAAATGATTTCATGATTGTAAATGAACACAGAACAATGGCTGACTGAAACCTGGTCCAGGTTCTGTGACCAGGTGCTGGTTCTGAGTGAACCAGAGATGAGGAGATGCCTCATGAACTCAGACTCATCCACACAGTCCCAGAGGGAAGTTTCATGTTCTGGCTTTCATCTTCAGTGGTTGGCTATGGAAATAGATGTGTGTTTTCACAGCTTCTACCCCACTGGCACAGCCCAGTTTCTTCCAGCTCCTGCCTTTTTTACACTTGGTTGATAAAGTTGTAAAGCATATTGAATTTTACGCTTTTACAAACTGTATTCATAGATGGAGCTAATAACAATCTTAGAACGAGGCAAAACAGGAGTGAAAGCCATGCAGATAATGGCAGACAACAGGGAGTAGTGGGCACTGATCTCTCAGGGATTTCCAGGAGTAACTGGGGAATCTGCCTCGTTTTGAAACTCTCCCTCCTCCAGTCACTAAATAGAGGAAGGATAATGAGCTTTTGTAATAGGCATGGGACTGCTAATAAAAGCTTGTCTTGCTGACATCCCTTTATTGAAATTATTACGTGTTCCTTTTCATGTTGAAGCAAGATTAAAACAACCCTAGGATATTACTGTTTTATTGGAGCCAGAAATCTACACAGTGCTAGAAGAGACAAAAATCTAACCCAAATTCATACCTACAAGTTGGAGGTGAAGATTTAATCATCTTTTCCAACAGACACCATCAGACAAAGTGATCTTTTAAGAAGAGGCTGACTTTTTGTTGACAGAGATGGACAGAGATATTGAATGATCTCAGTGCCAAAACTAAAAGAAAAATGTAGCTGGATCAGCAAAATGTCATGGTTAATAGCATCAAAAGCAACCAAAATAATTAAAAAGCAATAGGTCAGTCTCACATTGCCACACTGTGAAGACTGTAATAAATAATAAAAAATTCAAACCAATCCAGCCTCAGTATTATGGAAATCAAACTGGACTTCAGGGAAATTTTTTTGTGATGGTCAGACAGGACCATCTTTCCCTTCAACACCCCCCCCCCCCCCCCCAGTTCTTTTCTGAGCTCTTAAACAAGGGAGGTTAAAGAGAAGGTGATAATTCAAGATGATTAGGAGACAATGGCAATTTACTTACGATAACTGAATAATAGCAACACAATTCAAAACAGAAAAAACAGAATCATAAACAAGATGTAGGATTACCCAGGTTGAAATAAAAGGATCAAACACTTACAGAGGCATTGATTGCACTTGGAAATCCAGATCATGTAAAACTTTTGCATGAACTTAATTTATTCCCATTAGCTTGGAGAATGTCAATGGAGAAACTCCAGCACCTCCAATTATGTGTGTGCCTAGATGGTTGTAGCACCAGACTGTAGGGTGAATATGACCAACATAAGTTGAAATAATCAGCTAAAAGTTAGTCAGAGAAGAGAGATGGGATATGCAAATAGTTAAAAGGCAACAGGAAATGGCAGCAAAAATTTCTGCAGAAGATTGAAAAAGGAGTTTTGCTGTGTAACAAAAAGAGATCTTGATCAACTTGAAATAACTTAGTAGGACTGGAAGGCTACCTAGGCTTTTGCTTTCTAACACTGTCAAACATTTGAGTGCGTTGTCTCTAATTATATTTTATAAAACTAAATCGACGTTTGCTTTTGATTTATTTTTTCCCTTATTCAGCTCCAGGGACACAGAAATACAAGTATCCCATGAAGATGAAATATTGAGTCACTGAAGTTACTGACTTGCCTTCCCAGCTGCTTGTCCTATGGGCTGGAGCCATTGTTGGGGTGATGTGTGCTGCCTCAACAATGTGCCCTGCCTCCTGTGGTCCCCCAAGCCAGGTGGGCCTCTCTGGCCATTTTGCTGTCCACAGTTAATTTTACAAGGTTAGGTGAAGCAGCAAATCAAAATACAGAAAAAAACCTCATTCTGTACATCCTTACTCATGTAAGGAGATTGTACCTTACAGCCAGTCTTATCAACAAAGCAGGTATGAAAGAAAAAAAGAGATGCATTTTCACATCCACCTGAGCTTCTCCCACTAAAGACTGTCCGAGAAAAGTATATCAAAATCCCTTCTGATCCAGCTGGCTCATTAATCAGTTCTTTTCTTGACAAATTCACCATTAGCCGAATGATCCATTTCAAGATTGGTGCATAAATCCAGTTTAACCATTTGTCAGTAGAATGGAGGAGTTCAAAATCTCTTCACCAAAATCATGAGTTATACCACTATTAGTTTTGAATTAAAGTTTAAACAGGGTAGAATGCAGAAAGACATAGGACCAGATTTCATGTCTGTTGCAATGGCATCCATTCCAGTTATTCCACTGAATTCAGTTGAATTCCAAACAATTAATGATTTATGTTGAAGCTGAATTTGATTAATAAATCTGTTGGTAGACAGCACAGCATATTATCCTTACTTGCACCTTGCACACTGTTTTCAGCTGTAGATCTCAAAGTGCACTGGACACTGAAGATCCTAGTTGCGACCTTGATGCCAGCAAATCCATAAAATACCAAGACTCATACAGAGGTTTTTATGGTATTAGTAGGAATATGTAGGTCTCAAACTGCAAGGGACAGCTTTCATAGCAAACACAGTGGGTCAAGTTCACTGCTGGTGATTGCTGGTGTTGACCATGGTAAAAATGTCAGCACAGATAAGACCTGAGATTGGAGCAAGTGGTTCAAGAGTTACTGAATGCTGATTCCATACTGATTCTGAATCAGAGAATCCTGTGAAACTGAAACTAATAGCTACCAGTGCAAGAGGATAATGCACAGATATCAATTAACCAAAACATTCCCTTCACCAGCATCTTTCTGTGTTATAACCTTTAAAAGCCCAGCGGAGGAGAAGTGTGTTGTTAGCATGAAAACATCTGGAGAGGTCATGATTCTGCTCTTCTGCGCACATCCCTCACATCCCTTGGTCCTGCAGGCTTCTGTAAGTTGCTAACTTAAACAACTTCCTTTGGTACCTCAGTAACGACTTCCTGCTTTTGTCTATCCATCCAGTTTACAGCTGCTGCAGAACTTTCACTGGACTTTAGATTTTGTTCAGCTGCAATTTTCTAAAAAAAAAAAAAAAAAAAAAAAAAATCCCAGAAAAATTGATTCATAGGGAAATACCTCCACACCTTTTACCCCAGTCTAGCAATCTTATCCACAAATCAATTCTGCTAACCTGTGATTGCATTTTATTTAAAGAAAAATGATTAGTTGGAGTTTTGATTCAGAGTAGAGTACAAGATATGTACAAGATATGATAAGTCTTGCCAATAAACATCAATTAATGTTGCAACTACATAAACAGAATTAGAAAAGAGTGGTACCACTGCTCCAGTTTATATCAAAACATATGTAACAAGATACAATCATCCTCAAAAAAGGTGTTCCTTTTTTTTTTTCTTTCAGAAAATGGTTTCAGAAAAGGTGCTTGCTGCAAGCAAAGCTAATAAGTTGCTCTGTAGGCACTGAGATTTACAAAAATTGATTTCCTATTGCACTGTGTCTTCTGACTGGATCCTATGGTGTCTAGTCTTAAGGAATGAACAGAGTGTGTATGTGGGGGTTGGGGTGCTTTTCCCTCTCAATACCTTCTGTGGCATCTCTTGGTGGGCACAAGCAGCCTGTAGCTGCCTTCTCAGAGGGGGCACTGGAAAGGCTTGTCTCTTCTGCCACTTGCTCCTCTGCATGAAACATTAGGAAGATGAACCGCTTTGAACATTGTGCACTTCTGTTGGGTTAAGCTGAAAGTGCTCATGAGTTCAGGAGGAAGGTGGGGTACAGGGGCAGTGGTACCTCTGTCTTTTACACCCACAAGAACACAATTTGTGCAAAACCTTCATGACCATTCACGCCCTTTTTTTCTTAAGAAAGATGGATTCAAAAATTCCCATTGACTTTGCAGATGTCTAAGCCAGGATTGTTGCTAGATATCCCCATGGGGTCAGCTGGGTTGATCCTAGAATTACACTGAGAGTCATGCTAAATGTGTTGAGCATCATATTATGGGCATCTTACACAGGGTATTATCCTTGTGATATATAATGGGTATTTCCAGGCTGTACAGGACAAACATGCAGGGCATTGCAGGGACACAAAGGATAGTGGAGCTGAGGAGGTGGGATGCATAAACCTGGTGATCATCCCAGATGTAGTTTTCAATGTCACATCCAGATGACATAAGGACCAGGGAGAAAAGAATCCCTCTGAATCAGCAGACAGAGGAAAAGCACGCTGCTCAATGGGTTAAGGAATAGGCGAGTAGGAGCCCGGCCCCGAGGGTGGTGAATGAATGAGCTTCCTCCCCCTCTCCTTTCCAGCAGTGATCAGGATTCCTTTCCCAGCCTGCCCCCGGGATTCCTTCGGCAGAGGGAAAAGGGAGAAAAGCCAGCCTTTTCTCTTCACAGTGCGCAGCAGGAGCGCGGAGCAGCGCTCTCCGCCCGCGCTTCCCCTCCGCACCCCTGCGCTGGCTTCTGGGTGCTGCAGACAGAAGTTGAGAGTTGCTCTTACGAAATGCAAATACATTTGCGGGACTTTTCCTTCCATTGAGGGCAAAGAACCCAATTGAGGAAAGGCACACGACTGAGATTTAATGTTTAGCACGGTCTGTTCAAACAGAAAGATGAATTGAGACCCCTTTGAAATTGTGGTCCTTATCATTCTTAGAGTAGAATAAATAAGGTGACTGCAGCTAATATTACTTTTCTAACCCTGTCACCTGGGGGTTTCAGCATATTTTGTGAACGTTCCACACTCACCTCTCTTAGAACCCATCTTTGAAGATGGCAAGTATTACTTCGTTCATTTTGGAGGGAGGAACTCTAAATGCTGATTAAAGGTTTTTCCCAATTACTTCAGGAAACCTGTAGCAGAGAGAGGAAGCAGAATAATTTGAAAAATTATTCTGTCCTTTCACATTTGTATCATTGTTTCCTTTTAATTCAAATAACTTCAGAGATTTGTGTTGCAACAGACATTTTCTAGGGCACTTTCTAACATTGTGAGTCCACTGAAATGTACCAAACCCACTGGAGTCAAGAGACCATCCTTAGACTAAGTTGCTGTGTGAACTTGTCCTAATTTGGCTTATGATCAAAAGCCCAAAATGACACTGGGCCCAAGAGATTGTAAGCATTAATCTTGACTTAGAACTATTTAGAATCATTGGCCAAGCCAACAGAAGGTATGTCTCTGTAAATTTAATTCAACTTAAAAACATTATCTTCTTCACATCATTTAAAATATCCTTTAAAATTTTTGGGGGAAGAAGAGGTCTTAGCACAGTGGACATAGCTGGAAATGCATTTCTCTCTGTGTATTCTGTCTTCTTTGTCAGTAAATCCTAGTGTGGTGCACGAGTGATGAAAAAGCAGACCAAGGTTTTAATTTTTTTTTTTTTTTCAGTTGAGGATGATTAGCAGTGTGGCATGCTGGCCAACAGCCAGCCATACCAGTCATGCTTTGCTGGTTGCATGTGTATCCACTGATAGACAGTGCTTTGAAACAAATTAGAGGGCTCAGTATGAGCAGAGTCACAGATTTGGTCTTTGGAGCCAATGGTGGAAGCAACTGTATGCGAGCATTTGTGACTTCCTCAAGAGTTTTCAGTGCTGTTGTAAACACTTCCAATTTAAACCTAGGTCATAGACCAATATCTTCTTAGAGGCATACCCATGTCTTATCTGGAGATGCATTTGTGTCCCTTAGCCACATGTTTACAAGAGTCCATTTTGAGTCAAAATGTTCCAAAAGACAATCATGCATATGCTTCTGCCTGTCAGCTGGAAACCAATCTTCTCCCTGTTCTACTCTCCTCTTTCCATAACATATTCTGGATAAAATTAGCACTAATGTTTCTGGGGAAAAAAGGAAGAAAAAGGGTAAAAATAATAATCTGGGTAATAACTGGGTGGTAGTTTCTCCTGCTGCAGTCATTTCAATGTGATCAAGCTCAGCTTGATATCTCTTTATCTTCAGCTGGTTCACTGAAGAAGCAGGTGTTACCAGACTTTCAGAAAGCTGATTTGGGACTGCTGAGATGCCTTTTTACCTCCATGTGGGAGACCCTCATGTCAGGCATGTGACGCTACTGGTCAACATGCAACCATGTGTGATCTGAGGGACCCAAGTGCTGGAGGATGGTGCCATGTCTCACTTTCTGTTCTGCTCATTGCTCCAGCAAACAGGATCACTGTGGGGAGCAGAGGAAAAGAGACCCTGGCACTGACCTGCAGGTGTGGAAGGAAGGAAGTAACTGCAGGGAATACATTCCCAGAATGTCTGGTTTGGCATGTCTGGTTGTATGGGTGCAGCTTCATGGAAGATGAGACAGTTGCACCTGTTTATGCCAGAGATACTTTTGGAATAAATGACACGAAGCAAATCTCAGAGAAGCAGAGACCTAGAGACAGAATTATAGATACTACTGAATCCCCAATGTATTTTTAAACTTCATTTTAAAGGGAAAACAATAGGAAAAAAGCCTCAAAGGCACATATTTAAGTGTTAGTTTCAAAGTAATACCTCCTTAGAGATCTGACTTTATCACTACTGAAAGGAGAAAGCAGAAAATGGAATTGTTTTTGTTGTTCTATCATGTTTATGACATGACAAAAATGTGGAGTTCTTCTGCCTTTTGCTTTTCACCTTGTTGAACTGCTGTCAGACTTCTGTAAATCGTTTGCACCATAAACAAGCTTTGTGAGTGAAAGGGCAGGTGCTGAGAAAAGCCAAAGGCAGAGATTTTATATTGAATTTTTTCTTAAAGAGATAACTGACTTCAGCATGGACCAGCTTCACCTAGATCTGGGAAGAAAAGCCAAGCATCATTGATGGCAACAGCATAATGAAGCTCAAGCAACAGAAAATGGGCTAAGACTCTGAATGTGTTGCTTTTATTTCTAGGCAAAGAGTAAGGTAATTGCAGCTGAGAGGATTTGGTTTTGAGCAAGAGCTACTGCCTTATTTCTCCTTAGCATTTCAGCCACAGATGTGGGAAGACTGACATCCCTTATGCAGGAGTACTACCTGGAAACTGCCTGCTGTTGTGAAGCCCTGACTGTTACTAATTGCAATGTAATTGTAATTAGTTTGGAGGACTATCTGTCCACGCACACCAGTGATGGGATATGAAGACAGGAAGAGAAGAGGATGCATTTTGCTTGCACATGTGGCTGTTGCAGTGCCAGGATCCAGCACAGCAGGCAGTTCTGCTCCTTTGGCAGAGAGCCATCACACAAGAAAAAGGCATCAGCGTGGTTCAGAGCATGGCAATGACAGGCTGGGATAACCTGGTCCCATGGGGACTGCTGCTTGTTTCAGTGCAAAGTGAGAGGCTAGGCAGGGGAATGTTTTATCTTTCTAGGTCTTGCTGTACAAAAGCACAGGAAAGAGGCTGGAGAGGTAGGGCCACACAAATAAATGTATCTTCAGCTCACTGAAGATTGCGTAAGTTGGGTTTGTTCCCACAGTGTCCTCTTTGCAAGTATGGTACCCCAGACAGACAGAGAATAGTATTTAAGGAGCTTGAGAGCCATTACTTTACATTACATTACATGAATAAACCCAAATCCATCTGCACTGGAGCCCACTAAGTTCTGGCACATCTCATGCAAGTACCTGCAGGCTAAATTCAGCTTGTGCCTCCCAGGGAGAAGTTTGTGTGATTGGTCTTGTTAGTAGTTCAAGGTGAAAAAACCTGTCTGTCTTACAGAAGACAGAAGCTTTGGTTGTTACATCTGGTACCTTTTAGAAAATCACATGACACAGCACAGTGCTAATTACTTTTCATTAAACATCTTTTCTTTTTCTTCCCAATTTTCTGTCATCCTTTCACCACTGCCTCAGTATGGCTACCTGATTTATGTAGCAGGGGGCTTAATGTAACAATGAACTCTTAAAAATATCACAATCTCAGTAACTGACAACAAAAAACACAAATACATGTCTTAGAAATGAATAAAAAAGGCACAGAGCTTGAGTTTAACTGATGCTCTGAAGTCTCAGAGGACTGTGCACTGCTGGGTGCTCTTGGCTGGGTATTTTGCCCATGGAGAGTTTAACACTTTGATACCAGGAATTCTCTCTATAAATCTACTATGAATATGGAACTCAGATGAATTATCTGGTGTTTTTACTTCCTTACTGGGGAAGAAACTGAGGAAGGGCTGGGAGAGGGTCTTCCACCTGAGACAGGTTAATGATAGAAACTTCTGCTGATGGGAAATTCAAATAGAGATCATTAGGGCAAAAAGGTGGATTTGTCCTAGAGAAAACCCATTTTTCCTATCTCATCCAGAAGGGGAGAAAAATATACTAGAGATGTGTGTCTGATCTGAAGTTCACACAATTAAAGGACATAGAGGTTATAGAAGATAGGAATTCTCAGAAGATGCTGGGGAAACACAGGTGAAAGACTGACCAAGCAAGTCCTGCCCACCAGCCAGGATGGCATCTAGCAGGTGGTCTGAAAGATGTCAGGGGCATAGAGAAGACCAAAAGGATCTGGTTGTAGTAGTATGTCTCTTCAAACCAGTGTACAAACTGAGGAGAAAAGAGACCAGAAGAGGAGAGAGGGATCATAAAGATTTATATTCTTTAGGTCTGTACATTGCTGTATCACTGAAAACAAGACAGCATGATTTTGAGACTCCTGACTATTTCATCTCAGATGGCTACCTAGGGCATGTGGCATGAATTCCTTCCTGGAGATGCTTGCTTCTTACCATGGACTGCATATGGAGTCTTGGTAGAAGGAACCTTTCCTTCAATATTCCTAACTTTGGTCTCCAAATAACAAGCTTGTGGTTTTCCTAAGTGAAACTGGCAGTCTGCATCTTATCCCCAGCATGTTTCTTAATTACACTATAGCTGTGAAGATGTAGAGATGCTCCTTGAAGAATGGTCTGAAAATAGAGCTAAGAAAAAAGCAAGGCATTCAGATGCCTTGCTGAAGCAGAGCCTAAGCACTAATTTTTAAAGGCAAGATCCCAAACACCTTTGTCTGAGCCTCAAACTGACTATGAAGTGTGTGATGATCGTGAACAAGAAATAATATTCATTTACGGGGTAAGAAATTAAATTATGATTTGCACTAGAAATCTTTGGATCCCACATGGCTTGAGAATGCTGTGATGGATTGCACTGATATCCACCTCATTCAAACAGGCATCAAAAATGCCATTAAATCCTGTTTCCAGGAGTTGTGGCTCACTCCAAAGGGAGATCTCAGCTCAAGCCTGCGGTCAATTCTGCAGCCACTGGTAGTGCTAAGGAGAGGCTGGCAGGAGATTAGACAGAAATCCACATTCAATAAAACCAAAAGGATTTTGTCTCTGTAAAGGTTTAGAAGAAATGAGCTTAGAGATAACTGTTTGCCTTATGGACACCATTCTTTAACTTTCACTGAGGCAGCAGATGCTGTTATCCTATAGATGTCCAATGAAGCAAATGATAAGCAATAGATGATTTTCCTGGCCAGTTCTGTAGCACATTTAATACTTATTTTAGGATAAACCTTCTATGAAACTTGTATCAACTTCAAGTTAATTTTTAATGGCTTTATGGTTTCTCAGCTACTAATGGTATTTCTTTGGAAGCCTTCAAAACCATCCCAAACCTCCACTTTCAGACTTTCATTTAATTGTCTGTCTAAGAGATTGTAATGTTGAAGATGAAGTCCCACAGCTTCAATCTTCTTGATCCTTCTTTGACTTAGGTTGATATTTGGATTTTTCCATCTCACCTGTATGCAACTGAGTTACAAGGATTTTCTTTTAGAATCAATATATTTGATAATTTTCTACATGGCTTAAAACTCAGAAATTAATTGATAACATAGTCTTTTTAAAGCCAAGTTAAAGATTAAAAGTTAGAAAGTTTCTTAGTGAGCAATAGAGTAATTCTTAAAATGTTTTTTGTTTCCTTGCCTTCTTCTCTTGTCTCTCCTTCTCCTAGACATGATGTGCTGAACCCTTCACAGAAAAATATCACACCATTGACTAGGTGTTTTCAAGTATTTTTTTTCTCAGAGATTTTTTTGGGACTTCCATTTGAAAGTTGATCTGAAAATTTTATTTTGATTTAGAAATGCTGAACTGACTTTCTGAAAATCCCCTTTTATCATTACAGAGACATTATTAGTTAATAATCTTTTTAAAAGACATTTCTTCCTCCAAAACTCTGATACTCTGCATTACTTTCAGGAACAGGTTTCATGCCCCCTTCACTGTTAGAATTTTACCTTCTTTGAAGGATGGACAGATTGAAAGATTGGCAATAAACAGTATTTGGTGATTTTTTGTTTTCCCTTTTGGGATTACCTGTGAACAAAGCTCTCAGAAATGAAAAGAAGTAATTATTACTGGTCACCAGGCTACGTGGCACCACATTTCATGGGGCCACCAGCACAAATCAGCGGCTGCTCTACAGCATACTTCTAACTGGAACATTGGGTGGTTCCCCCAGATGGATAGTACAGCTGAGGTCACTCATCACTGAGGGTGTTTGGTGTGGAGGAACCAGGCAAGGCTGCTCTGAGTGTTCCCGTCACAAATCTGTATATATGCTGAACTTCTTGAACTTCTCCTCTTGCTGCTGCCTATGGTTGTGACGGGACAGACCATGGAAACTTTGTGTGAGCTGTTTCTTTGTGAAGGGCAAGATGTTGACACAGTGAAGCAGCATTCACACAGTAGAGCATACAGCGGTTTTCATGTGGGGAGCATTTCCTGAGACACAGAAAGCAGCTGGACATAGCTGATTGATTTACGGCAGACGTGGACTGACAAGATGAAATTCTGTGGCTGCTGCTTCTTGGTGAAGTCAGAGAAAATAATGGGGTGAGGTTAATTCATATCATCCCACAAAACCAGAATAGGAGTCCCAGGATTTTCAAGCGAAGCAAGAGGCCTTCGTGGCATTGTCTGGTGTGCAGAGCTTGCCCTGAATCTCTTCCCACAACAACTGTCTGAAGAAATGGATGCAGCAAGGTATTGGCACTTGCTTTCATATTTGGGATTTATATTTGAGATCAGCTAATTCATGATTAGCTGTATTTTAGGTGCCTCTCTGCTGTCAGGGAGAATTTCGGACCACATGTACTAGCAGTCTTTGAGGAGGAGAAGGCATTGAAAGCAAGACAGCACTGTTGGCAGCGCTAACTTGGCCAGTGACATATTTATGCTTTAGATGATATATCCTGCATGTTTACTAGGTTTAGGCAGAATATTTTTACTTGGCATTGTCTCTGCACACTGTAAGTTATTGATTTGCAGGTCTGGTACAGGTAAGCAGAACTTGTCTGCCCCCACCACTGTGGGTATGAGAGGGAAGGAAGCAAAGGGCTCCTTGCAAGTCAGTGTAAACACCATGTGATGCATTAAGGTGAGACCTACATAGTTTGAACTGATTTAATCAATTTTTAATCAGCTTTTACTACACAACAGCAATTTATTACAGGGGTTATGTGATTATAGACTTACTGAGATTTTACTTGTTGTCTTACCATAGTTTTTATGGGCATATGATGATTTTAGGTTTTAATTTTTTTTTTTAGGTGCTAGTGACATTTTCCAGCTTTGCTAAATGCATATCTGTACAATGTCCCTGTTACTCTTGTCTTGGTAGAAGAGAACATTGCTAAAGGCTGTCCCATTTATTAACCAAATATTCAAATCAGGGAAAAAATAATTTAACATGCATTACAGACTTTTTATAAATGCAGAGTAAGTGACGTTTCACAAACGCTCTGCAAATACATGCACCTGTAGCCACATGTGCTTGCATAACATATTCAGTGCTATAAAAGGACAGGAAGCTCTAAGCCCTGAGCATCTCCAAAGTGCATTTGTTCCTGCAAAAGTTGCCAGGCTGGCAAGGCTTCTACAGTGGTGGAATCAACCCTAGCTGCCAGAGTTGTCTCCAGAAGTTCCTGTTTTTTCCACCTCTGCTACTGAACAGAAGGAGATTCTGCACCCACAGGGAGCAGGACAAAAATGATTTTGTGTGCTCAGAGACAGCTTCTGAGGTTTTGTCAATTGGACAGCTTATTGGTGACTTGATAACTCTTGGGACAGCACCAATGTGGTCCTGGCACAAGGAAACTGCCCAGAGGTTTCATTAACATCCTGCTGATACCAAATGGGCACAGAGAATTGTAAGTCTAACTAAGGCAAAGCAGTAAAACTGAAGGAAAAATGGAGTTTCTCAAAGATGTGGATGCTTCTGTAGGTCATGCCATAATTGCAGCACCAGTGGCACTCACATCACAGTACCTTGAATCTGGCTAAGCTGCTCAGGGACTGGCACAGATAGGAGCAGGGTGAAGGGGCCACAAGGCAGAAAGTAGCATGGGGTGTGTGTACGGAGAACTACAGGTGTGATTGTTAAGGACTTTATTGACTGCACTCTGATAACATAATATGATAATGACACTCTCTGAGATTTGCCCACAGTTTTGCATGTATACTCTTCCTTGCCCAGAAGCAAACCCTCTGGTTTGGGTACAACTATCTCCTCCCTCCACCCTCCACAGCATGCTTAAAAGTTTTGAGAGGAGGTTCAGGCCTCATTGCATGCCACAACACTTGATACTTCCATTTCAAAATGAACTTTACAAAGGGACCAATCTAATCTACCTAAACCATAAAGCTCTCCACTGCCTAAGGAGAGTGTCAATAGGAGGATGGCACAGTATGTCTGAGGACAGTTTGGCGCAATCTTGCAATTCAGGACGTTATCTATTCCAGGCTTCCCTTGTGCTAGTCTAGATACAGGCAAAAGATGCCGCAGGCTGTTGTGAGCAGAAAGGTTATCCTGGCTTTGCTGCTTGCTTTGCCTGTGTCACAGCCTGAGAGAAGCCAGCAGGATGCTGCTGAGACTGAGATCAAATAGAGATGGCCACGGCAGGGGACAGCAGCAGCCAGCCCAGCTCTGCAGATCTTCCCCCAGGCTCCTTGTCCCAGCTCCATCCCTTTTTCCTTCCCTCCTAGTCCTGGGGCAAGAGATGCCCCAGATGTTCTCTGCCTGGTAGGGAAACCCCATGTGTCAGTGGCACTGTGACCCTTTGGGCTGGCATTGGCTCTGGGTTTCTCTACACTTGGCTGGGCAGAAGGCTCCCAAAACCATCCTGGAAATAACCCCCAAACAAACAAATTTACCTTGCTGGTCAGCACTGCATTTTTTATCTTCTGTTTCTCTGTTCACTGCTATGAGGAACTAAAACATGAATTAGTCTTGTAAGCCAGCATTAATGTGAACCCCATCATCTGTTTCAGTCACTCAGACTACTAGGGTTTTAGAGTGATTCTTGTGTCAGAGAGGAGAAAGTTACACAACAGACACTAGAGAATCACTTTAAAAACCTCCACAATCCTGCACTGAAATCCCATCCAGTAAGGGAGAGAACCAGCCCTCGGCTGGCTGAGATGCAGTCACATGAGTGTCCAAAACAATGAACACACAGTGTCGACAGCTGAGGCCATTGAACTTTATGTCACTTCCCAACTGCAGCATTTCTCATAATTTATGGTTATACTCGCCTTTCAACCTTTAAAACCTTTTCCCAAGTATTTGCAGCATTCTCACATAAATATTGCTACAATAAGTAACATCAACATTTAGTAGCTGTTTTTCAAGAATAACCGTGTGACACTATTATGGCATTCCATTAAACCAGCTGCAATGTGGGGAAGGCCTAAATCAAATCATGCCCACTAAAGGTAACGTTTACACATATACAAGGGAACAATGGATGGGAAAAGTTTGTTCTGCGTTTCAAGACTTAAATGACAGTTCTGTCTCCTTTCATGGTTATGCAAGATGTCTCTCTCTGGTGAAATGACCCAGAGTGGACACAGACAGCAGCTTACATTCCAGTGCTATTTCTTACCTCCTCAAGAAAAGTTGCAATTACAAAATCTATGGTTTGGTCTATTTATTTATTGTGGTATTTCTAGGGAGAAAACCTAATTTCAAAGGAACAGAGAATGTTGTCTTTTCACTAAAGCTATCAAATGTTGTGAAATGATTAGTAAAAAAATTCCTTGCCAGAATTGTTCACTGTCCAAAATGCATCACAATGACTAAACGTAAATGACAGATAGTTAGCTTGCATATAGATATGTGCTTAATTGCCTCCATCCCTCCTGTCTGAAGAATGCACTTAAACATATGCTCATTTAAACACATATGCTTCGTTTCTGTTTAGGTCAATAGGATTTGAGCATGTGCTTAAAACATAAGCAAATGCTTAAGTGCTCCTCTTGAATAGCGATGCTTTTCTGGGGCAAAGCCAGAAAATACTCTTTTGTAATATTTCTTACCTTAGCCTGCCTCTTGCTCCAGCTGCACTGTTGGAGTACTCCTCCTCCTCCCCAAAAACCAGTTTACCTTCCCTCCTCATCTCCCCCGGGGCTGATGTCAGACACACACAGACCCCATCGTTCTGCCAGCTGACCTTGTACCTCGGGGCTGGCAGAACTGCCCATCGTGGCGGGAGCTGAAGGGCGGGGAGGCAGAGGAGGAACAGAAGGGCAGCTGCACTGAGGAATGCACAGCCTTCCCCGGACAGGGCAAACATCGGCAATGCACGATGCTGAGAGGGAGAGGGAAGCCCAGCCTGCCCTCCTGGGGCTGGGTGCTGGGCGTGGGACACTGTTCCCATATGGCCCCAGGCGAGTGTGGCGCCGCAGCCTGTCCCTCTGCATCCGGCACAGCTGGGGGATTTCAATTCGCTTTGCTGTAACTTTTGCCTGCATCCTGCCCCCCTCCCCGTGCCAGCCTTGTCTCGCTGCGGGCTGCGGCGGTGGCTGGTGGAGATGGAGCGCCTCTGCTTGGAGGTGTACGTGGGTGCTTCGCTGCCGACACCCGAGGCTCAGCGGTGGAGCTGTGTGGGCTCCCTGCAGGAGAAACATCAAATCTCGTGGCAGTGTCGAAACCTTGCCAGCAAACCACAGAGCGATGCAGGGCTTGATTCCTGCTCTCCAGCGGGCTGCAGAGCCTGCCCAGCTGCTGCAGCAGGTGACGTCTGGCTGGGCGGTGAAACCCCTCTAAAAACACGTGCTTGGGAGAGCCTGCAGCCTTCAGGGCTCTTTGCAGTTGCACTTGGGAGCTCTATCTGCTCTGCGTTATCGGATTAAGATAAGGATATGGAGTTTATACTATATTCTCGCAAATGACAGGGCAGGGATATGAATGATTTATATGGCATTAATTGTACTTGTGAAGTTTAGGTCTGTCGATATGCACTAATAAAACCATCATTTGAATCCGAGTAAGGGAATGAAAGTACCAAAGTACCGTTTTGTTCCTCAACCGCTTTCAAAATTCTGCTGTTTGCAAAAACAAGCAACATGCAGTGGGCAAAAAAGTTGGAAGGGTCAGAGTCTGGACCTCCTGGGCAATAATTAATAAAAACACAACCAGAAGCAACTTTAAGGAGTGAATTTGATGCAGGGAAAGAAGACTGGCTCCTCTCCCTGCCCTGCAGGTAATGTGTTTGCCTGTGACGGCAGCAGATTATTTGTTCTTTTTTTTTTTTTTTTCTTTTTTTTTTTTTCCCTGCCACCGAACTAAAGAATGCATTGTGGGAAAACCGTCCTGACACATGACACTGTGCAAAGGAGGATCACAGCGTGAGGCAGCATCAAGGGGCTTACTTGGTCTTGATGCACTCTTGCACAGCATGGGGCTCCAGAGATGAGTGTCTCTTCCAACGAAAGCACTGGTGCAATTTGCACAACTCTCATGAGAGCGCACGGTGAAGCTGCTCTCAAAGCCCTCATGTAAACAGGGCTGGGGAAAGAAAAGGGAGAGTAAAAGAGCCTGCACCATGCACGGGGAAAAGCACAAAAGGAGAAGGTTCAAAAGAGCCTGAGCTAAGGAGGAGGGGAGCTGTGAGGGAAGCGGGCATGGGGCGGGGAGGCGAAGGGGCAGAAAATTAAATTCAAATATTAGAAGCAGAAGGGAAAGTCTTAGTAATGAAATGGAACAGTTAGCACCACAGTGACGGGAGCGGTCAGGAGAAGTGAAGTATGGGAAGACACTGGATGGCAATGCACAACTAGAGATTTAGATTTCAAGGCAAAACCACAGCTGAGATGTGCTCTGAAGACTGTGCCTCAGATATGCAGCCCTTAAACTTCTTCAAAACCTCCTAAGTTCAGATAATAAGTTTGCATAAAGAGAGAGAGAGGGAGGGGAAGAGAAAAAATAAAGGCGGCTGTAAGTGCTCCTCACTAGCCTGTCTCTGAGAAACAGGCCCTCCTGTACTCACTCTCCCTTGTTGCTCCTGCTTATCATAATATGCCACTTTTGCGCATCAAATTTACATTTCAAAAAATGCTGTATCGCTGCTCTAAAATTAATTATTAATCTTTCATCAGTCCCTTCCATAGATACATTTTTAACTTTGATTTTGCTACCCGTTTGGGGGAGGGATGGGAGAAGGGGGCGGGGGAGAGAAGATCCTTTAATCTTGTCACTTTTCTGTGGGGTTCTCCTCTTGTGTGCTGCTACTTCCAGGCCTGCGTGTCCCCTAAGCACTCTGGAGGTACAACTTTAGTTTTTCTGCTCGTTCGGAAAAGAAACTTCCCACACTTTTGACAGCATGAATATTTTCACCCTGCAGGATGCAACGTGGAGAAGCATCTGCTCCTCGTTTGACCTGGCATTTCAGCCTCAGTAAAGTGAAGCCGTACTGATAAATTGAGTACCCCAGGCTAAAGAGGTGGGTGGATTATATGTCCATGCAAGGGAAAGAGATGTGGGTGGGATTTATAGGGCCTACCTAGAATGCAATATGGGTTTATTCACCAATCAGCTCTTCACAGTGACTTGTAGGCAATGGTCTGAACTTTGGTTATTTACTGTTCAAGGTAAGCAAGTACTGGAAATGAGGAAGGGGGCATTTGCTTTTAGTTTATTGAAGACTGAGTCCTTCTCTTGCCTGAAGCGTAAAAGAAAGAGGAGCAAAGAGGGAACGATGTGTGTCAGATGGATACTGGAGAGATGTGAGCTACTGGCAAACCTCATATTTGACTCACCCCTGGTCTGGAGTTGTGGCAAGTGCTATAATCTGCCTGAAGGAGGAGGAAAGGGCTCACAGAAGATGCAGTTATGATGAGATGCTTTTATGGGTTACAGAATAAACACATCCCTTTTTACCTCTATGCTGTGAACATACTGATCAGAGGCTTCATAGCCAAATGCGTGTAGGTGTCCAAACACACACAGTCACACACACACACATACACACACGTGTGCTTTTACTCACCCCTTCCCCCAGAAATATGCCATCTGGACGTTCACGAAACTGAAGTGCTGTATGTAGGCTGCTTCCTCGAATTAAGGTGGAAAGACTTGACGCACCCCATCATATTCACCACATTTTGTTCAAAAGGGACAAAAAATTGTCACATTGGAAGACAGATGTCAACACAACATGGCATCTAGTTAAAGGCCAAATTCTCCCAGTTATAAACAACAATACTTTACATTACACTTTTTATCTTTCTATTCACATGTACAGTACAGAATGTATACTCTTTTCAGAAGCTCCTTTGCTGTGAGCTGCTGGGTGTATGTGTGGGTGAATGTCTCTCAGGGTGTTGGACTTAATCAGAGGTGAATTTGGATCAATAGACTATCACTTACTAGAAAATCAGATAAAGTACAGTGTAAAAAGAAAGCTAAAAATTCAGAGCAAAACACACTATGATTGTTTTCCAGAGCCACATTCCCTGCGTGTTTCTTTCCTGGTTGTACTTGCCCAGATTATGAATTTATCCTTGTGGTCATCACCTCCAAACTGTGCCTAGGTTATGCAGCCCTCTAAGATAAAAATCTGCAGTGCCAACCAGCAGATCCACTTTGAAGGCTGCATGCTGTAACACTTTCATCTGGGCTATATTTCACCAGTAATAAATTAGCATTCACACAGATGCAGCCAATAGCTCTCACAGCACACCTCTACATAAACATTATCCCCTCTGCCTTTCACAGTTGGAGAAACCTAGCCAGCAAAGTTGTTGGAGGTGAAGAGGCAGTCAGCAGCAGCTCTGGATCAAAACTGAAGCCTTGCTCAATCACCTCTTTCTTCTCCATCTTCTAGAAAGCATCTGAATACAGCTGCACATCTCCTCTGTGTGATTTATTCTGTGTAATAACACGGATTATTTTTTTTTCACAGCAGACTTTGATTTCAGTTTGTTGACACTAGTTCTGCATATATGTGTAATTATGTAGGATTATCAGTGTGCTACAGAAGCTCACTTTGTATATTAGGCCTCTACAAACCACTGGAAATTAAGTGCTGTGATTCTCTTTGCAGATTCTCATTTGGGGGATGCAAAGTGAGAGCGAGTAACTGTAAGCATAGCTCATGTTTCCTAAAAATAAACAATGCTTATGTGGATAGGTGACAGATGTTACACCTTGTGGAATGCATTGAACTCCTTATAGCCAAGTTAAAAAAAAGTGAGATCACATAGGCTTCAGAGTAAGTGTGGTTTTAGCAGGAATGCAGGTTTTGCAAAAATCCAATATTGGCCTTGGGAAATGCCCCTTTTTATCCACATAAGGGCTGAATAATGTTCACAGTGGAAAATGCTAAGGATTCTTAATTGTGCACAGTCTCTCCTCAATCAAACCACAGGCTCCATTTTCAGAAAGTTACCCTCTCTGCCTGCCCAGACTGCCAGCCTAGCTGACAAACTGCATGTGTCAGAAGGAGGTAGAAAGAATTTTCTTCTCAGAGCATTTTGTGTCATTTTGAAATGTTATAATTGTTGTTTTTTTATTTAATCTCAGATTCTTCTAACGGTTAATCCTGGACAATTCTTTTTTTCAACTGGCCTATGAGATCCCCTTAATTGTTAATAACAGCATTTCCTGATGAACAAAAAGTATGGCTGGCATGGGCAGGACAAATAAGTGAAAGAATTAGGTCTTCAGCACTTGAGACACGACTCTCCATAGAAAACATAAGCAGATCAGAAGCATTTATCCCATATGTCATAGCTCTGTAACACTGCTCTCCCTAGCCAGAAGTGTGCCTGCTGGTCCAGGAACAGGACATCCTTATCCTTCCCTACCTGCATTCCCTTCCTGCATCGTGGGCCTGTGTAAAGACTTTTGACCAGCGCTATCTTTCCCCACCCACAGCTCTTCCCTCCAGTGTGTGCTGGAAAGACATCATTTAGCTCCTTTTTCCTGCTCCTGTCTTTGCAGTGGGACAAGGGTCCAACCCTGCAAGTGGCTTTTCTCTCCTATGAACTCACTGGTCTGTGGCCAGCCTGAGCCCCACTGTTCAGGCAAAGGAGACACTGGCCTTGTGCTCACAGAACAGATCAGCTCTGCTGATGGCTGTTAGCAGCCCCACACGTGCTGATCAGTGCTCATCCAGAGCTTGGGGTGGGGGAGCTACCCACTGTCTGCATGTGGGGAAAGGACAATTGCCCAAAGCTGGCTGCCTGAAGTACCAAAAAGTTCTGCCCTTCTCACTCCCCTGCTGTATGGGGACCTCAGCAGCTACAGGAAGCCTCGTGGTGCCAGCAGCTACATCTCCAGGAGAGCAGGGAGTGAAAGTCAGCATCCTTCTGCAGCTTCTTGCTGTTTCATCCTCCCCATCCTTTATCACTCTCTGAGCTATACTTTGCAGCACTTCTAATTACAAAGTGAAGGCATGACAAAAACCTCGGACCGAAATAGAGTGGAAGTCACAGAAGCAGGGCATATGAGGGCAACTGACTCAGGAAAGACAGAGGCACAGGGGCAAGCTCTTGGAAGCTGGAGTGCAAAACTGCAGCATGTCTTTTTTCCCAGAGACTACAGACATGCTGTCCTAGCTAAGTGTTTCCTCCCCAATGGACACTGGATTTCTCACATGGAAATCCTGCAAATTATCTAGGACTAGGAGGTTTCTGCATGGAAATATTTTCAATACAGCTGACACATTGCAGGCTCACATCCTAGCTGATAAGGTCAGCATCTTCTTTGGCTTACACACTTGCCAAACTATTTGTAAAGGTGGGCCCATACATTGAGGTTAAAAGGATGTATTAATTAGAGGACTGAATCTTAAAGCCTGGGGACAAAAGAGCATTGTCAAACTCACATGCCCCCTTTGGTGCAATCAGCCTTGGCAAATGACATCCAATTGGATTTAAAGTGATCCAGAAGTGCAGACAAATTCCTAGCATCTAACGCTCCTTCCAGGCTTGGGACTAAGGTCATTATTGCAGGGCAGCAGCACTGGAAAAGGCCTATGGTCTTTGTCCTCTTCTTATAAGCATCTTTTGAATCAAAGTAGTTTGTTGGGTTTTGTTTTTTTTTTTTTCCCTCTGTGGAGAAGTAGGAAATGTTTCTTAATTTTGAAATTCTTACCAGTTGAGAGAGTTTGGATGGTTGGAGAAAAAGCATCAAAGATATTTCACATCTGTAGGTTCCAAAGAAGTGAAAGTTCATCTCTCTGCATCCCACTCCTCTCTCAATTTGTACCATGCTGCAGAAAATGCTGCAATGAGTCCAACATTTAGGAATGCCTCCCTGACTGTTGTGGAGCTTCTGTAGACTGCCTCCCCTCCATAGGGGACTGTCTACCTATGTTTGGTTCTGTGAGTCCCCCTCAGGGCTGTGCCACAGGGCTGCAGGCTACAGAGCACCTTGGGGTTGCATGGACTGCCTCTGGCTCTGAGTGGAGCTGAGAAATGGAGTGGCCACAGAAGTGGTCTGTTCTCTGGCCCATCTTGCTGCAGGAGACATGATGGGGTGATGAAGGACCTGCAAAACTGCTCCAGCTCCCCTGGCATTAGGGTTATAATGTTAGACAAGATTAATTTTATTTTGTTTTGACTGATGATTTGTTTGGTGAAAACTCCTTCTTTTTAAAAAAATACACTTTATAATATATTAAAATATTCTCCAGTGAAGAAAAGAATCTGAGAGTTGAAGAAAACTATCAGAGCATGTGAAAGTAAAACATTTAATATTTATTTGGTGAAATGAACCAAAATGAGAAAGGGGGCAGGACAGAATGAGAGGGAGAAGGGAAAGAATAAAAATAGACTGATTTCAAAGTGTTTCTAAACATTTTGTTTACTGATGCATATACCTCTTGCCCACACAGGCTTGAAGAAGACAGTTTTGTCATTCAGGCACAGACGTACCCTGTGGGTTGGGAAGCAATGTGCTTTGGTGAATGGGAAGTAGGTGGGAAGGTGGGCACTCCTCCATGCTGAGTGCTTCTCTGCTGAGACTCTGCTGACTGAGCCTAACACCTGGGGCAACTTCCTTCCACCAGTCACCCCTTCTGAATGCAAAGGAGCAGGCTGCTCAATTTGTAACCCTCTGCTTCCACCAGGAGTGAATCAGGTACAGTGTGATTCACCTCTGAGGATGGACTGAACCCCCAGAGATGCCTGTCTTCCTCCACTTTTTGTAGAAAGAGGGCAGGAGCCAAATCTTGAAAAACCTAAAATCAGGTGAAATAGTGACTGTTCCTCATAGTATCAGTAAAGGGTAACACCTGGAGCATAGTAGATGGGTATTAACCTGCTGCAGTCAGAATAAGTCCCCTTGTTCCAGCAGCTGTGTGTGGAGGCAGAAGAAGGGGCAGACAGGCAGGCTTGCAGGGGCTCAGCAAAACCCCCTGGAGAGAAGTCATTGTGTACAAGCCTCCAATGGGCATTAAAAACTCAAGAGTGGCAATATAGGTATTCACAACAGGGTGGCAGTTCCATTGCTCCTCTTAAAGTGGTCTAAATTTCATTGCCAAAATGTCCAAAAGAAGAAGCTGAACTCCTCAGGGCAAATGTGCATATCTACCACTCAAATCAGAGCTATGTGCTGGTAACTGTGGAAAGCCTTTTGTGAATTGGTATCTTCACGTTTACAGTTATCTATGAGAGACCTAGGAAGGAATGTTTAAGCATGGCTGTGCTTGCCATGTGCTCCATCATTAGGGACTGGAGAAGCAGCAAAGGCAGAGCACTTGGTCCTAGCACTGTATTGCACCATTAGCATTTTAAGTTGGGAACATGAAGAAGGAATGAGAAAAGGTGCCTGCTCTGCATGCTAGCACCAGGAAGGGAAGAAGAAGATGTCTTCTAACAAGGACATCTCACTTCTACTGAACAGCCCAGAAGGAGTATTCTGGCAATTAGGAAATCAAATATAATTTTAAATGCCCCAAATCAAACAAAATGAAGTCTGAGTCTGTGAGACCAGATGGAACTTGTTGAGACTCAGGACAACATTCCTCTGTGTAGGCCACTGCCACCTCCAGACTGTTTTGCTTTCTCCTGAAACATGAAGACAATCTGTCTGTTTGCTTTTTTTCCTTTTTTTTTTAAATTTTTTTTATTTTTTGTATGTGTGTGTTTTTTCTAAATTTTTTCCTTTTTTTTTTTTTTTTAATGTGTTTTGAATGGCTTGGCCAATAGCTGTGAAACAATATTTAACTATTCGCAAAAGCAGCTTCTATTTACTCTGGTAAATGTATTTTCATATACTGTATTTTTCTGGTTTCGTATTTTGAGCAAGAAATCTCAATTACTTGACTGGGGGATCACAATTCTCCTCTGCTCAAACTCTCAAGTCCCCTGCACCTGCCCATGGTGTGGATATGGTCACCCTAATGGGCTGTAGGATTAAACTACACTTACATATTCTTCTGCAAAATAAACCTGTCTTATTCTCTTTTGTCCCTGCTCTACCACACCATATTTCTGCTAATTGCACTATTTCAGTGGTCTCAGGAGTCCTTTAGGAAACAAGAAGTGCCAATGTTAGTGAGACAAAGGCATTTATGCTTTATTGGCCAGCATTTTCATGGGCATAATGTTAAAGCTGAACAAATAGGCCAGCCCTAAATGCTCACAAATCTGCAATCGGCAGCATAGAGCTGCCAGACTTGGCTCTGCCTTGAGCAGGAGGCAAGGGGAGGTTTGCAGGGTCTCCCCAGATGCAGAGCTGTTCCTCAGCATTCCACAGAAAGCCCAGATATCTCAGGAGGGCCCTCACTGATGAACAATCACAACCTTTGCACACCACATGGATTAGATTTGGATGGCTTTAGATTGGAAATGGGGTGATCCTAGGCAGACTTTTCCTCTCCCTGTACCTCACGAACACTTCCTGTGAGATAGACCCTCCTGGAGGCTTTGAAGCCCGCAGATGAACAGCATGGTGTGAGTGTCCACATCGAAAAGGTAATATAAGGAACAGAGCTCTCTGGCACAAGGCTTCCTTTCATGTACATCAAGAAACCAGTACCAAGAATCCACATTTCCCTTCAGCATTTCACCTAACAAAAACTACTTAATTCCCATTTA
The DNA here is from genome assembly GCF_030490865.1 of Poecile atricapillus. NCBI lineage: Eukaryota > Metazoa > Chordata > Aves > Passeriformes > Paridae > Poecile > Poecile atricapillus. Next base: position 40,808,674 of record NC_081251.1, on the reverse strand, counting down.
ACACTTCTCAGACTTCTAAGTACACTGTGAAAGGGATCAGTGTCAGATGAGGAAGAGGAAGCAAATACCATCAGCAAGGTCACTGAAGTCTCCTGTTTAATCTCTAACCACTAGCTCCTAGTCCTTATACAGGTAGGAGGACCTCTATAAGACTATGGGGGACCTGGTGCCCTTTTAGCACCTGTTTTCAGCTGCTCTGAACAGTCCTAGACTGTGCATAGTACATGGAATTGGGAAATAATGGGAACACTGCTTGTGCTGAGTGTAAGGGCATAGAAACTTTACAGGAACACATGAAGGTTTAATTCTCTTTAATATCTTATAATTATCTACATATTTATTCCCTAACTACCCTTCTTCAGAGAACATCATTCTTACCCTTCTGTGGATGAGCAAAGGCAGTGTTCTTTCCTCCAAAAGGCCTAGTGATGCAGACTTAGTCTGGAAAGGGGCTCATACTCACTCTCCCACAGCCCAGGCAAGCAGCCATCCTCACTCTAGCCCTTCCTGCCTAACAGTGCACAAACCCATGCACAGCTGCTTGCAGAAAAGCTCTCAGCGTCTACAGAACAGGCATCACTATTTGCCCCTTAAAGTAGTAATAGAAAGCTAATTAGAATGCCAAGTAAAGTGTACAAAAGGAAAGAAAAAAGAAGAGAAAGGAGTGAAAATGGAGTTTCGTTTGACTATACAAGTAGACAAAGAGGTAAAGCTTAGATAGCAGCAGAGGAGTTTCAAAAAGCTTTTGGTGCATTCAATCTATTGCCTCTCTACTCCTGGTGGAAAAGATCACACATATCATCTTACAGTGTTTGTTGTTCTCTGTAAAGATCTGCTCTGATGGAGCTCTCATGCTTCCTTCATACCCCATTGTATTGGCTTCTTGTTAACACTTATCAGCTGAAACAACATTACAGCAACCCAGAGTCCAGAAGAGTGTATTTTACAATACCACTAGAAGACAGTGTGCATGTGTAGGAGGGGATACACCTTTTTTTCCCCTTTAAAAAAGAAAAGGATGGTAATACAAACCCCAGCAGATGCAAATAAATTGAGCCAGACCTGTTGGTTGCCCAAAAGTAATTGTTGACACGCAACAGTTTTGCAAAGGCTACAATTTAGTAAGTTTGGACCTTGTCTAATTACAGAGGGTGGAGTCCTTTCATGATGTGCAAAGGACAAGACATGGGATGGATCAAAGACCTACTCTGCATCTTTTCCTTGCAATTTCTGAGGTATATACCCTGTGAACATAAGGTTATTTGATTGCCTGAGTAGCAGAGAGGATGGCACTCTGGAAATCAACAATGGAACAGCCTTTGCCACTGTTTTATCACATCCTAGTACTCTTGGGTCTTGCGAAGGCAGTGAACTGAATGAAGTGTATAATGGAGCACAGAAAAACACATAATGATTTATTTGCATGTTTCTTCCAGGGAATAGGCTCCATAACAATTACAGCTTTCACACAAACAAAACATAAACATGTATTCTTACAGTGGAGCAGTTGCAGTCTGAGTTGTATTAATACTAACCAGTGAACAAGCACAGTTGGTCAAAAGTCTCAAATACATATTTTCTGTAAACCTGTTGCTCGTCCTTGGTTTAAAACCTGCTGTTAGTCTCTTATACATGCTTTCTTGGATCAGGGACAATACATCCATTTGAAGAAAAAATTAAATACACTAGAGATCCACAGAAGGGAAGGGATCTCTGGGATGTGGTGGATTTACCCAAAAATCACCCAAAGGATCAGGATGCCTATAAGAGAGAAGTCAGACTTGCAAACTTACAGACTTACAGATTTACAAACACCCAACTACCCCATGTTAGAATGAACAGTGTTGCCAGCTGAGAAAAACATCTATGTGAAGGACTCTATACATTGCACATTGCAGGGAAAACAAAAGGTGAATATAGAAAATTGCAAAATTCATTCAGTTCAGAGTAAAAAGAGGTGTGCTACTGATTCTTCTCAGATTCCTTTCTCTTCCAAATGTTTCCCAATTAGATAGAATTCTCCCTTAAAGTACTACAAATATTTTATTATAGGCTGTGAAAATTGACCCAAGAGGAAAAACTTGACATTACTTCCTTAAATGAAATAAAAAAAAAAAATTCATTCCTGAAATGAAATATAGGTTCTCCATGGATTCTACTCTCCCATAAACAAATCTAAGCTGATTTCATTGCTCTTGAATAAGACAACATAAACTCCATTTCTGGTTTAACCCTAATCAGAGTTAATAAACAAAATAAGACAGAACTGGAATGAGTCTCTGGGTCACTGATCTGAGTCCTTTGCCACTGGTTTCAGTGTTGTCTTTTCCCTTTCATTAACTCATCAGGCTCTGACAATTGCCATGTCTTAGATAGACTTGATGGCTTTCCCCCTTCAAACAAAAGTCACTTCCTCAAGGCAGTTCCAAGACAAGGGCAGGATAAAATCCAAGCATCCTCAGTCTCAGTCACTCACTCTGTTATAATACCAAACCCAAAACATGTTCCAAATACTGTTGAAGGTGGACCATGCTCATATGCTACATAGGGAAAGAAAACTGTATGTTCTTTCTCCAGTTCACTGGAATTCTCGTGAGAGAACAATGACCAAGATAAAAGCTCAGCAAAGAAAAATAAAGAAACAACTCCACCTCTTCCTGAAAAGATGTGGAAATAATGTTAACTGGAGAGGGCTTTGTTTTGCTTCGCTTCCTCTACAACACAGAGAATGTTAATGAATTACACTGTTAACTGGAACATAATCTTGTCTGTAAGGGATCAGGGGAAATTTAAATGTGGGACTATCAGATAATGAGAGGCAACTGGGAGTCTTTGGAAGACTTGAGAAATTGGCATATGAAAATAATAATTATAGATTTTACAGTATTTACTGACAAATACTATGGAAGAAACCTCTTTATTTTTATCTGTGAACCTTGGTAGAAAGGGAATTAGGATACCTGGTGTTAAAATCTCCTCAAATCCCTCAAAGCTTTAACTGAAGATCTAATGCTTTAACTGGTGCACTGGAGTTTGTTTAGCTGATACAAATCATATTTCCAGGAAAATTATACTCCCAGATGTCAGCCAGATGATACAAGGACATTTAGGCTTGGAAGCTTCTTTTCTCCTTTTCTGTTTTCCTTAAGAAGAAAAGAATTGCTTGCATGTTGTTTACAAAGCTTTCAGCATGATGACTGCTATTTTAGCCACTAACACAAACAACCTTGACAATCAGAATGCATTTTTTTCAACCTTCTTCATCCAGACAAGTAAGCAGTCATCAATTACAATCCCACACATGAAATACAAATTTAGCAGAACAGAAATGAAAACTAAAGCAATTTATACCTTTACTGTTCCAAGGGGATTCATTCTTGCTCTGTTTACTATGAAATATTTCCTCTCTTGACGTCAAAGTTACATCAATGTCACCGACCTTAAGTTGAATCATAGTAAGAAGATGATATTCTGGCATTCTTGGCACCATCCCCTCATTATTGAGCTTTCTATTTACCATGTGTTTTAAAACAATGATCAAGCATTTGTTTTCCTTAGGTTGCAGTCAAGTTTGATTTATTTGAGTTGATATCATCAAATTTAACACTAAAAAGTGCATTTTGGAAAACTGGGTTTTTAATTGATGTCCACTGAACAAATTAACTTTAACAGCAAAATATGTGAAATGTTTTTTCACCCACTACATAATATTTCTTAATAAATGCTGTCACGACACTAGCAATCTGAGAGGCAAAAGCAGATGAATGTCTATGGAAACACAGGTTTCTGTGAACAGCTTGGATAATAGAAAGACATTTCTGACTGAACAATCCTATTTCACTTCCTGCTCTTATCCTTCTTTTGTCTTGGAAACAACCAGAATATTAATATGGGTATTCATTCTTCTACTGCACTGGTCTTGAATTTTCCCTATTTATAGAATTATTGCTCCCAGTAATATAGCATTTCCAACACCTGAATGTGCATGCACACACACACAGAGACACACCTCTACACAGACACATGCTGATCACAGTACCTTCTAAATTAGCAGGGTAAATAAATGAAGAGAGCTCTGTGTATTGCTGGCTCTTTCAGGAAACCATATTATCTAAAACGTAATGGAAATGCTCTAAGTGGTGCACCTCAACCCTCTAGACAGCTGAAGGTACTCTGTGCCTTCACTGCTGATGTGCACACTTGAGTGTATGGGCACAGTTACACTGAGCTTCTCAATACTTCCCTGTGTCCAAGACAAAAACTTTATCACTCTGCTGCCCAACCCACATGTCTTAATACAATTCTGCAACTCCTAAGCAAATCCAGCATGGAGAATGAAGCCATTCAGGATTTAGGCTTATTTAAATGAAGGCTGCAGAGGTGCCTGTGCACCCTCTTTCCCACAAACCTCTTCAAGGCTATCCCACTGCTGTTCTCTTTTAAAACTTTGCTCCTGGTGATGATTGAAAACATAGGTGACTAAACACCAATACTGATCAGTGTTACCCCTTATTTCCCCTTTTTTCAGTCTGCTCCATTTATTGCTTTTGTCTTCCACTCAAACTGCTTGTAACCTTGGGCTGGTCTGACACAGGCCTAATGCAATGTGGCTCTGCAGCATCCCTGGGCTACCTGGGCACTAAGGGCCATGCTCATCCTTCTTTATGTCCATCCTTCTAGGGAATAATGTAGATGCCTAATTTGGGAATGTGTCCACATTGCTATCTCCATTGAGGTGAAAACAGCATTTTGTCAAGATAACCAAGCCTCTCTGATATCTGGAGAGGTTTTAAAGTTCTTCTCTCACTCCTTGATGTAGAGAGAAAATCTAGAGCAAATACACCACACATAGCATCATAAACTAGTTGGAATACTCTGGGCTGATGTAACAAATATAAAAACTTTCATGTACCATATCACAATCCACAATAACCACCCTCCCTGTGCAGGACTCTGTTGTACTACCACAGCAAAGCTAATTTTGTGTGATGGGCTGGCATAGAATTATCATCCTCATTTTCTTGAACACGAGGCCAGAATTTAAACCCAAGCCCTATTGGGCTTTTTCATACAGTATTTAAAATTGGTCTGTTTGTATGGGAAAGTCAAAATAACTGCATCAGTTCCTAGGATATTTGGCTGAACCTGATGTTTCTATTTTTGAGCATATGGTTTATTGAATTGTAATACTTTTCAAGATAATTCCAATTGCCCTATTCTGAAGGATTAGTATTCTCAAGTAGAACATGCACAAGAATAAAGATTTTGATTGCAGCTTTAGTATCAAAGTAATATGTTTCAATTGACTAAGCAGACCACTAACAATTTAGATAAAGGGATGCAATATAACAATTAATGAGCTATACACAAATTCCTCATTGTTCATTAACCCTTCAGAAGCTGTGTATTTGCATAAAGTCCGTGTCTTCCCTTCATTTTGTCCACACTCCAAAAGATGGTAGAGTACTCAAAATATGTTGCTAAGAGGTTGTTTTAATGTATCATAAGTGATATGCATACACATTTTGAAATAATACGTACAAAATACTGGTAATGGTCCTAACAGGGGTAATGGAATTTACTGTAATTTCTACAGGGTAAAATTCTAGATAATATCCATTATAAAATCAACTCTCTCAGGGCAGAGCTGGGTTTACAAGATCAGTCAGCCTGGGGCAAAATTCTACTTGATAGATCAGCAGGATAAGAAATCTTCCAGGGAATGGGTTGACCACACCCTTATTCTTAAATTCAACCCCAGCAAAAAGCAAAACAACCCAAGGCATACTCTGTTTGTTCATGCAATATTTTTTCTTTAGCAGCATGGCAAACACCTCATGCTATTGTTGCACATGTTGCAGCAACTGGTTTGATCTGGAAAGGTCCAGATCCAGCAGTCACACAGTTCCATGAAAACCACCACTTTTCTCATGTAATTCTCTGACCTTGTGGGTTATGGTAAAAAGGCTGGAATTCTGAACCCTGAAAAACATCATAGAAGTCCAAATTATTTCTTCCCTTTTGTTTTCTTGACTCTGCCAAGACTTCATGAGGTACTTAGGGTGGGAGCATTAGAGTTGGTCACCATAGCTGCTTCTCCCCCTCATTTCTCCCTATTCTTTTGGCTCTATTTGCTCTTTGCTTATTTGATAGAGTACTGTTGGTTGGAAATTGTATATATACATAGATATATATTAGCTGGAGTAAATAAGAGTATTTCTACTGATGATAGGGGAAATATAGCACAGTAGGCTACAACTTAGAACTTTTCATTAGTGAATTTGACATTCAGGTGGACCTTCATACAAGAGACACAAAATGATCATTCCTGTTCTACAGATGGCGAGCAGAGATGTGAGGTATATTAAAGAGGTTTTCCCAAGGACACACTGCAAGTCCTTAACTAAGCCAGAGCTCAAGCAAAGGGCTCCTGGAGGCCATACCAGCATCCCATCCTCCTGGCAACTAAAACACTAAAAGGTCATAAAAGTGTATGAGACAACTGAGTGAATCATGTCCGTAATTCATTCACTTGAGCTTTGTTTTCATTCATAAACTCATCCAAGATCAGAGCCCCTGAAGTGAGTTATAGCCCTGTCTCCACTGAAAAGCTGTTTGTTAATCTCAGACAGACCTTTGCCTTTATGGCTATGCAGTGGGTGCAGTTAATATACTTTAATTTCCTTTTTATTAGCTCAGATATTAATGATGTCAGCTGTATTCCCAGCTCTATCGATAGGCTGGGGTTAAACCACGGCAACAAGGGATACCTGTATAGACCAGTGTCCCACCTGCATGGTAAATGGATTACCTTTTCCACAGTGCTTGTGCAAATGTACCTCCAAACCCACAGCAGTTGGTAGTTAGAGAGCCTTCAAATTAAATGGATTTTGAGCCAACTCCACTCTTCCTAGTTCTGAATCACCAGCCTATGTATTGTTCAGTATTACTAGATGTTCACATACAGATATGAAATAGCCTCTTTTAGCTCTTCATCTGAACCTAAGCAAGATGGGAATGGAGTAGTCTGCAGGGCAGGAGCTAGTTTTCTCTTCCCCACCAAGCAGAGCAGCCCAGGAAGTGATGCCTTGTGGCTCTGGCTTCCTCATGGAACAGCTCATGGACAAGACAGCAATCTTTTGCAAACTAAAGGTTTATCCCAGGCAAGTTTTTCAAATTTTTCCTTAGATAGAGAAGGAAAGGTCTGAATTCACAAAGGGAAAAGACTCCCTTGCTCTAAGGAGATCTTAGTGATCAGTCTCTGCTACAGTAAAGATACAGAATATATCTTTAAAAATAAGTACTTTCTCATAAAATAGAAGATCCTTGACATTTTGGTCTCAAAGCATTTGTAATTTCTATTTGAGGAAATTAATGCACTAAGATTGCATTATCACAGGAGATTGTGGTCACGTAGATTTTTGTGGCTGATATGTGTGGTTGGTAGCTTTTTCAGTTGTTTTATGTAACATTTGTATGTGTAACAAAAATTTGTTACTGAGGCTTACCATTACCATGAAATTATAAATTTTAATTTCAAAATGTTTGTATACAACTAAACAAATTCAAGGTGGACTGAAACAATATTCAAGGTACAAGCAAACATAAAAGGAGACAGACAAAAAACAACCCATCATTTTAGAGCTGGGGCTCTTGACTACTTTGGAAAAAGGATTTCAGAAAAAAATCCTACTCTGCATTTTCTCCCCTGGTACATCAAAGTTAAAAATCAAATCAATACCATCTTAGTATTAGATGGTGGTGACAGTGTGTGGACATCAGTGTTGTAATTAAAAAGTCATTGAGCTCAGTTGGTAAAATGTAATTTTAGCTGTAGTCACTGGCTGTTTCTAAGCAATCTATTTACCCCAAAACGTCCTCAGGCATGGACTGAAGAGTGTGAAATGATCGAATTTTAGTTATCATCATACATAACAAATTTCAATTCCAATTCCTACTGTAAAAAAATGTTATAATAATATTATGCTGGAGTCCCTATGTTAACTGATGCCAGGGAAAGAAGAGGAGTAAGAAACTTTCTCTGCTTTACCTCTTTCATTAGTCCCATTTTACATGGGACTTCTTCCCTGAACCTGGAGAGAGGCTAATCCCAGCTGATGACTGAAGCAACACCTTGTGCTGCTCTGGTTCATGGCCCACACCAAGAGACCATCATGGAAAATTGCTGTGAGATTTCCCCCTGCTCTGACAAGGACAATCAGAAGAATGTCCCTCATTGCTTAAAGACTGGCAGAGCTCTGGCTTCAGATGTTGCTCACAGGAAAAGCTTAGGGCCACTCATTAAAGTAGCAGCTAAATTAATGGTAAGCAAAACTAAGTAAAATGCACATAAGATTTAACTTTCTAAGCTAAAACTATCAACCAATTAAACCAAATAGGATGCCTGAATTAAATATTAAGCTTATTTACAGATAAGAAAACTCAGGCAGAAAATAAAAAGGCCAGTTTTGAGGATAGTACTTCAAAACAGTTCTACAATCAGCACTTCTTTTGGGTTAACTTATTTCTTTCTAAAATGCTGTGTGCCCATAAGCAAGTTTGTCACGGTTGTAAATCATTTGATGTTCTACTGCACATTATGAAATCCACAGAGAAAGACCTGTCCTCAACGCCACAGGTGTGCCTGCATCCCCAACCTCATCTATATCCATACCCCCATCTGTATCCACATCTCCTTCACTGTCTGCACATCGGCTTGCTTTTCCAACTGCTTCGCCAGCTCCCAGGGTCCCTTCCACTGTGTCACCCTGCCACAGACTTATCCTGGAGAGAGCCAACTGGATGGTTTAAAGCAAGTGCTGCTTCAGAACCCCTGAACCATCCTTCTTCTCTTCTCAGCAGTACAGGGGCAATAGGATACTCTTCCCCATCAATCACAGCAAAAACTGCTACACCAATCCATGAAAGTGAGAGTGTGCTTTTGGAATGGATTATAAACATCTTCCAGAATCTGACAAGACTTCTAGACCTCAGGATATCTGTGTCTGTTAGGTAGTTGCTGTAGCCAAGGGTTTCACAATTCACCTCCGTGTACCCCCAGTGGGGTGCAATGCAGGCAGGAGACTGGTTTTATCAGTCTGATAAAACCAGAATCTGTCAGAGACTTGGAGATCCAAGCAGGTCCCCAAATCAAAGGTTGGGCTGGTTGTCACAGGGAATGTAAGTGCAATAGTAAAAGCAATAGTTTTGGGTAAATAGAGAATAAAAGTTTCTTCTTTTTTTTTTTTTTTTTTTCCCCAGAAAGGGCAGAAATAAAAGTAAAGCAGATATATAATCCATTTGCTTAATTCTGTGCTAGACCTTACGGTAAAAAGAGATGTTCAGATAAAAAGACAAATCACACTGCAATATGCAGTGCAAATGCATATGCAACTTGTAATTTCCTACTCTCTATTCTTGTCATAGTAACTATTATTCTCTCACCTTTGCTCAGTGGCACTAGCAAAAGCAGTGGTGGGCAGCTAGGAATACCATATGTGTTACAAGGCAGATGGCTAGAAGTTCAGCCACTTCAATTGTAGTGTCATATAAAAAGTTTAGAACCATTTTCCTGACTCTCAATTTCATTAGCGCCCTCAGACTTGCAGCATTGAGCTAAATGGGCCAAGTCTTACAGAACAGAGGTTTCTATCCCTTTGGGCTGCTCTAGGATGCAGGTTATTGAATGCTGCATGTTAAAAAGTGAAAACATAAATTAGAGAGTGTGCTGTAATCTGGCATGCAGATGACTCCTGCTCCTGCAGCAAAGAGGAGGCACCAGGCAAGCAGCAGCAAGAAAGCACATTTTCTTAGTTTCTCACATCCTCTCTCGGCAGCACTCTTTACTCCTTAGGGGGAGGTGCTGCACTGTAGCATCCTTCAAAGGAAGGTCAGCTTGCAGAAACACACATACAATTACTGGCCTGTATCTGCTGCTTCTCTTTAGCTAGTCAAGCCAGGTCCCTAACAACCCCATCACACCTGGCATTTTTTCCCCATACTTGAAAATTGCCACAGCTGCTCTGTTTCCTTTCTACATATGTTTCCCTCTTATGACAGCTCAGAAGGTCTATCAAAACAGGGTATCTTTTGCTATGTTTGCCATGGCCAAGCCCAGAGAAACCTGAGTAGAAACATTCCCAAATGTATGAAAAAACACAATTTTGTCAGTATTTGCATAGCCAGGTTAAAATTTAGGGGCAAGCTGCTTGGATTTTAGAGCAGCTGCTGACACAGAGAAGTGATCAGGGACTGGGGCTTTCACTGTCTCTGATTTGCATCAGAGGGAAAATGAACCCAGAGAAGAGAGGACGTGTTCAGACAGCGCTCACACACATCCCAGGGGAAGGGTGAAATGATGGAGGAATACAATGATGTTTTCTGAAGCATGGTAAATAGGAGAGAAAAGGACAGAGAAGGGTTAGAGCGAGCTCATAAGGATGACTGAGAGGCAAACAGACCACCCTGGTGGCTTTTGGGGAGGGCAAAAGCCTCCCTCAGCCTTTGGTGTAGCAGTTTCCAGCCTGTCCAACTGCCGTATTTTGGGGTACACATCTTCTTCTATTCCTGCAAGGCAGCAAGGACAAGGGGAGTCCTGGAATGCTCCAAATGTCCCCTTTTGCTGTCCTCTGAGAAGAGAATATCCATTAGCTTCCCATCTGCATTGCTTCATGTGGTCTTGAAGGCATGAACTTATCTGTGCAACATTTAATTTCTGGGTTTTTAAAAGATTATAACTTACTGTATTGACATACAATGATCACTATTTCTCCCTGCTGTCAATAGTTAACATTAATTGACATTGGATTTCTATTCATGATATGTTTCTGGAGGAATTAATTAAAATGTCCAGGCTTACTGCCATAAAAACCAAATACGGACTAAAGTCGATGTCATATGTATTGCAGGACCCCTGTGATGCACTGGAACGGCTCCTCATTACATCACAGAGTGACCAGTACCTTATTCATGTGGTTAATGTGCCTATCTATTCCAAATTGAGAGCGAAATATGTTCCTCACTCTTTCCTAGACGCCTTCTTCATTTCTGTGTACAACATTCAGCTGAACAAACTGTTAAGTGGGAAAAGGAGTAGGAGGTGACCAGCTTTCCCTTCATTCTTTCAGCTAGTGAGCAAAACAGCACACAGTAACTATCAGGGGGAGCACATATTTTTTAGTAGCCTGCAGGCTAAACATCCCTCCTCCATCTACCTGTCTATCTTCCCAGTGCATGTTGCACTGTCACTCCCAAAGTGCTCAGAATATGCAGAAAGAGCTCCCAGGAAGGCCTGAGGAGCAGATCTCAACCTGGCTCTTCCAGGATAGTTAGATGAATATCAGTACTTTTTATGCTCATAAATATGACCAAAAAGGTCATTTTATCACTGCAACAGATTTCACAGTATTTCTTAGTATTTCTTATTATTTGATAGCTTAGGATCCTAAGTTATCAAATACCTAAACTGCAAATTGCTGATATTTGGGAAAGTATAAGAGGGCTTTTATACTGTTTCTATAGTGCTCCCTAGATATCCCCCTCTGGCCACTGTTGGGCACAGGCTACTCAGTAAGGTGGCTCTCTGGTCGGACTTCATGCTAGGAAGTTCCCTAAGATCTAAAATGATTTCCAGACTTCTGAAACACCTTAGTCTTGGTGAGCCTTCCACAACGAGCCTTGCAGAATGATGAGGATATGGTCTAATGTGCTCAGAGAGTCCAAAACCTGGTGCCTAGGACACAGACTATTTGTATTAATAACCTCAGTACACTTTGGATGCATCCATATGGGTGAATCAAACACGCCCAGGACTGTTTTCTGGCCAACTGGCCTGGAACAGCTTGAATCCATATATGCACAGACTGCCTAATGGGAATGGTCTCTGGACTGACCTAACTCCTGTAGCATGTCCAGGAATTGGGAGAGCGCTAGTAGGACTGGTCAAAACTGTGCCAAGGACCCTTCCAGCTTTTTAATAGTTCAGACAGTGAAATATCAGTGCCAGAGGATTTTCATTCAAGTTGTTTAATTTACTTGGGTAGCACTAGCCTTAGGAAATCCAAAAGTCTAAGCTCATTGATAGCCTTCTATATATCATCTCCTGTTATTAGCAAAAGTAATAGCACTTTCTTGATTGATGTACGTATCTTCCTCACACTACCTTTGAAATGGTCTGCTCTGAAGGAGCAATCAGAAGTGGCAAGTTTCCAGGGAGTCCCATCTACTGCCAGTCAGCCTAGGTCTTAAGCTCTATTGTCCCACAGTCCCTGCCAGTTGGACAAGGCTAAAAGAACCAAACAAAATTGTTCATAGAAAGAAATAGGTCAGCAGCCTTCACAGCGTTTCCTCCTTAATAGTTTGGTTCAGAGCATGGGTGTCCATATGTTTTCAGTGACCTGCTTGTGGCTGGTGCCCCAGTGATCTTTCCTACAGGGTGTCTGATCCTGCCCTGGGGTGGTGCTGGCTGCAGTGAGCAGAGGGATAAACTTGGACATCTACGGAAGATGTATTTTTTACACAAGAATTCCTTTGACTTTTAGAGAGACTAAAGTGTCACAAAAAGCCCATAACGGAACATCCTATGAAATGGGAATTTTTACCATGGAGCTAGCAAGAACATGGCTCTGCACTGAGTTTCTATCTCTGTTCTTTAACAGCTGACTGTGTGCTGTTTTGCCATTCTTTTAGCAGATGGCAAAGGCACTTAATCTGAAACAGCAGGACTTCTCTCTGAAACAAATACAAACATTTCCTGCAGAACAAAACATGATGTAAACCCAATGGCCAGACTGGTCTTCTGGTGATGTGTTCCCAGGGCTCTAAGTAATATCTGCAGACAGGCAGCTCTTGAGTCCCAGACTGTGGTGAGTAGTGGGAAACCTCCACGGCAGAGCCACTGTGTGGGGAGGACTCTGCTCCAGGAACTCCACTGTGGGTCCCATCTGAAGCATGCCATCAGGCTCAATCCTGCATTTCAGATTGGTACGGCTCTCACAGAAGTAAGGTGGGAATCTTTTCAGTTGACTTTGGAGCAGTAGTGTCACGCAGGCTCTTGTCCCCAGGAATGCATGAACAGAAGGTCTCCAAGTCATGGTGGGAGCACAGGAAATCACTGGATCCCTATTTTTTTCTTTACAATTGAGACAGATTAGAGACAGTGTAACCTGTTCTTGGAAATCTCACATTTCCATCTTTTCCCCAGCTTGGGCTAAGCAAAGCAGGCATTTAGCTCAGGACCAGCAGCTGGACTCATACTCTGATGTAGGATAGTTGCATAATGTCATGTGTTCTCTTCTGTTCTCCTCCCTTACCTCACTGGGGATCTCTTGTGATAAAAACAGTAAAAGGCTCTTGATTTATTTTGCTGACTAGAACATTTCATTATATTGATTCAGCTCATGAAAGCCCCACAAGGAAATGGAAAATAGCCCATTATTTTTAATTTCCAATTGGAAAAGTTACAACACATTTCTATTTATGATGTGCCTTTTTTTTTTTTTTTTTAATCTAAATCATCAAATTCAGCACTTATTTTTAGAACAGTCTATTTCCATCGTTAAGGAAAGACTAAGTTTTGAACTTGTGTTTTTCTGTATCACAAGCTGCTGAGGTTCAAAGAAATTATTCATATATATTTTGCAGAGAGTTGGTGAGGAGGTGAAACTGCCAAATATCCTGAACTTCTCTATTTTGGGAAAAATGGTGGGCTAGGATGATCTTATAAAATATATTCATGGCTTAAATTGAACAATTTAACACTCTGAAGCTTAAGTAAAAAATTAATAGAAGGCAAATCTTTGAAGTGGTGGCATGTGTGTAAGCCTCTTGTCCCCTGCAGCCAAAAAAAAGTCATCAAGGCTTCAGACAAGCAGTATTAAGCATTTGAATTCTCCACAAAAATATTCGTGATGAAGAGCAATTGCTTGTTTCTGATATTAGTGAGAAGTTGCTCAAATGTGTTTATTTTGCCTTTCTCTGTATAATATCCTTTGGAATACATGCTTTACATGACTTTTGCCTCATGGTAGATTCATCTTTTGTGGTGTAATCATATAACCCCATGCACATTCACACATGTGCACATATATTTATACACACACACACACACACACACACACACACACACACACACACACAGAGAGAGAGAACAAATAAATGAGATGGCCAGAAATTCTTGGCATGCTCTCTGTTATTTCTGTGTTGCTCTTGCTTGAAGCACATTTAACATTTTACTTGACTTGAAAACTTAGTAAGGTAGATGGATTAAGGAAGAAAAAGCCAAAGGTTGAAAGGATGAATAGCTTAGAGAATAAAGCATTGGGCACTTACAGTACTGCTGGCACTGAATGCAAGGAATCAGTCCTGCAGACCTCAAAAGGGTGAGGAATGAAACTCAAACACACCCAGTTTGGTCAGCCCCGAAAACCTAACTGAACAAAGACATCCCAAACCTGCAGCTTGGGTTAAAGAGCTAAGACACTAATCCAGTACAAAGGGCTTTATCCAGACTGTTTACCCTTTTGTATGTATGTATATACAATCAAAACTAATTTTTTTTCAGACCCTGATGTGAACCAGTGCTCTATACAAATCTGTGGGGAAAAAGTCCAGCAAGTTATTTCACTGACAAAAGTGGCCTTTATATTGCTTCAAAAGTGGCCTTTACTCTTTGCAAAGTTCCTTTAGAATAAGGTCTGTGAGGAATTTTGTGGAAAACAGAGCTACTTTACAGTATTTTCTCCGCATTGACTCTTTAAACATACTAAATCTGTGCTTTGTTAACTCAGCATTCAAATGTAGGGAAATCCAAAGAGCAGGTCAACTTTCTGTCCCTAACGACAGCTTTCCCTCTCAACCGGCCAATGGCCTGGTCACACAACCTAACCTCCTGCCCTGGAAGATTTATCATCAGCTTTGCATATGTCCTTGTCACTTTGAACTAAATGGGGCTGCTCAACATGCCCTAAAATCTGGTGCCTGTGTATGCCTTTGCTCAGCTGAACCCTAAAGAGCTAATTGTGCTCAAAGCTAATTGTAGGTGTTTTGCTCTCAATAGTGTATCCCAAATTTAGTGTGGCGTGTATCTTGCTGTCTTGATTAAAATGCAGGCTCTTCAGGGAATGAGCCACATTTTATTCTCTGTAGTTTTGAGAGCTTCAGGACTCTAACTTCAGATGGGTCCTTTAGGTGCTACCAAGATACTGATAAATAAAAGACAACATAAAACGGTGCCACCAAAGGAAATGAAAGATGTGAAAGGTAATAAATAAGGCTAATTTAATCCATCTGAAAACAATTGATTAAACCAGCAATCAGATCAGAAATAAGGTAAAAAGTAGAAATATTTCCATAAACATTTTTTACCTTTCTCAGAGGAGCAGTGCAAAGATGATGTATCACTCATCCCTACACAAACCTTGCTTTGATTTATTACTTCTTAAATAAAAAAAAAAAAAAAAAAAGACAACCTCTGTGATTTTTGTAGCAAAGTGTTTTTGCAACATTTCTCAAGAGAAATCCATGCCTATACTAATGGACCTTACATGTATCTCCTTAACTGGTAAAAATACAAGCTTCCAAGGCTTTCTAGGAGCTAGATAAGGAACAAAAAACATGGACCCAAACCTTCTGCTTCTTGTCTGTGGACATGAAGTATATTGCTGTGAATATAGAGCTGAAAGACTATTCAGATGCAAGAAGGCAATACTCAATTTCTCCTCTCAAAGACAGTTTCTTTGTCAGAATTAGAGGAATTCTAAAGAGCTTTTCACTTGCACAAAAAGCTGCCTGCCAGCAATGATCATGGTTAAACAAAAAGCATGTCCAATAGAGCAAGCCACTCATGTGACTATCATTTGCAACCCAGGTACTGGGAGCAAACGCTGGCTGCATACTTTGATCTAAATATACCCCAATTAGGGTTTGACTGATTATCTGTGCTCACAGAGTGGAGGTAGGAAAATTTAACAAATGGCAATGAGGAAACTTGAGTTTATGGAGTAATTTAACAAAGGCAACGTAATGGCAATAACACAGGAGCAGCAGACCACCTGCTCCTCGGCTGGGTTCACTTTCTCATGGACCTGTCACACTGTAGAGCTCCTCACACAAATAAAACAAGAAATAAGTAATTCTCCTGGAGAGCAATTGTTAAACCACCAGTCCTGAAATACACTGTGATGGAAACTGATATTAAGTGACATTTTTTGAACCTGTTTGAGGAAATCAAAAATCTCATTGATTAGAGCAGAGGTTTTAACTGAGAGAAGTGTAAAAACAACCAACATTTATCACTTTGAGAATTATATATAGATATTGCCAAAAAAACTGTAAGTGCAGGAGACTCTCTTCATGAAAACAGCCTACAGTAAATAATGGAAAAAATCAGCTTTCCTTTAAGCTCTTTAATATCACAATTTAACATAATTGTCAGAGATTCAGATCTTTGTTATTTGGGTAAGTTATAATTCTAAATTATTTTATCTTGTGTTGGCTGTTTTGGCATCATTAACATGTTTGTTTAATCACTACTGAGCAACACAGAGTGAAATTTAGAAGTAAGAAATGCAATAACACATCTTAAAAAAAATCTGGTTGTGCCATGAGATTGATACCAATGGATCTAGAAGACAAAACTGCAATATGAATTACCTTTCTTGTTTTGGTAGATGAGAGGAAAGAGGCTAAAACATAATGGAATTGCGGTATAACTAGACAGAAGGCTCTGAAAACACTATTAGCAGGAGGTTATTTTACATTTGTGAAGGAAAATTGAGGAAAAAAGTCAGTCACTAACAGTTGCTTCAAAGACTCACAGACTGTTGAGATGGGATATTTTCCCAGAACATTTGGCCTGTATCCTAAGGGACTAATTTTACTTTCAGGTGACCTATGGACGTGAGTCAGCACTTCGGGTAAGCATTTGAAAACAGATGCCCATGCACCATTTATTCCTTGCCTCTTGCCACTGATATAAATGACAATTAATATGCACATCTGAACATGCATACTCACTGTGGGACTGCAGACACTAGAGACCTTTGCTTCATTGTCATAATGTGCTTTTTCCCATGAGTAAATTTACTGCTAATTCTTTCAGCTCTCACAACTCAGCACTGTTAAAAACAGAAAAGAAAAAAAATAAATTATTACTCCAACACAGTTGGTGATAAATCTTAAAGTTTTGATTAAAAAGACATTGATACAGACATTGGGAGAGCCTGCAGACTGGATTTTCTGGAGAGAGTAAGCAGAGTAAGAATTTAACTCACCTCACTTCAGAAGTCTGAAATATAGGTATCCTAAACACTGCTTTTTCTTCAGTGAGGGCAGAGAAAAAAAAAAATCTTTCAGTGAACCATTCACCTTAAGTTTTTTAGCTACACTGCTCAAATTGCCTCTAGAGGGGCCTATTTTCCACCATTACAGTGAAAGTCTAAAATGAGGAGCTTCAGCTGAGATGACTAACTCCCAGGCATCGGCTTTAGGGTAAATCTCTTCCAAATATCCATGGAGCTTTCTTGCACATCAGGCAGGGTGTAGTTGGTGCATGTTGGGGTACTGAATGCCTCCAGGGAAGCCTGGACATGAAGGTAAAGCAGATGGCTCCCAAACTTACAAATAAATTGTGAGGAAAAAAAAAGGGATCTGTTTTGAATGGACCTGGATGTGAGAGGCTCAGATCTGGACCTAGACCTGGACTTTGGGATACAACAGCCACTGGAAAAGAATGAGGCAAAAATTTGGATTAGGGTTGGCACTGCTTTGCCTGTGCTCACAAAAAGTCTCAGGTCAGTGCTTGGCATTTAGTGCCAAGTGCAGCAAAATGCCTACACACGGTTGGACCAGCTCAGGGTCACGTGTCAGCATAAACTCACATTTTCTTCTATTTATCAGCAACTGTCACAACTGGAACATTACTTTAAGGCAGCAGAGATCTGGGGTGTGTGTCTGTTAATCTTACTTTACTGCAAAAACGTTCATGATAGTCCTTTTGCTATCAAGATGTAATGCTGCTGATTAAATTACAAATGACACACTACATCAATTCTTATTAGAGATGCTCAGGTCTCTGAGTATGTACACTCATGTGGCTGATACCCTTCTTGCCCATTTCTCATACCATTCAACCCAGTAATTATCAGCAAAGATTTCAGAGCAGACTTGAGCTAGTCAGGCATCTCACTGTCAATCAAGGGTTTTATTTTTTTTGGCAATGTTTATGTGATATCAGGGGTCAGAGGTTTTTAACCCTACTTCCCCTGGTGAACTATTACAATCCTCTGCTGGATTCTGCTGGGAAAGGAACATATCCTATTATGCTGCTATCAATTCTTCATCTTGTAGCATCACTTCACAATTCACAGATATGATATCATTAAGGCTGAAATTCTACCATATGTTGAACCCTTTGTTTATTTCACTAAGACCTGAAAGATCTTGGGACTAGTCTTCAGATATGATGAGACCTGTCAAAAAACGAATTCACCAGTTTTTGTGTATTATCAATATCTTATTACTTAATGGTAGTTTAAGGCTATACTAGATACAGTTTGTTCATAACTAATCTGAAAAATGAGATTATCTTTTGCAAACAGTTGCCTTTCATCCTTTTCACCCAAAACACAAATAAAAACTAAAAATGTTTCATTTTTTAATGTGATTGTTAATTTTTTTTATTATGATAGGGAAGAATTTCTGTGGGAAAGAAAAAAAGAAGTTACGAAATAATCAGGATGTTCAGTGAAAAAAGTCCACTTTTGCAGAAAATTCTTGGCCCAGGCTGTTTCTTTACAACCATTGGAGCCCTACACATGCACTCTATGAAAAGTTTATAAGTCCTAGATAGTCTCTATACGTGGATACACCAAGAAATGTAACATAGTACTTACTGAGAGTGGCACCTCAGCCTTTCTGGTGTTATGGCTGATTTTAAAAATAATATATATATGAAACAATAATAATAATAATAATAATGATGATGATGATGATGATAATAATAATAATAATAATAATAATAATAATAATAATAATAACAACAATCCCTTTTTCTTTTTCTACCAAGTTACAATATGATGAGAACAAAAAGTTTCCTTCAGTATATTTCCTTCAGTAATTCTCCAACACAAACTTGGCAAAAGTTTTCAAGCAGTGCTGTGACAGCAGAGCTGAGAAAATGAAACAGATATAATTGTTGACAAAAGTAATGTGACTCTTAATAGAATAACAAATAGATGCCACCAAAGCATTTTGACCAATAAAAGAGTGGCTCCTTTGTATAAAATTGACTTACACACATATGAGACAGAGTGGGTTTTCAGTATGATGCTGCAGAGGCACAAGGGCACTGACACAGTCCTGGAGTCGCCTTTTAATAAGTGAAGTGTTAGGGGGCTGGGCAACCCATGGGGGTGATACAGAGCCACTTGCTTCCAGGTCACTGCTTTGAATCTGGCCTCTACTGATGCCAGCTGAGAGCTGTAACTCTTTGATGCCTGCTTGGTGGCCTTAAAAACTTCTCCTTTTTTGGGTTTAGCATGAGTGGGTGCTTGCTGCACTGGTAAACCCTACCATGGTGGCAGGAGCAGTATGAGGACTGTGAGGCTGGGCCTGGTGGTCCTGTGCACAGTGGGAGGATATGGGTAGAGCATGCTGCTCCTGTGCCCCTAACCCTGTGCATCGACTGCCATGCTGGTGCAGCCGTGTTGGCAAAGAAGCTCCCTGCAGAACACCAGTCTTGAGGACAGTACAGTGCTTTATTCTGCCTGGCTGTTCCTCAATATCATTCCTGGAAAGTTTTCAGTAAGTGAGCTAATTCTTTTGTTAATAATTTTGTTTCAGAGTAGGTCTTTCTTATGCTATTTTGTGTCTATTCCTCCACCTCCTATACTATATACCTGGGAGCCCAAGAGCTAACTCATAAAGCAGCGTAACATTTTCTAGCTATTTATTTATTTGCTACACTTACTTTCTAATGGAGTGTGTGCAACATCATATTTAAAACATGACCTTAGAAACTTAAAAACACATCCATTTCTTCCAAAGAATATACAGCTGCCAGAGAAAAGGGGACATTCAGTAAACTGCATGTCACTATCAGCTATTGATAGCCAGTGATTTGTTCTGAATCCAAAGGCTAAACCAACCCTCATGCTGCTGTATGTCAGATGCAATTGGTCCAAAGTCAAAGTTTTACAGCTCAGACAGGGCGCACTTTATCCTTCAGGCTGCTACTTAAGATAGCCATGACCCTGAGGAGAACCAGTCAACAAAACAGACAGACAAGAGGATGTGATTTGTATGCATCCCTGAGCCTGCTCAAATCACCTCTGACCTTCAGGTCAGGCTGCAAATGACAGCAGAGTGCATGCACCTGATCAGACAGCACATTCTCATTAGAAAGCCTGGGAAAAGGGGGCAGCTACACTGTGTTTACTCATAGACCAAATGCAATCTACCCAGGAAATGAGAAGAAAAAAGATCAATTTAGCTCAACAGAAGGATGTGAGCAACATGTAAGAAGTATGTTATGAAATTCCATATCAAACTGCTTATTCTTATAAACCCAGATGGGAGTTCTCTGCCTGGGTGAGTCACCAAGAAGACAGGTTAGCAACAAAAAATGGGTATTTATTTGCTGCAGAATACCATGCCAGGAGTTTTTACTAGGGTGCATAACTTCTAATAGACTGAGAGCCACAGTCAAAGGCATTTATAGGCTTGATTTGCTGCTGGTACTAGTTGATCATCAGTGCAGTTTGCTGATCTGACTATTTGAATAGTTGTTGCTGCTAATTTATGTTAGCATATGTGAATTTACCCAGCAGAGAGGGTTGGATTTATCCAGCAGAAGGGCAGTGTTTGCATGGAAATCCAGGCTTTCTTAAATGTAGTTGTTTGGACATGGCAGCCTGTCAAGTTACCAGAGAGATCAAACCCATGTTTTTTTCTGTCAGGCTCCTGGAGGTAATCTATGCTGAGGTTTTGGTTTAGGACAGTTTCCAGAACATTTTGAACAAGTCTGTGATTTGAAGGGCAAGTGTGTTTGGCAACTGCATTACTTTGTTCAGAGACTAAGGACCACTCTTCATTGGTTCTCCAAGTTTGCATTACACTTATAAATTTCATCTGGCATTAGACTGAAGGCTGCAGTGCTGCCACGATCCATCTATGCTAAACAGGCCTGCCGATGGCAGCAAGGGACCTGTGGCATGGGTACACGGCATCACTCGTGCAGACACTAAGGAAATGTGACTCATGCCTCCCCTTGTCAGGGGCTGCAAGGGCTGCTCTGGCCTCAGCGTCAGGTCACACCTGGGGCTATGTGGGGAAAGTGCTGCCCACCTATTGCCTCGGTCCGAATGGAGATCAGCTTAGTGTGCAACTCATCTGATTCAGCCATTTCTGCTTCCAGTCCTTGCCGTGCCACCTCCCTGCCCTGTCCCATTTCTCTGCCCAGGCACGAGACATGGCACTGACTGTGCCAGGCAAGAATTCTGGTGCAGCCTGATCACAAATGGACCACAGCATGGAGGCTAAATCCCTCCTGTGCAGTCCTGGACAACAGCAAATCCAGAGAGTCCTTCTGAACCAATCTATCTCTAGGACACACTAGCAGCATACTACTGACTGATAGACTTCCTGAGCGTCTGACATGTGAAGAGGTCAGCACCATGACCTATAACTAATAAACATTAGATGGGAAACAAGGCCAAAACAGAATTTAAGGCTGGTCCTTTGCTTGGGTTGAGTTGGGACTCAGTGTGTGAAGGTTAGTTGTTTTGCATTTTCCACACAGATCCACACATCTATGACAGATTTTAACTGTTACATTATAGATTCATGTTTTCCTCTGGTGATACCCATGTCAGCAGAAAGGAAAGGAATCCTACACAGTGGGGTTATTTTAGTATCATTCCTGTGAATTAAATAAGTGCCTTTTTTAAAGCTCTCAGTATAGATAATATCTGGTGACAGACATATTCTGGAGAGGAGCCATCCTTACTTTTACACAGGTGTCAAACTACCCATGTTATGACATTAATGTTGTTTTCAACCATACTAGACAATCACTGAGGGCTGTGAGTATATTGTGTCTTGATTGCAAAGCATTTCAGCACCCTGAGCTGGAGAAGACAGAGAATGCCTTTGACACAGCTACCCTGTGCAGACAAAGAAAGAAAAATAGTGTCCCTGTGTGTGCCATGAACACTCACAGCAGTCTGGATTCCTAGTAAAATCCTTTCCAGTGTGCTGGCCACAGTTCTAGGGAGAAGAATAAAAATAGACTTTGTTGCTGGAATAAAATAAGAACAGAGGAACAAGAGAACAGCTGTACTGAATGAGACCAAAGGTCCTTCTGCTCCTGTCCCTGACAGTGTCTAGTAATAACTGCTTAGGGAAAGACTATGAGGAGAACAGCGCAGAGTGACCCTTCCCATGGCAGTCTGCTTTCAGCTATCTATAATTTAGGAGTTTCCTGACACAGATGTGGTTATCCACTGGATTTTATTTTCTGGCTTTGTGTAGTTGCTTTTTGAGCCCATTTGCCTTCCACATAATCTTTTAGGGAGAAGTTACACCGTACAAGGAGTCCAAGCATGCCGTATGTGAAGTGGTGCTTTTGTTTGTCTTTAAATTTTGTTTGTCTTAGTAATCTCATTTGGTGTTTCTCAATTACCAGACCAAGAGAAATTGCAAGGTTCTGATTGGACTAGGATGAAAACTCATGAAGCCAGAAAATCTTCCTGTCATTTATCTTTGTCGTGGTTTCTCCTGCTTTACAAGCCACGCAGTTGTTGGTGAGCTGCATCGTGCTAATAGCAGCATATGGAAAGTACAAGAAATGACAGCAGAGTCTGGGAGGAAATACATTTTTTGTGTTGTATGCACACTTGTAGGTATGTGTCCAAGACATGGGACAAAAGATTTTGAATGCTTATGCAATGTGTCTCACAAACTGCACAGCCACTTTCAAAGGCAATGAAAAAAGCCAGGCGTTTTACAGGCATCTTTTTTCCCCAAAAGAAGAAGAATGTAGCCAAATACTTTTGTTTCATCTGTGGTAATAATTTCATTGCAGTTTGGTTCTCTGCTTTGTCACCCATAAAATTTAACTAATTACATCCCAACTATGAGCCCTGCACAATAGTAATATGTATAATGGAGAGGATATAGATTATGGAGAGTTAGGCAAAGCAGAGATATTGCAATTTTCTTCAAGTTTCAGCAATGACTACAAGTAGAGTGGTTTATGTTGTTGTGAACCACTGGGCTTTCCAAGTTTTTCAGACAAACTGATCAATTAATATGTAAACAAAATATATTGTATCCTATAAGAAAAGAGCAGTTGATAAAGAGGATCTAGTGCTCTAGTGTGGGTCTTTATGACCAAGAGAGGAAAGAATTTCTTTGTGTCACTACAAAATGTTACTCTGCCCCTGAAAGGAAGGAGACAGAAGGCTAGCTCTATGCAAAAGCCTGACTGCATGTGACTGACCCAGCAGGAGAAGGGCTGGCTCTCTTTCTCGGGCTCCTTCTGTTGCAAGACACAGATCCTAAGTACGTGCCGGATGCCTCTGCCTGATTTCTTGGGGGTATTCAGGCCCAGTGATACATTTTAGAGCAAGAAGGGGAATGAGCAGATCAAAAATGTAAAGCACAAGCTGTTTCTCTTGAACTTTGTTGCTCTGCTGAAAGCGGAGCATAGCAAGTACATGTGCATTTCACTTCTTTTATGTTACACACCAATAGTGATTCCTGCTCTTGTTACTATAAAAGATTCCATCCTTTTTGTTTTTCCTTTTAAACAGCAGTTCTTATTTAAAATTATCTTGTCCCTTCTGAAATGTGCTTTTTCAGGGTGAGTGAGCCTAGAACAGCTTGAGAAAAAATACAGTCCTTCCAAGTTGGACTGCATCTCATCAAAGTGTTTTTCCCCTTAGGATTTTATGGAATGTTACCTCACTTTATGACAGTTCACATCAGAGTGTAAATGCTGAACATTTCTGTAAGTGAGGCAATGCACTGTGAAATGTCAAGCAAACGATAAAATCAATAATCTGCAAGTTACCAAAGAGAAACGAAATTCATGGATGTCAGTAGTTTTTGGGTCAAAGGCAGATGCTCCAGAACAGAGCAGTTTGGAATGGCCAAACACTTTTGGACTGGTTTTATTTAAGTTTCACTCTCAAAAAGCACTGAAAAATTACTCTGTTCTGAGCAACTAGGAGCATCTTTACATACACTTCTTCCATCTTTTATTTTTTTAGCTGAGAAGGTGAGATTGAAAAATTACTTGTTTTCTTTTGTATCATCTTTCAATGCCCTGGATGTATGTTCTGTAACAAAGCTAACTTGTATTCTTAACAAGCACAGAAAGAAACCTTTGAACAATACCTACTTGAGATCAATGGTACATTTCTTTTCCACTCAGATCTGACTGCAAAATAAAAAAAAATGAGGATTGGGATTCTGTTGGAACAAAAAACATGTTAAAAAAAAAAAAAAACAAAAAGAAAAACAAAGAACACAAGTGTTCTGTGCAAGTCTGAAAATGGAAAATGTAACAGTAAGCATATTTTTGTATTTTTTTTTTTTCATAAATTAAATATTGGAAACCAAAATTGATTTTTAAAATATCAGCCCTGAAAGACTTTTAGCCTAGTTGTTCAGTTCTGGCTTTCAGTTTTTAATTGAAAAAACAAGTTTTTTATGAAAATCTCACAATTTCTACATAACAATTATAGCTACTTGTAAGACAGCTCTATTTAATTACTTAGATGGCCATGTTCAGGAAAGAAATCCTAATGGAGCTTCCCATATTCACTTTAAAATATATGAGGGGGAATGTATTTAACACTGGGATTAAAGCATGTTCTGGGTCACAGAACAAGTAAAATAAAACCAAGTGTTGGTATGTTTACTGAGCTGTGCTTATTTATGTGCAGGCTTCTGAAAAGAGAATACCATTGGAAAAGTTGTAGGATAGGTATAGCAGTTGCTGAAATATCTGCAGATACACTGACAGATGTACGGCTGGAAACATAGTGCTTCCAAAAAAAAAGTGCAAAGGATGGATATGGATGCTTTCATCAACCCAAACCAAAAAAATTCCCTGGCAAAACCAGGCAAGTGAAAACATCCCGATACAGCGATGTACAGTGAAGGCTAAAAGGTCAATCACCGTGGATAAAAGTTATCAAGATAATTACTGCTAACGCCTTGATTGGGGAAAATAAGCACCGCCGCGGAAGCTGTTCAGCTTCGCATGCCTCGCAGCCTTGGGAGAGCTCCTCTGGCCAGGCATTATTTTATTGATAGAAAAGGCTTTGGGCTTTCTAAGCGCCGCACCTGCGGTCCCGCCGCTCCTCGGGGAATCATTCAGGGAGAGGAGAGGCAGCGGGCAAGCACGGCCCTCCCGACATCAAAAGTCCCCTCTCTCCCTCACCCCTTTCAGCGGCGGCTCCCTCCCTCCCCTCTCTCCGGGCGGCTGCCCGCGGCCTGGGGAACCTCTCACTTTTTGTCCTCTCCCGACCCTTCTGGACCACATTCTATGTTTTTATTCAGGCCATCTGCTCGCCGGGGAAGGGAAAGCGGCTGCTGCGGCTGCCGGCCCCATGGCCCCTCCTGGCACTTCTCTGCCCAGCGACGGTGCCTCTCCCGCCGGCCCCGGCCCGGCCCGGCCCGCGCAGGCCGGCGCTGGCCAGGCGGGATTTTATTTCCGCTTAAATATAGACGGCGAGGGGTAGGTTTGTGTTGGTGGCCTCCCCCTGCTCCCCCGGAGTGGTACGGCCGCCTTGTTCCTGACAGAAGTCTTTCTAAAGACCTGCTCAAGCCTCACTAAGCAGCTGTGAGTTAGGTCATTTTCCCAGGAGTTTTACATGTGGAAAACCGGGCATTAGGAAGGCCTCAGAAAAGGACACCATCTGGCCCCAGTGAAAAAAAGGATCATGACACTTTCTGTGGTACCAACAGGCCCTGATGAACCATAAAGGAATTCAGGCCTCGACTGTGATCCGATGGTGACTGGCCCAACAATCCCCCCCGTGACAGCCTCCCCCATTCAGCCCCGCAGTTATCTCATAGCACAATGGACTTTTGTGCCACGCTGTTTACCGGGGGCGTCGTCAAATCCACTCAGATTTCTGGGCTCGGCTTCAGCGCCCCTGCTCTTTGCTGCAACATGTAACACGCATCGGGAGAGATAAGGACACAAAGAAGGCGGCATTTTTTTTTTCCCCCTTCCTTTTTTTTGCTTTGCCTTTTTTTCTCTTCTCTCCCCCCCCCCCCCCCAGCATTCAAACCCCCTTGCATTTCTTTCACTGTACGATGGAATAAAGGCTAAGGCTCTGTAGTGGATGCAAGAAAGATATTTTCTGGGAATCAAGAAATCTCCTCCCATCACCCCCCAAGTTAAGTCAGACTTCATGGATTAAGGCACATTTGCACCACTGTTTTCTAAAAGTGAAATTTGATTAATGCAGGTCAGGATTTACAGCTTACATGGACTTTTTGTGAGAAAATAAATGTATTTGGTTTTTTGGGTTTTTTTTTGTTTGTTTGTTTGTTTGGTTTTTTCCTAGCCAACATGTCACTATTTCCTCATTTTGATTTTGGAATAATTTCTGTCTAGGTAAAAAAGAATTTTACTATTAGCAATATTGGATTTACCACGCTATTAGTTTTGTGGTTTGATTTCAATATGTGTGATTTCAATATGTTTAATACAGGAAGTGTCTTAATTAGTTTGTACACTGGGGCAAGCTCTGTACAGCCACAGGCAAGCCCCCCTTTGCTCCCCCCTACAAAGGATGCTACCTTCTCCCTGCTATTCTCACCCCTCTGCCCCACTCCCACTGCAAGAGAGAGCCTGGGAAAATAAACAGACGTTGTAGCCTGCCCTCAAGGTCACTGCATTGACCTTGAAAGGGTAGAGGGTACCAAAATCCAGACTCAAGGAGCCTACAGGGAAAGAGACCTGCTGCCTCCATCCCCCCATGTCCCCAGTTTAGCTCAGTCTTGGTGGTGCTTCCACTCTCCAGGCTCCCATGGCATCACTGGTGGTGAGGACATCTCTGCTGATGGCACCCCAAACTAGACATGGATCTTGAGGTCAAACCTAGCAATTTTGACATCATCAGAAAACTATTAGGGAGCTGACACAGCTTGGGCAACAAAGATTTAAGGACAAATGTAACTTGTGGGTCCCTGTTAGGGCTAAAATGGGCTAAATTTGACAGGAGGATTTGGGCGTGCTGCAACTCCCCAAGAAAGATCTAGTGCTGACATCTCAGGGGTATGGTGTGGTTATGATTGACTTTCATTTGAAATGCTGACAGACAGGTACCAGATGTGAGTGTGGCTGTTTGTCCTTCCAATTTTGTGCTTGTGTGCCCACCAAGAGGGCAATTCTTGTGTCCAGCTTGCTGCCCTCACCCTTCTGTACTGCAGTCCCTTTAGAGCCTGGATCTCCTGGGTGTGAAGGGGACTAGGCAAGCAAGCCACAGAGCATGCCTGCCTCACATCGACTGTATGTGACAGCTAACAGAGGTGTTCCCCAGGACTGAAATTCCATTTATCCTTCTTTTGGGGAGGAGAGAGGAGGAACTGAGGTATTCAGGGCTCTGAACAAGTTAGTGCCAGAGAGGGTTAATAAACCAAATCTTTGGAAGTATCAGCCTGATGCATTAAGGTATTTATGCAAGTTTCTGCTAAAAGAGATCTCCAAACTCTTGAGTGCCTAATTGAGCTTCGTGCGCCCAAACAGAGGTAGGGAGGGCTGGGGAAACATTTCATTCAGGTTTCATACATTGCCTTAATTGGTGACCTCAGGCAGCAGTGCATTATACCTGTGGCTTCATTACACTGCTTATTACATGAGCCTCCCCAGCACGAAAAGCAGACCTCTGCAAACAGCCCTGTATTATCCAGCATGTACCTAAGAGCACATGTGATGGCAATCCACAGTTTTTAATGGGATCACTCATTCTCTCATTTCACCATTCTTTTACTACCACAGGTAATGTTTTCCTTTCCATTTAAAGAAGAGAAAATAGAAAGAAGAAAACCACTGCAGTAACCACGTCCAAGTAAAACATTGCGAAACTTCCACAGAAAGAAGACTCTGCTCACTGCTGAACCAGCATGTTGTTTGACAAGAAGACATATTTAAGATCAAATACCAAGGTGATTTTAAGAAAAGGCTAGTTCTTAGTGGAATTGCTTTAATATTTTATTTTTCAGACAATGATCCCATTTCCTATGGGTCATAATCTCTACCTGTAGCTGTTTATGGCTCCCAGTAAGCAGAGGATTTACAGTTTATGTGTTCTGACTTTTGTGTTTGCTACATTCAGGGATGTCAGAAAGGAAGAACTTGACTGTGAGACAAGGAACTGTGTGTTTGCAAAGGTCTAAAGATGAGGTCTGCAGCAGCTCATATCCACTTACTGAAGTGTTTTTGTAATTATGCACACAGTTATTGATCCTATTATGAGTTACAGCCTTTCAGAGGTTGCCTTGAGCTGCTCAAATGAGAAAACACGGTGCCACCTCTGAGCCAAGCAGGAGGGAGAGCAGTCCCTGGCATTGTGTGACAATCAGCTGAGCCCAGCACACGGTGAAGCCCCAGTGAGCCCTGGTCTTGCAAAGGGCTTTGGGGGCTATGAAGAGCCCTAGCTAAAACAAGAAAGAGCATGAGGAGGAGTCTGGGATACCTTGGTTTTGGCTTCTCTCTGCCGCCACAAAAGGTATTTATCTAGTCTACCGGCAACTCTTTCAACAGACGGAAAACCAGGACGAAGACTTTATCATGCAAATAGTTAAATGTTCTGTAATCTGGGGTACATGCTTACTTTTTATTCAGAAAGCCCTGCTCGCTGTAATGAAAAATGTCAGGCTCTTTTAATAAAAGAACAATTTGAAAACTTGATATATCACAAAACCATTAATTTTAGCTATTATCTGTTTGACACTTTTCATAGCAACGATTTCACTCTGTAACATGCTTCCCGAGGATTAAAATGATTTTAAAGGATTAAAATGTTAATTAAAAATATAATAGAAATATCAGTCTCTGAGAAGACCAACATAAGTATTTGTCTCTTTAACTGTATAATCATGCTGCTGCTGTTTCCTCCTGACTCTTTACAGTTTGGAGTTTGAGTTTGTGAGGAGGTAAATGACAGATCCAGGACCAATTCTGTTCTTTAACTATTTGACAATGCATCTGTTTACACTTCACAAAGGCAGCGTTATGTCCTTGAAATTTCTAAAGGTCATTGTTAATGGGATCATTTTTTTTTTTTTTTTTTTTTTTTTTTTTTGTGCCAACTGTGTCTTTCTTAGCTTGTAAGAGCACTATTCCCGGAGAGAGGCTGGAGGGGGTTGGAGCAGGCAGGTCCAGCAAATTCCGTGTGACCAGTTCAGCTGCAATAATCTCTTTTCTCCTTCTGGTCCAAGCTACACATGAGAGCACTCTAGTGTCTTTCATCATTATTTGTCACCCTTTTGTGTTGAGCAACTTATATCCACAGCCATTCCAGCAATTAAAATAAAAAAGGACCAAACATTATTCACAGTGAATAGCTCTGAGACCAGTGACATCAAGTACCAACCAACCCATTGAAGAGTGGGTACCTGATATCCCTGGAGTATTATATGGAGGGAAGAGAAAATGCAGCCCAAACTCAAATCCAGCAAACACATCGTATATGGAGAGTTCAGAGCCTGATTAAAAGATAGCCTCTCTAGAACAATTTGTCTTGCATGTTCCTAGTAATGGGAGGAGAGGGGAGCAGGGCAGAGGGGTGAGAGGACAAGCTCTCAGTTACTGCACAACTAACTTTTAACACCTTCGAAGATTATTTATATGTTCAGGCACCTAAATGGACCACAGGGCTGCATCATCTGCACCCGCCTTCTCAAATGCTGTAATTTAGGAAACCTTCGTCATCAGTACTCCGACAAAGTTAAGATTTTCTCTGGTGCTTTTCAAGTGAATGAGTGACAGAGCCCCCCTCATTTTTTCCTCTCTGTGCAATTACCTTCCCTGTACATCTACTGTGAGCAGGAGCAGGGGGATTTGTATGCCTAGAGAGATACGGCTTCTTCTCCACCTTACCAGGTAAACAACTATTCATCTTCTAGAAGCTGATTGTTTTCTATCCCATATATTCATTTTCCTTTCAGAACAGCACAGCCCTGAACAAATCCTTGTCTTCAATTTCTCCTAAAATACTAAGAAAAAGCATATTGTATTTTTAAAGGGTCTTCAGAGTAAGATGGCTTCGAAATAATAAAAAACAGAAACCCAGCCACCCCAACAACAGTGCATTTATGTTATATCTCTTAGAGACTGGATTAATATGCCTAGGTATGCACAGTGGCACAAAGAGAAATGATTCTTTTGGCAACAAGAAGAGTCAAGAGGTTTATCTATTTATGGAAGTGGACTGATTGTTTAACCTTGGAGCTGTGTGGGGCTTTCTGGAGATATTAATTAACAATTTCTGCGGTGAACACATAAATACTTCATGGTGTTCAAAAGGCTTCCACATCCTTTATAATTATTTAATTAGTTAATTAATAGAACTGTTAAATAAATGTTCTTTATTTCTAATCATTATTTGTGAAGATGGACTTTTCAGGTTATGATTGTCAGGCCTCTTCTGCATTAGAGAGCCAACTGCTGTCAGGAAACTTCCTTCTTTTCAACAGGTAGCTTTATATGGTATAAATTTGCTCTTACCCTTTCCTTGAAGAAAATGAACACACTGAATTATCTAATTTCTTACCACAGAGTGGAATATTCCATAACTCTTAATGAATAGTAATAGTTTTCTGGATTATTTCCACATTTTTCCTACGTATGTTTTGAAGCGGCTGAAAGATGGGGACAATATTCCACTAATGTTCTCAGTGGTGCTGTTTAGACACAATTCACTTCTCTGTTTGATATTCCTCTGCTTATAAATTTACTATCCCTCACAGCCAAAGCACTGGACTGGGAGATTCGCAATGGTACATAATATGGGCATTAAGTAGGTTTTTAGGGTCAGTGAAGCCTGGGCCAAGGGATTTGCATATTGTGAGTCTGAAATTGAGTCTGAAATTAATTTTTTTTTTTTTTTGGTGTTCTGAGATGAATTACATCATGTTTCGAATATCAATAACTTTTGATGTTCAAAGGAGACTATTTGATCAAGCTTTTAGATTGCTTTTTTCACCTGACCTGCCTCTATCGTTAATTTAGGACTGCACCAACTTGGAATCACTACTTAACCTTACTGCAAATGATTAATTTTTTTTTTTTTCCCAGAGCACTTTTAAGGTATCAAGTGACAATAAACAAAAACCAGATCCTGACAGCACTGTTCTTGAAGTTTTCTTACTGAGGTTGTCCTCATCATTACTTTGTATTAGCTTCTCTCCTGGGTCTGACATGAGTCTCTAGAAACTGAGGAGCTGGCAAGTGGACAGTGACTTTGTTCAAAATGTTCCCAACATTTGGCTACTTTAGTGGCCCATCCAGTACATGTTGCACAGATTTGTCTCAGTGCTGCTTTTTAGGCACCAACATTTGGTCATGGCTGAGATTCTGCCCCTGGCTCTCAGCTGGGGGAACTCAAGGCTCTCAGCCTCTGAGGGGAGATTTCTCTCCCCCATGGACAGTCTCTTATTGAGGGAGGAGAGGAAAATGCAAATTTGAGACTGGAAGAATTCCCAACTATACTTTCACTGGGCAAGCTCTGTGCCTCTGGAAGGACAGGATTCAGAGGAAACCTCCTGGGGCTCTGTCTGTACAACTTGTTCCTGGTGAGGTTTGGGTGGGAAAATTGTGCACCTCGTATTGCCTTAGAGGGCTTCTGCCCTTGTGTTTGAGCTCACAGATGCAGAAGGAAGCTTAATTTATAAGTGTTTTTTAAAGGGCAAAAGAGGAGAAAAAATACTGACATTGGCAAGGATGTCTTTCTGTTTACAAATGACATGAATAAAATAGTGATGTATTAAACGCAGTGTTCTGTTTGGACCAGACACTTTCCATTTGTGAAAAATGACTATGCTTCTCTCCCTAGGAAAACCAATCTTTTTCTTTAATGCGATTTATGAAAGAAATCACCATTTGTACATTACTTTTAAAACTAGAGGCACTAAAGAAGAATGCTCTTAGAAGTTTCCTCAACTTTGGCGAAGGCTGAGCATTCAGAATGGCTCTGTGTCTATTTTCAATTTTAAAGGAACTGACTAAAGTGTTGCAAGCACTTGAAGCCATGCATTCTGCATTACAATAAAAGTGGTGTCATTATGCCCATTACCCTCAATAACAGCTTCCTTTTTAATATATGCAGGACATCATAATCAAAATCTGCTGAGTGTAAAGCACAGGAAGGAAATACTCCAAACAGCCCAGACAACACTGGATGTACCAAACTTTGTAGCCAGTGCTGAGTTCATGGCTTATCCCCAGTGATACTACCATAACTTGTACATAATAAAAATATGTGTTTTTAAAGTAATGCATTAGTGATAGCTGTCAAAAAAGACATTCAGGCTAACTCCTGTTTCATTTGCTTTGCTTCGTTCTACTTTTCAATAAAACATTATATGTAACATGTACAATGACAGAAAACATCCTAAACAATGCATGCACCACCATGACTCCACTGTGAATTAGAGGCCAAAGTCATATTGACACAGACAAGTATGGATCCTTCTTGTTCATTCCTGAGAAGATGAGAAGTCCAGAGCTGGAACTAGCAAATCCATTTGGCACATTGGGTGCCTAAGCCCTTGTGATAGGTGACCCATTTTTGTTTTCTGAGAAGCTTTCTTCTTTTGAAATCCCATGTCTCCCCCAGCTACAATTCCTCTGATGAGATATTTGATCAGAAGTAGCTATTTCCAGCCTTTCTTCTTTGTAGACAAATAATGAAATGAGCAGACCAGTTGTAGACAAATACTTAAATAATTTTTATTCCTGAGATTTACTTGGGAGTAAGTTCTATTTTTCACTATTTTCAAGAGAAATAAATAGGGACACGCCTGTGTTACTTGAATAACAGAGCTGCACATTGAGTTGACACAGGATAAGGCACCTGAGACCTCCTTTCTTGGTGTCAGACTCCCAGGGCCAGCCCTGACCATCACCTGGCCTTCCTTGAAAGAGCAATATCTGAACTAAGACTTTAACCAAGACTCCTGCCTCTGGACAACATGAACAAGAAGTATTTTCCCAGATGAGTTTTAATCAAGCCTTTAGTAAAAACGTCACCAGCTGATTTTGTCTCTAATAGGCAGAACCTTAACTGCAGAAGTCCTCAGGAGTGTGCTCAGAATAAAACTTCCATTTTCACTGTGAAGAAATGTCAGTGTCATTGTGGGAGATGATGGTGGGAGAGAGGGAGAGAGGGAGAGAGGACACATTGGACAAACATATTAATTTTGTTTGAAACAGTTTGGTTTTTCTTACAAAGAAATCTGCCACTACTTTGCTTTCTAGAAAGAAGAAGTAAATACTGTTGAGCAGAAAAATCTTCTCTGTGTTTGTTTCATCCTTGTAAGGACCAACTTTCACTTAGCTTCCCACCATGTACTATGATCAAAACAGAAAGAGGAGAGGTTGCTTACCCAACAATGTTACATCTTTTCTTAAAGGGTAGATTTTGGCACTGGCTGTTTTGTTGAACTGGGTATGCAATGAACACATGGTAAAATTTGCACTAACAGCAAAGAGACAAGGACTGAACACTTCTAGAAATCTTGGTTTGTGCTCACAAAACTTTTGTGGAGCATCTGAAAAACTTTAGATACAAGTTACTTGAATGCAAATGTGTGATTTTTTAAAATACCATTTCTGAAAAGACAGAACATAGCAGCAACATTTAAGTGTGTTTTGGTGAACACAATTCAAAACTAATTGAACTTATCTGTTGAACTCATACTTGGCCATTCTGGATCAGAATGATGTGTATTTATATTATGTTTTTTAGATATTTACTCTCAATCAAACTCCAGAGTATTCAACTCCAGTTGTTGATCAACTCAACATTTGATTCTATGTTCATTTTGTGGACCCTTCCCCAAACTCTCATTTTAAGATATTTTTGTGGCTGATGTATGGATTAAAAATAAATAAATAAATAAACTCTACAAAATTTTGACAATACTGGGGGTTTCAGAGAAGACTAATGAAAAAGAAAAGAACTCTGAAGTGAGGTGGAAATCAAAGTGATGTGTACTATTTAAATATTATTAATTTCAAGGGTTTCTCTTTTTCCATACTTCCTTGCTACATACTGGTTATTTTCCTAAAGACTGGATTAGAGACATGTATGTCATATGTGAAAAACTTCAATGAGAAGATGAACTTTCTTAGTGATGGGATTAACTGTTCCTCTGAATGCTATCCATGTTTCCTTATAGTGCTTTAGTAAAAGGTCCATGAACCAGCATGGAAAGGGTATCACAACATCAAAATGAGGGAAGGCAGCAGGTACTGAAGAAGAAAAGTGGGGCTTGGAGGGGAAGCTCCAATGGATTGAATAAAGCTCTAAAATGAAGAAGAACAGGACATAGAAACGTATCCTTCACTGGCTTCATCTTACTGAAAACACCAGCATGCTCAGGGCAGGTTTAGTTCTGCCTGATTGGTATTGCAGTTAATAGAATTGGCAAATAACATATAAAAGGGACATAGTAATAGATCTCAGCTGCTTGCAGGTACCTGGCTTCCATCCCAGCAACAGGACATGACATTATTTGGAAAACATGGAGTTAGAATTGAAGGGATGGTTTTGTACTCTTAAATCCCTGCAAAAGCCTGTGGGAATGGAACTCTTTGGTGCCAGCTCTTTGGGAGACAGGAGTGAGAGGAAGGCATGAGGGACTTAGCACTGACTTGCAGTGGGAAGTAACAGAACCTTTTGTGCTTGAAAGACAGATATAGCACTTGGGAATTTCTTGTTGCTAAAGTTCTACCTTTATTCACAATAGGACCTTTGTCAATTGCCAGTGCCTGCACTCATAGTCCTTGGAGTAAAGGCAGCTGTGACATAGAGGTAAAAATATTTTAGGTGCAGATTCCCATCTAACATATCTCCATGTGATGGTATGGGTAAGTGAAAGTTCTGATCCCTGGGGATCATCTAATGGGGTATCTAATTTGGACCTTCTGACAACCTGGAAAATACCTGTGTTGGTAAAAGGAGCACTGAGAGTTTCAGTCATACAGACCTGGCCATCATTCAGTTCACCTTCTTGACTGTTCAGTAAAGAATTCCAGGATACATTTTCTGCTCCTTTAATTGGTGCAGCAGGCAGAAGCATTAGCAAGAGGATTTCCATGTTTCCTTGGGCTGGTGGAGTAAACTTCCACTGGCTCTACTTCAAGATGGTACTGAGGCCAGAAAGGAGAGAGGATTCAAAGAAGGGTTTATTGTTCATGCATACATTCTGGTATTAGTCAGTATAAATTAACTATACTGATAGTAACTTTTATTTTCAGTGTCAGGCCAGGAAAAAAAAATCACTAATTTTCTAGGTTTAAGATGATACTTTGCATCTGAGAAGTGTATTTAATCATTATCCAGGGTAAAAACTATTGAGTATTTATCTTTGTTTCCTAAAATCTACTTTGGTGGTTGTCCCAGAGAACAAAATTTGGATAGATTAACCATTTTCTTTATTAATTTTCATATCTCATGCTTGTGGCTGGTCTTGATCAGGGTTGCAGTGGATGTGGGGAGCCATCTGACCCTCGAGTGGAGCACAAGTCCCCATGAGCACTGGGTGCTGCTGCCCTTGTCCAGCTAATAACCAGAAAGGGAAGTGTGAAGACATGGATCACCCTTCCAGTCTAGCTGGTGACAAGGGAAGAAATCTGGCCAATTGTAATGCTTTCATAAATGCTAAGCTTTATAGGGATGCAGAGAGCAAACCTTCCCCAGCAGTGAAGCAACATGGCCCCAAACTCTACCACAGAGCATTGTGGAAATTACACAACCTAGTCACACACACACACAAATCCACTGTGCCTGCAATGTGTTATTTGATGTTTCATGGAAGAGCTGATCTCTCCTCTTGGGGATCAGGGATAATACCAAAGGGGTACGGTGCTTTTTCTTTTGGCCTGGTGGGTAACAGGAGCTCGTATACTAAATAAGTTATCTGCTAGGAAATGTAGGTGTGCTGCTCCTTCGGAGTGTCTGTGGGATGTTAATTCAGAAGTGGTGGGAGCTGATGGCTAGCGGCACTGCACAGGGCTTCTGGGGACAGGCAGAATCCTTTGCAGTGTACTTCAAAGGGGGATTCTCAGTTAAGGGAAAAAAAGGATAGATTTTGAAGTTTCTTTCTGCCAGAAGGCTTTACTGTGAGCCCCTGAAGTTCTTTTTTTTTATAATCAGGGATGAGATAGGTACTTTCTCTTTCTTTTCTGCTTAATTTGGGCCAATGTATTTTGAACCCTGTGTAAATTCTGTGAGAAGAAGACTGAATGTACTGTTCATTTCTTCATGTTGATCAGGTTTCTTGTTTATTTATTTTAAATTAGAAACTATGCCTCAAAAGATGTTTACAAGGAGACCTTAACCATGGGTTTGACATTCATTTAGCATACATTCCCAAAGTCAGTGGAATTATTCTTTGGCATTAAACATTGTGTGAAAATAATGCTTTGCTGTACTGGATTGAATGAGTCACCACCTTCCAGGACTGAGCCCCAACCTTTTGATACTTTCACTTTCATTCCTCTTGAGGGCACATGATCATGCTCATCCCTGATCTGAGTGATGAATTATCGCTATTTTTCAGCTTTCTTTCTCCCTTCCTTCTCATTAGTTTCTCCTCTAACCTCCTGAATGAAAAGCAACTTTACCAAGTGAGAGACCTTCAAGTTCTCGTGTTTTGAAAATTATTTTTGTCCAGGATCAGGATGGGAATGGGATACTTCACTTACACCTGCATCCAGTAATACAGTACTCTCCCAGGCCCCAATTAAAATGCTGGTTGCATGTATGGTTGCAGTGTGAATATTCTCTGAGACCACAGGGGATGGACAGGACACGTGCAGTGACCCAGGCCTCTTGGTTTTGCAACCTTATCCAGAGCACATGAAGAGGTGATTTATTTTCATGTTAACCATCTTGAATTGAGTGGTTTGTTACTGGTGTGTGGATGGGCATTGGGAGCTCTTTGGATGTCTCCTGGCAGTGTCTTCCCAATGGCATTGTGATGTTTGTCTCAAGTCTCTTGTTCATATTTGGATAGGCTCACAATGTGGAAGTTTGAAAAATTTAAAGGTCTAGTTCAGAATGGGACACAACAAGCTTGGAAGTAGACATCCTATTGCAAATAAACAGGTACAACTTTGGGCACAACATAATCCAACAGATCATTTCAGTGTGAAAGTCCTTTTTAATTAAAAGGGCTCTGACATATGTTTTGGATTTTTCAAAAATCATTCTCTTGAGCCACATTTGGTTCAGAGCTGGAAACGTCCCAGCTTGTGATCAAAAAGTTCAGACTAAATGTTGCTTTCTCAGAAGGTCTTACAGCAGCTTCTCACATTGCCACACTATCTATTAATTGCTTGCACTAATCATGGTGAAGTCTGCAGATCCATGCAATGAATTAGAGCTTGATATAGTAGAAAGTTTTCTCCAGATGGATGTAGAGACCTGTGACCTAAAAACTGCACCTTAGGTAAAATTCAGCCCTCAGTTTATGAAAAATAACTGTCTGTAAATGGTGTTCATATTAGATGGTACCTTAAGTGGCAAAATAACTTATTGTACTCTGTGGTACTATTTTGAAAATAAAACCAGAAGTCTTTGCTATTTTTGTGGACAAGACTAAACATTTCTTTCACTGTATATACAGAGAGCAAAGTCATGTTGGCTGACTTATTTTGCAGTCTATATCAGCAACATATTATCAGATTCTAGAGAGGAGTGATGGTTCCACGTGAATTACCGGTGGTGCAGTTGATGTTGCTCTATGATTTTATGTAGCTACAGTAACTACTATCTGATCCATTTTAAATTTTTAATTTATTTCAGTCAACAAGGTTTAATCTTGCAATAAGATTAAAAAAATCACAATTTTTTCAAGGCCACCAAAGGACCAACAGCCTTTCATTTAATCCCTCATAAGCTGAATGCCTTGAAAAGATGTGTGACTTGTTTGGCGCTGACCCTAGCAGAGTATGATATTAATAGGTTATTGACTTGGTAGGTCTTAAACAGCCAGAGGGAACATCATTTGCAGTAGCTGCAATGCACTGGAGGTTTGTTTCATTGATTGTGCTGTTTAACCCATCATCTCCAGGCATTTAAACAATGATATACGCTTGACAAACCTAATATTTCATTCTCTATCTGGGGACCAAGAAACAGAAATTAAAGGAAAGACAAAGATAACTGGACAGATACATAGCAGAAAATGATGATAAATGGGAGGGAAAAGCCAGACAGATGAAAGGCCCAAATTTTGGAATGTGCCCTAACTAAAAAATGTATTAAAAAAGAGACAATTTTCTATGAGAAAGGTGGGGAAATGATAGCAAATACATCTGTCTGCTGAAAGACTCAGAATTAACATGAATTTGGAAATCTTTGGAAATTAGGAATTATTTTGCAGTCTGCTGTCAGGAAATTTTGATGGGGTAAGTAGTGTGTTGAAAGACGTGGCTCTTTCAATTTACAAAAAGTTGTGTCAAATATCAACAATGTGTTGAGCATGTACAGCATGAACTGAGGGAAAAGAAATTAATTTTTGGGACTGATGCTAACCTATGAGTAAAGATAATTATAGTATCAACAATAACAATAATAATGCTGGGCTTCTGTCTATCAATAGAGTTTTATACTGAAGGTCTTCATGAGGCACTTGAAATACTGGTTGTGTCATGAGCTGTTGTGTCTGTCTGCAGCTGAAGTAAGAAAAATATTGGAAATTAATTTGTATTTTGCTATCTTGGTATTATAGCTCTATTAGAAGTACACAACTACATTATAGGGGCTCCTTAATTATTTTTTTTTAGAAAGATTGTAGGCCATAAATTTATAGGAAAAATCTCAGGGTGGATTCTGTTCTAATAGAATTAAAACCCCTCTTTCAGTCAGAACCACACTTATATTAGTTGCTAATAAAATATCAAATATAGCAGATAAATAGGTCTCAGTAGTAAAGCTGGGATTCATTTAGTTTGTTATTTAGTGTTTAGGAGCAGTGAGATTCACTTCACTTCTCTCCATACCCTGGAAAGTCAAGCCGCGTTGGGCACTGGAATGAATCCTGCTTGGCTACAGCCCTTTAAAAATCGAGAATTTATTTTGAGTTAGGTACCAAAAGAGAGAGTCTGATTTGCTGAGTGAGGTTCATGGACAGCTCTGATGGCAACCTTTGTGAGGCATAAACCACCACCTGGAGATTTTATTCTTTTTCCTCTGACCACTGACACAGTCTAATGTTTAGACAGCTAAACATCTTGGGTGAACACTGCTGTTTTGGGATCTCTTAATCCCACTGTCTTTCCTTAAGTAACCAACTCACTGTATGAGCAGAAATGTTTAGGCTTCACTTTTGCAAATTAAAGTGCCTTGGCAACATACAGTCCCAAAAAAGCCAACCATATTCCCATGCTGAAACAGATCTAGCATGAGTCTTCAGCACACAGTGCAGAGAGAAGGCTCCATGGTCTTGAGAGATGGCTCAAATTAAAATGACAGAGATGGAAAGTGAAACAACAGTGTGAGACTTATACAGCCTTATACAGATGGAAAGCAAAGAGAAAACTGTTGAAGATATTTCTGGGTGATCCTGAAACACACATGGGAAGAAATAGCTGAAAAAATTAAGAAAGGACTATGACAATTGTTCTTATTTTTAATTTGCCACATCCAAAAGGCCTGAACAGAAAATAAAATCACTCAATGGGATAATAATTACCTACATTTTGGCATCTGAGAGTTGATACCTAATCTAGCATAGTTATCTAAGCTCTCTTTCTGATCAATGAAGATGGAAAAGGACTTTGAGAAGGTGGGTCCTCTCACTGGTATTAGACACCCACTTAAGAATTGTGCGCCTGATTGCCTAAAGGGACCTGTCATTACTTTTTCACTATAAGAAACTAACTGTCCCAGAGTATAAGACCAACTCAGATGTTTAAAGTTGGGCTAGAGAAAATCCTTGTTTTGTGAATATTTTTCATATGATTTCATAACTTCTGTTCATCTCTTTTTAGCTTTTAAGTAATTTAGAAAAAATGGAAAAGGAAGTGAAACAGATTATAATTTTAAGATTATAAGATTATAATTTCATTATGTATGATTTTACATAATGGATCAAGTGGATCAGTTGACTTGGGGATCTCATGCAACTTTAGTATCAATGAATCTATGGAAAATTGCAGTTGTGAGGGATGTCTAATTTACACTATGTAGTTTATTAATATTTACCTGCACACCTGTCATATTCTGTATCATTGAATATATTGCATGGCTTTTCCTTTGTTTTCCCAGAAGAGAAAAACTGAAACTACTAGAATTTACTAGCTAAGGTACTTTAAGTTATTATTAAAAATTATTTCCTTGATTTTAGAATATGCAAACATAAGAAATGCAGGTCTATAGTTAATACGGAGCAAAAATCTGTATCTGAAACTGTGGTTTTCACTAGAAATACCAGGGGTGTTACTGGTGTGTTTTCAAGCAAAACTGTCTGAAATGCCAGGTTTCATCAATAAAATATGGTAACACAGGGCTTTCATTTCCCATGTATGAAATTACGAATGTAATTTTTCCTTATTTCAATGGATTTTTTTCCACTAGTTTCAGGTGAGTCAAGAAGAGTCCAAAGGATGCAGAAGCCTACATGGAAGAAAGTATTTCTGTTTTCCTAACAACATGATAAGAATTGAACACATTTATGTGAACTTATAAGGAAGAATCTTCTTAATTCATTCTGTCCACGCAGTTGAGGCTTATTTTCTTTTCTACCCTTCTTCTAATCTGTAACACTGGCACTGGCATCACTGTGAAAGCAGCAAGACTAACTATGAGTGATGTGCACCTGTATTATTCTTCAAAAACACATGTCCTGCTCCTGAAACACCACTGTTCAACATAACACAAGAAATGTGTTGTCTCCACACAAGAAAATGCCCTGCTTAAATTGCAGATGCACAGTCCTGATCTGCCCCAGAGCTCTACAGCAGATCAGGGGTGAGCTGTAACCAGAGTATGTAGATATGTAGTATTTATTTAAAAGCTGAAAGCAGAAGTTGAGTACACATTGAGAGGGGATTATTTTAGTAATATCACATAAGAAGGTTGAAAAGGGGAGAAAGAGCCTCTTTAAAAAAATATTTACTAATGGAGTCCTGAGCAGATGCTATGAAAGCACCATAAACACTTCTAAACATTTACTATGATGAACATTCTTTAATATTACTAATTAATTTTCCTTTACTAGTACCAGCTGGTATTTATGTGTACACTTCCCCCTTCAGTAACTGGGTAGCTGGTTAGGGCATGCTGTGCAAACCTCTCCCTGTCCTGAACCAGCTGCATTAGCTTTCTTGTTGCTCAGTACAGCAAAGGTACAAATACATAGTTATTACCTACTGTATGCAGATGTGAAACATGAGACCTGAGAATCAACACAGAGACTAATAATTTTTAAAAATTTCATGTCATGGCAGTGTTGTGCTTTAACTCCAGCTGGCAATGCAGCTCCACACAGTTGCTCACTTACCCACGTTCATGAGGATATTTGATGTATAAATCTGCTATGTGAATTACATCATACCACTCTGAGAAGTCAGCACAGTAACTTGTGTTTTGCATAAAGAAATTGTCTCTTCTGCTGTGTAAAACTAACGTGGGACTATACATGTAGGTTGACCATGGGTGGCATGTTTCCTACAAGGCAGCCTCACTAAAATCAGCTGGAGATATACATAGCATATATGTAACTTTGAACCAATTTATGCATGAGCTACCCAATAGCACACTAAATGGAATAAATCCTCTAATTTACTCAGAAAATGCTTAAATTAAGAAAGATGTTTCAAAGATGTAGTTTATCTCTAAGACTGTAAGCAAATATATCCCACATGGCATGCATTAAAAATACAAAATGCAGGTTCTACAAGATCAAGCTCTTACAATTATGTATCTGTATGTAATTCCATGCATATACAGCTTTAGTTATGCGTGCTCCTGATCTACTAATGCTCCTGAGCATTCTGTGTCTGGAGAAATACCTTCCTTTTTGCTTCACATTTCTGGTTGTATGTTATTTTACCCTTTATCAGTGCAAATGTTAAAAGTACAAGTAACCAAGCACTTAGGCTCTGTTAAGAGTCACTCAGAAAACAAACTTTTTCAGAGAGTAATAGGAGAGCAAGGGAAGAGACACATGACACTCCTGTCCTATCTACCCAAGTTGATGGAGGAGACCCCTATCATAACCTGCTGGCAGGAGACCTCCTTTACCCCACTGCCAATGTGGTAATGGGGGGTGGAAGTGTGAAAGCATTTTGCTCTTTTGTTCAGGGCTGAAACTGCCTCTGAACTTCCTTCTGTCTTTCTTAAAAGAGAAAATGTAGAGCAGTGGTGAAAGGAGGACAATGTAGAGCATCAGTCTCTGGTAGATCCAGAGGCAGAAGCGAGAAACGGATTTGTGATCGGAAAATGTGCCTTGTCATTCAAATCCTTTAACCTTGACGGAGTAAAAGGGATAGTTCACTCCAGAAATTAGAAAGCTCTGTGCTTCCCCTTGGCTCCTTTGCTGAGTCTCCAATGCAATGAACATCTCCCAGGTGCAGGGAGGCCTGTTGTGTTGCTTTTGACAACTAACGGGGAACTAAACTCCAAATAAGCCACCCCACTTCTCCCTGCCGGCAGGGGAGCGACAATAAATGAGAGAGGTGCTGGGGTCCGTCAGTCCCTTTGCCTGAGTGAGCCAGACAAAATGAGCTCCCTTCTCGTTCTGACCACAGCATTTTCCCTGGTGAAACCATGCCCTGGCCATGATGTAAAATGGTATTTGACTAAACAGACCTGATAGCTCCACCCCCTTGTTTCTGTACCCAGGACACCTGTTCAGAAAAGAATGGAATGATGCCACTTAGATATTCCCATTACATATTTAGGGGAAACATTATTTTGGTTGAAATCTGATCTGAGGCTGAGAGGAACAGGCTGAACTGCTTTTTAGCCATCCCTCTATTTGTTTCTAAATGTCTGTGAAAATGTGGAACTTACAAGTCTTCTTCATGAGTCACTTTAGCTTGATGTCCCTGCTAGAGGTCACTAAAGTTAAAACAGAAACTCTACCACTGAATCATTTAATGACTGGAAATTGGAGGTAATAGACTTGAAAACGTATTCTCATTTCTGTAATTCAAAACCCTTTATCTGTGCCATGTAGTCCTGCTAGAAAGAGCAAAATGGCCTTTAACAAAGTCTATCTGCGGAATAGTAAGAAGCGTTAAGATGCCACATGCATCTCATTATGAATTTTAATGAGTAGATTCACACCTTGTCTTTCATTAAATAAATTACATGGTCTTTTCCAAACTCTTATCTGGCAAATTTGAAATTTGTTTCTAAAAAGTAGACTCAAGAAGAGTTTAGGATTTTTCATCCTGGGCCCAGGACCTGTGGTCCATAGTCAGCCAAAGAGGGAGAAGAGGTCATGCTCACTCATGCGGCACCACCCCAGAGCTCCTCTGTGCCATTGACACAGAGAGCACTGCCTGGAACATGATTAAAAGTGAGAGTCAGAAAGCAAGATACTCTGGATTGCAATTAAAAGAGAAATCAATCATCTAATTTTCTTTTTCTAATTTTCTTTTTATCTCAGGTAATAAATTCATCTTCATCATGCAGAAACTTCCAGAAAAAAACCCCAGATATTATAGTGAATAGTGAAGCATATTCTAGACCCATTATCACAGCAAATACAATCTCTTTCAAAACCATTTTTCTTTTGGAAAATGGTCAGAGATATTTGTTTTACAACAGGAAAGTAACTGAGTATCTGTGGCTGAACTCCTCTATGCCACTTGACCTCTGAACAGGTTTGAAGCTTACAGGGCCCTTGAAGTTAGACATTGATTGTGGTGAGGGATGTTTGCAACACTGTACTCTGCAGGAGTGAAGCTGAGGGGAGGAATGAAGCCTCCTTTTCTTTGCATCCTGAAAGGAAGGATATTGAATGCAGTTATTCAGACTACTGATAACTGCAAAGATGAGTCTTAAAATTGAAAATATGAGACATTTTACTGCTTTGAATCGGTATAATTTCACAGAAACCAGTAGCTGCACAGTACTGCAGAGAAGCAGAGGACTTGGTCCTTCTCTCTTGCATAATAATGTTTCAATTTTTTCTCTATTTATGGATAGATCTATTTCTGTAGAAATAGGTAACAGACAACCTCCCTGAAATAAGCTCCTTGTACCCATGATCAGAATTCCTCTTGTGAGTAACAAAACCTGTGAAATCAATGGGATGCTCTGTTTCACTCTAACCCTTTCTTACTAGAAAGAGGGACAGTTCAAAAGTTCCAAACCCAGAATAAAACCTGTAAAATTTCACTAAATATTCTGGTTAAGAGCTTGCAGCTAACATCCAAGCAGAAAACACATGCATAGTCTTTTCATCCTGGAACAACCTGTGGAACAACCTGAATTCAGTCTTTTGCCCTTCATTCCTCCAGTCTACCCAACTTCCTTTTTTTTTACATTAGATAC
Source organism: Poecile atricapillus (assembly GCF_030490865.1). Taxonomy (NCBI): domain Eukaryota; kingdom Metazoa; phylum Chordata; class Aves; order Passeriformes; family Paridae; genus Poecile; species Poecile atricapillus. The sequence goes on along the minus strand of NC_081251.1, from coordinate 40,763,915 downwards.
GGCATATATTTATATAATTTTATTCTTCTTGACAAAAGCAATGAATATAACCATCACACACTTACATATATGAAAAAATATAATTTTAAACAGTACACACAGTGTCAATAGGATAATGAATGATGCTGAAAAAAAGTCATGTCTTTGTCAGGAAACATCTGCTTTAGATTAAGGGGAAGAATTCGGGTATTACTTTAAATCCTATACACTGTATATACATTTGTGTATACATAAAGGACATTAATGAATATATGGATTTGGTTTTAAATATAGTCAACTGAATGCAAGAACTACCTGCTAACCAGACTTTATCCACATATTATACATTTCCACTTCTGTCCATTTTGCCAAAGCACCTGCCAAAATCCAGTACCTACTTTCTAGTTCAAAGAGCAAAGCAAAAAATGTTGGGTTTGCTTGTTTATTTCAAGGGGAAAATATTAGAAATTAATTACTACATTTTTCTGGGTCAGACAAATACAGGTGAATGAGATGAACAGGAAACCAAGTGCAAGCATCAACTATCACTAAAGCACCACTAGTTAAGATACGGCAGATTTATGAGCTTTATTTTCTACCTAAGGCCTGTCATATTTTTTCACCTTTATGTTAGTTAATTGCAGAGTAACATAAATTAACTTTTGGAACACAGCAAAAATGGGAACTTTATTTATGAATTTCTTGGATTTCTTTACCCCAAGCCAAACAACTAAATTGCTACTTAGCATAAATTATTTATTGGCCCTGGCTCAATACCATCCAACACCAGCCCCTGGAGGTCTGGGAGATATAAAAGATTTAAAGCATCTGTGCGACAGCATTGGTGCAGCCACAAAGCCATGTTTCTTTCCAGAAGGGTCCACTTTATTTTGTTGTAAATAAATAGAGCTTAAATTTCAGGGGAGGGCTGGGTAGCTTCTAGCAGGACTGTGGTGTTTTGCATATGTTAATTACCCACAGTTACATGACAGAGAGATATACGCTGTTTGCACAACTATTCTGGAGAGACCTGTTGGCAAAAGGATGCATTTTAATCTGCACATAATACAGGAATGCTATAATTTTCAATCACTTTTTTTTATGCATATATATGTATAAAATACATTACAAAGCCATCATATATACATACAGTCACTTCATAATCTATCTTTATCACTTTTCTCGTTATAATCTTTACCTTTATCTTGTCTATGCGTCTCTACATACATGTAAGGGAATTATGAATAAAACCAGAGTGAACTCGCAAAAGGGAACACGCCATTCAGTTCATATTCATATGACAAGCTAATCTCTAACTTTAATCTGCCAAATAGGTTCAATCAATGTCCCCTTCTATGGTCTGTAAACTGCAGCCGATGCCATCCTGCATGGCTCCTGTGAGCTTGCTCTCCCTTAATGCACCTTCTCTGTGCATGCATTGGCTTGGCTCTTCCCCTTGCAGGCTCATTCTTCATCATGCTCTCCTCAAATTCCACCCACCCCATCACTCTGGCAACTGCAGGGGCTTGCACGTGACAAGATGCAGGATCCCATTATGCTGGTACCTCTCTCCCGAGAGAAAGTTCCTGAGTGTCAGAGCTGAAAATGAATATGTAGGCCATAACTCATGCTCTGAGGGACCCTGTACACTGAAGAACAATTATCTGCACACTGAGTGTTGGCCATACAGCTGAGCACTTCTTAAAGTACATGTACAGCATATATTTTATGGTTCTGTAGAAGAATTGGTTTCTACAATACTAAAGTATACAATTTAGTTGTCTCCTGATATTTTTTTTCAAAAACTGTCTCATTTTTCTGTCAAAAATATCAAAATGAGGTACAGTAAAATTTTGTATAAAGTTTTAGAAGAACTTGGAAAGGCTTGTGGAATTATAAAGTGTTTTTGCTTCATTCAAAATGCCCTTTTTCTTGTTATTGCTTTTGGAAATGGGAAATCCTTCTATGAAACAGAGAACAAGTGCAGCAACACCAGTACAACAGTCTTTAACAAAAGACCTTATCCCATATACATACATGTATGCTTAGCTTGTCTTTCCTTGGCCACTCCTGTTGGTTTCACAGTGAATCCAGTTTTCAGGACTGGAGCTCAGGTAACATGTTCACAGTCGAGTCTTTATATCACTGGATGTGAATATACAAGAATATTTTAATACCTAAGAACAAAGGCAAGTTTTAAATTGCCTTCTCAATTATTTTTACAAGCTTTAAAAATAAATTCATTTTCAGTTTCATTAGCACTTAGAAAAACTGAAAAAGATAACTGCTCCAAGCAGCCTACAAGCAAGCAGAAAAATATTTACTTCTCTCAACATCTTAAAGCCAACACATACAAAACTGATGAAGAGTGGAGAATAGATGGGAACAGGGCTGTGAGGTGATTCACAACTTGTTGCAGAACAGAGCAGAATAGATGGGATGAGCAGATTTCCTCTCTGCCAATTCATTGCCCCATTCAATAGAACATGCATCTCATCAAAAAGATAGCTAAAGTTCTGAAAGGCTGTAATGATTTTTAAATACAAACCCACTGCCACCTTCTGTCCATGGACTTGTTCCAAGAACTGGAAATGAACACAGGCAATTATTGTGCAGAGAGTTATTTTCATAGTTAATAGACATGAAGGGTAAGAGATTCCAGTGGGTCTGAAAGCAAGGCCATATTTACCTGGAAATTTCCCTGGAACCCAGTTCTGTGGTTTTCTTCATGGAGACCAAGGGGACAGTTATGACGTGCAGTGAGCAGTCATCATCTCAGCAAACAAATATTATTTGGGTCAACTGATGCCCCAATACCATTAACAGACTAATGCACCAGTTAAACTTCTTAAGACCTCTTTGTATTTTACAATATTAGTAATGAGAAAGAAACAGAACTCCAAAACTCCAGCAAATTTAAATACAAATTGAACTATCAGATGATTTTTACTTTATTTATAATACTTTTTATTGATGTGACTATAGAATTTCTCAATAAATAGCTTATACTGTTGGAGCCATAGAGCTAATAAAATTATAAAACTGGTTGGGAGAAAAAAAAAAAAAAGCAATTATGTGGGGGTGAAAATGCTGTTTTTGAGGCATATCCAGAAAATCCATAATCATCAATAAGTTTGGCCGATGTACATTCAGTAAACCCTTTGTATGAACTCAAAATGATTTCATGCAAATAATGATTTCTTACATAAAATCTTTTTTCTTCATCATCTTTCTTGTCTTGCTTTGACAGTGTGTTTTTTAATCGCATCCACTTTAGTGAGTTTAATTAATCAACCTGTGTCTCTGAAGAGTCAATTTTATAAAAGCTCTGCAGTACTGTAGAGACACTTCTTATTTTCTCTCAGTGCTCATTCAAAAAAGAAGACCTCTAACCCTATCTAGGGCTATTCACACTTACTGACACCCCATTGCTAATTCATCTCAGAGTTTGGCATCACCGCTCATGAGGTCTGCCAAGGAACCACATCTCCTGCTTCTGTGTTCAACACAATTTGCTCCTTGCTGGGTGTTTGGGACCTGAAAGTCCTGCTCTCGGTATGCCAAGTGTTTTGTTGCTAGTCATGTTCAATGCAATCCTTCATGACAGCAAAGTCAAGGAAAATCTTTCCTGCATTTAAAATACACTCTTTAAACAACCTTAGCAGTTTCTTTATATATTCTTAAAGACTTTGCTTTAGACCAACATTAAAACTTATCTGTCTAGGCTCCGCTTCCTTGTTTATGAAGAAGGGATATAGAAGGCCATTCATGACCTGGCATCAGTACTGAAGCATTAGGAAAAAATCAGCTTGGATGAAGGCATTCTAGTGGTGACCTAAATAAAAGAAACTAGCTATGAATCAGGAAACTTCTTCCCTTGCTGACTATGCTCTTACTATGTATTTGTTTAGATGCATTAAATTCTTCTCAGTTCTTACATTTGTAACAATAACCTTTGCTCACATGTAATTAAAATTTGTGAATGAAAAATCAAAATAGCACTAAGTTTTAAATAAACTTAGATATATAAAACCATCTCTGAGCTCTGTTTTTTGTTCGTGTTGACAGTTTTTCTCTCTGTACCAACATGAAAAATACCCTGATACTTCAATGCAAGCTGTCATGCAGAATTCTCAGCTGCCAGTATCCAGCGTATTTGAAAAGTATGAGAAAAAACTGTCAGTGCCAACAGATTCCCTAATAAAAAATAATAATGAAGTCTTGAGAGCTGTCAGTCCTTCAATTATACAGCTCTGACAGTGGCTGCACATTTGCAAGAATCCAACCTTGCTACTGGAGGGCATAAAAAGGCCAATTGAGCTTTGTCAGAGCCAGACACAGTCAGGCAAAATATTTTTGTTCTGTCCTTAAGTGGACAACTGAATCTTCAGAAAGTTTAGTGTTCAATCTAGGATCAGCTTTGCTGACCATGAACTGAATAAGTTAAACACAAGTGAATTCTAATCCTGACACAAGGAAAAAAAAAAGGAGCATAGTGAAATGCTCAGTATTAGTCTTGTGTACTCCTTGGATGAGGGCTCTCAGTGACATTAAATTAAGCAGCTAGTTAAAAACCAGGTAGAGCCAAGAGAAAAATATGATCTATTCTTCTACACTGTCTCTGAAAGCACAGGTCAGGTACAACTTTTGTCAGGAAAAAACATTAGGAGGACATTTGTATTGAGCTTATCATTGCTTTGATAAGGCTGACACTGAAACTAGTAATCTGTGAAATGGGAGGCATCATATTCCTTGTTTGAGAAAGAACAAGATACTGACACAATGGAGGAATCCATCCCAATTTGTTCTGGTATTTCCTGATTGAGATATATCAAAATGGTATCCCTTTGCTTAGTCACAACTTAGGTGTAACTTTCAGAGAAGCCAGAGGCAAAGTGAGACATAAGGCATAATTGCCCATGACTGGTAGAGCTTAGTCTTTCCCTTTTTGTTTAACCAATTAGAAAGTGACACTATTTTTCTTTAAAATGAAGCCCCTTTCTAATTGTTTTAACAAAAGACAGCTATTAAAGCATGAAGTCTTAGAATACTTTCTTGTGATGTTGCCTGTTCACCAACTCAGAATATTCCTCTGCAACAGGATTGGTCAAGTTGAATAGGGATCAAACACAGTCTTGTCCTGCCCTTTGCTGGTAGAAAATCAATGAGTGAGTATCCTTTGCACATCCAAGATTTTTCCCAACCTTCTCTACCAGATAGGTTTGTGGGTTTCCCAAAGAAATCACCCTGAAGGAAAAGACTGGAGGGCTGAGGGAGCCAATAGTAACGTGTACATGCATGAAGCTGCAGGACCTGAGCAAGTGTCTCTGTATAATCTGACATGAATGTAAACCTGTACCAAGGGGTGAATTAACTGGTGGCCATCTTTGGGCTACCTATAGTCAAAAAAAGGCCACCACATATTCTGCTCCTTCATATCATGGTGTGCAGGAAGGTGGCTTGGCTTTTTTTTCTTCTAGCATCCTGAACCACGTATAAGATTGAAAAAAGGAGTAAGAAATTGCTCCAGCCAGACATACCTGCCTTTTAAAAAAACACCACTACTTTTCACAGTGATACAATGTGACAGAGTTTCTGATTGTTGCTTCTCCCTCTCAATAAAGCACACAGTTGTGATACTTGGTACACAATAAGGATTTCTCTGGAGGGGAAATGTAGCACTGACAGGAGTCCTTCAGTGCTCTCCCTCCCTCCCTCCCTCCCTCCCTCCCTCCCTCCCTCCCTCCCTCCCTCCCTCCCTCCCTCCCTCCCTCCCTCCCTCCCTCCCTCCCTCCCTCCCTCCCTCCCTCCCTCCCTTCCTTCCTTCCTTCCTTCCTTCCTTCCTTCCTTCCTTCCTTCCTTCCTTCCTTCCTTCCTTCCTTCCTTCCTTCCTTCCTTCCTTCCTTCCTTCCTTCCTTCCTTCCTTCCTTCCTTCCTTCCTTCCTTCCTTCCTTCCTTCCTTCCTTCCTTCCTTCCTTCCTTCCTTCCTTCCTTCCTTCCTTCCTTCCTGCCTTCCTTCCTGCCTTCCTTCCTGCCTTCCTGCCTTCCTCCCTTCCTCCCTTCCTCCCTTCCTCCCTTCCTCCCTTCCTCCCTTCCTCCCTTCCTCCCTTCCTCCCTTCCTCCCTTCCTCCCTTCCTTCCTTCCTTCCTTCCTTCCTTCCTTCCTTCCTTCCTTCCTTCCTTCCTTCCTTCCTTCCTTCCTTCCTTCCTTCCTTCCTTCCTTCCTTCCTTCCTTCCTTCCTTCCTTCCTTCCTTCCTTCCTTCCTTCCTTCCTTCCTTCCTTCCTTCCTTCCTTCCTTCCTTCCTCCCTTCCTTCCTCCCTTCCTTCCTCCCTTCCTTCCTCCCTTCCTGCCTCCCTTCCTGCCTCCCTTCCTGCCTCCCTTCCTGCCTCCCTTCCTGCCTCCCTTCCTTCCTGCCTTCCTTCCTGCCTTCCTTCCTTCCTTCCTTCCTTCCTTCCTTCCTTCCTTCCTTCCTTCCTTCCTTCCTTCCTTCCTTCCTTCCTTCCTTCCTTCCTTCCTTCCTTCCTTCCTTCCTTCCTTCCTTCCTTCCTTCCTTCCTTCCTTCCTTCCTTCCTTCCTTCCTTCCTTCCTTCCTTCCTTCCTTCCTTCCTTCCTTCCTGCCTTCCTTCCTGCCTTCCTTCCTGCCTTCCTTCCTGCCTTCCTTCCTGCCTTCCTTCCTTCCTTCCTTCCTGCCTTCCTTCCTGCCTTCCTGCCTTCCTTCCTGCCTTCCTTCCTGCCTTCCTTCCTGCCTTCCTTCCTGCCTTCCTTCCTGCCTTCCTTCCTGCCTTCCTTCCTGCCTTCCTTCCTGCCTTCCTTCCTGCCTTCCTTCCTTCCCTTTCTCTATTTCTTCCTTCCTCTATTTCTTCCTCTATTTCCTTTCTTTCCTTTCTTTCCACTCTCCCCCAGCCTCCTCCCACCTCTTCACCCACCCCGGAGGCTCTTATGCGATTTTCCAGGTAACTAAAGGCTTGCAAAGCCAGTGCATCAGAGCAACAGACCAGACAACCACTACATTTAGGAGTGAGTGACACCTCGTTTCTTTAACTCTTCCCTCCTCCTGTGTCACTCACAATAAGGCTCCAAGCCATTCTTTACATTATATATGGTTCTATTACTTTTTTAGCGGGGAAATGGTGATATTGTATATTGTAGCAGGCACTTGTCAATGAATCCCTGTGTATCAGTGTATACCCTGGTTACAGAATGATGACTTACTCAAGAAACATTGCATAGAGGAGTGGTAATCATGGGTTTACTTTATTTGTTTTGGTCAAGAAGAGTCAAATTTTGTTATAGAAAAAAATGCATATCTTTTATCCCCTTTTACTTTGGTGTAACAGTTTTGGACAATGAAGTCATCCTAACACCCTGCAGAGATGACCATAATGGCTTTTAAGGTCTCAGACTGATCCCATGATTACTGAATGTTAAGGACTTGGAATGGACCTTAAAGATCACCTAGTCCCAAACCTCTGTGCCATGGGCAGGAATGACGATATCAAGCTAAGGGCTTCTAGGGACAAACTAAGTTCAGGATGGTGGAACCCCATCCTATCAGGCATTGCTGGATGGTCCTCAATGGTATGAATGTTTCAGCCTCAGTAATAAGCAAACAGCTCAGGTGGATTGGGGCTGTACTATGACAAATTGTCTCTATTCCAGCTGATTTCTTGGTTGTTGGGGTAAAAGACAAGGCTCAAGCACCAACCCACCAAACCCACTTGGTCCCTTCCCAGTATTGTGAGATAGCTTGGCCCCATCAGCAAATGCATTTTCTGCAATTAATTTTGGGAATAGTGAATAAAATCTGAGAGGTTTGACTGAGGGCAAGGACTGTCCAGCCAGCTGTGCTGTGGTGAGGACAGACCCACATGGGTGAGCTAAGGCAAGGGAAGAGCACTAGGCAGCCTGGTGAGGAGCTCTATGTAGCTTGGTTAGCTTTTCTTCCTGGCATGGAGCTACTCACTGGCTAATTCACAGCAATGAGCAGGGTTGCACAGTGCTCTGGGAGACCTCAGAAAGCCTCCTTGCCTCCATGCTCCCCATCTTTCTTTAACACAGCAAGCTAGTGCTCTCATGCTGTCCTCAGTGCACAGAGCTACCCTCTAGCCTCTGTGTTCTCCTCTGTGACACCAGTGGGCTTCCTTCCTGCTGACAGCAGACCTGAGAAATGTTTCAGCATAATTTATAGAATAGCTGTAGGTGACAAAATGTCTGTATCACAGTGATGCAGAGGGAACTGAAAGTGCCTGTTATCACTCAGGAAGCACCAGGGAAGGGGACCATTTATTTAGCAGATTCCCTCTCTGGAAAGGATGTTCTTATCCACCCTAGGGGTGACTTTGCTGACAGATCTTTCCATCCTCAGGGGAGCAGAGGAGGACTCAAGCACCTGCTCTCTGTATTTTCTGTACTATCACAATGATCAAGACGGAAATCATTAGACAGACCAGACTTCCAGATTCCATTATTTTTAACAGGCACTGCACATCTAATTTGAAGTGCACAATGCAAATATTTACCTTCAAGTGTCAAAGGAGACTATAAAGATCTTTATGGATCTTCACACTTCAAGGACTTAATTCATTAAAAATAATTATACATATGTGGGGATTACTTCCACGGTGGAGCTGAGATGTGCCATCAGTTGCCAAGTCAGAAAGTACAGCGTGCATGCTATACATCTGTGTGTCAGCTTTTATGTGAGAGAGGAGGGCTCTTGTACATTGGAACATATGTGTGTAAACAGGGCTGAGAGGAGATCTCACTGGAATTCACTGCTGAATAAATTAGAGAAAGTCACCGTGTGGCATTGCAGTCTCCCAATGCTGCAGACAAACACTTTTGTGCTAGCCCATCTCCTTCACCTCAACCTAAATACTCTACACGCCTCTTCATTTTAGAATGAAAACAGTTTTTCAAAGAAAAAATATTAGAAATTGGCTTTGATTTTCCTTTTCCCCTCAGAGATTTCAAGGTGTCCAGTGATTTGTTTCCAACAATGCCAGTTTTACAAGATTGAGGCTTTTAGCCTTAAATTTTGCTTTGTGTTGTGAGAATGGACAGACACTTTCCCATCCTTGAATTGTGCCGGTTGTTTAAGGGGCAGATGCTGCTACTTTGAGCAGGTAACTGAAAAAAAAAAAAATACTGCTGAAGTCAATAGCTGAGAGGAGGCAGTCAATTAAATTCTCAGACACTAATAATCTGTTCTTACTTGTAAATCATGAGGACTCTGTTTTAAGCACTTGGAAAACTTCAAGCATGAATCATGTGATAACGAGCGCTTTATTTTTCAAAAATAATATAAATAATTTAGGCTGTCTGTTTTACTGCAAGGAGCATGTATCGATCTGACCTACTTGTATGCCACCACCAGCCCAAACTGAGAGAGTGTCTCAGCTCCCATCACATGCACAAGGAAGTAGAGGGAAAAGCATGTCTCTCCTGTCTCACTGCTCGTACTTGAGGTGTGGTGGTTTTGGAGAACAGCTGTCATAAACAGGCATTTATTTCTCCTTGTGAAGAATCCCATGGCCATTTACCTTGTCTTGCCTCAGAGAACTTTCACGCCTCTGCTCAGCCCCTGCAGAAATCCTGCTGGTTGAAGTCGCCAGCCTTCTGGCACTGTCACTTCCCTGGGTGCCAGGGGCTCAGTCACCCTGGGGACCAGGCTGAGGCAGCAGGAAAGACTCTCAGAGGGTCAGGACAGAGACAGGGAGATCTTGCAGTACTGTGAATAAGAATTAAGAATTTATATGTATTAAGAATACATATATTCTTAATCCTATGTGTTAATGCTTACCTGTGCTCAGGAGAAAGCTCTGAGAGTAGAGTCTGAGGATGAAAGGGTCACAGCAATGTGTGCTGTGTAGTAGATTTTCAGACCAATTTGTACCAGTTGGTGTAGCCCTGAGCCTACAGAAATTTAGTCCCCATTTTAGATAATGGATCTTACCTCTCTTCATAAAATAAGTTTGCACTCCATAAAATCTTACACAATTTCACCAGTTGTAGGGACACAGCCCAGCTGCTGTTGCTCGTAGTGGAAGTTTTGGGGCATATGAAGTGCATTAGGACATTATTTGGAATCCATTGCAACATCAGACATTTGCCTTTGACATCAGAAAGGTGGTAATGATGAAATGTGCTCGGAGGGTACATCTCATTTAATAGTGCCTATTACAGTTGACATACACAAGTATGAACCATGTTATCTAGCATTTTTGCAAATAATATTTATTCCACAAAGAAGTTCATGCATGCAGAATAAATAGCACCTTCCCGATGAAAGCATATAATTAGCTGAAATCCAAGAAGTGACAAATATTTGCTTTGCCTGAAAGTTACTGCGTGAGATTCTCAAGTTTGAAGTATTTCAGAGACAGAAATGACAGTCTTCACAGTTTCATGATTATTTGGTGCTGCTAATTGGCACTGGTTGCAAGTAGCAAATTTCTAGCTAATGCAGAAATTATGTACTCTGTTCCACCTCTCAACTTTCTTCTTACTTCCCTTTTGCCTTCTTGCAGCTCTGCACACCTCCATTCTTAAGAATAATTCAGAGAAGCTGTAGCACCTTCCAAATATCATGGACTAAAGCCCATCAACTGTTTTTCAAGTTGCCTGAGAATGTTTCTGTTGAAACTGAGTTAACCCATATTTATACGTCTATATTGTTTTTATTTTTTTCATAAAAAAAAAGAAAGTAAGTTTTCCATTTCGACACTCACAATAGTTCAGGTTTTTAATTTTGAAATAACTTTTGTTATCAAATGTTTAAATGTATCAAAGTAAAATGAATTGTGACCCCAAATATTTATGAAAAATCCATCGCCTACTGATTTGATCTGATAAACCACAGGAGACTAATTAGTCTTGGTTATGTGACTTTTCAGGCACTAAACATGGCTGAAGGGGTTTAGATTTTTGTAGTTTAAGACTGTATTTTCAGGTAGTTATATTAAATATATAGCATATGGGGGAATTTGATACATGGCAGCATTTACCACTGGTATGATGATTTTACCCCATATATGAAAATCTCTGTTTCACCAAGAGCAATAAGGCTACTTTCATAATGAGAGTAAGCCTATGTAATTTTTCATCCATTAAATTAAAACTGCTCCTTTTCAATTGCTTTAAATGATTTTGTACAATTATTAAAAAAATAGTATGAAATTATTATTATTTCCCTTTTAAAGTCAGAAGGTATGATATACATACTGAGCAATCTAGATGAATTTTTTCCTAAGAAACAGGCTACAGTGTCTTAAAATAGACCATAAGACTTCTTTTCTCTTAAAAAAAAAAAAAGAAAAAACCCCTCAAAAGCAACAAAGGACTCTGCCCCAAAGACATAGAGAATTGACTGCTCTTGTGCCCTGCTTCACATGGAGAAGGTCTGACATATGTCCACGGTGTTTTTAGCTCTAGACAAACACCTAGACAAGCTGAAACATCTAATTCTAATGTTTAAATCAGAAGAAATTAAACTTCCATAAAACCTACTAACCATATCAAACTCAAATATCTTTCCTCATCCTCCTTCATTTATGCAAATACATTTATACTGTTTCATAAACAAGAAGTGTAGCAGCTTCAAAGTTTAAAAATAAAACTTCTGCAGAAAAATTAGCTTTAATTAATTTCAAAGTGTTCTTTTTCTTTTCTTTTCAATGGATCTTGTGATTTAAGGTTATGCTGTGTTGGGGTTTTTCTAGAGCTTTGAATGTCTTTCCCCATTTGGCTTGTAGCAGCCCTTTCACAGTGTGGTGCTGTTGCAGGTGAGGAGCATCTGTGCCTCTGCCAGGCATGTGTTTGATAAGGATGTTGACAGGTCAGAGGTTGTCACCATTAATCCCAAAAAGCTATTTCTGACTAACTGTCATGACAGAAACACACTGTAATAAGACTACCAGGTTCAGTATTGATTTCCCATCTAATATAATATCATGATTGTATATTACTTGTTTTTGCACTTTATTATTCCCTAGGATGTTAACTCTGAAGTTTTAAAAGCATTTAGTTCTGCAGCTGCAATCCTTAACACCTCTGCAGACTCCTATGCATCACTTTGTCACCTTATTCTCCAAGTGCTCAGCTGACCTGGTGCAGTGGAAAAACCCTTTCTACACACTTCAGGAGGTAATGACTCCTGAAACAACAAAAGAGTTTTAAAAGATGCAGCACTATTAGAAAAGGGCTTCTTAAAAGAAAACAATAAGTAAGCATCTTTATTCCCTGGAACATCTTTACAGGGTAAGAGGAAGGTTCATCAGACATCCCTGCACTCATGGGGACTTCAGGAGACTGGACTTCACTGTTGATTCTCAGAAAGGGCCAATTGTTTTCTGCTGGTCCATCTCCCCATTTTCTCTCTTTTGTCTGTCCTACTGCTGTAGACTTTGAGGTCTTTAGGACATTCTTCTGCTGAATGCTCTTATCCACCCATCATCTGGGTTCTCCTACAAGCTGCTGTAGATATCTATAGCAAGACTAGTCAATTAGAATACAAAATGGTTAACTGAATTCTCTTTTGTTCCCTGGTGATATTCAGGAGGGCAGCACATGGTACCTGCAGATGGATGGCAGCTAAATAGCCTTCTAAAGCTGCAAGCAGAAGTGGAAGTTTGTTTTCATTCATTTTCTCTCTCTCGTTCAGATACAGCAAAACATTTATTAATCCTCCTCCAAACCATATGCCATATGTCTAATGAGTGGTAGGTTAAGTTAATCATATACAACCAACCAAGTGTAGTAGAAAAAACATTGCAGAGCAGGTGAAAAAGATAATACTGTAGATCTGAGTTACTTAAGTAAGTGAAGGAGATGAAGAATATGCAGGGTCAGGCCCTCCAGGAAGTTCAAATAAATATTGAGTCAGACAAAATTCTTCTGAGTTCTTGAGGTGCTTTCTTGGTAACTTTTGAACCTCTAGCTGGGACAACTTCACAGCTTTTGTGAAGGCTCATGCTGAAAGTATTGCTGGTCCTGCTTTTTTACATTTAGGGGTTATTCTGAAGGCTTAGCAGATATAGATATATATACAGGACTTCATCACACTGCTTTAGGTTGCTTTAGGCTCTAAGGAACCAGTAGAAAACTGAACCATGAGATTTTCTGGGCTTACCTGTGGGGTATCTGAATTACTGAATGAACCCATACTTAAGTTTTCCAGACATATTTTATTGATGAAGTGTCATGACTGCTCATAAACTGTGATAACACAGAACATCTGCAAACTTAGCAAGGAAGAGCTGGAGGAATTTTTTTTTTTTCACTATTCCACCAGTTTTACCAGGTTGTGGTATCTGATATGATCTTCTTGCTGGGACAGCAAATGCTGACTGTGAAAAATGAGTGTTGACAAATTCTGTGCAAATTTCTGTGCGTTGTTCAGTGCCAAGTTATAACTTGTAACAGCTCTTCTATTCTCAAGAAATTAGCCTGCAATGCTTGCCAAACTAGAGCAGTTTTGTGGCAGGACTAGGAAGATACCATCATACTCATTTCATTTGAGCCCTAATTTGACCCAAAGATTTGATTTCCAGCTTCCATAAATTCACTAACTACTAACCCACTCCTCTAGCTAGGCCCTAGAGTCCTTTACTCTCTGGAAATTATGCTCCTATTTAATTATAAATATTTATAAAACCTCTGTGATCTTTAAAAATGTGAGAACTAGCTTGTGTTTATAATTGTTATAAAAAATATCCCAAACCCACTAATTGAATGAGTCTTTCAAATGTGAGTAATTTTTTATTTGAATTCTACATCCTTATGTATTATGTAACAATTAGTAATGATGTGATGGATAATTTTTTTGGAACAGTTCCTGATTCCATTACTCAACTACTCGATCGACCAGTAATTATGAATCATATCTTTAATTAGCTGCCGCTCTTCAGAAACATATGAAAGCCAAGGGCATAAAGTAATTGGCATAAAAGTTTTCCTAATTAATTTATCTGTCTATGTGAGTAACCGGGACTGGAGTCAGGGGAACATTTATAACTCCAGGAAGGCCAGCCCTAAAACCCAATGTCAAATGAGATTTATATTTCTGAATTATAAAAAGAACAACAACAAGCCACAAAATTACATTATCCCCAACTCCAACAATAAAGCACATAATGCGTTGTTCAGAGATGAGCAAAAACTTCTTATTGATCCAATTCATTTTCATCGTATTCTCCAGTGGGTCTTTCAAATCTCTCTGGCTATTTCCCTCATTCCACATAGTAACAGTAATCAAGCACATTAAGCAATTCATTAAACAACAGCCCCACTGACCACAGGGAGTATTACAGCTAACATTCATTAGGCAACTAGCAACTTTATTTAAGCAGAAGAGAGCTGGGGAGTGCAAGACTCAATTCTTTGTCTTTTGGGAGCCTATGGCCCACCTAAGCAGTGCTGGATCTGCTTTTCACAAACTATAAAACCTTTAAGCTTGCTGGCACAGACAGTGCCTTTTTCAAGGAGCCGCCTGGGAGAGAAGACAAAACTGAGTGTGTGCTGCTTTAATTCTCAGCCTGCCAAAGATTAAGTTAAAATCTGAGCTCATTGTTAAGTGCGGGTTGTTAAGATTTATGCCCGATATAAAACTAAAACCATACAGTATTGATATTTAGGTCTTATATTTTTCGGATCTGATTTCAAGAGGGCAAAAGCTGTAAAGCATCCAGGTTTGTTCATTTGAATATTGTGGTTTGCCTGGCACTTTGCAGTAAAAATGATATATATTGTCCTTCATAATAACAGAGGAAAGGCTAAAACAACAATGGAAAAAAAGCCTTCCTACAAACAACAGTCAGAAAAGTGTTCGAAAAGTTAAACTGATATGCCTGAACAGTGTTTCTGGCCTAGTTAATGAAGAACCTAAGATTCATGTTGTTACAAAGTCCCTGAAAATGGGAAAAGTCATATGAGCAAATGCACTGCTGTTCTCTTGCTTGTTCTCTTGTTCATGTATTTATTTATTTTTTCCAGTTGGTCCATATTCATAATACAGAAAAGAGGATTTTAGACAGTATTACTTGGCATTACTTTTTTGTATAAGGATTCCTACAGATATCCAATTTTATTTTCATAAAAATTTTATACTCTGAAAGCATGAACCCAGATTTTTAAGTAGCTATTCTTCACTGTCCATTATGTGAACCCACAGGATGAATATTATATTCCTGAATCAGAAAAATTCTGCCTTCTCCTTCTGTTGTGCTACTATTTTCTATTCACAGAATCACAGAATTTTTATGGTTGGAAGGAACCTCTGGAGTTCCTCTAGTCCAACCCCTCTGGCAAAACCAAATTTGGCGCAATTACTGTTAAAATATACAATGCTGTAATGACTTGGCTTCTTGTGTGGTGCAACAAGGTATAACTCCCTCAATTTCAGAAGAACTAGATAAACCAAAAAGTTATTTTTTTTTAGTCACGGCCTTCTTCTGGCTTTAAAATCCTTAACTACAGCAGCCATGTTATTCCCTATTTCTGATGCAGAAATTATTCAGACAATTCAAAAGAATCAATGGCACTACTGATTACTGACACTTATAACTGGAAGGCAAATACAGCTCTGCTATAGTTTGAAAAGACATTTCTGGGGTGTTTAATTATTTGAAACCTGATGATTAAACCTTCAAACCTTCTTCTCCAGAGTAAGTGGCCATCATGTCCAGAAACATGGTAAGAGGCTCTTGCCAGAATTCAGATGTTCTTCCCACCTGGTTGGACCCATATCTGGGGAGCTCAGTAAGCTCTCACTGAGGGAAAGTCACAGGACAAACTTATTTCCCTGCATTAGGAAGATGAAGCTTGACAATGGATGGAGTTTCATCCTAGAAGCTGCTGGGAAGATCACTTAAAATTTGTCACCTACTTGTAGCAAAAGTTGTATAGAGGTGGAGAGGTGGTGGACCAAAATGCTGGTATGAAAATGAGCTCCAGCAAGTGGAGTGGGCTGTTGGAAGAGCATGAAAGTCAAATACAGCCCATGGGGCCCTGCTGCCTTCTGTGCTCCACCACTCATCAGCACTATAATTCATAAGAAACCAGCAGAAAATAAGACATTTCTCTCACCCAGACATCTTGAGAGCTCTCATGAGCAGAACGCATTTGGTTGTATGACCAAATATTTTGGGATAACATGAACCCTGGGTCCACGTTTCTGGCAAGGCAATTCAGAGCCCATACAATAGCTGAAGCTCTAACTCTCTCTGTTATGAGATTTTAAAGAGGGTACTGTGCTTATTCATGACACAGAGCCTGCAATTTCAGCTCTGCCAAACTACCCCTGGAAGTGAGCTCGTGATTCCAGCAACAGAAAGTATTACAAAAGGTGTGTCTAACATATATGGTCAACTGCTTATATTTCCTGTACTTGTTTCCAATACTGGCATACAAATGCATTTATACTAAGCCACAGACTTGATTACATATGATGAATGGCACTGAAATACCAGTTTTATCCTTCCTGTAAAAACAAGGGCCATAACTCATGACAGGTGCAGCCTCCAGATGCCAACAGTGGTATTGGTTTCAGGGCCAGGACCAGGAAGACACAGATAATTTTGCTAATTCCCTCCATTATACTATTATACTTTTACCTGCAGTGTGAGACATCTTATCATGGAATAATCCAACCAAAAATGCATCCTTAATGTTTTATTACGAAAAATTAAATGTGTGCTGCAATTCAAGCACTTTTCAAACATTATGCATTATACAGCAAACTCTGTTCAGTGAATGCAAAGTTTTTGATATTTTTTAATTTATTTTTGGTAACTGGATGTTTGAATACCATCTTTTTATGTTAGGAATTTTTAAACGTCTCCATCATCAGATCTGGGCATGGAAGAGATTATTTCATAAAGGACCACTGAGCAGTCAGTGCCACGGGGCCTGGAACAAATGTTCTTGATTTATTCTTTCTAGTTCCTGCTGAGTTTTCCTTCCTAGATAGGGACTAGTAGTACATAGTAGAATTTACTACATCGTAACAAGTCCTATTGAAATGGACGAATGTTGTCGCTTCATTTACTAAAACTACAGGATCTCTGGGGAACTTGTTCTGCATTTCTCTAAAACCATGATTGCATCTCCCAGAATTGGATAATAATTCAGTTCTTGCTTTATAGGTAACATGAGGCACAAAAGGGAATTCCAAAATTCCTACAGGGAAACTAACAGCGTATTGATGCAAACCAGGTAAATTCCATAACCCCTGGACAAGTGGCCATTTAACAGCACTATATTCATCCTTTTTCTTTTTTCTCTTGTTCTGTTTTTCCACCACTTCATTACCTCATCGATTTCAAGAAGTTCCCACTGCCTCTTGGAAAACTTTGAAAAGCATTCATTTCTAGAAACAATTTTGCTGATTTGTAGTTTACCTTACATCCCTTTCTTCCTTTATTATTATGCAAATGCCTTTGGAAGAATAAGCATACTTCTGAAGAATTACCCTTCTAATACTTCTTATTTGTGTCTGCAGACATTCTCATTTTGCTCTTGTAAACACAAGCAGCAAGTATGGAACATACAGGAGAACAGACCATGAATCAAGTTCACATGTACCTTAAATATTTTGTGGAAGTATCTTGAGAATACTGAGTTTGCAGGTCTACCTTATCTGAGGCTTGGATTTTATTTTCACGGAGTATTTACAAAAATGGCCTCTACAAGAAAAGATTTGGCTGCATTAGAATTGCACTCTCCTGCTGATCTCTGGTATGACAGATGGGATCAGCTGAGCCGCCTTGAATGACAGTTTCTGCAGGAAGACAGAGAGAGAAGGAGACTTGCCATTACTCACAACCCATCAAAACACAAATCTGACTTCAGTAAGATCTTCACAGTGCCCAGCATAACTTTCACACACACTATCCAACAAAATACAGCCACTATGGGGTGAGAACAAACTGGTTGAGGACTTCTGTTTTGAGAACAGTCACCAGTCTCTTTCATTAGAAGACCCAGGCAGGCTTTGCAACACATGGTGAGGAACCCTTGTGAGTCTTGAGTGGAGGCAGGTCTCTTCATCATGCCCACGATGGAGGACAGACAACATAAAAGTTAGAAGGGGGGTGAGTGTGGGAGGCATAGAAAACCTTGGTGAAGACATGGTTGAGGAATGGTACTGGAAATTACCTGCTTGATTCTACACCCATCTTCTCCCCCCCTTAATGTTTATAGACCTTAGTTTGAATTGCTTTCCATCCCTTCCATCTCTGCTCTCCACAAACACAAATGGTTAATGGAAATTAGCCATGCACATACGGTGAGAGATCTAGGTTGCCCTGGTTGCATCCTAGTGCAAGGGTTGAGATAGCAAATCTCTGTAAGATTGCAATGTTTCTATGGTGTTTTCAAGCCATCATTAATTCATTTTGATTACCTCATCCATTTCTGTTCCCATATCCCTACTCTATTTTGTCCATAGAGTTTAAACTTTCAAGCTAGAAAGTGTCACTGTGTTTGTATGGGGCCTGGCAGCAGGGTCTTTTTCTTGGCAGGTCTCCAGATACAAGAGTATAAACCAAATTAATAATAATGTACCGTTCAACTAGAGTTGGTATGCACATGGGCAGAATGATAAAATTTTTCTTAGCATTTAGAAATGCATAAAACTATACTGACAATAAAGAATTTAATTTTTCAGGCTCCTCACCACTAGGTCTCACTCACAAACTCTGAGAGCTTCAGAGGCACTTTGTTGCCCAATTCCCCTTCCATTTTACCAAATATTTTAAGAACATGGAGCTTAATTTATAGAATCTACAGTATAAATCCAGGATCCAGCTAGATTTCATCTGAGGTTTTCCTTGATGTCTGATTTTGTCCTTGCATGGGACTATCCCAATGGATGGATATTATTATAGGAAGCAACTGACTTAAGTTATAATAATAGATTATCATCATTATTTAGTCCTCTTCAATCCTTTATCAGTAACAAGTATTCCTAATAGTGTTCTATATTCCCCATTAGTAAGAAAACATGAAAACAAATTGCAAATATGTCATCACTGAGACTCAAATCCAGAATGGCAGCTTATATCTTTATGTTCTTTACCCTACTAAAAAAGACTTAATGAGTGTACATGTGGTTTTGTCAGTGTTTCTTATATTTTTCCTTAAATTTACTGAAGTATACTGTGTTGTTACTTTTAAATTGTTTGAAAAACAATGGAGCAAGAGAACGACTTACTGTAGCACTTTATTTCACTATCATCCAATATTAACTATTATTTTCTGCACATTTAATTCTGCTAGACTGACACACAGTCATACAAATCAACCCAGACTGTTCCATATATACAACCTGATACAAAACTTTTCATAATTAGAAAGTGATTCACTGTTTTCTATAGATATATGTAATGAGAACTTCCATTGCAGAAAAGCTTGGAAAGTTTGAAGTTTTTCCAAGCTTTACCAGTTGGGTCTATGAATAATTTCATCCTGACTGTGGCAGGAATGTTGTGCAAAGAAAGACTAGATGCAGAAAAAAAATCCTGTTTGAAGTCATCCTGGACTTTTATGGAAGGAGCTTGGTGCTGCACTGTCAGATTTATGCCATTTTAAGGGTTTCTGCCAGCTCAGTGCAGGAGCCAGCAGGAGTAGGGAGATGGTACCTGAGCTGAAGCTGATGTTCCTGCACCCTTGGCTGTCCCCTGGGAAACCTGGAACAGACTAGAGGCCAGCTTTGGCAGCATTCTCAGCTGAGCTATTTGAACCCAGCCCTGGTGCTGAAATTCAATGCTAAACATCTATGTAAAAAAGAAAATAATCTGGGCTGAGACACATGCCCAGTGCAGCAATTCAATAAAGACTTCCTCTCTGAAAGGTTTACTTTCCTTTGCAGCTGCCCCACACACCATTATTTGGCACATATTTTAGATCTTTTAAGTGTGTACATGTCAGTTTTGTTCTTTTCAGCCAGATCTTATTCTTCTCTTGCCCTTAACACTTCCCCTTGTCCACTCTTTTCCCCCTCCCACCCACATCCACCAACTTCTCCTCCCCCCCACCTCTGGCATTACAGAACCACTGCCTCAAACTATATAAAACCCTTGGCCTCAAACCAGAGAAGACCTAAATGCAGGAAAGTAAGGATAAATTAAAGTGACAGGGTCTCAGCAGTGGAAATTAGTGCAACTCTTCTAATTGCATGTCTAGCCTGAATGATGGGATACTTAATTCTTACACATCCCAGACAATTGCTTTATACTAACATGAGCTCTGGGAAAAAGGCAGATTCCAGAGACATATGGAGCAGTAGATGGAGTGGAAAAATAAATCAGTTGTCCCAGCCACAGTGGAAAAAGTGCTTTATCTACACTGTTAATATAAGGTGTTGCCACTGTTAAACAAAACTACTAATGTCTCCTTCATCCATTCTTACCATGAAAATAGAACATTAAATAATTAAGTGGCAAAGTGGGCTTTAGGTTCTATTTATTGTTACTTGAACAAGAAATGAGCTTTGGGTGAGGAGGTTACATTCCTCTAGTTAGTGGACACAGTCCTAAATACAGGATTCTGAGAGAGACGTAGTCAGGGGAGTAGAATGCTCTACTTCACTTCTATAAGGACTGCTAATAAAAGGCTTCAAAACTAGCATGGGTTCTTATATCTATTTAACCTTTTGCCCCAAGAAGCAAAGAGCATCTGGTTAAGTGGAGAGTAAAAGCACAGCTACTTTTCATTATCAGGGCTTAGAGCCAGCCTATGTGGAAGCCTGAGCTGCCAAGCCTGGGTTAAATGCTTGTTGCCTTCACTGCCTGAGGCCATCTAGCGTGTTTAGAAATGATTAAGTACTGCAGCCTAGAAAGGACCTGTCCTGAGCGTTCATCTCTGACTTCCAGCAGAAAAGAGAGCCTGGCAATGACAGAGGCAGATGGATGAGTCTCATTAGTATGGTGAAGCAGCGAACCAGACTGCCTTCACAGAGCTGTCCAAAAAAAAGCGAGCAAATTAAAATAGGAGCTGAGAAAACCAATGAGCAAGTGTTTTAACTCTCTGATACCTGGATTCATCTCCAGCCAGTTAGGGCAGCTGGCTGTTCTTCCCAAGAATCTCTGATCCATAAGCAGGTGATGAGCACTTGGTAGCATGGAAATTTCCACCTGTCCATATTTTATTTTTGCATATTTTTTTTGGCAAGCTTTTAAAAAATGTAGGATCCTTATACATACTACACCTCACACACACATACTTCGAATATTCTATAGTATGGCAAGTGCAAACTAAACATTCTGCATTTATAAGATTCCATTCATGCTTATATCATTATCAAAACTCACATGGTAATTAGGTTCTGAGAGAGAGTTTTGGCATACAACACATTATGAGGATGTCAAATCTCTTACATTAAAAAGTGTTACGTTCACAAGATTGGTAAAGATATGCTACTGCATTCTACTAATATATGGGATTATTGCCATTCTGAACAAGAACATCACACCGACCACAGCTTTATCTGAAACACCCTTGTGCAATAAAATAGCAGCTCTAGCTCTGAAGTGCAGGGAGCCCCAGTATAAAAGTGTGGTGACTCAGTGGCATCAGACCCATCACCCTGGAAGTCTTCTTAGTGTGATGGACTGGCAAACCTGCAGCTATTTTGAATGAGATTTTCTGCAAGACTGATGGGAAATTCTATCAATTTATTACCCACTTTGATTTGTTTGAGTTGATTCAGGCACCATCAAACTATGAAAACAGAAAGAAAAAGCATTTGAATAATTCAGAGTGCAAATTGCAGCATGCAAGGCAGCCATTTTGCTTTGTCTTTTCATGCAAGATGAATAGTGTAGCACAGTAGAAATGTACCTAGTGCCCTTCATTTTTCCTTTGATGAAATAAGTAGGATCAGAACCCACAATTTGAAAGAATTGTGAAAGAAGTCAAAGATCTAAGGCCTTCTCACTGTAAAAGAGGCACTAGAAGTGCCCTCAAAAAACTGACACCACAACAGATCCTTTTGGGATTTTTTTATAAATAAAACTGTAGGTTACAGTGTTGGTATCGGAATCCTTACCCAGGAGTATACTGGAGGAGGTGTTGAAGAACAAGCTTCATTCTCCGCTACAGGTCTCTGCAGTCCTTCAAGGAATGGATGAAGTCATGTAAGAAAATGAATCTCACAGAGGTTTTGTTTTTCATGAAAATATAGAAAAGTAATTTCATAATTGCTGTAGAAACTAGAATATTCAGCCAGTCTTTAATATCTCTGTAGACTACAAGGACATGATTTTCAGACATGTTAACATCTTTGTGCAGTCCCACTTGTTTCCTACTCAGCACTTTTGTCTTGTGATACTTTGTGTTTGCTCAGAGACTTCATTCCACCCTTGTCATCATGCCCAGGAGAGTCTGGAAAGAGAGATGTTATTTCTTTTTTTTTTTTTTTTTTAAATTTGATGTTTTCTATTCAGAATGAAATATCAGTGCTCAAGGGGCATTAGGAGCCTGCATTTTTTAGTTCTTTTCTGAGTAGGAGGAACAAAATTACTTCTCTCCTCTGGTGAAAATGAGACATTTCAAGAAGGACTGAGAAACTGTGGAAGCAGCAGTGTCCTCCCCAGCTCCTATGTTATTTTGCATTCGAAGCAGGACAGATGACCTGACAGATCATCTTTGCTATCCCTTTATTTTCACTTAGTCCCTTCTCCTCTGTGCTCTCTTCTACTTGCCATTGCCAGCCAGCTGGTCTGTACCACTGCTCATCTGCTTGTTCTGGGCCAGGCTAGTACTGCTAAGGCCACAGTTACATAGGAAAATATTCTTAATTACCTCATGAAGATGATCATGGGACCGGACCTAAATGCCTACGTTATTTTTTTTTTTGGTAATTTTCTTTTGTTTTGCTTTTTTTGCTCATAGAGATCAATGCCATTTTCCCCCTCCAATTTAAGGTAATGTTAAGTCAGCGATTAACTTTCAGGTTTCAGGGCAGACTACAGTGGGCAGCTAATCTGAGCTGTGATATTACAAGAGTACAGACAATACTGATTTTTTATATTTAATACTTGTTTGAACTAGAGCATTTCCTCTTCTGAAAATCTAATCTTGAATCAAAAGCTACTTGAGATGGTGAATTAAAAGCAGTTCTTAGTAAGTTCTTCCAGTGGTCAAATGCTTTTGATACTAGATAATTATAATTCCTCACTAATCTGAATTTATCAAGTTTTAACACTGAGCCAATTCATCTGAGCACCTAAGACATTTTGAAAGAACAGTGGCTATAGTAAATGATTTAGGCTTCAAACTGTGATTTTTCAGATGGGTGCCTGGAAGATGTAGGGCTTGGTAATAAAAGAAAGACTTTTAAATAAATTGCCTTAAAACCTAACTGCTAGCCACAGAAAATGACTTGGGTATTTAAAGTACACTTAAACTTACAACTCTGAAAAGCTCATTTGAGATATTACCTAACACTGGAAATACTAGAAAACAGTCTGTCATTTTTCACAATTACATTTCTCACAAGTGCCTCAATATTGCCAAGGCAGAACAATCAGATTCCTTGTTCATACCTAAAGCCTATCATCATCCACAAGTCACATGTTCTTCCTCTTAGCTTCATTCAAGGTCTGAGAT
The DNA here is from genome assembly GCF_030490865.1 of Poecile atricapillus. Lineage (NCBI taxonomy): Eukaryota > Metazoa > Chordata > Aves > Passeriformes > Paridae > Poecile > Poecile atricapillus. The sequence continues at coordinate 40,740,328 of NC_081251.1, read as the reverse complement.
AATCACACCCAATTGCATTCCTCCAAAGAACAGGCCAGTTCTTTAACAGTCCAGAGGTAAGTTTCCAGGTCAACCCCTCTTTACAGGACTTTCCCAGATGCAGGAAGTTGTCATAAATTAGTTTTCAGCCTCATAAGATTCCATCTTACCATACCCGTAACTAACTTTATGCTTTTCCAGAGTGTAGGATATCCTTTTTCTAGCCTTTGAAACAGTGCCATTATGCAGATAGAGTAATTGCTATTTGCCTTAACTTTACCACTTACAGTTCATCATAGACTACTGCATTTTTATTTTTTTTTCATGAAGCATCCTACTTTTCTACTCTTGTGGTCCTGTCAGAATAAATTTTTCCTGACTGCAAGCAACATTTAGGATATTTTCTTGGTCCCTGCCAGTACAGAAGTTGTTCTTTTTCTTTAACAAAAGCCAGCAAGGGAGAGGGTAGAACCACAGTTAGACTAGTAGGAGCTCCTGCAGGCGGCATCAGCACTGCAGAGACAGTGGTGGCAGGAGGCAGAAGGAAGGCTGGCCATCTACAGTACATACCTGGTTCCTCCACACCTGCAGCTGGGTCAGAAAGGAGAAACTTTGGTGCAGAAATGGTGAAAAAAAGAGAAATCTGTTTGGGAAACTCCTGTGCTGCAAAGGAGCATTGGGGAGGTCTGGTGCATAATCTGTCCAGTCATCACTGCTGGTATCCGGCTCTGAAGACAAGAAAAGCAAACAAGATTATTGTCCTCAGGAATTTTGGGAGCACAGCAGTCCTAAATTTGTCTTACTGATAGGCACATCTGGCAGTGAGAAGGTGAAGGGGGAAGGATGAAACTGGTAAATGGGAAGAGGGTTGGTGGAGCTGGACTACACATACAGGCTCTCACCACAGCCTGAGGATTTCCACCCATGTGTCACCCTGGGCTGCAGTGTGGGTACTGATACTGCAACTGCTCCAAGAAATGCCTGACTGCACCTTGTGGGAGCACTGACAGCACATCACTAAGCTGGGCCCCCATATTCAGGCATGCTCATGATCAGCCCCCTGTAGACAGGCAAGTGGTGAAAGACCATCAAAGCCAGCACCAAACTCCCAGGGGGGCGGCTGTGATGGGGGTCTGGGCTCCTCTCACAACTGACATTTAGGGATGGGAATATGTGTGACTGACTTATCAGCTCTCACACAAAAGCTGCTGTCTGAAGGCTAGGCAAAAGAGATATCTCCTCCAAAACAATATTTGGTGCCAGTTATAAGAAAACGTTCATGGACAGGGGTCAGGAATTATACTGCCGTGCTGACTTCTGAAGAAGAGAGAAATAGCAGTAGGTTTACAATCAGATTTAATTACATATTCCAAATTGACCATGAAATTTTATCATTAGGTAACTAACCTCTTTTAAGTAGGAAAGGTGAATGATTGAGACTGCCTCATTGACTATTATTGCTTTACCTGGATTCCTGTGTCTCCCTAATGCATCTACTAATCCTTTAACTCAATATGAGGAAGAATTCAGCTTTGTTCATTCCATTTGCAAAATGAGGAGATGCCAACTTTTCCCCTTATAGGCTGGTATTTATTTTAACTAACAACATGAAAAAGAGCACTAGAGTTAATCACTTTCAATCAATGTCAAATACATTATTAGTTAATGGGAGTTTGTACTGCATAATATTTGTTTGTGAGCCATTTTCTGATGTGTTACATCTAGTTAAATGCCTTATCCTTGTGTATTTTAAATAGAGAAAAAATGAAGGCTAGAATCAGTGAATTTGTAAACACTGACATACAGAATTTATTTTATTTAATCATAATGAGGACATTATTTAGGAATGTGAGACTTATTTCTGGAAAATGTGTAGTACACTCTATGCAGAGCTAAATTTTGCTTTTTAAGTATTTTGCCAGCTGATTCTAAGCAGATCATTATTCTACAATCTGAACTTCAAAATTATTGTTTATATATAAAAATATAATTTATATATAAATCTACCAATTTCTGTGTTTTCTATGTTTTGTGGAGCTGTGCAAACTCCTTAACCTCTTCCCCCCTGCCCCCTCTTCCCCTACTCCAGCTTCTGGCATACACATTGCATCTTTAAACAGTCTCATTTTTGTCGTTTGAGGATCTGAGATAACATTCCAAACATGAAGATTTGACTTGGAATCAGCAAACTCGAATCAGAAAAAGAACAGATTTTAATGAATTTGTGTATAGTTGAGCCTTGTATCTATAATATCAATATTTCCACTTGAATTTTGACCTCATATTACTTCTTGACTCTCATACATTTCCTTTTCCTTAACACCAACCCAGTCAAGAATTAAATGGCTCTGAGCAGTAGTAGAGTAACAAGTAGATGGAGCTTGAATGAGAAAGAAATGAACTATACATAAGTTCCTTTTTTAAAAAGGACTTCCTGCTCCATTATTACTTTATACTACGACAAAGGCCTGACCTGAAAGTTAATAAAGAGAGCATGTTTACTAATTAGGCTTTATTCTCATTGGTCCATGTTAATTGCAAAATATCAATCTATCTCACTTATGAATATGCAAATGTTATGTCAGAGTGGCAGAAGTTTCCAGCACACAGTACTCTGCTAGCTTTAATTAGATCAAAAGTGGGTCCAGCTCAATTCAGCAAGATGGGCCCTACTCTTTAATCAGGAAAATAAGTTTGTCTCCTAACAGTATCTTCTTTTGACAGTCAGCAAACACTAATTAACAGACATAGCTATATTAATTGCATTACTCCACTGTATTCTTATCAGCTGGCTGATGTTGCCTGTTTGCTAATGCAAATAGTTGCTGCTTTGGTAAAGTCAACTTGCAAAAGTCTTTCTAATGCTAACTAGCAATCAATGCATGTAAGATTTCTAAGATTTCTGTAGGGAATTCTGCATAATAGATGTATTCTGTCTTTTGAGGTATCCACGGCCATTTAGTATAATTATTCCTTAGAGCTGCACCTATCATATTATCAGCTTTTTTGGAGGATAAAGAACACAACTTATTTGTTTAAGAACAAAGGACTATTATCATTTCCTTTAGGAATCACTAAATCACTGTGTTAAATGAAGATGTATGACCCAATGGAAAACTTGCATTTATAGTAATCATGCATTTTTTTCTTGAGATTCTTTGAGCATCTTTTAAAAGGCAACTTACTGCTTTTATGAAGTACTGACTGGACAGCCCTGGAGACTGTAATCCCATGTAATGGGTTTTATAGAGACTGTGTTAGGCAAAGGCTCCCAAGGTGCTGTCCGTGTGTTTTGCTTTCTGCCCTATTCTTTGAGAGCCTCTGAGAAGGCCAAGAGGGTAATCCAGTCTCTGTGTTGTCTGTGTTCTGAAAGCAGTCTTGTGGAGAAGGACTTGGGAAGTGATTCTGCCCCTCTGCTCTTGTGAGAGCCCACCTGGACTACTGTGTCCAGCTCCAGGGTACCCAATGTAAAATAGACATGGCCATGCTGGAGCTATTTTTCAGGAGCCCACAAAGATTATCAGGAGGATGAAGCATGTCTCTTATGGAAACAGGCTGAGACAGTTGGGGTTGTTTTGCCTGGAGAACAGAGGGTTCCAGGGAGATTTCAGAACAACTTCCCGTACTTAGAAAGGGGCTTACAAGGAAGAGGGAGGCCGTGTAGTAATAGGACAAGGATAAATGGCTTTAAAATGAAAGAGGGTAGATTTAGATTAGATATTAGGAAGAAATTGTGAAGGTCAGATTTTACAGTGCTTGAATAACCTGGTGTAGTGGAAGGTGACCCTGTCCATGTCAGAGGTGCTGGAACTAGATGATCTTTAAGGTCCCTTCCAACCAAAATCACTCTATGATTCAGCTCCTAAACGCTCTTGATTACTGGCTTGGGTGTTGATTAATGCAAAGGAGTTTTTGTCAGCCAACTGGCTGACATCAACAAGGCTGAGACCACCCACCACTTTCACACAGACTACCAAGCAGATGTTCCCAGGTTGTTAATGTTTTCTCCACACCAGCTAGCACTATTATCCTGAGAGATGCAGTCATCTATCAGGTGACATCTTTCTGCAGCCAGACTGAGCTCTCTCACCTTCGCCCAAACACAAAGCAGACCATGACGAAAGGATCCTGATAAACATATACAGAACATACATAATTAGCCATGTTCTCCTAAGTCTGGGCAAAGCTAGGCACAAAAGTTTTGGGCAACACCATAACTAAGATGGCTTGCACAAACATATAACTGTACTTTCTCAATAACAGTGCCTTCTTGTACCTGACTGTGGGATGACCTAAAGTGAGAGTTCATCCACCCAGTCCAAACATGCAGGGATAATCAGCAGGAGACCACCATCACATCTAATTGAGCTGCTGTTATTTCAAGACCACAACTCTTAACTTTGTGATGTGGAAGGCAATGAAGTCCACAGGGCTCCCAAACCACAGGATGCTAGCTTGGTGTGAGGATACTGAAGGAAAAGCCATGTGCCCACTTTGTATTGCAGCACCAACATTATTACTACCAGTGGAGTCACACCGAAGCAGAATAATGCCTATGATTTTCCCTGGTATAAGCAAGACTAAAATGGTTTGGGGCTTGTATTCCCAAGTGGAATCTGCAAATGGAATTATTATGTATTATTTATATATTTGCGGGTATACCTTCACATGGCTGACATTTTAATGAATCCCTACAGGGAAGGAGTGGAAGTGATAATGAAGCCTCCATGTCAAAGCCTCTCCAGTTTTCCAGTGAAGATGCAATACCCCTTAATTCTGCCCCAATACTTTGTTTACCTTTATTTATTCTGGAGAGGAAAATGAAGTTGAAAAAATATAGTCAAACACATTTAAAGTATAAGATTAATAATCTTATGAACAATAAGGGCATTTTTCATGTTCTCTAAATTTTAAAATAATGTTTTAAATTTAGGTGTACAAACATAAGGGAAAATCTCAGCACTGGTTCTGATTATGTCTTTGACATTTTTTCCTTCTGTTACGATATATAGGGTATGGAATCATAATTTCTGTAGTCAATATGAAACCTGAAGACTTTCTCATTGCAGGATGAATTTTGTATAGGAGTGTCAGATGAGCCTCAGCTTTTGCAAAATACAATTCAAAGATTCAAAGATTTTTGTTTTACCACCAGCCCTTTATACATGTAAAACTGGCTGCTCTGTGTGTCACATCTCAAAATTATGGTAGTGGAATCATCACATAACTTTGCTAAACTTCATGTGATTATAAATTTCCATGCTGGAGAGTTAAAATATTTTTTCTAGGTTTCAGTTAAAACTGAATTTCTGAAGAGAATGCTAGTGAAAAATATGTTTTATATGTCAAATAGGTCTAATGGTTTAAAAACAATTCAGTGATGTAAGCTTCCAGGCAGGTACTTGATACTTGTTTGAGACAATTTATTGCGAGTAAAATACGTATCTATTGCTCTCCCCATTAAAAATTTGCTTGAATTTGGAAAAATTAGAGCCTTTGATGGAAACCTATATGTAGGTTTCATGTGTTCTAAGGTTTCATGTAGGTTTCAAAGATGTTTTTTGGAGAGTCTTCACAGCTAAATATATTGCACTTTAATCTTCACTAAGACATAACAAGAAAGCCATCCAAAACTTCTGGTCCCATAACTGTGTCAGCAAATTAGGCTAAAAGACAAGCAAGAATTATTCTCTGGGTTTCAGTGCAAAAGCCAGAACAACTCGAAGAGTTAGGCACTAGTTCAGGACCCTACTTCAAACCCCCAGTAGGCAAAGAAGGAAACAGAATCCAGGTGCTTCTGTTCTCATGGCATGATCTACACTTGACTTACCTGCTAGTCCTGTCCGACTTTTGTTTTCAATACTGAAATAGATACCAATGCTACCAAACTGATACCAGTTTATGGTTTTCTGGCCTAGTGAAAAGGATCATCACCCAAGAATCAGTTCCTGCCTCACTGAATGACACCTCAGCCAGTCTGGAGTGAAAGTGTCAACATGATATAGTGGGAAAATCCCTGCTTAAAACAACTGCTCTTCCCTGGAGAGGCTGATGCTTGTTTCCTGGTACAGAGAAAAGTGATTATAAGCTGGGGTGCAGGGACATGGATGCCATCTTCTGCAGTGGATTTGGGATTCAGCCTTTCACATACTCTGTTTGTGCCATAGGAGAGTAAAGCAAAATACTGTATTATCCCTGAAGAGAATGATCTAAAGGAAATATTTCAGGCTGGTTTACCAAGGAAATGGAGCCTCTGTCCTTTTGGCTCTCCACTTTTCTGCCAGTCAGTCTCCTTTACAACTTTTTAGTCTGTTGGGCAATTTAACTAAAATTTGAAAGAGAAGCAGAAGTTTTAGAGACAATTAACTGCATTTCTTTTTTTAAACCTGCAGCTGGGAAGTGGAGAGAGACTCAGCATGAAAACCCCATTGAAAAGAGAGCAGGAGAACTCGGATGTGATATGTTATGTGGCTTGGTAGTAGCCAGCTGCCCAATCTGCATATGCATGGATCCAGATTAGCCAGGGTATGTGTTATTTCTTGCCTGACAGATGTCAGAGGGTTTACAGAGAGAGACAGAACTATTGTGGTGGGAGTGAGGGAAGGAAACGGGATACAAATCTGTAGGAAATCAAACGCAATAAGCTGCAATACTCATAGGACAACTTGTGTTCTTTCGCAAACTTGCTAAGAAAAAATTACAAGCACTATACAATTGTACCTAACCAAATGCTTTTCACTTCCTCTGTCAACTAATAAAAACTCCAACCCTGCTGTGTTTTTAGGGTCTAACATTTCTTAAAAAGGCAAATTTTGGAAATACACACAATATAAACTACACTAATAGTGAGTGTCCTCAAAAAGAGATGGAAGGGTCAGGATGAGGTTGGAAAGAAATTCAGGATATATAGTCCCTTTTTCAGGGAACAGTGGGAGAGTAAGCAGCCACCTCCAGGTTAACAGGGCTTGACAGCAGGAGCAAATGGGAAGGCAAGAAGATGGCAGCATTCTGCGGTCAGCTCTCAACACAGAAACACACCTCCAAGAAATTGTAGTGACGCCTTCATCAAATTTTCTTTTTCATTTTACAGCAATTAATCCAGGCTTTCTATACCCAGGCTGTTCCACTTCTGAAATGAGACTCTAACTTTTGTTTATATGTTTTTGGGGTACATTATTTGGAGATAAAATAAATTCTTCCACCTCCTTTCTCATCCTAACCCAGAGTTCTACCACAAAATCTAGTAACAGGACGAATAGGAAATGAAAAGGAAATCCATCCTGCTCCCAGCCACACTCCTCCATTCCCTGCCTGCATCTTCTGCCCCCATTTACGTGAATGCCAGGATCTAAATATAACTATGAACTGGTTAGGCTGTTCTAACAACATTTAGACTGTCTCTCCAAACCAGTGGGTCTGCACATCCCCCAGCATGACTGGCAGAGTCTGACCAGGCTTCTCTAAAATACTCACCAAGTATAATTTTGTCCAGCTCATGGTCTTTCCTGCCAACCAATCTTTTCTACTGCTTCCTTGTGTGCTCATTTAAGGCAGATTTCACTATACAATAAATACCAGCACCCTGTGACCCTGCTGTCAGTGCTAGCTGTGCTCCTTCAGGCTCAGAAGAAATTACAGCCACACAGCCTCTGATAGAGCAGATTCCAAGAACAGTAATTCACTGTTTGCTCCAGCCTATATATATAGGATTTTTCTTTGCCCAAATCCAATGCAATACAAAATTCTTACAGATGCTTTGCTAAGCTTGTTCTCCTTTGGATTTAAATTGGGACTTTACCAGAGCTGTTTAAAGATTATCATGCGAAAGAGTACTTGGAACATGACTGACCATCCTAGCAGATATCAGGTTATTCTTTAACTCTTTATTCTTTAACTCTTTATCTTTATTCTTTAACTCTTGCTTGTCACTGTGTATCTATTATTAGCTCCTATTTCATTCTTGGAATATAGGTACACTTCAGACTTTTCTCTAGTCAAAAAGAAAGCTTGCCCTGTAGCTCTGTGAAAAAACACATAGTCACAATGATAATTTTGAACTAGCACCTAGCACTGTGGAAGAGAACACAGCAAGTACATTATTCCTCAGGTTGCAGTATCCTTGGGGCAGCAACATTTTGGGATTGTTTTAACTATTACTACTTTCAATTAGGTGTTTGTCCAGGACCTATTTCCATAGGCCTGGTTCATGGCTGAAGCTCTAAGACCTGACAGGAACCAGAGTCATTTAGGGAATTTACAGCAGTAAAAGCAGCAGAAACGTGAAAGTAAGGAAACAAAATACAATGTAAAACACTTTCTTGTGTTGCTTTTTTATTTCTCATTTTTTCTTGTGGAAAATCATACAAGGAAACTGTCATGATTTCCCTCATTTACTAGAGAGATGCTAGATAGGACATAACACATCAAGGACTTCAGAAACAAGCACTTTTTACCCCTGAAGTGTCTGTAACTAATGACCTCAGTAAAAGACTCCTCCAAAAGAATACTGTAAGTTCATTTCATGGGCTTCCATGCTGAAATCTGACCAGAGAGCACAACCAAACCAGTGGCAGTTGGTGGAGATAAAAATCTTTGTCTAGTGGGACACTCAGACTTATTTTTTGCTATGGAAAAATTACTGCTAGGGCCTGCACAAGAGAAATTTGGGGCCAGACACAGCCATCTACTTGCCTGGCTGAAAAACCTTGGTGATCCAGCTACCTCCTCAGTGTGCAGCGGCTCTGTGTAATATGGATCCAGACACCATCATCGGTGGTCCTTTAATGTCAGAGGGGATGTCTTGAAAAGACTAGAGCCTGAGCAACAAAGTGCATTTAGAAAAAACACTTATCAAGCCTACTCATGAAAGTTGCCAGCTTTCAAAGATGCAGTCACCTGCCTACACAGCACATCAGAAAGCAAATTCTTGCTCTATGCAAACAACAAACACTTTAAACCCCACTGTGCACTTTGTGAGTGAAGCTGAATGTGGAGCGTTTTCACTGTGGCTTGGTGCTTGACAAGCACAAACAGCAATGGCTTTTGAGAAGCAGGGCTGGCTTCTCTGTACACAAAAACACAACTTTTATTTACAAATACATAAAGTACAAATATTTGAAGGCAATTCTCAACAATCTCTTTACCACAAGAAAAATTGATACTTTTAGCCATCCTTGTAGCCAAAACTTTAATCCTTATCAAATGGAAATCACCATCTGTCCATTAGATCAATGACTGGCACTTGGGTCTCATTGATTCAGCTATTATGGAAAAGATATCATATAAGACACATGATAAATTAGACTCTGTCATGGATATTTGGTCAGATTTTGCTCCATCTTTGCAAATGAGATAATTAGTTATAGCTTTCTAATTTTAAACTAGTGTAAGTGTTACAGATTAAGTGACTGTAATCTCTCTTTCCTATTCACTTTTCTCTTCACATACATGCATAATGAGGCTTTTGTCTATAATTTTGGTGTCACATTAAAAACATTAAAAGATGGAAGAAGGAGATCGCCCTCCAGTCTGAGCTGAGTAAAACTTCATTATTAGTCAAAATCAATCACTGTAAATAAATTGAAAATTATTCAGTATATTGTAAGTAAATAATAAAAATGTTCCAAATAAGCTTCAGTCATTTGAATAAAAATTGCATAATATTTCTACATCTTAAAACACCTTTTCTTGAAACAACTGCAATTCCAAACCAGATGTCTATCTTGTCTGTCATAATTTTAAAATGCATGTGTTTCTTTTAAATTTCTGTCATACCAGAAAGACAAAATAATAACTGCAGAAACATGGCCACTGCCTGTGTTCAAACATGTAATCTGTGTTCTTATCCAACCTGATGTTTTTAAAGGTCTTGCAGGTGCACAGTTGAAAGCAGCTGCCATTGTCACTGGCTCTTTGAAAGTCAGTCCTCCCTGTGGCAACTGCAAAACCTGGCTTTGCTACAGTGGACATATGTAGAGAGGCAGTTCTTCTTGGAATGGGCTCATGGATACACAGAGTTAATCCATATGGTTGCTTATTAACTTTTTTCCACCTGTATCTCATCCATAAGTCTCAGAAGGCACTTTTCTCCCTTTCCTTGGTCTGGTCCCATTGCTCCTCTAAAGTTTTGTGCACAATTGTGGTGACCTAAAGCTCAATCTTGCTATCTCACCACTCTGTACTCTGTTTTGCACCCCAACATTACCTCTCGGGGGTTATAGGAGTGCCAGCTCTTTATATCATGCAGAGAGAACAGCACTGACTTTACTGCCAAAAGTAGCAATCATCTTCTTTATCCCCTGTTCCTAATCCCCAGCCCCTCTGTGGCAGCCCTGCAGGCAGCTGGCTCGGGGGATTGACTGTGGTGAGTGACGGTGGGGATTTTTACTTCCCTTCCACGCTTTTCCATTGGGTAGCTTACAAAGGTCATCGTCAGAGGTGTTTTGACCTGTGCCTGCTGGTATGATAGTGCATGATCATGCAATGAGGAGGATGGATGAAAAAACCTACTTGGGCCAGGAGCAGGCAGGACTGCTTCTTCTGGTGGCAGTGCTGGATTTAGCAAAAGTGGAGTGTCTGTGGAGCTACACATTTAAATGGCAATGAAAGTGTATACACCTGTCCTCACTGTCCCACCGTTGGGCGCATTATCTCCCGATCTGCTCCAGAATGAAGCACCAGTGCTGCTGCGGAAAGCGTAAGAGCTTCTTATCAATAAAGGTAGTGGAGAGAAATAGAGAGGAGAGCACTGGCAGCCTGAAGGGCTTTGACCTTAAGCTCCAGTTGATGTTAGAAAAAGCCTTATCTCTGTACCGAGCACAGCACCAAACCAGTAGCCAGCCCTACCTCTTTAGTTCAGGAGCAACATCTCCCCCTGCTCTCCACTTCCCCCTTTCCTAGCCCACAGGCTTTTACTAACTGTTTTAAAGTACTTTTCTCTGTGAGCAATTACCATGTCCTACTTGTTTAGATTAAGTTGCTGTCAGTTCATTTTCATCCAGATTCCTACTTCAGTCAGACAGTGAGGAACTGCTAATGAGACAGCATAATCTGAGTTCAAAGAAAATAGCGGAGCAGAAAAACATTTTCCCTGGTTAAAACAGTCTTAAATTTTCCTTATACACTGGGCTACATGTCTCTTGTAAAGTCATGGCCACTGAACTCACCACAAGATTCAGAGTAGCTTCAAAATTATGATTCTACAAGGTTTTCTTGAAAATACTCAAAATATAATTAGTCCTGATTAGATTTCTAAACCTATCAATATAACTTAAGCTGAAGCAGATTTGTCTTCTAGGACCTGAAAATAGCATAAAACAACATTTCTCAGAGAGGAAATGTCCCCCTCATTTCCACATTTTACTCCTGAAGGTTAAAAGAGATGATGTACATTTTCAAATCATAATTACTTTGTCTGTTAATCTTATCCTAATAAGGCTACAGCTATATGGTTACTGGAATAGTTACTTTGCAAAATACAACCACCCACTTGTCAGGAAACCCTTATATCCAATATATCTTCAAATCCTTCATTGCAGTTATGAATAGGTGCTGTTGAAAAGCAACACTAGAATAAAGTTAGCAAATAACAGAGCCATGGAATAACCAGCAAGCCTTTGGAATAATTATTATACTTATATTAATTAGAAGTACTATTTTTTGTTTGCTTGTTTTGTCTCAGAATTTCCAAAGAGCAGTTACAGAGTGCAATAGAAATGAATAAATATAGCTAAGGGGGCCAGACGCCCATAGCGTTACCACAGAATTCTCAAGTCTTTGATTTTATAAGGACAGGAAACATGCACAGCATCTGGGATTACAAAAATGCAAAGGACTGAGCAGTTAGAATACACACATACAGACCTCTGGCACCAGCAGTTTCCTACATCAGTCTTGACTTGAAAAAATGGAGCTTTGAAGCTCTAAATAGAGGGAAACTGCCTGTCTTTTGCCTAATTCTACTCCAGCAAGACCAATGGCATTTTCTGAGATTTCATGGGACATACATTAGTGCAGGATTTGCTGCTTCTGTTTTCTCATAAGCTCCCCTTTCCCTAAAGTTTGGTATATTAGAATTTTTGAAGCCAAGCAAACTGTATCTATATTAGCTTCCCATTATTTTTTCATGATATCTTCTAACCACTGTACTTCCTTGGTGCTGTAGGGTGTCCAGTTTATGTCCTGAAAGGAGATACTTTCATGACCCTGAGGACAAATATGATGTTTCCAGCTTTGCTGTCTTACTAAAAAACCCAAAACCCCAAGAAAAGCCCCAGTAAGCCACAAACCCAGAATTACTAAATGAAGGTGCCTAATAATGAGGTGATTTATAAGATCCTGTTTCACAGCAATCGAAGTAGCATAAGAAGCAAACTAGCATTATTACCTAGCACAAAGTGATGTAAAATGAATTAACAGCCATAGAGCCAGTGCTGCCAACTGAAATTCGCTGCTGTCAACTTCTAACTGAGAGCTAACTGCTCATATGATTCACTTTTAGCTTCTCTCCCACCTTCCCATGTATTCCAAGTTCTCCTATATTTGTAGCACTAGTTTCAATAAATATAATTTATTGCACAGTTTCTATTTCCTAATGTGGCTTTTTTTGAGTAAGGCAGGAGTCGGCATGGGAATGTTTGTTATTCAACAGAACTTTTGCTCCAGTTAAGTAACACATTCGTATTTTTTTTAAATAGATGCCATATATGTTGTCAATAATTTCAGGGGCTCGAAGCTCATATAAAGCATGCAGATACACATCAAATAACACATAGCATTGGAGTCTATCACATATATGCCATATATGCTGTATGTTTAGATAGAGGCCTCTTTGTTTTAATATTCTGTATCAAATGTATTTGTGCTTAGGTTTTCACAAAATATAAACCCACAATGTTGAAATCCGCACTTTGTTGTGCCATAGTAATGACACGAGGTTAAAGAACCCCAAAACTCAACTCCAAAATAATCCAGCACAAACCCCCCTACCCTATAGTTTAGGCCAAGCTGCCAAATCCTATTACAAATTCAATCCTATTAAAATGTTCCCAGGTTTAAGCCTGCTTTGGAGTTTTTCATAAGAGTGCGTGACCCCAACCCAAACCCCTCCATGTGTGGTCAAGGGACCTGCGGATAATTGTAAACTTCACGGGCTCCCATTAATCTCGGCACAGTCAGATATTAGCGCTTGTAAATCAGCACCTAAACAAGGACAATAGTTAAAGCCATCAATAGTCTTTTAATGAGGCAGATCAAAAACAAATGAAAGCAGCGGGGCATTGGGCTTTGCCAAGGAGGGGCAGGGGAGCCAGGGGGCTTTGTCTTTCCCCCTCGCACACCAGCCCATGGACGGAGTCCAGGACCCCTCCGCGGCGGCCGGGCCCGCCGCCCAGCTCGCACGCACGGCCGCGGGTGGAACGCGCCCGCCCCGCCCGGCCGGGCCCGGGGAGCCTGCCGGGGAGGCTGGGCACAGCCGGCGGTGGCCGACAGCCGCCCCGGGGGCGCGGGTGCTGCGGCTCTTTGCCGCTCCCACCGGGACAGCGCCCGGCCAGGCGCGGCTGGCTCGGCAGCCGGAGCGGGGCCCGCGCTCCCTCCCGCCGGCCGGGCGCCGCCGCGCCCCGGGGAAAGCGGGCGGGCCGGGGCTCCCCGTTGCCGGGCAACGCGCGCCCCAGCACGGGCAGCGGCACCCGAGCCAGGCCGCGCTGGGCTGCCGAAAGCGTCCGGGGTTTGCACGGGGAATGCCCTTCCACCTGCATTCTCCCTCGGAGCCGCATATTTTAGGTTCACAAAGGTGAAGAGTTCGGTGAGAAAGTGGAAGTGAAAGCCCGGCCCCGTTAAGGTCCCCGGGGAAGGACATTCTGCCCGGAGCTGTTCATTCGCTGAGCAAACGGGGTTTTGCCCGTACAGTACAACGGGGGCGGGAGGGGGTGTGAGGCGAGGGCCCAGACTTGTGTGGGTTGTGATATTTGCGTGGGGAGAACACGCGGCGATCGTACCTCGATGAAGCACCGAGCCACCGCTCCACACTTTGGGCACCTCAGCAAAGCGACGCACTTTGAGGGTGCTTTGTTTTGTTTGTGGTTTTTTTTTTTTCTTTTTTTTTTTTTTTTTTTTTACACCTACGTAAGAACTACAGACGTAGCATGTGAATAAGAGTTTGTCATTTAATCACTAGGAAAAAACTCTGTTGCTGATAGTATTTTCTTTCTCTTTCTAATGAGATCACCTCACACTCACTGGCACTGATACAAACATTCACAGCTAAGTGCTCAAAAGAGGTTGAAGTAGAAACTGTATATAATTCACCGCTTGAGAAAACACTATTTCAGCACAACACAATGCGAGATACTCTCAAGTATTCCTGAGGCAGGAAGAGTGTACCACAGTCAGGCTGAAGTGACTGTTTACATCAACTTGATTGCACTTAGTCTTTAGTAAAGCTAACAGCTCTTCGTATTATTAGCCCATCTTCTCAGTTCCGAGGACTTCGCAGATAAGGGGTGAAATCTAAGTTACGTGATAGCAACATGGTGTGCGCTAACATGGGCGGTAGTAGAAAGTGCTTCAACCTTGGTTTGGCATGAAAGGGTGCTTTTGCCAGATGCCCAGCCCGCTCTAGAAGGAAGTCTGGCAAAAATCACCTCCTCGCAACTCCCTGGCCGTGGCCACAGCCAAAAGGTGGCAGTGTTCAATTCATCATCCATCTCCACGCCAACACCCGGGCAGATGCCTGCCTTCAACAAGGTCTTTCATCTGAACGCGGTGACCTGTGCCGGTTTTCATGGCAAACTCCCTCCTCTCTCCCTGGACTCAAGACCTAAAGGAATTGAAAAGCTAGCAGAGTTAGAGAATCTTACAGCTCGAAGAGTAGAAAATAAGCAGGTCACTCAGAGGAAACTCTGGTTTCACAGATCCCCAGCTCTTGCTTTGGTGAGACGTATCCAAACAAATTGCTTAGTTCACGATTTGGTTTTCCTGCTCTCGTGCCAAAATGGAAACATGGTATTTAATGACATTTGAGGCTCCCTGAAACTCACAGGTTCAGGAGTAAAAAGTAATGCTTGTATGAAGGAGTAATGCAGAAGTAATGACTACCAAAGACATGCTGTCATCTCTCTCTCCTTCTCCTTCTTCCTCTCTATCTGAAATAGTAACACTTGTAGAATAGGTACACTCATATAGGCATGCATGTATATGAATAAGCACATTTCAGTTATTCATAACAGTCACATTTTTAAAAATCTCAGTGAGTTTTTAAAAATAGCTTAATTTTGTCAATACGTTTTTTGTGTGTGTGAAATCTAAAAAGCTTACAGCTTTGGCCCTGAGACTGTTAAAAAGAACAACACCCACGGTCATTTGACTTTCAGTGAAAACCAAAAGAAAAAAGTGACCCAGCCATGTATTTCCTTATATAATTAAAAGAAGAAGCCTGGTCTTGATAACTTAGTCTTTAAACAGGAATCAATATTCTTTATAGGATATAGGATTCTATAGAATGGAGGTGCACTCAAATTCACATACTTAGTCAAGGGCACAATAATGAGTAGAGCATAGTGTGTTGTTTGCCTGCTGTCCAATACACTGTAGTACTCTGCCATGTAATTTAATCTAGTACAGGTTGCAGCATTAAATAACAGCAGAGACACAAAATATTGTTGGTTTGTTAACCCTAGAAACAATTAAAACCTTCTTAAAAAGTTGCTCTCTGTCCATTTGTTATTTTCTTTTTCTGTATAAGGGAAAAAGTACACTGGAGAAATAAAATTATCTTCCCAATCCCAGTGTGAGAACACTTCTGTTTCTCCTGAACTACATACTTCTACATGTATAATTCAGTGGAAGGAAATACCGTAAACTGAAGATGAAGACCTTGATTACATATGCTTTGATTATTATTGTTAAATATGCTCTGATTAAATACCTTTACACTGGGTGCAATAGTGGATGACAAAACATTTGTTTTTGGCTTGGGTATAAGGAGAGTCCTCCTGACCAGGAGAGGGGGAAGGGAATTTAGGGTAGTCATTCAGACATACAGACCAGACTCCCCTTATTCCAACATCAGCCTTTGCCATTAGGGACCCCAAGGCATTCAGAGCTGTGTGTGGGGTCAGTTAACTCACACTTACCTTCTTCCTCTGAGAGATGTCAGTAGGTAATTCTAGACACCTGCTTATCCTCACCGGGAGTGCCACATGCCACTTCCCTGCTCCATGTGTATGTAATTGCAAAGCCAGCAGGGGATATTGGATGATATTAGAAGCTATGGCACCATTAGTATGCGCTGCAGCTTCTCGTCATTAAATACTGAGTATATGTTCTCTCTATTGTCATCAGGAGGCAGGAAACTACAGCAGAAGAAACCGATTTTCCAGGTAGGAACAACAGGAGCAAACTGAAGTGGTTACAGCACAAGTTTGAGGTACTTTGCTCATCCTGTACCAAAAAAATGGTTTTCCTTGCTGTCCTGTTTCCCTGCTGGATGTATGTTTCCTCAGGGATTACCTGTTGGATCAGTTTTGTTGTCACCTGTCAATGACATGCTTTCTTGACATGCAACTCACTGGGGTCAGCCAACAGCCAGCTGTGGAGGCTAGCTTTGGAGCAAGCTGCAGGCCCCATGGCCTGCCAGCCCTGCCTGAGAAGCTAGCCTGAGAAATTCATGGGAGGATTCAAAACAATCCTCAAAGACAGAAAACAGCCTGCAGGTGCTGTTTGTCTCTGTTCCCGTGTTTTCCTTGCAGGAGAAATTCAGGGGGTGGTGAACCCCACTGACCAATGATGGTAATGTAGTACTATACTAACCAATAAGAGTTTCCTTTCTGTACTTTCGACGAACTAGTCTATATAACATGGCTGTAGCAATAAACTAGAGATTCTCTCCTGTTCTGACTCTCTTGAGAGTCTGTGTCGTTCTTCCCGCCGTTCCCAATTAGAACGACAGCCAGCTACTGCAAGTGCCTCTCATCAAAACTTCCCCTCAGCTGCGCATGAACTTCTCTCAGCATCACTATTACTTCGTGTCTCTGTTAGAGGTGCAGACATTTCTAAACCAGGACATCCAGGCTCCTACATTAGTAGCATTGTATTCCTCCTAACTTTGCTGTGCAGTTTAGCAAGTGGAGGTGTCGGTAGCTGGTCAGAAGATAGATGCCCACTCTAACTTAGATGTCTTGAGGCCAGCAGTAGTCACTGGTTAGAGACTGGCACTTCAGAAGGCAATTGATCTAATTTTCAGAAACCATTTTAGAGTGAGAGGAATTGCCCACTGAAATTTAGTTTCTCTGTTTACTCTAGAGGAACTCTAAGTTAACTTAAACCATACATCTAATTTTTCAGCCATTAACTTTGTGTATGATGAGTCCTAGCTTGATAATTATTGTACATCCTTGAATTCTACGCTTCATTTGCCTTACCTTGCCTGTTACATTTGGTGACTGGTCAGTTCCTAGCATTATCTTAAACAAATCTTAAAACAGAACATTTTAAACTAAACCATTAATATCATATTCGTTATCACTTGGTTTTACAGGACTTTCCTCTTGGTCATGGAAGCTCTATTTATAAGGGAGTTTTTTCAACCAAAAAGAAAGAAAAAAAATGCATGATTCTGTGTCTCTGAAGACTGAACGTCAAAGTATGTTGTGAGTTAGAAAGATATATGTAATGTTGTTGGCATAGAAAATCAAAATAAAACTTTCTGACAAGAGATACTTGTTAAGATTTAAAATTAATACTTTGCTATAGGAATGGTGAAAGATACCATTAAAATATTTTAAACAAACCCATTCTCCTAAAATTTTCAGCATAATTTCAAAATTTTAAGAGATTTGGGAGCAGTGTTATGTGATCCAAGCTCTCATCTTGTTCTAGAGCCCAGTAGGTTTAGGATAGAGAAGAGGTTTAAGTGTGAGTGACATGTGCATCCCTGGGAAACAGCTCCTTGGAGGCAGAACATTGTAAGTGCCTTAGAATGAAAAGCTTACTAGGATGTTCTGGAAATTTGCATGATAAGTATCCGTAAAGTCACAGGGTGCAGTCCTAGTCCTATTTAAATCAGTAGGGTTACTGATTTAATAGACCTTTCTCTTGACTTTAGGGCTGCCACTCTTGTTCTTATTAAATCTGTTTTGTGGCCAAAATATTGAAATTTTTCAGGGACATTAATTGTCTCAGGAGATAATTAAATGAGAATGCAAATTTTATGTCTTATTTAAACCATGTTCTTACTACATGTAAATCAGGAAAGCAAGAAACAAAATGAAGGCTATTCTATAAGTTTTGTGTGTGGGGAGAGCTTATTAGTTATATCTCCAATGGTTTGGTTAAATTCTGTTGCCTGAACTGTAAAATATTAAAGATCCAAGATAAAAAAGTGCTCCCATGCTTCAAATCTGACCAATTCTATTATGTGCACTATTGAAGGATGAAACTTTTCTCTTGGATCAAAATACTCGCAAGAAATAGCTATATTTTTTATAAAGCTATCTTCAAGGAAACAAGCATATACCGTGATACAAGCAGCCATAAAAATAATATTTCTTTTATTTTATTTTGAAGCTGGCCAAATATGGGTATATTATTCCTGTTGCAATGGTCATGTTAAGGTTTTCAATTAGGAAAGGATATGTGTATGAAGTTTTTCCATATTTTATTGATCCCTGTGTCATTTTTAGGGTGATGAATATTTGTGTCATATGCAACTGAGTTAAGGATGCATTTCTTTCCAGAAATCATCTGAAGGGAATGGCTTTGGCCATTTTAATGCCCATCCACTTTACCATCAGAGGACTTTACATTAAAGGAAGCTTCATGTATTTTTAATATCTGTTGCAATGCTGCCAAGCTTTAAACTCCTCAGTAGACACAAGCCTGCTGCAAAAATTCTGATCTGTGTATTTCCAAGCCCTCAAAACATGATTCCAAGCCTGGATCTCTGGGAAATTATCCCAAATGCTAAATACACTTTGAAGCAGTGGAACCCTCTATACCATCTTCTCAAGGCAATGTGTGCATTGTTTCAGCATCCCCAGATCCAGACACATGCGTGACATCACTGTTTGATCTGGCGAACCATAATGTACTTTGGAGAAAGGAAATAGGCAGGGCAGAATTACAAGTTCCCTACAAGAATTACTTATCCAAGCCAAATTTCTTATAAACAGGCTACTGAGTGCTGAAAAATTACAGCCTCCTTGGTATAAATTCTTTATAACTGTGATCTTAAGGATCATAAGCTGAGGCAACTTGGCTCTTTAATATATAAGCTTGGGAGACTCCAACTTAAACAGAGAGGCTGCTCTTTAAGGAAGGAATAAGAATTTCTCCTTATTTTTGTCAGGCTGACAGAAGGAGCATTTGCAGCTTTCTAACTATCCGTGTCCTGTGGGAAGTTACTGTGCTCTCTGGTTTTGGCAGGTCATTATATGGATGAGCTACTGAGTTCATTTGCTCAGATTTACTATGCAGAGGGTTCCAGAAATAGGAGTGATTTCAACACTGATGACCACAGTGCCTCTCCTACCTGGTTGTGTAGGTACTGGATGCCTAACAGTAAGAAGATCCATTCATTCTCAGATAGTAAAAGAGCACAAAGTATAGGTGACAGTGAGGGCTGTGATCCAGAGTTAGAAATGTAAGGGTTTGTGCAACTGAAATATGATTTATCACAAGACAGGGATATATTCTTTTTCCTCAGTGTACAGTACATAATATTCTTGAGTAATTCTAGATCGCGCTACAAAAGAATAACTCTATAGAAAATGTTAATATTTGTTCGGAGCAATTCCTTTTTATCATGCTTCAAAAAGTAATAAAATTGCAGTCTTGGATCTGTTATATGAGGTCTTTGAACATGCCTGCAAGTAAAATTAAAAAAATAGCAAGAAATAAAAATACTAAGAAATCATGTCATCCTCATACACTTTCCAAGACAGACTGAATGGATGGACTAAATATTTTACCCTGTGGCCACCTGGTGCTGATCTATAAAAAAATGAGTAATTCTGCCTCATCTTGCAAGTATGAAACCTTTTTTTTTTTCCTTTTTGTTAAATTAGAGCATTTCTTTCCTTAGTTTCACATTGCTGTGCTAGCAAGAGATGTCCAGAGGTGTCTCATTACTTCCCATTATCTCAGTCCCATTTAAGAGGAAAAATTTGGCTTTAAGGGATTGTTGCTCCTTATCTTTAGGAAAGATATTTGTATCCAGTATATTTTTCTTCCTTGTTCCCTTCCCCCCATGAGCAGAAAGGATTTTTTTGCATTCCAACAGCAGGTCATGACCACCACGACCACTGAACAAAAATTAGAAAATTAATAAAACCTAGTCTCTTGCTCTTCCTCAATCCCCTACCATTAGATGAAAGACACAAATGCTTAGTTTCTCCATCCTTGATGCCATCCAGTATTCTGCACAGAGTGAATGCCACAGTATTCAGTGTCATCAGTCATACCTCTTCTCCCTCTCTTTTGGCTTAATGTCCCTCTCTAATGTGTACTTTGCCTACTAGATCTTCCCCGAGATGTCTCAGAAGAGTGCCCAGCCCATCTTGTGGAATCTCCCCACTTCTAGTGGAGCCTGTGCTGGTCTCTCAACCATGAATCTACTCAACCCTTTGTTTTAGGGATCCTTTCCCTGTTCTCAGTGTTTTGCTGGATACAGCAGCTGCTGCTAACCGGCTGAGATGACTTGTGACCTCTTTGGCTTGGGTTGTGGTGGTCTAACCCAGAGTGTATTTGTGCCATACCTTCAAGGAGTTTTTCCTACCAGCGCAGCACAGCAGACTGGACAGGACTGGCGTGCCAGGCTGCGTGTTGTTAACAGACCAGCAGAATAACTGGAATCTGCTGGAGGTGCAATTAAGCCTTTCTTCCAGTTTCCTTTCATGTGTGCCAGATTGGCCTAGCCTGCCATTTTATTGAGCCTGACAGCAGCTTTCATCCAAGCGACATTGATGAGAGTGCGTAGTTGCTCACACCATCAGCCTGCCAGCTCCAATGGACAATCTGAATAGCTGTGATCCTACATTAAAATGTCAGTATTAAGGGAGGAGAGTGCACCATTTTGTTGCACAGCTGTAAAACCACTTCAGCAAGGCTTTCAAGCTCATTATTGCACAAGCAAGGGGTTTCAAGCATGAGTGCTCGTTCCCTGTTCTCTACTCCATACCCTCCCCCTCCCCTTGTCAGCCTTGCTTCTATAAATATACTTTTTTATTTTATTTTTTTTAAATGGAATTCCCTGTCTCATCAAGGAGCAGCTCTCAGGCTGAGGCAGTAGCAATGTTGCAGACATAGCAACAATACTTTACAACTGTGGAGCAGGACAGTCTAACCAAACGAGGGGCTGTCTTTCAGAGACAAATCTCATTTTCAGTAAATTCCATGCAGGCTGTCTTGCTGGTATAGAAACAACACAGTACCCAAAAGGTTTTTGGTGAGTGGCTAAGTGTAATCAATTATTCAAAGAAATAAATAACAACAAAAAAAGTGTAACATCTCACTGAAATACTTGCTTTCCCTCTGCTAGGAGGACATACGTACTCACAAATTTGTCATAGTAAGGTCCCTTTATGCTTTCTTGAATGTGCTGTGCACTTTCCAATGTCTTTATGCAGAAGGGTATTTTGGAAGGGTAAGAGAAAATAATAAATGCATGTGAATGATAATTCATTAGAATGTGGTGATGAAATAAGAACTTATTTTATAGAAATAAATATTTTTTCATGGAAGAAAAAGATTTATATGTTCCACTTCTCTCACTGAGCCACAGCCTTTCTCTGAAGAATTTCCAGGTCTCCAAATATTCTTTGAATTCCTGTCAGGTGCTAAGAATTGAGCCTTCCCACATACCCTGCTAGTTTCTCCTCTCCCTCTCCCTCTCCTTCTCCCTCTTCCTCTCCTCTTTCACTGAGAACAAGTAAATTAACTTAGTGCATCTTTAATATTCTTGGTGGGGAAAAGAGATTTTTACCATTCTTTCAGTGCAGAGGACTTTTACCTAGACAGATATTTCATCTTGAAACTCTGGTGTTGTATAACGAAAGAGCTCTATGTCAATTTACTGGCTTTGCTAGAAGTGCCTCAGGTGCTTTGCACTGTTGTGGGCCTATTTCTAGTTTTGATCAAAGCCCTTTTGGTGTCAGAAGACAGCAAGATCACTGGCTGATGTTCATCATACTTCATTGTAGAAGATCTGTGTATGTGCTGACCAGGCGTTTCAGTTGCTGTCACTCTGCAATTTTGCCAGCTATTTTTAGAGAGCCCAAGTACCTGGCCACTCTACTAAGCACTGGATCCATTTCTACTCACAAGAAAGCATTCTACAACTTGTGTGTTTGTTTTTCTGTTGTTCTTCTTGGGAATTCTTTGGCCATTTGCTCTTCCATCAAATACATAGATGTTGAAATGGTGGAAATACACCTCTGTGTTTGGACCAACATGACCACCTAGAGAATTGTGAGCGGAATTTAAATAAAAAGGCTCCAGTCACTGAAGGTAACATCATAAACAACATCAAAAGCTAAAATTTCTTCATCCTTTTAATACTGAAGAGGGTATTATTATTTACTCCAATATTTTTACTCTGCATTTATCTGCTGTTCAGAAGACAAGCTGGAAGTGAAAGCTTTCAATGAAAATCCATTATGAAGAAAAGGAAATTTTGGGGGTGATAGTGAATATTAGTAAATAAATACTGAGTGCTGAGTCCTTTCTCAGGCCTTGGAATAGTTTCTAGTCTAATGAGCTCAAAATATAAATCAGATTAATACCATTGTGTGATTTGAGTAAAAGTGCAAGTTACCCACTACTGTTAAAGCTCACTTTGCCAAACTAGAGTCATCTGGAGGTGAGGAGGTGGTGCAGATTAGTGTCTCAGACCCCTGTGCAGCTCATGAAAATGGCTAAGTACCTCCCAGTACTGAATCCCGTGCTAGAGGTAGTATTAGGTGTGGAATGACTTGCTCTCTGGAAGTTCTTGTCCTGCTGCCCATGGACTCTGGACTCAGCTGTGAGACCTGTCATGTAACCTGTAGTTGTGAGCAGATGAAGTGTGGACAATTGCCAGCTGGTTTCCTTAGCCTGTGGTAGAAGTATCTAGTCTTTCAGATGACTTTTTGTAGTCATTCAAAATATTTAAAAGTCCCGAATCAATAGATGTGTTTATTTCTAGATTTTATCCAACTTTCTCATAATTTTAAATTTGAAAGCAAAAGAAGTTTCTACCTTCCACATCTTGAATATGCAGGATTCAAGCACATGTATCATGGTGTTATATAGAGCTCTGAAAATCCTGTTAATGGGGCCTTAAAAAGGGGAACCTTTCTATAAAACTTTCTATTATTCAGACTTCTTTTCATTCACACTGAATTACTGAATTACTGCTTTATTTACTGCATTTTAGGAAAGCTGGTACATGTGAGATCACTCTCCACCTCCAATAATAGTGTGCATCTTCTCTGACTGATTTTCAGTTCATATTAGCATGCTTAAGTTGTCATTTGAACTATCTTTCCTTTCCCGTGCTCTTGAGTATTTCCAGAAGATCAGTTATTTATACACATTAGCACTTAAGATGGAATTTAAGTGGTTGGAACTTAAAAATTCTGCTCACAAAATATTCTGTTTATGCAAAATTTAATCACTGAAGTACATCAGATATAATTTTAGGATTATGTGGGCACATTTAAGAAGGGGTGGCAAACAGCCACATCTAATATTTATTTCCAGATATATGAATTCAGAAGTTTTCTAGTCCATGAGGTTGTTTACTTAAGACCAGCATTTATTTGGGCAGCTGCCAAGGAAAAGGCTGCAGCAGGTCAGCGCTTCTTTTCTTGTATGCATACCTGCTCTTTTATGCTTTTCCTTATGTACTGTTTAAACCAACCATGACCTGTAAGCACAAAATTCTGCAGTATTTAGAGAACTTGTTTGTTCATTTTTAAAGAAAGCTTTATGTCTGTGCTGTGGAAAGGCAGTAAAGAAAAATAAAAGAACCCAACATAATAAAACACACAGCCACTCTCAAATAAAGATCTTCTTTCCTCTGGGTTCAATTTTCCTGATATCTTAAATGTCTCTTATGCTTGTGAAGATTTGTTTTACTGTTTGATACGTCCCACCTGTGATGCATCACTGAGCACCAGACACCCATAAGGGAACAAGCTAAAATGTATTTTCCTGCTTGGAATTTTCCTTTTCTACAGTGGATGTGGAAAGACCCCACCCAGCACACTGTCTCATTTGCATCATGTCTCTAATCATCCTTTTGTCCCTCAGAAAGCACTCCTGCTGAGAGCTAAGGGAGAAATCCTTCGATTCCATCATTTTGGTATCTTGCTTTACCATCTTCATTTCCATTTTTTGTTTGATAAATTAAATAGATAAAAGCGAACATCTCCTGCTTGGAGATGGCTAATCTTGCAAAATGTTTATTCATTAGGATTTGCAGTTTGTCTTCCCATTTTGGGCATTTGGCACTAGTTTGAGAAGCTTGCAAAAAAATCAGATAGCTTCTTTGTTTAGAGTGGAAGAATAATCCAGCTCTAATGGGTCACAGAGGACCCAGCATCCACTTCAGAGGAAGAAAATTACGAGTAGGTGAGTACGTTTTACATCTCTCTCTCTAGTTTGTTGGAAGTGCTCTGTTTCTAAACGACCCTTATTTCCCATCTGGGCTTGCTGGAGCTAAGGCCAAAGATATGGCTGCATTATGAACTACATTTAACAGCTTTCACTGCTCTCCTGGTTCTCGTCATGAGATTGGAGAGAAAATACAAGGCAGCAGCAAGCTTCTGTCACAAAGCAGATGCAGGTGCCCTGGAATCCTGACTAGTCTTGCCTTCTGACACTAGGACTGTAAAATGGGCATCCTAACCAAGCATAACCTGCTTTCTAAACAACACTTCTCACTGAATTCTCTGTTCTGAAAGAGTTAATTTACTGCCTCAAAGGGGGCAGCTTTTGTCCAGGATTGTTCTCTTCAGAAGTTGCCACATGCTGGAGAAGACTTTTTCAGAGTCATTAGCTTTGCCATGGCACTGACTTCCTGAAGCCTCAAATTAATTTTCTCTTTAGCTTTGTGAAACATCCTATTTAAAATCCATGGCCCTAAAGAAAAATAGCTCATAAACTCAGGACCTCTGTAGTACACAGTGAATGCTAAATCATTTTAAAAACCCATGACGCACTATTTCTAGGCATGAATTTCTGCAAATGAGAGGCTCAATTATATTTAAAAAGAAAATTAATTATGATGTACAGAAGTAGGTTCATCGTCACCAGGTGATGGATGTTTTCTTTAAAAGGTGGTATTTTGAAAAACAAGCAAACAAAAAAGTTTGGCTTCCCAGTGGCAAAAAGTGATAGACACATCAGTAATATTGTTTGGCCAAACAGCTGCTTTATTAACATACCTGAGAGTTGCATACCTGGAACATATCTTTCAAGAACTCATCTAGAACTGGTCTTTTTAGCTCAGTTTGTTGTACTTGAGGGAGACACAGACTTTAACCTTCCATCTCTCAGTGGTATTTGTCAGAGTGTTGCCATCAGCAGTCGCCCTATCATGCTGGCCTTCCATAGTACCAGTGAGACTGGAAAAGACCCCAGAGATCATGCAATGGTTACTCTAACACTGACAAGTTCCCTCTGATGCTTACCCATAAACACTCAACCTTACTGCCACCACTGTTAAACTCCAGACAGTCAAAATGACATACCCCTGACATACAGGGCTACCCCACTGCCCCTGCATGGCCATTCCCTGGTGCTTCTGTGGTTTCTTGCACATCAATAGCCCTCGTATCCTTGCTGCCACATGGATCTCCATCCCCTACTTCTGCTGAGGTAACAGACTGACTTTCCTGCTGTGTCCCTTACCCTTCCCTCGTTAGGAACTCACAAGGGGAAAGAGGTGATGGACTCTTTTATCAGCAGCATTGGGGAAACCAGTCACAGGCCACATAATCTCTAGGACATAGCTTGCTTTCAATCTGGTTTTAATGTCAGGTCAGTTCTCACAGTCAGCCTCTAAACACCATATAGCCTTTAATTATCCAATACAAATGTAGCAACAATTCAATCTTCATTCTAAACATTACGTGAACAATTGAATACATGATGAGTTATGGAAAAAAAATATTTTTAGTAGCAGTTACTCAAAAATCACCATTTTCATAGAAAAATTAGGAGGGAGAACACACTGAATTCCTATTACTGAGATTGTCCACTGATGCAAACTCCTGCTGAGTGGCTGATGTTTGCAGCAACATCCACCTGACTTGACCCTACTGAATTTTAAGAGAGATTTTGTACACAATGTTGAAAGAAACCTTCTCCATTAGCAGAATGAAATATTAGACTTTATTAAGACAGAAGTAACTGGTCTGCCATTTTCAATGTGAATGCTGTAAGGCAGTGCTGTGATTCAAGAAGAACACCAAGATTTATCATTTGTGCTGTGATAAGTTTTAATAGAGAAAACATCAGCAACATAAACCCTGATTTTTTTTTTTTTTAATCTGGCTGAAACTAGACTTTTTCCAATTAAATCCACGGAAGTGTTGTGTAAATGTCAAGGCCTTCCAGAGTTTGCAAGTTGAACTTCATCTTATGTCCAACCAAAACATCTGGGACAAAGATATACTTAAATTTTAGGTAGGAAGTCCTAAGAGAACTTCTGAAAATACATATGTATGCAAACAATGAGGAAAGATGGGCATTTCTGAAGATACTAAGAGATCAGTCTTGGCAATTCCACTGAATGTGAAAGAAACCAACACAGTGCTTTCCTCAGTTTTGAAACAAGCTGTCTGTCCAGCCTCTCATGGAGGAAAGATTTCATGGGGCAAGGTGCTCCTGTGAGAAATGGAGGCAGTGACAGCAGTGCACAGATGTGGCTTGCTGAGGACATGAGGCTGGTGTGGGGATTTTGAGCAGGAAGCAGGAAAGGCAGCAGCAGCTGATGTGAGGCCCTAGTGAAGCTGAAGGGCAAGTAAGATCCTGACTTCCACCTCCAGTGGTGCATTGCTAGAGTTCCAGACCTTGCCCCTTGAAATAAGTAGAGGTTTAACATTAAACCGTCATGGATAAAACACTGACACTGCCAGGACTACTCTTCCTCAGAAAAAAATCCTAAACCAGAACTTAATCTGGTTTACAGGGAGAGAGAGCTACACCTAGCATAGTCATGGACTGGTGTTTGAGGCATTTTTGTGGACCTTAGATTCATATACTGTGAGGTGAGGGGATCTAGCACTTAGTTTTCTCTTCTAATGAATGTATTAACTTACTAAACTATAACATAAGAGAGATCCAGAACCATTTTTATGCTAAACCACAACTAAACTTTCCAGTTCCAGAAGTGACAACACAGATCACTCAATGTCGAAAGCTAAATTTCTTCCTTCGAGGTAGGCTCCTATCCTGCAGGAACAGAATGTTTCTGAGTGCACTTGCCTCTAACCATAGGTGTCCTGGCTGAAAGCAGGACAATAGGCATCTCAGGAGATTTCCACAGATTGGAAGAATATACTGTGTTTTAGCACTGAAGGCTTTGAGAACACTGGAATATGGGCAGTCCAGATTGTTATCTGTGATTTAAGTGGAACTTGGGCTCTTAAATCACAACTGACATTGGGAGCCATGGGATGGTACCATGCCTTTACAGTTTGAGCAAGGAAGCAATGAATCTCATAGAATCACCAGCCTTAAGGAATGGTTTTTCTAAGTAAAATGATAATTTTTGCGGAAGTCATGATAAACATTACAGCATAATGTGATAGATCCCTATATATCAGAGAAATACATATTTTTTCACCCCAAATCCTAGACATGCTAATTTGTTTTTTATCTGCTAAAGATAAAGTGAGAATTCAGTTTAAAGAAGACCTGAAATATAATTTAGTCTTAGTGGGACCATTTGTAATTTTAACTACTAGCACAGCTAAAGCAAGAAGGAATCCCTCATTTGAGGGAGAACAATATTCTGCAGTCGCTTCTGTTCTCTTTCCTAATAGCACTGTATTAGTGTTCATGGGAAAGTAATTAATATTTTATGAAGTAAAATGATAAAATGTTAGTAACTGAAAAAAACCAAACTTTTCAGTTTTAAAAAAAGAAAAGGACCCAAACTTAGTTCTGAGGAAAAACTGAGTATCCTGGAAATCCAGTTCACATTTTTATCTTGTGGCCATAGGAGCTTCCAATAGTAATTTGTTGCATCTCTTTCTATGCAGTATCTGATGAAACTGTAGGATGTTTTGTGAAAGTGTGATAACAGGTCACTGGTGAGCATGCAGTTGAGGAGGCACAAATAATTTGGCTGCCAAACTCAACAGTGTGTCACTTACTGAGACTAAAACTTTGTGCTCTCTGGACCACTGGAATCTATATAAGCAGCTGGCAGCCATTGTGCTATGACTAAGTGGTGGAGTTTTCTGTCCTCCAGGAAGAATTCACCACTAGGTGCTAAATGCTATATTAGCTTTATGGCTATTAATGTTTTATAAGCAGCTGTTGGTATTAGCCTGTGTAAAGGACTGGAGAAGACTGTTTCCAGCCTCTGTGACAGGTTGCTGAGAACTTGGTGGCTTTGCAACAGATACCACATTTTCTTAGATCTAAATAAGAAAACAAGGATTGTTATGGGTTTTGGAACAAAATGCCTACATAACTTCAACAAGAACATATTATTACCAGAATGGTTTTGTCTGTAGGAATCTGAAGACATGCTCAATTACCAGAAGCTCAAATTTTTTTGTTAAACAGAATTATATGTGGTGTGAGGTAAAAGCAAATTCAGTAAGCTTGCTTTATTTTCATATTAATTCAACCAAAATCAAAAGTACGATCCCTTATGCCCTTACTGGGCACAGCAAGATCCCTTGTCTCAATGAGATAAGAGTTGTTGTTATTTATTACCAGGCATTTTGAAAGTGAAAGATATTTTTGTGTTGTGGCATACTGTATATTATTTGAATTAGGAGTAGTCCAGCTTTCCAAGAACAGGAAGGAAGGGTATGACACCCACAGGAAGATTATGCAGAGGAAAGTAACTTTGCAGAGTTATCTCCACAGATGTGGTTTAGTTTATTTCATAAAGGAGTCAGTGGTAGGCTATTATTTTTTCTGAAACCAGCAAATCAGAACCTGCATGCCTGGGTAAAATTTGATGCTCAGGACAAAGTCTGCCATTGCAAAGAGAAGATCGGTGCTATCTTATCCAGCCATGTGTACATGTATGTTTAAGAATGAGTATACAGATAAAGAAGATGATGTGTACTTTATTGCCCTTCTAAATGCCCCCTCAGAAGATTTTCTCAACACTGTCAAACGTTAAAGACTTTTGTTTGAACGTGTGGAATTTGCTTTGTACTGCCTTGGAAAGGAATACATCTTTCACTAGCACAACCTTCTGTAACCCTCCTGCCCTCTTCACTCCCACACCCCCACACAAAGACACTCCTTAATTGTATTACTGTTAGGCTGACCTCCAACCCCTACTAAAATGAGGACAAGGCTAGTTTTGTGTTTCATGGGATAACAATTTATGAGCAATTAAAAATGAAGAGACACAAAGCATTCATCACAGTCTCAGCTAGACAGGCAGCTGAGGTCAAAGGTTCTAGCAATGAAGTGTGCACAATATATTTTTATTTCTGTTTTCACTAAGAAGGAAACGGGTTAGCTAAAAATTATGGCATGCAGCCTCCAGTTCAAAATAGGTGCACTTAATCTTTCAGGACAGTCCATGCTTGGACAGATAGGTTATGGCAGCACACACACACACACACATGCACACACAGAGACACACTTCCAGTATCTCAGAACATATTCAGAACATATTATTGGCAAGCTCAAACACACAATTGCTTAAAATGTGAATCACTGACTACCCTGAATGTTTATCCAGTTTACAGTTTAGCAGTTACAGTTTTTGTGTGGAAAATACCTTTTCCTTTCCTCAAAAATAAAATAAGGTAGGATTTGATCCCTTTTTTTTGTATTTCATGCTGTATTTCAGCTCACATCTGGGAGCTCAAGGAAACTTCATGTGTTAACATTCCCAAAGCTACAGTAGATAATTTCATAAATATGGAAATTAAGGTTTTCATATTAGTATTGGTATCATGGTACTTCTGTGTCTCCACAACCACAGTAATGTCCTGTGGAAACTTTTTGTTTTGTTTCCATTTTTTGTTTTTTTAAGATAGACAATGCAGTTCCAAACCTGTCACTGATTGCTGATTTAGGGTCTGTGCCTCAGTCTGGCACAAGCAAAAGTATTGGTGAATCATCTATTACATTATGCCATAAATCTGGCTCAGAGTGATTTGCAATGTGTCATATTTCCAGCCTGGATCCAAGCTAAAAGCTGAGAGTGAACATTTCTGAATTGTCATCCCAAAAGGGCTTGATATGCTTGTTTTATCAAAGCACCTGAATGGCAGTGCCAGCAAGAACAAAGTGAAGCACTGCCTAATGGGTTCAATTTTGCTAGGGATGTGAATGAACATGGCCATATATATACATATATACAGTTCTTGTGGGATTACGGTAATTGGAAGTTCACTTACACAAATAGGAACATTTCTAGCCTTCTGGAGTAATTTTCTATTAGAAGAGAAAATGTAAGTTAAAAATGTATTTCATTTGCATCAGAATCACACTTTATATGTGGATAAATAATGTAAACTACCAAAGAAGGGCTAGGATCTTTGTGCTTTAATTTTGTTGACTGAAATGACACTAGTTTATTCAATAAGGAATACTTTTGAGTAAAAAAAGTGATTTATATGAAGAATGACATTTTCTGAATTAAGCCAAATGATAAAAGTAAAAAGAGTTGGTAGTTATTTGAATGTAGAATATGATGCATTTTTTAAATGAGAGGTTTCTTTCACTAGGAATGAAAGCCAGTAAATAGTTCTCCAAGAAAACAGGGGAAAGTTAAGAGGTCAATGCTACTTTTAGTCACTGTTGGTGACTAGAAAAAAAAAAAGAAACCTTAGTAAGAAAGTGAGATGAAAGACTTAGTGGATTGTGTCAGAAGGATCTATTTCATTTGTGCAATGTTGAGAGCATTCTTCAACAAAAGAGATGATTCTATCAAAGACTAGTCAGAACATGAATATCATGACAATAGAAAGATGTTTTAAAGCATCATAGGTACCAATCATGCAAATATAGTCTAATCAGGTTAAGTGCTAGCCTGTATGCTAGGCCTAAACTGAACAGGGACATACACACTAAAAGCTGTTGGGAGCTGCTCTTGTGATTCTCATGACAGTCAGTTAACACATTAGCTATGTTTGGGACTCATGCTATGACAGAACAGTGACTCCCCTTAAACATCTCCAAGTCACCCACACTGACTGGTGAAAATCAAATGAGTCTTTGGGAGAGCATTAACTATCAATTTTAAGGTTTTTTTTTTTTCATATTAAAGGACAATAGTGCATATACTCGGCTCCTTCTGTCTGAGTAGGGGCAGTGCATGAGGAGACAGTAGTCTTTCAGGACTTGTAAAAAGCTGTATCAGGAAGGTGGATTTTGTGAGATAAAATATGTAAATTATTGTAAGAATATTGATTTATGTATATAGTATATATAATATAATAGATACAATTTATATAAGAGTATGTCTATATAGTGTAAGAATCATTGCTGTTAAAATGTGCAGTGGAATATAAAATTTTTGCTTTCATCTCGAATGGTGGAAGCATCAGCAAAGCATGCAGTCTTTCTGAGAAATTTCACACCTGGTATTAACGATAACCTCAAATTATGAGTTAAAGAATATTTTTTTGGGGTAGCAAATTTCATAAGAATTTAGAAGTAAAAAAGTAGTTTTAATAAAATATTTTTACTCCAGGAGTATTATCAGTTGTCTGTGGAATAACAGAACTCGGAAAGAAATGAGAATACAGCCAGGCCTTTGTGAATCTTTAAGATTATACAAAAAAAACAACTTTCCTACAGCATGTCTCTGTTTTATCATTCTTCCATGGATAGTTTGTGTGTTTGGGCTGAGGAGTATGTTGTAGAGTTACATGCACCTGGCAGATATCCCCTATCCAGCATGGTGCCTGAATGGCTCAGGCAGCTGAGACATGATCTTTCCAAAGGATAGTAGGGATACCACCTTCCACCAAAGGTATTTCAACTCCTGACCAGAAGAATTTCTGGTACTTATAGTGCAAAATGGGAATTGGGATGTTTGGGATTAGCTGCAAGTGGAGCTCTGTTATGGTTGTGTCCTGTTCTCTGTCACCTTTGTAATTGCCTTCTTTAGCTCAAAGACGTTATGCTAAGGTTAAAGCCCAGAGTCTGCATGTTTCATTTTCTTTTCTAGGCACAGAATAAAGATCTCTTATAATCTCTGCTCTTCTATTTAGGAACATTTTCATGTATTATTCAATGATTGAATTGGGAGGGGAATACTCTGTTGTCATACTGGCGTGGTTTCCAGTCCTTTATCACTCCGCAGTGTGAATGCTCAAGAACATTTTGCTAGTCTGAGAATAGGTTGCTAATTCTTTCTTCTTGCACAGCAAAAGTCACCTTTGGTGTCTTACCAGATTACAATTTGCAGTGGTTATGAGAAAATCTGTTACATGCACTGCTTTTAAAGAGTTTATTTTCAGTTATTTCAGAATTAGAACTACCTAACTACAAGGAGAGCTTGGCATGGGAGATTATTTGATCAGCTTGGTGATGGAGGTCCCACTTCCAATTGACTTCAAGTTACTAAGTGAGGAGCAGAGCAGACAATGTGGTGGTGAGATGTCAGTGATGGGTTGTACTGCCTTGATTGGACTCTGAGGCAGTCTGTTAACATATGGGCTTAGTTTGGTGCTGTTGTTTTTTTGGTGATCGTGCAAAATTGATCTGCACCCGGAAAATATTGACAAATGAATAAACACCTTGATTGCTACAAGTTAGCAAATATATATATTTTTTTCAGGATCACTAATAACAAGGAAGTGTTTTCAGGTAGTCTGTGTGTGGTTGGATTTCTAGCCCAGGTACTTATTCTTTTTGTGGCCATCTACCTGGTCAAATATTCTTCTTATGTCCACATCCTGCTTTTGTTTGGGATCAAAGTCAGCAAAGAGAGTACTTTCCTGAAGATCACTGCAGCTAGATTTGACACCTTGTTCTGCTAAGGAATGACTGTGAAGGATATGGGGAGGAGGGACTAGAAGATTTTCCTGGACAAAAGAGGGATGCACACATGCCCCTGTGGAGACATCTGATATCCTCTGGAGAGAGATCCCTGGGAAACCTCTGATGTGATTATTTATACTGAGATCATCAGGACAGTGTCGGAGAGTATCAAGAGGTCACAGGATATCAGTTAAAGCATCATCACATTTTTGGGGGATTAATTCCGACATTATGCTTTTTAATGTGGAACACTTCTTATTTAATTGAGTTAATAAATTCAATCAAATGTTAACATTTGGTCTGCAAAATAAGGAATCAAGTCTCAAAAGCGTCTTGAAAAATGACTTGAATATTAAATAGGTGGCTTCATCAATTATAGATGCATGTATTTACAAACACATCCACATACACAGTGGTATGAATGTGCCCTTTACTAAATGAAATGCAGCACACCTGAAATCTGAATTATCTCTTTGGTGGACCTTGGAAATATACTTTGGGACAATGCTGCATGACAACTATTTGGGTAGCTTATGTACTTGTCATAAAGCTTGGCTACATCTGTTTCACCTTGTACTTGGCTCAGGCCACTTCACAATTTTGCAATTTTTGTTCTGGACACAACACCCCTGACCCATTTTTTATTCAAACAAGAGGCTTTTGATGTAATCTAAGGCTACATATTTTGTTGGTAGTGTTAGAGTTTACACTGTGAAGAACTGTGAAGTCAGGAATATTAAAATGTTTGTAGAATTGACAAGCACAGAGAGCTGAGTGTAAAACAGAAAATAACGTCCAAACCCTTCAAAATAGCACACTCTTCCACTAACTCTCCTTTTATATGGAAAAGAGTTTTGTTCTGCATCTCCTCCTTGACTGTTTGATTGCTGGTCTGGTATTGCAATAGCAGCATCCTCAAGGCTGTAATATGAAACACAACAGAGACAATACTTGAAAGGAATGGGATCTTCAGCAGGAGCTTCCTGGGAGCTGAGGATGTTTGGATATCAGCTGGCTAGTTTTAAAAAATGCTGCCCTAAATATTTACAAAAACTGTGGAACATTTCACGCCTCTCTTCTGTCCCTCTTTGTGGTCTTGATGAAAAGCATCACAAGAAGAAGTGCCCTGGTCCTGACTGGTTTCCAAGTCTCATTAAGTACAATGGGTCTGCAAGTGCTTCCGTACATACCGGCTGCACTACATCATCCCTTGCATTCCTGGGGCTGAAAGCTGCAGAAGGCAACCAATGGGGAGAGGATAAAGAGTACACTTTTTGAGACTCTCTTTTCCCAGCTTCTATTCTTTGCTCCAACCAAAGGAATGAAATCGCAAAGCCATTACCTCATTTCTGAAGAGTTTGGAAGGCAGCTTGCTGCTCTGTTTTGAACTTGGGAGGTTTTTCAGTTGCATGGAAAAGTGGAAATTTTGTAACTGATTTTTGTTTGTTTGTTTGTTTTATAAGAGTCACATTTCACAACAAAATGAACATGAAATGGTAGTGAGTTGGAAGTTGAAATGCGAGAGTTTGCAGGGGCTTGTTTCCCAGAATTTGATTACAGGCATATGTCTCCCCTGAGGCTTGTAAGATTTCAGTAATTAATTTTTTCTAGAATTTAGCTTGTGCTCTCTCTTTTTTTGCATTCCCCACCTCTTTTTTTTGAATACCACCTGATTTCAGTAAGGACAATATCATTTGGATTTTGTGAGGCTTTCTCATAAATCCTCTGCTTTATTTTCTTCAAATAGCTCAGTACAAAATATACTATCAATGCTGTTCATATGGAGGGGCATTAATTGTTCAAGTGAAATAACAAAGTTTCCCACACGCATAATTACAAATAGAATACTTTGTTTGCACATTATCACATTAGTGTTTGTAATGAAAAAATTTCCGTGAGTGGGGAACCTCAGAATATCAGGTAAATGTTGGTACATGTCATTAAATCATAATTAAATCAACAGACATTCATCTGAACTGGTGCTTGGAGATGGTCTAGGCTTTGTATCCATTTTATACAGGATATTCCATTTGTGGCTATCCAGGCTGAACAATCATATGTGGTCTGCCAGTTGGTACCACAGCAAAGCAAATCATCTTGCAATGCAAGCCAATATAAAAAATTTCTTCATGAATTTTAGAAGCTCCTGGGCCTTTGTACACGTGTAGTTCTGGGTGCTGCTGACCTGGCCCAACATCAGACCTTTATCCTTACTTTTGATGCTTTGTTAGCATGTTGCCTGGGCTCATCCATCTTTACAACCTCTTGCCCAAGGAATGTATGGCTCCCATAGCTCAGTGTTTGTGATTTTATTTGGAACATGGCTCCCTGTTCTACTCCATCCCTCTCTCTCTGTTCACTGAAAGATGCAATGTTGTGATCCTTGGCCCTCAGCAGATAACTGTGTCTTTATGATTAGATATCAAAAATATTTACAGAGCCTACTGAAATCTCCTGATGTGCTGTTACATTGCATCTGCCCTTTTTCACTTTTTATACCAGCTAATTAAATTTTTTCTCTATTGCATCTATACTGTGCAATAAATTAAATGTTGTGTAACATGTACTTAATGCTTTGCTTCCTGATAGCAATATGGTATAGTTTGCCAAGCACTATCTAATTGCATGTGTGAAATCCAGAATTATGTACCTTTTTAAAAAGGATGAGAGTCTGCTGGGGCAGAAGGCCTTATACGAGGTCTGTGTATCAATCTTCAAATCAACTTATTGGTAGGATTTCAACATTGTAGAAGTCTTAAGCTGAGTCACTGAAATGAAATACTTTAATACTTCTACCTATCCAGAGGTACAATAATAAATTGTACTGAAGACATTGATATCTAAATGTTTTTCATAGATGAAGAGATGTATTATAGGAATGTAGAAGAGGAAATCACATTCCATCAAAATAGTGTACTGATTACAAATGTCAGATGGATAGAGGGGACAGAAAAATATTTGTGAAAATATTTTTCAATGGAAAATCAATGACAGAAAGAACATCTAAAACATCAGAAATCTGAACTAATACCTACTTGTCCTCCAGTTTTTACAAAAATTCAGTTTCCATGATGTAAATTGTTGTAAAGCTCATGAGCTGCCATTACAAAGAAATGTTCCTTTAGCTTTGGTAGCAAATCCAGGGACATGTTTTCTTCAATGACTGACATTAGCCACCCCTAAAAAGTGAATACAAAGAGAGTATAATTCTTGCTGTCTGCAATAAAAATAGCACCATCTCTTTGTGAGTTATATCAAACCTTTAGTATAACTTTCTTCTCACAGAGGCCTTAATCCTTCAAGGAAATTCAAAATGTGATGAATTCAGGAGTAGAAAGTAATCTAATATTAATGAAATTGCTCCTGTATTTTTAAAAATTCAGAGATGGGCTAAAGTGGTGCTGGAACCAAAAAACCTTAATTCAGGGATCTATGGTACAAAGTGTAAAACATAACTATAGTATCTCTTGTAAAAATTGTGTGTGTTTAAAACTAGCAAAATTGATTCTTAACATATGCATTTGAGCTGAGTTTATGTATAGCATGCAGTGTTAACTCCTTGAAGATGAATATCATTTAGATAGACTGCTTCTTAATATCATGGTGTTGAGCTGACCGCCCTTAATGCTTACTGCAAAAGTATCTTACACAAGAGGATAACACAATTTTAAATGGCACCTTCATATAAATGGTGCACACCAACACGTAGGTCATTAATAACATATGAACCCCCCAGTACTTTATCTTCACTATTTTGGAAAAGGACCTTTGCTATAACCCTTATAAAAAATGCCAAGAAATGCACATATTCTTTTTTCAATACACTTCTCAACTTTTCTCACATCTGGTGCTAAACTCTCGCTACTCCAGCTATGAAAGCATAGGAAGAATCTGCATATAAAGGGAGATATTAACAGTACATAGCTGTAAATGGTGCAGATTGTTGTATTTCTGATTCCTAGAACAAGTGCACCAGTTTTTGCTAACATTGGGAAAAGTGTCCTGGGATACCACAGTGCAGAAGCACAAGGGCCAGTCTTTTGGTTGTAACCCAATGTTGTATAAGTTTTACCTGTCATTACTGAATATAACTTCCCACAGCATATCTTCCTCTGTATCATGACTGACCTTCAAGACTGTCGATGCACCCTTCCTGCCAAAAAAGCCCTTTTGTCTCAGTGTGTTTTTGGGGGTGTGGGTGTGGGTGTGGGTGTGTATGTGTCCATTCTGCCCATTTCTTCCTCATGGTGAAAAACAACTGCTTGAGTTTTTCTTGTTTTTTGTTTGAGAATCACAATTTGATCAAAAGAGATTAAATAAATCAGCAAGTGATAATACAAAGCCATTAATACAACTTTTCTGCTCAAGTGGTTTGGCATCCTTTATCTTCTGGCTTAAACTTAAACAATTACAGGCTTCCAAACTAATTACAGTGCAGAACATTATAGGATTTATGAAATTTGGCAGCTATCAGTTAAAAAAAGGGAAGGAAAAGAATGAAGAAAAGTTCATCACTATCCATTATGGAAACCTCCAGAAAGTTCCTCAGAACAGAAATAATAGGGTACTGGTACATCCTTTCAGAAGCTCTTAGCATCTTGACTTTTAATTTGTATATTTTTGTTCATTTTTGATGCTTCATAAGCAGGCATATGGAAAATACTGTGCAGATCTCATGCCAGCAAAATGTCTTCCATACTATTTAATTTACAGCACCAATGCCTTAATTATATTAACTAATACACAGCCTGTAAATAGGGTGACAGTTGTCTCATGAAAACCCTGCTGTAGATTCCATCCTTTGCCAGAAAGAGCTCTAGTTCTTGCTGAAACAGGTCATGATAGGGAAAACTAGGGGGATGACTAATGGGTGGGACTGGAAGACGTGAAGGTGGCACCAGTGATGTGGGATCGAGTGCAGCCTCAGCAAATTTGCTGACAACCATGCTCTGTGAGGCAGCTGACACTTTGGAGGGAGGGGATGCCATCCAGAGGGACTCTGACATGCTTGAGGTGGGTCTGTGTGAACCTCATGAAGTTCAACAATGTGAAATGCAAGATCCTGCACTTGAGTTGTGTCAATCCCAGACACACCTGCATGTTGTGTGGAGAATTGACTCAGTGCCACACTGTGGAGATGTACTTTGGGGTGATGCTTGAGGAAAAGCTCAACATGTACGTGCAGTGTGCACTCATAGCCCAGAAAGCCAATGATGTCCTGGGCTGCATCAAAAGTAGTGTGGCCAGCAGGGTTAGGGAGGTGATTCTCCCACTCTGCTTTTGTGAGATCCACATGGAGTACTGTGTACAGTTTTGGTGCTGCAAGGATAAGAAGGACATGGAACAACTGGAGCAAGTCCAGAGAAGGCCTTGAAGTTGACAAGAGGACTGGAGCACCTCCCCTATGAAGAGATGCTGAACAAGTTGGGGCTGTTCAGCCTGGAGAAGAGAAGGTTGTGTGGAGACCTCATGGCAACCTTCCAGTATCTGAAGGGGCCAACAGGGAAGCTGGAGATGGACTCTGCATCAGGAGCTGTTGTGACAGGACAAGGAGGAATGGGTACAAACTGAAAGAGGGGAAATTTGGTTTACCTGTAGGTAACCTATTGGTTTACCTTTAGGTTACCTATCAGGAAGAAATTCTTGACTGTGAGGGTGGTGAGACACTGAACCCCAGGGAGGTTGGGGATGCCCCAACACTGGGATTGTTCAAAGCAAGGTAAGGCCTAGAGCAATATGGTCTAGTGGGAGGTATTCCTTCCAGGGCACTGGGAGATGAGACTAGGTGATCATTAATGTCTATTCCAACCCTTTAACATTCCATGTTTCTATGATTCAAGGCTGAGCTTTAAGCGGCTTTTATTATTCCAGTTAGGGCTATATGCTGTGTAGGCACTATGTACTGCTGAGTGTACACTGGTTGTGCCAGAAGTGAGAGGTGGGAGTCAACAGGATGACAGCTAATTCAGGGAAAACATGGGCTGGCATGACCCAGGCAGACAACAGACTCTCCATTGCTATCAGTCTCTATTGAAGCAAAAATTACCTAGCACTGTTTGAAGCTATCTGGTCATCCATTCTGTTCTTTCTTAATCACCAAACTCCTCGGCATTAGTCTCACTTTTTTTCACCCTATGATTAATTAACTGATCATCTTCTCTAAAGATTTATTCCCTTTTCTGAAAAAAAATTAAAAATAAACTGAAGGGGTTTTTTAATGGAACCTTAAGATTTGAACAATGTCCACAAATGCTATAAGAATACTGTAGGCAAAGCAACAATTTTTGGAATTGACTTTTTTTTTTCCTACATCCATCTCATTCCTCCATGGATATGGTCCAAAACTAAAAGCTAAAATCCAGGCTGAGGTGAATGAAAAAACCAACCACGCTTTTGAAAACACAGCTGCAGCCTGGTGACCAGCACTGAAACTGATTCAACACAGACACTCCAGTACTTTCCCTCGGGGCTAAATGCCTTGAATTCTTGCTGTGATGTACTTACACATGCAGATACACATGTGTAACATGTATTAATGCACATATGTGCATTAATACACACATCCCTACAGACACACATGCTTACAGACATACATAAATGTTCACTTTGCTAAGTGTTGCTAAAGAGCCACTACAGTTAAGTAATGTGATTCATGACTGGGTAGCATAATCTTAGTTTGTCTAGATTTAACCTGCTTAATTAGGGTTAGCTCAAGTGAAGGCAGGTTTGCCTGTATTTCAGCATGGCACACACTCCAGCATGTGCCATAGGACAGCACAGATCTTTGGTGGGAATTTATGTTGTCACTTTGGAGTGAAGTGTGCTTCACCATGTACTGAATACTACTACATTGCAAACTAAACTGAAGGCAATATGAATAAAAATACACATATGAGTGTGCATCCACACCGCTGCTCTGTATATTCTGATATTGTCCATGAGGGTACTGTGAGGCTTAGTGGATCTAAAGTCTTATAAAATGCCATGTATTTGTTCAAAGATATTTGCCAGTTATTTGTTAGAAGGACAGTAGTGTGTTCTTTTAGTGCTGAGGTTTACATTAAATAATATAGACCCACCAAAAATGTAGGGAATGTCTTCATACACTGACTAGTCCATGTTCACTGAAGACTATTCATGAATCTCCTACTCTGCTTTGTTACCAATTTTTGTTTTGATCTGCCTTACACTCTGCATTTCATACTGACCACAGAGTGCTGCTGAGATATAATAGATCAATTCACCAGGTCTGCCTAGACTCAAAACTTCTTCCAGGATGTCCAAGCCAGAGTTGGGTGAAACATCAAATATAAGCATGATGCCAGTGTATCTTCTTTCTTTGCCATTCCAGCACAGAGTCCTTCTACTGGCCTATTGGTAGGGAATATGTGAATTGATGGGCCAGGGGATGTGCCAAATAGCTTTTCTGCTCCTGAAAAAAAAAGTATCCTGTCCTCCCTAGTAAATGCTGGATCCAAATTATTCTGTTCTAAATGGTCGAAGTTACAATCTTAACTTGACACATGACAAACACTCTGAAACACAGATTGCTGGAGCCAAAAATAGACATCTGGGAATCTGGAAAAAAAAAAAAAAAAAAGAGAGAGAACTAGACATGTGCTAGTGGTTTTAAGACAAATGCTAATAAAAGAAACAGAAACGTGATGATTGCTTCTCCAGGAGGATTGCAGAAATCAATCCCAAGCCTCAAAAAAGGTGCAAAATGTTTGGGAAAGAGAATGAAATAGATGATATGTGACATGACAGAATTTTTAGCAAATCTAAAACTTGAAAGAACTGAAACCCTCACAAGGCGATATTCAGCTTTCTCTCAGTTTACACTGCAGATTTTACCATTCCTTCTTTTGTGCAACAGGAAT
Organism: Poecile atricapillus; assembly: GCF_030490865.1. NCBI lineage: Eukaryota > Metazoa > Chordata > Aves > Passeriformes > Paridae > Poecile > Poecile atricapillus. The sequence continues at coordinate 40,699,292 of NC_081251.1, read as the reverse complement.
TGGGTCCTTTTACATGGCTTACTTCAAACTTGATGTCAAGGGTAGGGCATTTTATGACATAGAGGCCTGTCATGCAAGAGAACATGGGTGATGGCCAAATGTGTGCCAGCTGGAGAGTCACAATAACCGGGTGTAAGGGTTTACTCTCAACCTATTGCCACAGTTATGTGTTTGATCAGCTAGGACAGTACTTTAGGAGATCTCTGTGCTTGCAAATAAAGCATGTACAGCATAGGAGTTCCCTCCATTGTTTCCTGAAGATTGATGTGGACAAGTGCATGAAGTTACTTTTGTTTCTCAGTCATGTTTTGATGTATCCTGTGTGATGTAAATTAGCATTAGTTAGCATACAGAGTTGAAATGAAAGACATATCCCCCCACCCCCCCAATAAAACTTCCTATCTATAATATCGTCATGCAGGAGAGACAATGACCAAAATTTTCAAGGCAAGGGAGTAAGATTAACCTTCTTAAAACATGCACAGGCCCATTAATAGGAAGTGCTGGTGAATACACCCAGTTTCTGTTAACATCACAGAAAGTAAAGCTGAGGATTGGCTTTATTTAAAAAATATATCAGCTATCATTTCAGATTGCCTAGTCAGACACAGCTTGTGGCTGCAGGTTTCATGGCTCTTAATAATCTGTTGCAGGAAAAAGGCCAAAAGAACAGGAAGCAAATAAAGCTGCAGAAGAAAAGGGAGAGGGATATGAAGGGATTGGACAAGAGTGAAAAGCATGCAAAAAAAGGGGAAATTGCAGGATGGAGACCATGAATGGAGAAGAGAAGGGAGAAAGATAAGAGCACAAGCACAGATAATGAAATAGAAAACTGTAAAATGGATGGGCTGCAAGAAATACAAGAGAAAGAAATGACTGGAGAAAACCCACCCAGGGACTCTTTCCAGTCATGGACAACACAAAGCACTGACCCAAGGGGAAACAATTTTGAATCTGGCTGGGAGACAGTCAGAGCTGTGGGCCTCTGCATGGGATTTTGAGGAAGGGACCTTGCCGATTTTCCTGAAATGTGGGTCGCCATGGATTTTAAATGTGGAAGAGTATATATGAAAAGGCATTTTTTAACCCTGTCAAAAGACAAAAATTGGAAGAGGACTTGAAATGTACCATTCTGTATTAGGTGTCAGATAGCAGACAGACAGAGAACAATTAAGACTGCACAAGGCTCTCCATCAGCAGCGTACAATGGGAAAAGGATTTTCTTTTTCCCCGGATGTCAGCCCAGCCACTCAGGCGAGACGAAGAGAATTTCTTCCACTTAAGAAATCCTTTGTTCAGAAAAGAGCTGTTCAGGCCTCTGTTCTCTCCCTAGCCAAATTGTATGTTGTTTTCACGAGAAGACTTCACTTTCTGAGGGGTATTGGTAACCAAACTGCTTCTGGACAAAGTGCAAAGGGCAGCAAGTCCAGAGTATCCTTGGAGTCTGACAGGAAGGCTAAAGAATGAATGGAAACATTTTCAAATGCGAAAAGGTTGCTATTTATTCTTGCAAAATTTGCCATAGTGAGTTTTCTCCTGTGAACCTTGCAAGTGCAGAACTCATATTTGTTTTCTGCAGGGTGGATGCTTGGTCCTGTTTGTGTTTTTTGTTGAATTGTGGTTACTGTATTCTCAGTACAAGAAAAGTGCATGTAAATCTATATAAAACCTGTCAAGATTCTTGTGGAAGTGTAGATAATTCCCATGAAAACTGTTTAACTTGACCATGAGTATCCAGCATCTGTACTAATTTAGTTGCACCTTCCCTTTTCTCCTGGCATATTTAAAAACAAAACCCAAAAACCTGTTCAACAAAGCAGGAATGAGACATCACAACTTCTAGAATTTATTGAGCCTTTTTTCACTGAGATTAAAATCACTGGATTCAGCAGAAACTGTCTGATTTTTTTTTTTTTTTTTTTGTCCTATGCCATGAATACGTACGTTCACATACCTGCAAAAATGCTGGAATGTACATCCACACACAGATGGAAACTTGGAATACAGATTTTATCACCCAACTAATGACAGCTTTATGTATAAAACATTTAAAGACTCATAAAATTACTACCACAAATGTGTGACTTCCCAGCTTGTGTACATTACTTGAAATTTCTTCTTTATAAGGGTAAAATAAATCCTCAATGTAGTTTTGAATGCAGAGGTACTGCAATCAGCTATCTTCCCATTTTACTTTTGTTTCACTCTGGCTATGTGTAGTGTCAGTATTTATGTGTAGTGCCCTGCTGGTTCTCACAGACCAGACTAGGTGTCTCACAATTGGGTTTGATACTAGATCCTACTCAGTGGAAGGAAAGAAGCCTGTGTGTCATCATTTCATGAAACCATGTAACTAAAATGCACATTCAGGTCTTTATATCATAGTATAAGTACAGAAATGCTTGGGAGTCCATTCTGTCAGTAGTATCTCCCTTATTGGGTTACTGATTACTAGTAACACACTTTACAAAAATCTACATCTTAAGATCGCTTGGAAATTTCACCTCGTGCATACAGTGGCTATTCACTTGTTAATGGGTGTTTCTCACCGGGATCTCATTACAGCTGTGCCCCATTTTCTGCCCTCCTGTCCAGTTCATTTTCAAGTGTAGTGTTATATGCTGGTTCAAATTTGTGTGCTTTTAAATGGTTTAGTTCGTTGATACCCAAAGAAAACACCTCTCTCTTCATGTGTGACCAGAGGCTGAGATCAGCAGAAGGGGATGAAAACTGTAACTTTCTTCCCTAACTGTCCCATCAGAATGTTGGCTGCCTGGCTGATAGGTCACAGAACAAACTTTGGTGGTTTTTTTTTGAGGGGAAAAGAAAGCATGGATATTATTGATTGATAAGGGGGCTATGAATGCTTGGTGGCTAGAAATTATTTTAGTTTTTTGATATTATCTCTGATTTAGTGCTTCATTTTTGAGTATGTATTCAAGCATCACATGACTGCATTCATAAATACATCAAGAGGATTCTAAAAAAAATTAGCAATTAAGCAATTACAACAGAACAGAACTTGTGTCTGCAAATGCTTTTTGCTGCACATATTTGACATTCTTTTGCTGGCACCCTATGCTTTGTAGTCTGGATGTCTTTACACATTCTGAATCTACCCCTTTCTAATCCTTACTTATTTTCATCAGTTTATTACAAATAAAGTTGTTTATTGCAACAGGAAAAAACCTTCACATCCTGCATTGCCTTATTTTTTTCATAACCAGACTACTTTTCCCATCACACCTTATTAGAAAAAACTGAAACACACAATAGGGCAGGATCAAAAGTCCAGGTTTTAGCAGAACACATATTACCATAATATTTCATCTACAATTAGGAATTATTGCTAGATTAAAAACAACCCAAAAGAGCACAAACGAAAAAGGAGAAGAAAAGCCAGTAAAGAATATCAAGTGTTTTGTATTCTCTCAGTTATCTGCTACCACATTTGTACTGCATATTTACTGACGCCAGAGCCACACTACCCAGTGCTTCTCATTTTAAAACAATCATTTATGGGTGTTAAAGTATGCCTGTGAAAGCAGAAGTGTACTATGTCAATCAAAGCTAATCACTGGTACAGGCAAAGTGCTTTTGTTGGCCTCCATGCTCTAAGCCGCGCTTCCACATCTGTGTTTGAAGAGATTAGAGAGGTGCTTCATACAAGAACTGTATTAGTTAAAGCTGATCGACAGTATTTGGAATAAATCATGAAAAAGTTGAGTGCCAGAAAGAAAAGGCATGGTGAATGAGTTTGAAATGGACCAGGACTAAATCTGACTCCTTCCCATCCTTCCCACCCTTCCCACCCTTCCCACACTTCGTCCCCCAGAGGTACATGTATAAACATCTACACACTTGTTCTTCTGAGGGCAATAGTAGTTATCCTCCTTCAGCCTCTTTGCAACTAATGTGCAGCTGTAGAGGCAAATTTACCCGAGCTTGTTTTTACTGAGGTACATACTGTTTATTGGCCAAGGCATTGGTATCATATTTAATGTGTTTATAACAGTCAGGACTGGCAAGGGATGGGGAAATGGGTGTTAAAGGAGAAGAGCTCTTGCAAAGTGCTGTGGCTTGGAGTTCTGCAGCTCCCCCCACCTCCATTTCCAGCAGCACTCTTGCCTCATGAATGCCATACACTTTCAAATAAATTATGAGTGACAAGTATTTGAACCAATAAAGAGGGCACCATATTTTATATGCAGTAAATTTAATTCCAGATTGTGTTTCACCTCAGCAGTGTGACATGTTTATTGCTGCTGAAAGATGAAAGCACCAGGAGTTAGAGACAAGCGTCAGCAGTTCTACTGGGCACCCGCAAAATGAAGATTTGACAGACTGGTGGCTGAGCCCGTGAAATGAAATGCCAGATCAAATTTTACCCAAAAGGGGTCAGATGTACTGTCATGCCCCCAGACTCTCAATACCAACTGAATAAATGACTCTGGTTCAACAAGCTGCCGAGGAAGGTGGTGTGCAATCCATAATTCACTGCTAGAGGGCTATGATGCCTTTCAGAACGCACCGATGATTGGTAGTGCCAGAGCTGGCTTTGAGGATATAATGCAATGAAGTTACGCTGTTGGTGCTGAGACGTTTTGAAAAGTACTATTAACCAACTTCCAAAATTTGTTGTTTGATCTGTCTTTGCCCTACAGTTGGCCCTGCAACCTCTTGCACTAACAGTGAAAATCAAGGAATAAGCCTCTACATTTGCTTAATAAGATATGCCTGCATTTGGGACATTTCTTTCTATTGGGGTGGCCCAAATCCAAGGAAAAATCTTTTGACAATCAGCTATAAAATGATGTTTCTGTTGCATCCCTTTAGAAGCTGAAAATAATAGGGAAGCATCATATTTGGTCATTTCTAGCCAAGCTTTGCCACCTTTCATCATGTGCAGCAGCACTTATGTGAGTTATCCCACTGAGAGCTCATAGAAACTATTTGTTTGAGGGTTACTTAACATAAGTAAAGCTGGCAGAATTGGATCTGATATTTGCATACAACAAATTATATTAAGGGCAACTTGTATGCAGATTTAATTGCACAATGCAGGAAAAACATTTAGAATATCTTTTGGTTTTATTGAGACATGCTCACTACAGACATACTGGTCAGCAAAACAGTCTCCACTGACTCTTTAAAAAGTTTCAGATCAAATACCATTCACTGCCAATGGCCACAAACACTAAAACATCTCTATCAGTGACACCACTAGCAGCAGTGCTTCCAGGATTCAGATAACAGAAGTGTCAAATCTGCGGGTCAGTAAGCAAAACTTGCTGCTTCTTAAATCCACCCTGTATCTGCTGGTAAGACAAGACATATTTCAAGCTGCTGCTGCTTAGAAGTAGTTATAATGTTTTTTCTTCCCATAACAGAAGATGGCTGTTCCAGATGTTTACCTCATTCCTGGTTATAAATCCCCTAGTTTCCAGACTGAAGCTAGTCGTGGGCAGTTTATACCTATTTGTTCTTGTGCCAATCTTTTCAAAATAGCTTTAAACCTTTGTAAATAGCTTTTCACTCTCTGAGATATTTTTCAGCCTGATGTGTATATAGCCAGTCATCTGGGCTTTGTTTTGCTAAGTTTACTGAGATCTTAGGTTTTCTTCTAATATGACAGATCCTGAGGTCCCTGACTATCATAGTATTTTCCTGTCACTACTCCAAATATATCAGCAATTCTATACACACTGAAATTGGAGTCAAAATGAACAGAGGTGAGTAGATCTTTGAAAAATATTCCAGGTAAGGAATATAAAAATATATAACGGCTTGAGCCTCTATCACAAAAATATTGCTTCATCATCCTAATTTTGCACCTGCCCTTCTCATGAAAATCCCATGCAGTACCTCGTACACCGTGCATGGGTACCACCAACATTTGGAAGGGCAGCATTTCTGACATGAGGAACATCTTTTTAGTTTCCAACTGGGTGAACTCCTAGATGTTATTTGATGTTTCTGATACTTGTTTAAAGTAACTGACTGCCTTTTCTGTAGAAGTTCCAGGGTGGTGAAGCGGGGTGCTCATTCCAAGTATTCCCAGCTGCCATCTCCTGTTGCTCCTGTGTGCCCATACAAAATCCTCTGGAGAAGATATTGATAGCATTTTAGTTGGCCCAGACACTTAACATAAGTGGAAATGATTAGGCCTAGAGGACCCCATGGGGCTCCAGGGTACACATACTTAGCTGAGCCTCAGCAGAATGTTGGCAGCCTTAAGGAGACAAGTGCCAAGTGAGGAACTTGGCACGAGTGCTGCTAAGTCTGATCACCCTCCAAGTCCATTTCTCAAACCAATCAAAGCCAAGAGTTTAAATGACACATTTGAAAAGAAAGAAGCAGGTGTGATTTCCCCATCACTCCAATGAGGTCCCTTGCTACTTTTCTGCATTTAGGTCTGTTTGTCTTCAAGTCCCTTGGTGCTTGCTCAAGTCTGCCTTCATCATCAGGTTGCCTGATCTCCTCATGCCTGTTCTAACTGGCAGGGATGTACAAATCTCTACAGGGGTCCTGCAGAATGAGGCTCAGCAATACTTCACATCGTCTCAAGAAGCTGGAGTCCCCAATTAGATAGCACAGAGCTGAAGACAGGGTTAAGGCAGGAAAGCAGTATTTGCATAAACACAGTGATGTGCTATAAGGAACATCAGGAGAAGCAGCCTCTGTTTGAGGAGGGCATTTTCTTGCATTTCTTGAAGATCAGTTTAACTTCTGTCAGTCCTTTTAAATGATCCAAGGGTTTGACTCTTTAAGAGTTATCATTTTGAATAAACAATATGAGTTTTATTAGTTTATAGTTTGTTAAACCAAATTTTATTTTAATCCAGCTGTAATAAAGTTAATGAACTATAATAATTGCTACAATAAAATCCCATGCAGTGCACTGCACATAGAGTACAAACACCACTAGCCCTTGGGCAGTGCTAACAATGTGCAGATATTCCAAAAAACACTTCAGCATCTTTCCTCCAAGAAAATAAAACAAAAACACCAAACCAAACCGAAACAAAAAAAAAATCAAATTTATTTAAAAATTTAACAGATGACATTGTGTCAGGACCTCGTGTTAATCAAGGTACAAACTTTGTGACAATGGATTAGCAAGTCCTGATCTGGGCAAGTGTCAGGCCTATGAAACATTCATTTAGAGCCCTGGTATGCTTCTTGTATATCGATATATATTTACATATACACACATACACATATATATATATGCACTTAGCTGCATCATCTAATGACATTGCTCATGCTCTCTCTTTTCTATGGGAGCTGCCACACAAGGGAGCAAGCATATATTTATACAGGGCTAGTGTTTTCTTCAACTTTTGTGATTTTATTGTTTTCAATATGTAGGTATTGTAGAGCAATACTTCATTGAATGTCACCCAAAATCTCTTAAATTAAAAGCCCGAGAAAAAAAAGCCAAATATTGATCCAACTCCTTATGCAACATTGTATTAGAGATTTGGATTTATTTATTTATTTTTTACTTGATAGTTAGGGCATCATAGAATCTGTTCTCCAGAAAATCTAAAGGTTTTACCCTGAAGGTCCTTCTGTGGCAGAATTTCCAATGAGAACAACAACAATAGGCATGAAAAGTATATTAATACAGACAAGCTCTGTATTTTGCTTTGGCATCAATGGCAAAAATTTATCTATCTATCTATCTATCTATCTATCTATCTATCTATCTATCTATCATCTATCTATCTATCTATCTATCTATCTATCTATCTATCTATCTATCTATCATCTATCTATCTATCATCTCTCTATTTTTTGTATAGAATCAAATCACATATTATTATTATTTGTAAAAGAAGTTTTACTTTATTTTTTTTCTTTTTCATAAAAAGAGGTTCTAGCAAAGAGAACTCACGTGCACAGCGTTTTTAAAAAAACTTTGTTTATGAGCAGTGGTTTCTACCTAATTAGGTTCTTTATCTATATTTGGTTTTTATTCATCTATTTGGGAAATGGCTGTAAGATGACAGAGCATAGGTTTAGGTTAGATATTAGAAGAAATTATCTACTGTGAGGACAGTGAGGCACTGGAACATTTACCCAGGGGTATTATGGACTCCCCATCCTTGAGGCTGTTCAAGGCCAGACTTGATGGGGCCCTGAGCACCCTGGTCTAGTGTAAGGTGCCCTGTCCATGGCAGGGGCAATGGAACTAGATGATCTTTAAGGACCATTCCAGGCCTAACCATTCAGTGATTCTATGATGATTCTATGAGCTGTTTGGATTTTTAAAAATATTGGAAAATATTAACAGACTTTCCAATATTAATCTGTAGATATTAAAAGATTAACATTGGAAAATATTAATCCTGAGATGTACCCAGAAGACAGAAATCCTTTTGTCTGATGTAGATCAAGTTAGAACCCTTTTTTTTTCTTACAATAACTTTCCAATCTATTTCTATTCACAATGTAAGAAAAAATATACTGAAAATAAATTAATTTTTTCTTCTAATTATTTTGAGCCATTCCTTAAGTTAATTAAGGCTCCTGAAGTCCTCTAGATGAACATCTTACTAGTTTATGCAAATAAAACCTCCATTTGAACTCCTTTTCCATAAATAAGAAACTTATGAAATTTAGCTTTTACTCATTCTGTATTTCCAGCACCTCTAAAAGATAGAAATACATTTTTATAGATATGACTGAATTTTGTTTGTGACCTGTGCAGGTAATAAATCATAATTTCTTAACAACTCATGACTAATAAATAAAACATACGTAAGTACTTAATTGTAAGCCTGTTCATAGATCAAATATCAACAAGGCTGTCTAGATATCTTAGACTACGTTATCATTTGCAGAATTGGACTCTAACATTTGTTATAGTCTAGATCAGTTCACTCCAGGGATTAATAGAGCATCTTACTCTGCCAGACCCTCAACTAAGAATAAGCTGAAATAGGTTCAGCCCCATATGATCTTGATGAATAGTTCAGACTGTATAAAGTTTGTGTTATTTTAATTTACATCAGCCTTTGGGGTGGGAAAGGTATTGAAGTAGAGCATGAAGAAAATGGATTCAGTGTCTACTCAGACAGACTTTCTTTGTCAATTTGGGTAAGTTTCTCGATTTTTCAGTGCCTCAGTTCTCCCTCCATAAACGGAGGAATTAATATTAGCTCTTTTATCTGCCTTGTCTATTCATACAGAAGACCCCTTGGAGCAAGGATTGCCTCTTTCTATATGTATTGCATTATTGAAGTGACATTGCATCCCTTCCCTTCATTTCTCTTTATGTTCATCTCAGTTAGCCTTTAAGGTTCTAAAAGTATGCACTATTTTATTAATTTTTGTAAAGTGGTTAGTCCAATATAAATGAGAAATGATAAAAAATAAAAGCAAGTAATAAATCATATTTAGCAATGAAAATACTTTATGACTGCAATTGATGGTAACTTCAACATTTCCCCAGTCCCTTTCTGCAAAATTATCTCAATTTAAGCTCTTCTGACAAACATTCTTTCTTATTCTAAGCTCTATTTCAGATAATATTTGCTCAATAACTTCAGCTAATAAAAGTACTTTGATCAGAGCACTTATTTTTAAAATAATTTAAACTGTACTTATTCTTTTTGCAGGTCAGATCCTCATCTGGAGTAAATAAAAATAGTTTCAAAGTCATTTTGTCGAAGTGTGAAGCTCTGAAGAGCAATATTGACCTGCAGGTACCGATTTATGCTGCTCAGATTCCCTGTCTTGCTTTACACCATGGAAATGTCTTGGCCCAGGCCCTCTCTGTTATCGTAACACTGTCTTTCCTCCAGTTTCAAAAAGATTTACCTTCTAAAACACCCTCTCAGCTATTTGTCCTTTTAAAGTCCTATTTTCTTACATTCTGAGAAGTTTCCGTTTAGTTTGAAAATTTACTTGGTTAATCAAGCAATTGCCATTTTGAGAGAGAGAGCTCTCCCATTATAGTATTGTTTGTCTAGAACCTGATTCTACATTTATTGTAGAATATTGACATCTCAATTTTTGCCTAAATCCAGCAGAAAAGGATGCATCAAACTTTTGTGTGTTTAGGTGTTAAGGAATGTGCAGGAACAGTGATGGAGAATATTTTCAAATATCCCTTCTGTGATAACACACAAACAAAATCTTACCTGTCTGCATTACCTCTGAGTGCCTTTACTAGATTAGGAAATATTGGCATGTATTTTCTCCCTATCAGGAGTGCAGTCACACCCTTTGAATTGTGTAAGTGGCACAGAGGAGGGTTCTGATCCCATGCACTGTAGCTGGACTTGTTTATGAGGAGACCTTCTGCCCAGGAAGACCCATCAACCCTGCCTGTGCTCAGGGTTCTGGGGATTGAGACAGAGATATTTGTGTTAGTGTACTGAAAATTTTTTGATTTCCAAATCTTAAGGAGGAAATAGTTTTATTTCCAAATAGTTAAGGGGGAAAAGTAGCTGTAGAAAATGGTAAGTGGCCACACAAAACACAACTGGAAAGAATATTCCCGAGTGTTTTGTGAAGCAACTTTAAAAGGGAAAGAATCATTATTCCTGACCTATCTTTGAATTTAAATTGCACACTTAAGCAAACTTTGAACTGTACCACACAATAAGCATAACAAGTAAACCTATGCTTTTAATAGTTAATCATCTGATGCATGACAAGTGTCATTCTGAATTCTGTGTGAACTGATTCACAAAAATCATTCAATAAATTAATGTAGTTTTGCAATATTATCAGCAAAATAGGCAAGCAGCCAAATGTCTAATGACAAATTGAAGGGTTTTGAGATGTGTCTGTCTCTATGCAATATTGAAATTGTTTTCAAAACAGAAGCACCCTGGAAAAAATTGAGCAACACCACGTGAACCATAGCACTATTATGAAAATCCAATAAATAAATAATGTGACTTATATGCAAATAAGTTTATCCATCCTTCAACTTTGCCATCAAAAATTTTTTTAGTGGCCCACTTTGACTCCCAGTGAAATAAATGGCAACATTTTCTTTGGCTCTTAGAGAAATGGATTTTCTTCTGTACCGAGCATTTATTCAGATCTGGTGCACTCTTTACACAATATAAATACCGCATTTGGAAAGCCTAAAAAGGAGCCACTCTGCGGAGAGGGTAGCAATCTGTCAAAGCAGTGGTTATTGTCTGGAGCATTACCTGTCTTGCAGGTGCTATTCCCCATCATTTATCTTCCAGCCTCGATCTGATGGATTGGGGATTATTGCTCTTTTGGCAATCAGATCCTGAACATGTCTCCTATTTAACTCTGGGCTGTAAAAAAGGGAAAATTAAAAACCATTATGAGACCTCCATATAATTAATCTTCAGATGGCTTGAAGCTCAAGCATGTAATGTCCTCGGTATACTGTCTACTATAACAAGTAACAGGAGGGAAAAAAAGACGACATATCAATACACTTTATCCAAGGAAAGAAATTCCAGTCGTAGCATTAAATATAAATACAATAGTGTGTTGGCATAATGTAGTAAGGTTCCTGTACTATTAAAGGCTTTGTTCTAAAGCATATCTGTGTACACAATGAGATGATGAACACAGTGCATCACATAGCTAAATTTAATATATGCAGGGGTATGATGTTTGCAATGCATGCATTTCAGCAGGTCCCATTAGTGCGCCTTTCCCCTCCAGTGAAAACAGAATGAACCACAGCCCCTTCTGGTTTGCATAAAGCAAACAAAATTAGATTTGCTTTGCTGAATTGAAACCCGCTTGGGATTGTGAGCCTCTCTCGGGGACAAATTACTTCAAACAATCCCTTTGTACCATAACAAAATCAAAAAATTCAGGCCAATCAACATGGCTCAAAACCCTTAACACAAGAATTAATAATACAACCTAGTCTATTTTTATTGCTTCTGAGCTACAGATCCTTGTTTTAATATAATTACACTTATTTGTGGTCCACATGTTAAATAAGCTTGCATATGTTAACTAATGTGACATAAAACAACTTTTGTAATTTCACTATCGCTACCAGTTTTGTTCCCCCTAGAGTAACATCCCTAACATAGGACAAGCTAAACTTTAATTGCATTTAATTAAATATATATTTTTTGGCCTGTATAGATATAATAATAGACATTTCTGAAGTTAAGTAGGTAAAAAACATTTCATTTATGTTTCACTTTATGTCACATTTCCTGATGAGTTTCCAGATCTAACCCTTCCTTCAAAGAAATGGCTTATTTTCTGTAGCAGAGAAAGCTCGTTTAAGGTGGCACAGGGTTTTTATCACTTATTAACATAATACCTTTACTCTCAGTGGTGTTATGCAGGTCATGAACACAATAACTTGCATGCCACATTTCCTCCAAACTAAACTGATTTTTACAATGTTTCCCGACCTTTCCTTTTTTTTTTTTAAGACTACAACATTTTGAGCATTGTGCCTACTTAAGCTGAAAAACACTGTAAAGGAAGGCAGAGAGTTTATTTGCTTTCTTCATCAGACACACCCAAAACGAACCATGGGGAAGTATGTTTGTCATTTCTATTTTCATCAATATTTTATACATTGCTCCAGACAGTGTTATTTCTTAGCATTTTTCAAACTCCAACCTTGGTGTTGCACAGTATTATTTAAAATACAACAAAATAATGGCAAACATAACCAGTTCTGATTTTCCATCCTAATGTAATACAAGATTATGGACAAAAAAGCAGGAGGTCACTTTTATTACTTTCTAATAAGACTTTACCTTATATGAGGCTATAAGCAATATATCAAGATGTCACTTTGTGCCTCCTAATATGACATAGTGGTGATGGAAGGAACCAAGGAGTTAGCAGAATTTTCTGAAGTATTCTCCCCAGAAGCATGTTTCTGCAATGCACAGTCTCAAGCACTTGGGAAGGAAAACGCTGACACAGGGCAGAATTATACCCTGACTCATAGTCCATGTAACCCAGCTGATGGATACATAACGTATCAATCAAGACAGTTCTGCTCCTGGAATATATATTTTCTTCACAGAAACAAAACAAACCTTTTCCCAATTTAACCTGAAAAATTAAATCTGGAGATACACAGAAGAAATAAAAGGTTCAGGAAAGTAAAAAGTACGTTTTTGTTATAGCCACAGGAATGTCAAAATTAATATTTGCATTTAAAAATGGTGTCAAAAAATTAAGAAATTAAACAAGACAGAGCACCTTAACTGTGTTCCATAGTGTGACTGTGCATGCAGATATGACTATCAGATAATACACTTCTAATCTCAGTAAAACTGACAATGATTCCTAAAGATAGCTTTGTATATTCTGTTTTTTCTCTCTCTTGTTGCTGGAAGATGGACGTAGCTGGACTGCATGCACCTAATTAAGCCTTTTTTGCTACTCCACATTCCTTAGGACTATAATCAAATCATTAACACCTATTTTCCTCAAGCTTTTAATAGTTATTTTATTTTCACTCATATCCTGCCTTATCTTGCTCCAGATAGACATGAAGTTTTACAATTATATCTAAATATCATTTTACATTGGAAGGAACATGTTTCCAGAGGAAAATCAGATGTTTGTATGCCCAGCATTAGGGGAGTCAACATGAAGAACCATTAACTAGAGAGAAATAATATCTGCTGGGACAGGAAAAGGAAGAGTAGAGATTGATCAAGCTCCACATTTTAGACAGATTTTGGTACTTAAAGCAGACAAAGATAACAGGCTTGCCTTATGCATTCCTTCTTTTAAAGGGGTTAGTCCCAGCACAACCAATTTAATTTTCAGACACTGGTGGGTTTGTTAGCCTAAACCACCGATCCACAGGAGATTCAGAGCTTCTGCAAAATGAAATTCTACCCAGTTTACCAAGATGAGTGTGTCAAAAAAAGCAGAGGCAAGGAGATGGCAACTCCAGCAGGAGCAGCAGGCATGAATGGAGTCATTGTAGAAGGGGAGCAACTGATGAGAGGGGCACCAAGGAGAAGTGGGCTAACTTTACTCCCTGCACAACTGCAAAGTGATCACCTGATTCAAAGGCTAATATTCAGCATACAAAACCATTAGATATTTCCTGGAACATTCCTTACCTGCTGCTTTCTCTCTGGCACTGTTCTGTGCTGGACCAGATCCTGGAACACAGGCAGCTCTATGGCATAGTCCGTAAGAGCCTCAGAGTTACGATGTGTTTTTTATTAAAGTTTTCTCTGAGTGCAATTGCATGGAGGTGTGAATGAGCAGCAGTGCTGTTTAAACACCAGTAGAAACAATGTCTGGTATAACAATCTGATATGTTGTCACATGTTAAATGTTCTTATTTGTGCACTACTGTTCTCTCAAACCTCTGTTGCACCTTGCAGCCACTGCATGTCACTATTAAGACAGAGCAATAGAGGAAGATTTCAGAAAGATTTATAAACTTCTAGTGGAGATGGATGCCACCATCTGCAAGATAAAAGCTGCCCCCATACGTATATAGTCATTTATTGTTTAAACCCCAAGCAGTTGAAGTACACAGAAAAGTTCACAGTCCACTCTGTGCTACACAATTTAGATTGTTTAGGGTTTTTCATGCATTTGTTATGTATTTAAGTGTGTGTTAAACCATTAGGTCCCAAGAAAATCATAGTCATTCATGATTCATTGAGTCATTCATATCTGAAAGTTGTGCCCCAGTGCCAGTGTATTTTCTTGGGTTGAGATATGTTCCTCCTACAAAATATATAAAGTATTATCCATGGGCAATTACCCGCTTCTACCCATATTTCAGGGGAAGCACTTTTAGCAATATAAATTATTCATATTATATAAAGCAGCATACAAGTGTTGTACTCTGTCAGAAACTCAGCCTTTTTTGTCATGGGGTTTTTGGTTTTTTTATTTAATCTGACGGCAAAATTCTCTTTAAACCCACGTGATAGCAGTTTGCTTCAATGTTCTTAGGTATACAGATTGCCAACTGGTATAAAGGAAAATACGTATGCCACTATAGTAGATTAATGTAATTAAAATCTATAGAGCAGATCTGAGAGGAAATTTTGGCCCTATAGGAATATATCAGTCTTTCAAAGGAAAGTAAAGTTAATTAAATTTCTATAATTAAATCAATTATTGCTACTAATATATTTCTTAAACTGTAGGATCTGGAAAGGTTTCTTGTCTCCGTGTTTTGGTGCATCCCCTCCTGCTGTGGTCTGGCTCCATGCTCAGACCTAGGTCTGCAACATCTCTTTGCTTCTTCTCCCATTGCACTGGGGGGAAAAGCAAGACCTGATCTAAAGGGGAGGTTCATTCCTGAGACATGGAGAGAGAAATAGGCAGGACCCTGCCCCTAGTAGTTTGCACCTGCTGCACAAACACAATGACAAGATCAATATAAGTTGTGGCTTCTCTGTACCATGTTGGGCAAATATAGATTAAAAACATCCCCACTGTGAAGTGCTTATGCTCACACCCTAGATAGTAAACAATATGATGATATTTGATTTCCCTCAGAAGCTGGATTATATTTTGTCACTTTCTACCCGAATTTACCTTTTCATAGTCAATTTACTATGAATTGCTTTAAGAAGTGTTCATGGAGCGGTAATGGTGATCCTTAACTGTACTTTTCTAGGGAAGTTAGGCATCACCATGTAAGCACTGTTCTAACAATCATATTAATTCACTGGCTTTATATGAAAACCTTGATACTGATCTTATAAATAGTTCCTGCTAATGCATTTTGGGTGAAATGCTGCCAGGTTTTAGTGATGCAAATTAAGATGACTGTAAAATTGTTACTTAGCGATTTTGTTAAATGTAAATTTGCAGTGTTGGATAGTGTCATTCTGTTTCTTGCCGTATGTTCAAGCTAACAGGCAGAACCATGCTCATTTGTATAATGTTAATATCTTCTTGCTTAACTTTTATAACATTCTGCACAAATTAACTTAAGATCCTAATAATCAGGCCAGCTATTAAAGAATTCTGTGATGTGTTCCAAAATGAAGTGTGTAACGCCTATTGGGTTCACACAATAATTACAGGCTGACTGCCGTCTGCTCTTCTCATCACAGTGACACCTGCTAACAAATATGTTGCTAACTGTGTTTGCAGCATTACAAATAGGTAGGAGCTTATTGGCTGCTATGGGGCGAGGGTGCCTGGCCTGTGTCCTTACCAGTGGAAGGTGATTTAGTGAGTCTGCTTTGATGATCTGCTTTTCACAGTGTGAGACTGTCTTTTGCACCCTAGAGTTCCCAGGTACGGTGTCACAGTGCAGATACTCCTTTTTTCACCTCTCCCTTTTCCTGCTATAGCATCCTTTTGTGGCTACAGGGTTTTTCAGCTTATTGGCATTTCTGCTAAAAAAAGTTGAATAATTTGAGAAGCTGGAGGCCAAAGCCTTCCTTTTGTGTGTGTCTGTATGCATGAGCGTGTCTGTGTGCGTATGTGAGGCAGAGACAGTAAGAGCGAGATATTCTCTTTTTCCATTGCAGTTTCATGTATATACTATTCAGCAATATGTGGACTGATATGAAATAAAAATATTAGACATATCTTTTCAGAAATAATAGCACTCCCTTTCTGGAAACACGCTAATGACCTGAACGGTGTACTCTTAAGACAATGGAAACGATAATTGTAAAAATATATTCCTGACATAGAAAAAGTATGATGCCTCATTCCATACAATGCTCTGGCCTTTATCCAGTTGCAAACAGACTAAGATTTGGATTCATGTAATGTTGATCTGGAGAAGCAGACCATTCTGATACAAATTTGTCCTCTCTTTTCGTTATCTGTTTATGAGGTCTATTTTAAATTCCAAATACAAAACCATAACCCAAAAGATAACACTACCTTCATTAAGCACCAGCTTCAAGCTCCTTGCTACGCCTTAGAGGGTCAGTGATTAAATAACCCCAATGTGCATAGTCATTGATTCTTACCTCTTCTACTGGATTATTAGAAAAAGAAACTTTCTCAAAAGCAGTCTTTTAGGACCCCCAAAGCGTATGACATATGAAAACTAAATTTGAAGAATGAAAATTAGATGCATATTTGTAGATAGGATGGGAATGTGGTGTTTTAGAAAGGGAGGGACTGTCTGATATCAGGATGAAGAAATTCTTAAAAAATGATGAAAAGTTGTTTCCAGTGCTTTCATTTTTTTAAACAGCCTTCTAAAAATGGGAAAGCTGAAATGAAAACATAAGCTTAGACAAACTGAATATTAAATAAGCTGCCAAGGTATCCAAAATGGGAACCTATGAAACCATGATAAGTATTCTTTCATGAAACTACATTGTCCTTATACTCTAAGTTCGGTGATTGGGGTACAGAGTGGTCTGAAGAAACAGGTGAGATCTGACTTAAAAAATATCTGCTCACAAAATCTGCAACATACTGATGTCGATGGTTGTTTTTCCAACCCATAATGCATTGGAAAAAGAGCTGAGAAAAAGGGGGTTGATTTATGAACAGTTTGAACTCAAAAGTAACTTTCAGTTTAGCTATTCAAGACCTTCAAGATTTGTCTTGCCTATAACTAGAAGCTTGAACTTTTGTAGTGCGAACACTTAAAAGCATAGTTCAAGTTATTTTGATGCAGAAGTTGCCCTCCTCCTGACTCCACTGTTGATGAATCTTACATTTCAGCTAAATTCTGAACATTAGAGGGAACAGGAAAGGAAAAAAGGGTCTCTATATTCACTTTCACCTACTATGGACAGTCTGTGTTCCACCAGTTTTTGTGCTATTGTTTGCAGCAAAGTTTCTGGAAGATATATTAACTCTGCTGTTACAGTCCTGCAGCATATAGTTTTCGGATTATGGTCTTCTAATATAGGAGAGTCTGGTGAGTCTGGTGTGTATGGACACTTGGAAAACGATGAAGATTGAACAGAATTGTGATGTCATTTGGCCTAAGGATTCTCTATTAATTTGACCTATTTGAGCTCCTTCCATGGTTTCAAAAATTAATTTTTTCCTACGTATATTTTATACTTCAAAAAGATATAACATCAGTGCAATTGTAAAAAAAATGAAAAGCCAAAAAGCACCAAAGACTATTTCTCTCTTGCCTTCCAAATAAGGGTTTTATAAAATGACCAGAGATGTGCAAAATCCTCCACATGGTTACTTGTGAAAGGCCTTTCACAGAAAGGATGTGAACAAGTCCTAGAGGCACAGCTTCCTCATCAAACAGGTGTAATTGATCTTCTGAACCTCTGAGCTTTCCACCAATTTCTTCCATCCGTTTCCTGATGTTTTCTGATATTATTTTGTAGTCTGTCTTCCATCTAGCCATGCAAAAGTGAATCTGGAAAACCAAAAGGTTTAATTTTAAAAGCAACAATTTTCTAATGCATAAATATCTAAAATATTCCTAAATATAGTCCCACTCAGGACCAGTACTTACTTTCTAAGAGTCAATCATCCTAACATCCATAAGGTAAGGTGGAAATGGCAGATGGTGGCATGCTTCACTCTAATTTTAGGATTGCAGAGAGCTCGCCTGTTCAGCCTCTCTTCTGGCTTGGACTGGACCAGGAACAGCTACTCCCTCAGTCATCATGTCCAGGAGTTTAAAAGACTTTAATGGAATTTAACGTTAGTAGAGGCTTGTTCTCAATACCCAGAGATGCATAAAATCCCTTGGATGTAGAAAAGGCTTGGTGCTGATCCTGATATATACGCTATATTTTATTAAGGAGTATTTTTCATCTGTTTGAACTGCATAAGTGAACTTTCTAAGATAGTAAATGACTCTCTTACGGCACCTCACTTTATGAATATTCTAATTTAACCAGGCTGATTTGTAATTTTTCTATTTTATTACTGAACGATTTAAGATCAAGCACATCAAGTGTGAAAACTAAAACCTAACTAAACAGTTTGAGATTTAGAAAATTCATGATGGATTTTTAAAAGCAAGTGAACAATTGGTTTATTAATCCTATCATTTGTTTTTTATTCATATTTTTTTTTCTAAAGGAAAATTCTTAAAGGATTTGAATTTTATAATATTCAAAGGACAGAAATATTCAGGATTTAAATGATTTAAATTCACACTCAACAGGAGACTGAATGACACAGGGATTGCTGTTGGATCATGCAGTCTATCACCTCCATGGCACTGGGCCTATCCATCTTTCTAGGTGCGTATATGTGTCCACAATAGTAGAATCTGTTAGTCCAAATCAAATACAGAACAGATTGTATTATGTAATGACTAATGGGAGGTGTATGGCAGTCATAATTAAGAAAACATACATCAACACTTGCCAACAGTTTTCACAAGTTAGAATGTGAGAGAGCTCAGCTATTTCATATCGTCATCGTAGGTAAAGAGACAAAACTGATGTCAGACATCACGGTAGGAAACTGAGAGGAAGGCTGGTTAATGCAAACAACTCTGAGGCATGACTAAGTAGTCCAACACTTGGTGTCCACACCAAACAGCTGCCCTTCCCTCTTCAGGGACACTAACTGGCAAGCTCAGCCAAGGACTGAACGAACATGGAGGCTGAATAGTGTGCTCCTCTCTGGAGGTGCCATAAGTAGGTCAGGATATGAGACATGTTGACAAGATAGCTTATGGAAAATTGCACTGCCTTCAAGATATATGTAATTTGGACAAATTGAGGAGCTCAGTCCCATATCATGCCAGTCCAGCTTCTACAAGTTTGAATTTACATTTACATTTTTAAGTTACCTAAACACAAAGAGTATCTTGAGAACTTTTCCTTTATCTTCATTTTGATGTAGGGTAAATATTTTTTTCTTCAGAATATACTATTCTTTCATAATTACAGGTATAGTATTGTCTTTTTGAAAAATAGCATGTTTGTTGACAATGGCCCTCTACATGCTAATCAGTTATTTCACTTCAGCTACTGTTGCTAAAATTACTTGGGTTTCACTGGTCTCTCTTTATGCATTTGATTCTGATAAAATCAAGATAAGGCAACTATTTCAGGATCAGATTTTGAAGACTTTGTATTGTAAGAGTTAATTTAAATAAGAGGAATCTTTTTCTGAAGAGTCTTATAGATGTAATTTATCACTTAAAAAAATCAGATTTACTCAGGTAAATCAGGTTTGGTTTTTTTTTAATCAAGAGTTTTGAAAGGTTATTTTACACAGAAAATGAAAAATAATGTCCTCTATTCTATTGAGCCATTTAACTGAATGTGTCTCTCGAACCTGTTATCCCAGTGCTTAGCATCCTGATTTCACAATCTTGCAATTAAATCATGACCTTTCCCACACGACACAGTTGTTGTCTTTAATAATCTTTTTTTTTTTTTTTTTTTTTTTTTTTTTTTTAAGACTCATGGCTCAAATGTCATCTCAAGTCTTATTTCCTATTCCTCGTCTGTAATTTGGCAAATAAGAATAGAACCCAGAAAAGGTTATCCATTATCAGTTACATCCTTTAGCTCAGAAGCACCCTGCATTGGCAAGAAGCTGGCAATTCACTAGATCTTTTCCGCCTCCGACTCCAAAAGTATATTAATGTTCAGGCCCTATAATCAACTGCAATAGGAAGAGTCTCTCTCTAATTAGTGGCCTAGATGTGTGTCAGATACATTGCACTGTAAAAAATGCTCCAGCCCATCATATTCTTTTCTGATCTGGGGTTTTGTATGCTTAACATTTTAGGAGAATAATTATCTGACTCAGCTTTTTTTCCCCCTAATCATGCATGAAGACCAAATTGCAGCTGTATCAGAGGGATCTCCCAATAATCAGTACCATATAGTCACAGCAATCTTTCTCCTCCCTTAGTCCTCTGGGGAAATTACAGTGTTCTTTTTGGGAGCTTATTTATTTTCTGGTACTGAATCTGTGACATTGATTAGGACTTGATGGGATGGGCAAAAGAAAGAGACTTTTAGGGAACTGCGGTTCCCCTTCCTCTGTGCCTTGCTGGCTAAACTTCAAATGGTATAAATAGCAACACTTAATACTTGGTCTTATTAAAAAAAAGTTTCCCTGATTAAAACATTACTCACATGCTTGTGTAAAGAAAGTCACACTCTTTCATCCTTTTCATGCTCATTTAAATCTCATATTCTCCTCCAAATCGTCTGCTGTCCTGAAGATATCAAGATGTTTAGTTTAGCTGGATAAATATATAGAATTCATATGACTACTTAAATCACTCATTCCTTTGATGAGGAGGAAATTTCCTGAAATTAGACTCTCTCAAAAAGGTCTCTATTATCGTGACATATAGTTTTAGATAAAAACACTTGTTAATCTTGTCACAGTTCTGGTTTAGAAGACACATAACTTGGTTGTATTCTAAAAGCATGTAAGTTACCAAGAGCTTAAAAGTTTATATAAGCACTAATAAATGTATGCATAGATTTTGGAAGCAGACAGACCTTATTTGCTCTTAATTAAGCTTGGCCTATTGGAGTGAGTCCAGAGGAGGAGCACAAAAATGATAGGGGGATGGGAGGCATTTCCTGTGAGGAAAGGCTGAGGGGGTTGGGATTCCCTTCAGCCTGTAGAAGGGAAGCCTCCAGGAGAACAATATTGCAGCCATTAAGTACTTAAAGGTGGCTTATAAGAAAGATGGGGACAAACTTTTTATCAGGGCCTCTTGTGATAGGACAAGGCATAATGTCTTTAAACCGAAAGGATGTTGATTTAGATTAGATATGAGGAAGAAAGTTTTTACTCAGTGGTGAGACATTGGAGCAGGATGTCAGAAAGAAGATGGATACCCCATTCCCAGAAATACTGAAGGTCAGGTTGACGAGGCTCTGAGAAATTTGATCTAGTTGAATATGTCCCTCCTTCTTGTAGGGGATTGGATTAGATAACCTTTAAAAGTCCCTTCAAACCCAAACTCCCCAGTGGACTTGGTCAAGTTCAATTATTTCTTGCATGAAGCAAAATCTTAATATTGCCAATGACATTCTCTTGAGGGATCCAGCCATTTTAGGGCCATAGTGATATACCTATACTAAACTCAGGCTTTAACACAGTAAGTGCTGCATGACATTGAGCCCTAAGCTAGTCATAAATAAATCAAGGTTCAAAGAAAACTAATGGGGCCAAAGTAAGCACTTAAATGAACAACTCAGCACATAAGACCACGAACAGCTCATGCAACTGAAATGCAGACCTGAACTCTGTGTACATGTTAGAATACAGACTTTGCATATTTTGAGTCTTCCTGTAAGTCCATTTTGTAGAAAAATAAAAAGTACCTATAGCTATATTGGTGAAGTTCATCAGGAACAGGAGTGCTGGTTACACCACTGTGTGACATGAATATTGAGAGTCATACTTGTAATGCTATTTGCCTCATGATCTCACTACGCACTTGTGTGTGTACCTCACAAATACATACCCTTGTTCATTTAACCCAGATATATACCTTTGCATACCTTCTAGGAATGCAAATGCCTGTATGTTCTAGCAGAGGATGTAAAAAAGGAAAAGCAGCCTCAGTTTCTTGGTGTTGTTACCAATACAAGCTTGGGTTAAAGGACCCTAAACCAGTGGGGGCAGAAAGGCAACAAGGGATCTATCTAGCCCAAAGCATTTCAGGGGACCTTAAATACCACAAGACAGTCTCTGTTCCTCCAGCAGTAGGCCACCTTGATCCCTCAATATGCAGCAACCTTACAAGAAGATGGGCAATAAAATGTTTGTCTAATTAACAGCTCCAGGAGACTTCGTGTAGAAGTTCTTATCCTGAAGCAATGCCTGGTGAGCACATGAACTGAACTCCAAGCATCTGCCCTGCATAGCACAGAACTAAGGAATCCCCTAAAACAAGCTAAAGATGTTGCCTGAGCCTCAGTAAAGTGAGCCCTAATTGAGAGGGGAGGGACAGTTTGTTCAATGCATGTGAGACCCTCATACAAGTTGAAACCCCTCTGAGAGCCTCTGGGAAGAAAAAAAAAAATCCCCCTGGATTTATTACCAAAAGCTACAAAAAGCCTGAGAGATTTTCAAAATGGCTTTGTTCTAGAAAGATGAAAGGACATAGCTCTAAGAACATCAAGTGTATGAAGTTTAGTCTCTGTGGGAGAGTCATGAAGCTTGGAAAAATACTGGTAAATGCATAAACTTATTTGAATAAAAATCTGAAACAATTTAAAAATAATAAAATTCTAGACCGTAGGGAATAAATTGATGAGGGACCTACCAAAGTCTGCATTTTGCACATTCTGTAAGATGAAGTGATAACTATACCACAAGTGTGACTGTTTTGAGAGGTGATGAACTGATAATTTCAGACAGAGGAAAAACTCCACAGTATTAAATTCCAGATAGAACAGATAAAAATATGTGAATTTTTAAAAAGGAATCGGAATATGGTGAAATGCAAAAGATCTTAGGCTACGGAAATTTCTGTGGACAGCAGAGAAAATAGTCTAGTAGAGCTGACACAGATCCTAGCATTTGACACATAATTTACTGAGAAGCATTTCTCAATTCTTGCAGCTTGTTTACTTCTGCCTTTTCTATTTGAACATGTGATCTATGTATGTTTTGTTGTATAACTTGCCAATATTTTATGGAATTAGGATGGGGGGTGGAATGAGGATGGAAGAAAATTTAGTTCCATTCTTACCTCTGCAGACTAGCTTTGAAAAAGTTACTTTAATAGTCTATGTTTTGGTCTCCAAACCTATAAAGAGAAGGTAATAACAATATTTTTGTAAGAAGTGTTTCAAGATCTCCAAATTAAAGGTATGAAATCAAACTACAGCATTATTACTGTAATAATTATTATTATTAATTGTTATTATTACTTGAACCGGTTGAAATATTTTAGAGGTTGTACTTAGTTATTTAACAGAAAAAAATGGAGAACAAAAGATCAGAAAATGGAATGCACCTCTGAATAGATGGGAAGAAAAAGCACTATGCAAATCTTACAGACATCTTCAAGATCAAAGCTTGTTGTACACCTCACACATAGCAGGCTCTTAGTGAACTTGACTCTATGACATCGTATTTTGAGATGGGGTTGCAGGAATAAGGCCAAATTTATGTCTGTAGCTTCATTATTTTTTTAGAGAATCACTGCTAGGAAAAAAAGCACAAGGCATGAGTTCTCCTTCCTATGTGTAAAGTATACTCTGTATTTCCACACTTTTATATTTAGCCCGTGAAGAAGGAATAGTAATATGGATCATTTCAGTACACTAAGTGTGCCATCAGTTTTGGCTAGGTGACTGGCTTATACAGTTCATTTAACAGGATCTAGTCTAGTTCTGTCTGAGCACAGATGCAAGGTAGC
Organism: Poecile atricapillus; assembly: GCF_030490865.1. Lineage (NCBI taxonomy): Eukaryota > Metazoa > Chordata > Aves > Passeriformes > Paridae > Poecile > Poecile atricapillus. Next base: position 40,675,048 of record NC_081251.1, on the reverse strand, counting down.
AGCACAGCAACTTTCATGGTAGATGAAAGCAGAGCAAAAAGTAGTTATGAACCAGTAGCAAGCCATCACTGAGAAGTGACTTCAGCATTAGAGACACCTCCTTTGACATTTCCATCAGAAATCAACTTTAGATATCATGCATTCTGACATCTGCTTAGCCAATGACTCATGAACTGAACCGCTCTTGTACGCAACTCCTGACGGCAAGAAAGCCATTCAGCCTCTCGGTATTCACAGCCACGGCTGACACACAGGCAAAGCAGACTTTAAAGTCTGGAGCTCAAGTGTCAAGTGTCAGCCCTGAGACCTGTGTCTCAGCACTCATTTGAGACTCGGAGGTTGATTTGTTTATTCCCTTGAAGGGTTATTGCATGTTTTCTCTCCTTTTGTCAGTAGGCTTCAGAATGACTTGTAACAGCAACAAAAACCATGTGGAACAGAGATGTTCCAGGGTGGATAGGGCTAATGAAATTTTCTGAGCTCCTGTGACTAAAGCCTGCATACCTACCGAGGAATACTGTCACAAATGTGCTAAAAGTCTAAATCTCTGTAACTTGTCTTTCTACAGAAGCAAGTCTTAAGTGTTTGTGTCTGCCAGTCTCTGTACATGTATCTATCTGACCAGACAAGTTTTATAGAAGATTTTCAGCTGTCTGGCAGTTTTAATACTCATAAGATTCCTAAAAAGTTCACAAAAATAGACTGCTGGGACAGTGGAGACCTCCTTGTGTCAACCTGAGGGAAAAATTTCAGATGCAGTGAAATCCTTGTCAAATGAGAGATCTTGTCTGGGAGGAGAAGTGCTGTGATGCCTCAGCGGCATGAAGAGCATCAGTCACAGCTGCTCCGCAGAGAGGCACTGGAAGATCTGACCATAGCATGCAAATCCATGAGAAGACAAGCTTCACCAATGCTACTTTTCCTGGACCTACTAATGCTCAGTGAGACAGCAGTAGGTGTTGCAGTGTGTTTCTGTTCTTAATGGTTTGTTCCATTTCTCCCCTGTATTGTTGGTTTGTCCCAAGATGTATCCTCCCATTCAGTTGTCCACCTTGTTACAAACCTGCCCCTTGTTCCCCAATGTTCCCTGCTAGTCCTCCCACCAAGCTGTCAATCCCACCTTATCCCAGCCCCTCTGCCCTGGAAATCCCCTAATCCTCGAAGCCCCATTGGTTTGCTTAAATTGTTCCCTCCCACTGTGTCTCTTCATAGGTTTATGGATTGTGAACCTTGCCCTGTGCTCCTCCCCAGTCTTACCGCAGCAGTGTGAGAGTTTGTACCTCTCCTTGCACCTCCGCTGTATAAAAGTCCCTGCTTTCCCAGTTTCTGTGTCTTTTGTCCCTGAACCTTCCTTTTGAATAAACATCCTTGGAAACCATACAAAAGACCTCTCCCTCGTCCTTGCCTCTGCCTGCGCCTGACAAGACCCAAAGTGCCGTAGAGCTGCACCCCGCAGCAGCTGCACCTCTGATACTAACTTTGAAGAGCAGCTCACTCCATGACATGGTGTCAGGAGTTAGTTGGGGGAATCCAGCACCATGTCAAGTAGGGTGCTGACCTCCAGAATTCCTTGTCCATTGCAGAAGCAGAGAGAATAGCTTCAGGGGTGATGTGACTGCTGTAAAACAGGGAGAAAAGGCCCCGGGAGCAGATCTGACACCACTACCTTGATCAATGCTTGCTTAGAAACAAAGATTTATAGTCCTTGTTTATATCAAGAACCTGAAGTGAAATACTGACTACTGTGAATCTCATGACAGATCTCCCATAACCAGGATTTCATCACAGTTCCTTTCTGCAGACTCTTCTGATTTGTTGTACATTAAGAGCAAGGGGAAGTTAAAATGCTGTGAATCAGGAAAAATATTTTACAGAGCTAGGTAATTTGAAAAACATCTTTCATCTGTTAAGGTTTGAGCTTCTCCCAGTAATAACAAGAACTTGATCAAGCATGAACACTCCCTAGCTATCTATAGATTTGTACGACACAACCTTAGAAATGTCATTGGCACACTTCACAGTATAATCAATACATTCTTTTTAACCTTTACGCAAGAAGGTTGGGATACAGACTAAGATTGATAAAAAGACTCTCCTGCAGTGTGAAAGGTGCAAAACTAGAGAAAGAGCAGAACTGGGAGATTCTGTTGCCATAACGCACAAACTGAAGTGTGCTATTCTGATTCCCAGGAGCTGCTGGTTTGTGCGTGAGCGTAAATCCAAACCGAACTTCCAAAGTGAGTGATTCAGATGCCTTGTGTCCTCTGGTCCCAAATTTCTTCCCTTACTTGGGGGCATCAGTGTCTTGCCACTGTCTACATCATCATGCTTTTTGTGATTGCCATCAACATTCTGAAGGTCTGAAGAGCTTCCTCATTGTTCTTATTTTTAATGTCAGGGAGAGGACAGCTGCTCCTGTCCCACCCTCCTGAATAATGGGAAATGTTGCCTGTGATGGTGTATATGGCACCAGAAGTTCTGACATAGCTACTCTACCAAGGTGAGTGAAAGAAGTGCCTCAGAGTTTTTGGAGCTTTTACCCAGAAAATTCCCAAAGGTTTCCCAGCAGCTGACCAACAGGAAAAAGAAACATTATCATCTCCACAACATGATGTTTTTTATGAATCTGAGAACAGCTGAAGTGCTTAGCAAGTGTTTTTCTTTTCCTGCTGTCTTATTAGAGGGCAGGGATTTCTTGACTGTTGACCCTGTCCCCCATCAAAAAAAAATCTGCTGTGCCAAAGGAAATGTGCAAGTGACTGTGATGGGACCTTGTAATGACATTACAGGATTGTGTCTTGAATATTGGCATTGAATACTTACAGCACATACTGAGTGAGCCCAAAAAGGAGCCTGATCCTATCCAGCTATAAAGACAGGGTCTCATCCCTGTTAACGCTTTTAAGTACTTCTCAGATTATTTCTTATGTCACCAGAAAGAGATTTCAACGCAACATATTCTGCAGTTCTGATCTCTGAAAAAGTTCACCACTATATAATCTTTTTATTGTTGTTTTCTTTATCTCTGGTTCCCATATCATATATCTCAAGGGAAAATACAAAGATTTGAAAATAGAAACATAGATAGATAAAGACTGGACTTTTTTTTTTTTTTTTTCCCCAATGAGGATTGAAGGAGAAAGATTGTTGCTTGACCCCAAAATTACTCCTTTTCACAAGCAATCCAGCTTTGGCTACAGTAAATATTTTATTATCTTAAGCTTTGTTGTGCAACTAACAGAAGACTATCACCACTTGTAAATGTATATGAATTGCAGTGATAAAATGTCTGTTTTGCTCATATGTATACAAGTTGCTCTCCACAATGCAGCTGATAATTGTTTCCAAAGAATCTTCTTGTAAAAAAACAAAGAGTAGTAATTTTGAGGAAGAAAGGTAGTACTAACATGAACAAACTGGAACAATTGAAAACTTGCCTTTTGCCTGATAACCAGTGTCTGATAGAAGCAAGTGACAACGAGAACTGAACCACACCTTGTTTTCCTGTTTGTGGCTTGTTATTGTATTCTGCATTATTAAACTTTTTTGTTAAAAATAATAGTGTACAGAACAGTGTTGTCATATTAAAAAGAAAACATATAGTTGGAGCACTCTGCCTTTTGCATAAGCTAGTTTTCTGTGTGGTCTGTGTGTCAATGAAATTCGTTTTTTATTGTTTATTATTTTCTCTTTATAAGTCCCATTATGTTCCAGTTTGTAAGTGAAGGAAGGACAAGAGGCAAGAGGAGCTGTCTGCAAATCAGAACTTCATGAGAAAATATTTTAAATCATTAATGACTCAGTAGCAACTCACTGAAGTGTCATGGAGTACCAGAGATATGCTAGGCAACTGAAAGCGAAGCAATAGAAGCTAGACGGTAATTTTTGGTTTGAGAAGTTGTTCACAAAAGCAAAATGAGTAATTAATTAAGATTTCAGATTACATTTGGGGAGAACAAAAAAATGAAGTGTTTTAACTTCAGGTCAGTGCCTACAGAAATGGACAAGTTAGCCAAGTAACTGGACTTGCACTGACATGTGCAGATAATTTCTTTTTTTTGAAGTTCTTAAGAGATCTGTATGTTCTTATATTGAAATATTATTTACAAGGTGATTTATGAAAGAGACAGATTAAGTATATTGTGATAGGTGAGTGTTTTGGTATTAATACTTTCAATGTTATTATAAGATAACCAAACTTCGTAGGGTATGTGTGTGTGTGTGCTTGCATATGTGCATAAAAATATAGGTACATACATGCATGTATATATATATATAGTGTAAATGGACAGTTCATTATATGAATGAAATCTTAGTTTTTTTAAAAATAAAACCTTTTTTTGTTTTTAAAGTACAAAACCCAGAATCTTGAATATATTCAAGTCCTCCAAAATAAATATTTAAAAGTCTATATAAGTTTTAGATAGTCAAAGTGTTCAGAGACACAAATATCTTCATAAAATTTGCTGTATAAAGTATAAAGCATTCTGATTAGTTATGAGAACAAATGAAAGTAGAGGCAAAAGTATTTGATAAATATTGAAGGTAAACAAGATTAGCAAATATATTGTTAATCCTGAAAAGAAGCAAATGTATTTGACTCCAAATCCTGCATTTAAACTAGGTAATGATACATGAAGATCTTTCTTTTATATATATACCTGATATAAATGCCTGTAGATGTCTATATGTATGAATATGTATGTATATATGTACCTAATGTAGCTTGCAATGTGAGACAACTGAATATAGGAAGGATGCCGAGTCATGTATATTTTCATCCTATTTTCATCTTATAAAATTTCCTGTTTCTTTTTCCATTGCACAGGGTTTGCACATCAGGTAAAATTTCAGAAGAAATTAATGGAAGAGCTGCTAGTGACTAAAATCGAATCAGTATTTCACCTCCACATGACATGGTTTGCTTCCTTCCAGCTAGCATTAAATAGCAAGCAGCAAATAAAGACACATTGCAGTGGAACCAACAACAATTGTTTCTTCAGTCTGTGCACTTGACAAATACCCTAAAAGAAGATGTATAAGGATTCTCTTATACTAAATTTAGTATAGGAAATCTTTAATAACTGGAACTGACTATAATTTCCTCCTTTAGACTGTTCTGTTTCGATGTTTCATAAATCCTTGTATTGATTAACTTTACATGGAATGTTGTACAGCCCTAAACACAAGAAATTAAACTGAATGGCAGGTAAATTTTAGCAGAGTTCTTCCAGCCAACACAGCAAAACAACAAAGCAAAAAAATGAAGCGCACAAAGTATAACTCTAAATATCTACAAAGGAATATTAATGCCAGTAAATGAGTCAATTGTTAAAGTTCTGATTTTTTTCTTGCTGAGTTTCTAGAACCAAAGGCCTAAGAGAGGAAAAAAAGACTTTATATATACTTATGGCACATGTTAACACTTGATTATAAGAATTTAAGGCATACAAGAAGTACAAATAAAATTCAATAGTAGAGATCATGAGAGAATGAAAAGTAAACTAGGAAAGCTACTTAACTGACATCTGAGAGAATTCTTCTGTGACTCTTCTCCATGAAGATTTTTCTGATAGAAAGACAAAATGGAGTGGAATGGAGTGGAGTGGAATGGAATGGAATGGAATGGAATAGAATAGAATAGAATAGAATAGAATAGAATAGAATAGAATAGAATAGAATAGAATAGAATAGAATAGAATAGAATAGAATAGAATAGAATAGAATAGAATAGAATAGAATAGAATAGAATAGAATAGAATAGAATAGAATAGAATAGAATAGAATAGAATAGAAATTTCAGTTGGGAAGAACTTATGATGATGACCTAATCCCACTGCAAGATTCTTTATGCTTATTTCATGTGACTCCTTCACTTCAGGCCCTGAACTTGATTACTTGTACTGAGCACATTAAGCCTTTGAATTTCCCTGTCAGAGCCCCATTTCCCCATTTTTGGTATGGGAGTTTCACAAAATATACATTTTTTAGACTCTAAAAACATTTGTGCTTGATTTTGTGTGCATGAGCAATGTGAAATGGATAAATTCCTCCACTGGGATACTTTTTCAGCTGAAAATGTGTGAAAATATTTTCCAACAAACCAATTTATTTGAGAGAACAGTCCTGTATCCTGAAGAGGAATGATGCTAGCATGTTATGGGAGGATCTTTAACAGTTCAGCCTTCAAGTGCTTTGAACGGCTTTTCAGCTAAATAAAGATTTAAAATGAAAACATGAAAACAAACTGCTGTACAGAACACTACTTACAAAGACATTTTTCAGAAGGAAGGCCTGTATGATGCTCTTTGGCTCAACGTGCCCAGAAGAAGAAAGGGATGGGATTTTGGGGAGCATGGGTGGGACATGCTTTTGCTCTTTGGAGCCCAGCTCGTCCATGTTTTTCCTGCACACTGTCCTCCTGCCCTGCTCTCCTGGAGCCGTGGGCAGCCTTCTGGGTGCTGCTTGGGTGTCACGGTTTGTTGGCTGAGGGGTGCCCACTGCTCATGTTGTTTAGGAAGAACAGTAAAAGCATTATAAGTTTATGCCTCTGTAAGTTACTGAACACTCTGTGCCTGTGTCTCCTCGGTATGAAAGCTTCTGTTGGCTGCTTGGCAGTGGGAGTGTCTGTAGAGCAGGTATAGATTGAAGTTGTGTCCCATTTGAAGAGCACTCCGGTGTCACAAGAAAATCAAATGGCCACCTTGTTTCTTGAGATACACCCTTCTGGCAGCTCAGTGTCTCACTCAAAATTGGTGCTACTTTAGCAGGGAAAAATATAAAGTTTAGCTAATTATGTTTAAGTTTGTACTGGTTCACAGGCACAAGGGAAGCAACCTAAGTGACAAGAGAAGTTAGAGAAGCTTCTATCCATCTTGCACTGTCTAATCCAGCAATTCATGTAGCCAAGGAACTGAACAGATTTTGCCTCAGTTTGATATTATATTATATTTTTTCAACAAACTAGAGTGTGCCACAACGTCCTGATGGTAACTGCCTACTGAAATGCTGTTCTGTTTCTGTCTTTGCTGTTTCAGGGATTGAATGTGCAATGTGGTTAAAAACTGATTTGAAGTTTTGGCTTTGTGGAGATTAAATTCATCTTTGGCATAGAGTAGTTCTGTACTGAATGGGGAAAGAAATGACAAAAAAGTATTTCAGGCTTTAAAATGAATTTTTGTAGTTGAAAATTTTGAACTTGGCAAAAAGAGAAATCTGAAGATTTTGAACAAGAATAACAATGAATATTGTTTTCAGAATTTTTCTGCTCTAAGTCTGCAAAAGAAAAGTGTTTTCTGAAAAATCCCTTACACTCAAATTTTCTTCTGATCCAAAGGATTATTCAGAATAATGGACGTCTTCAAAAGGAACAAAACAAAATTGTATCTTGGAAGTCTTTCAAAAATTCTAACACTAGGGAATAGTAATCATTTAACTAAAGTTGTGGCACAATGTAGTTATTTTGGAATATTGCATTCTATTTTTCAGCATACAAATGTTTCAAAGATAGGGTAAGAATGGGTTTGAAGCTTTCTGCTGAATACAGTGATGCAAGTAGGTAAATTTGGCTGCTTGTTTGCTATGGACTGTTTCAAGCAACTCTACACAGCCTCCATACAACAGACAGGAGAGTGGAGGAAAGGTCTGTTAAATTTTTTAAGTTTTCAAAATCAAGTAGACAAAGACAGGCTAATGTTTAGAACCTGTGCTAGGTTTCCCATTCAGAAGCATTACCATTACAATGCATGCACACCAAGCACTTCAAACTCCAAATCAAATACCTGTGTCGGTCCTATCTTTACATATTGTCTCCTGTAGAAGAATAATTCTTTAACAAACATAAAACCTGAGTTTATGAACTTAAAATTTGTGATTATTACCCAAGTTTTGTTAAAATTGTGGTTTTTCGGAAAAAAAAAAATCAAACTTAACCACCATTTTTATTGTGGTGCTATGCCTATTTCCCAGTTCTAGGAAGCCTTAAACTGGATTTACTGTGTCATCAAACACTGGCTATCACCTCTCTCTGTCCATGTCTTCTGATGCAATCTTCAGTTAGATAAAAAGATTCTGCTACTTTTCCCTGGGATCCCTTCCTCCTTCAGGGCACAGTGAGCATCAGTGCTGTGTAATGTTCTATTTAGCTATCTGGCACCTCCTCATTGCTTTTCTTGGCTTTGTGCCTTATTTACCACTTGCCTCTTCTGCTCTGAAGACAAAGCTATTAATTTGCTTGTGGCTTTTTATTTTACAGTCTGTATGCTTCTCAGACATACATTATATTTATTTTCATTATGTCCTTGGTGTGTGAGGTATATGATTGTTATTCAAACTGTCTAGGTGGAGAATCAGGGTACAGGGACATGAAGGTCCAGGTTTTCCATTAGCTCTGTGTTCCCAGCTAGCAGAGTTTAGGATCTGCATTTGGATGTTTTTCCCCACAGAGATGTTAGCATTGCACTGTACAATGCTTTATGCCGTCAAAGTACAGCTCCCGTTATTGATTTTGGTTGCAGGTGTGACTGCTCCAAAGCTCTCTAAATCAAAACCCAAGGTCTAAACTGAGGTACACAGAAAGCACAAAATAAAGGTGGTATTTCTTGGCTTCATAAATCTCCTTCATCTCCTTCTGAGGCATTGCTTTTCAGAGCAGTTTGGGTCTCCTCTGAAGAATCATCTGTCCAAAATTTAGCTTAAGTGATTTGACCAGAACCTTGGAGGAATCCCATGGTGGAGCTTTGGCTAGAGCTAGGTCTTCTGATCAGCATTTTTTGCCATAATTCGTGCCTTAAACTTTCTTTGCCCACTGTATTCAGCCTACATGTCTTTACACCAACCAAAACAGGATGTCTAAGGAGAGCAACCACCTTCACTGCTTAACTCTGATTCATCCCTGCTGCAGGTGCATCCCATTCCTCCAATGATACAGGGGCAAAAATAACAAGCAATCAGATAATTATAGACTGTATCATAAGGCATGTGCAAAGGGTGTGCATGTGAGCAGCAAGGTTACCCAGGCAGCACAGATTCTGGCATTTCTTACCTTTTGAGTGATTCAGTTTGTAACCTTGATAATTAGAGCTGATCAGCACATTTTTGGAAAATGCTGTTCTGCTGAAAGTGAAAACAGCCTGCATCGACGTGAGGATTTTAACCAATAGACTGTTGCTAAACAGCCTGCCTGGGCCCTGCTGATTCATTTACCTTGTTATAAGGTAGGCTTGGGTCTCTTACACAGGTCTCAGGGGTCCAGGCTCTAAGATTGGCTCCTCAGGCATCTTAACAGCTGCACCAAAGTTACAAGATATACCTAGGAAGTAGAGTTAATTACAGATTTACCTGGTCCTGGGAAGCTTGTATTTACTTGCATGAATTTCTCCTGGTTTGTTGCTTAGACACAAACTGAATCCTGCTCCTCTTTCAGTCTGCATCAAAAGGTCTCATTGCTTGGTATTGTGCTGATGTCTAGAGGGCTCTAAAGTGACCCTCTGCTCAGTCCCTGACTTGGTGAGCTGAAGGATTGCCCCTGACCACAGCCTGGGTCATTAGAGTGTCGATCCTACAAGGGAACTAGTCACACTGGCAGCAAGTTTCACAGCTACATATTCACCAAGACTAGAGGAGCAGTGACATCCAGAAAACCTAATTTGCATTTCCACATCAGAAAAAGGCTTTTCCCACTCTCTAAGTGTCTTATTTCTTTCCGAATCTCTTGCCCTCACAAGCCCCACCTCATGCCCCCTGGCTTTTCGTAATCTCCTCTCTTTTTTCCATCGTGCACTTTTCTACAGCGGGAAAATACCTCTTTTTCCAATTGTTATTTCAGCATCACTTTATTTCCCTCTTTGCTGTTGCCATATTCTGCCATCAATTAAATGGTTTGAAATCTCCTATGTGATCTGCACTCTAACTGAAAAGAAATCTTGGGAGAGAAGCTCCCAGTCCAGCTCTTGTTCCCTCTGCAGAAATCCATGCAAGTGAGTAATGACCAACCTACACCTCAAATTCAATTGTATTGGTGGAAGAGTTAAAAAATCCTGTGTTGTCCTTCCAGTACATACAAGAAAGAGGGGGAGAGATTATTTACAGGGGCATGTAGTGACAGGACAAGGGGAAATGCCTTCAAATTGAAAGAGAGTAGGTTTAGATTAGATACTAGGAAAAACTTTTGTGTGAGGGTGGTGAGGCACTGGAACAGGTTACCCAGAGAAGTTGTGGATGCCCATCTCTGGAAATGTTTAATGTCAGGTTGGATAGAGCTCTAAGCAACCTGGTCTACTGAAAGGTCCCTGTCCACAGCAGGGGGGTTGGGACTAGGTTCTCCTTGAGGTCCTTTCCAACCCACTCTGTGATCCTATGAGTAGGAAGCAACTATTATCTCTGGCAGTCAGTTATTCCAAACAAAAACTGAGAAAACTTACCCTTAATGAAAACAACTGTTTCTAGCACCACCACACATATATCCTGACAGCCTCTTTTTCTCAAGAGCTTTGAAAAATATTTTTGGCCAAAATTCCCCTAGCAGTAGAGCTATTACCTATGCCAGGCTGCTTATAGCTGTAAAAGATTCATGAGGGATTTTTTTTTACAGCAGGCCTTGTGACTCTGAAAAGTCTGTCCAACTCTTCTGTACTTCATTATTGAGGGATATGAATTCACTTCACACCAGCCCAAGCAGGAATCATAAATAAGGTGCAACAAGAACTGAGAGGAAGTACACAAAGTTACATTTCAGAATGTTATACATAATAATACCAAAGATATTATAAAACAAGAGAATAAGTGTGTGCAGCTCTAATAAAATTAAAAGCTAATTAATTTATAATCACTGATTTACATTCAAAGATTTTTTTTTGATATTGCATATTAATTTACTCTGTTACTCTCATTTTCCTTTTCAAGGTTTCACAGCCATCCCACTTTTTCACATCTGGTGTAAAGTTCATCTCTACTGCTAATAAAATGACTAATTTTTTTTGATTTATTGTTTTAAATAGTTTTATGTCATGGATGTCTTCTTGATGAAAAGCTTTTATAATGTCTTTTCTGCCTTAGCACTTCTGCTGTAAATTACAAGCCATACAGTTTCTTCATCTCTCCCCCTAATGCTTTGAAATAACTGGGTTTAGTGTAAAGCTTTTCCTTCTGGATCTGGGTGTTCCTTCTATCTCACGCTTTGCTTTTCCATCTTCCTAGCTGCCAGTATTTCTAAGTTTTTATACACATGATACTTTTATACAACTAAGCGAAACAACATCGGTGGCCTTCTACCTTCTTATGTTCATCCCTGTCATCGTGTACACCATTCACAGCTTCAAAGGTTTCCCCAGGGGTCCTAGCACAGTAGAAAATCCTGATTATAAGTGACATTTGAGTGGATTTTTAGAATTAGTGTATTAACAATTATACCCAACCTTAGGCTCTTTATTAACAGTATCAAGACTGGAGTCTAGTGCAGAATTCAATGCAGCTGTGTCATCTTTTCATGAAAGCAATTTCCAGTGTATGCATTGATCTTAACAGTGATCTAAGGCTGGGTAAAGAGGTTGGTACAATACTTTTTTTAAATAGAATGAGGATCTTTGGCTTTTTCTGAAGGATGAAACGTGGTTAGAGTCACTGAGGCTTGCATCGTTTGAGGTAAACAACTTATTTGCCCTACGCATTTCCATCTGCAGTATTGAGGGCAGCCTGGGAAATATATAGATTTTATCTATAAGGGGTCCTCTGAAATAAATCTTTGAAAATCACCTAGAAATTGACTTGCACGCCTTAAAACAAAATTATCTCTCTATATGCACATGTGACATATCCCAATAGAATATAATGGTTATAGGAGAGACGGTGGTTTTAAATTCTCACAGCTTCATCAGTATAGATGCAATTCCATGGAAAATATCCTTAGTAGGGTTTTAACTGTATGTTGTAACACTTTCATCTGCTGAGGCAGTTCAGCAGTTTCCCTTACCTTTCTAACCAAGGCTAAGACTAAAATCTACCAGCCAGTATCTCTGAAATGAAATATTTTGATGTCATAAGATTCTTGTTTTCTTGTTTGTGTGCCTGGATGCCAATTAGTTAAAATCAAGTGAGACTTCATGCACTTGGATTAGAAGCTCTAACTGTGGCCTAAGAATAAGATGGACTCTGTTACCTGCTGCTGTCAGGGTTTTATTAGTACTCCTGCTGTCATGTGTAACAGAGAACAGATTTAAGAGCAATGTGCTTATTGAAAACATCTAAGACTACAAATGACAATTGTGGTGATTTCAAATATTAATAGACTTGTAAAAAAAATTAATAACATTTTCTTTCCATGTAAGAAGCACATTTGTTTTTAAGGGCTTGAAGAAGAAAAAATTAGGTAAGTCAAGTATCAGGACAAGGTGATTACTTAACATCTGTGACCAAGGAAAAGGCTCAAGGAGAAAAATCATCCAACATCTGCACTGTCGGTAAAATACTTGTAAAAAACACAAGTGAAGTGTGATTAATCACCATGGATGTATGATTGAGTCAATTGACTGTTACTTTTTCATGATGATTAATCAGCTACAAAAATTATAATTGTCCCACTTGTAGTGGCTGCATGCTGTGCCTGATGACATCATTTGGGCTACAGATACTCAATGAGTGGTTTTCAAAAGAATATGCAGATGAACCAGGAAGGGTGGGTGAGGTTAAAACTACATTTTGAAGACCATCTCTGTCTTTGGCAACCCAGAATTGAGACTGTTTTATGAGCTCATTGAAGGGACAAATGCTCTACTATCTGACGAATGTTGTCATCAGATTAAGCTAAAATTGGAGGCATGCATTTTGTCATTTAACATTATTAAATAATTTTTATGTTATGGATACATTCGGAGGCAGAGAACAGAACTAAAATTATTTTCATGACATTAGATAAATGAATGTTACACTCAGCATGCTGTATAGTGTATCTCAGAAAATAAAGAGCTTCGAAAATGGCAATGAAATGCTTAGATGGTTGAGTATAAGTTAAGAAAATAAAAAAGAAAATAGGATTGCTTGCTTTAGACTGTGGGTGAAAACCAGAAAATGGTAAAAGTAATGAAGATAAAAAATATTTAGTGGGAAAAAAAGGAGTCTGGCTGCTTACTGTTTCTATGAATTTAAAGCTTGGGGTTAACAAAAAAAGAAAGAAAATTCAAATACAACAGAAGAGACTTAAAAAATGTCCAAACCAACCCAGCTGAATTAATTAATGGCAGCTTGGTTTCTGTGACTATTTTAAACTGTGTGATCTGAGAGCCCCTGTCAGGCTGGGAACTAGGCATTCTTTATCTCCCCATCTCTGGGCAGGACTTGGATCCCAGGAGAAAGAAACTTGACCGCATTGCCTAAAAGCAAACTGCAGCCTGTCTGGGTCAGCCCTCAACCTGGATAATGATCAGGGAAGTGGGACTGTGCTGTGGAATCTAGACATAGCCTTGAGATCAAGAATATAATACAAATATTACAAGGATAGTGACAGCTCCTGTAATTATAACAAAAACCCTGTAATTTTTAAAGCATATATGCAGCCATGCTTTAGGGCATAAACCAGTCACTTACTAAGGGTTTAAGAAGCAACTCCCTTTACAGGCAGGTGCTTCCAGAGATTTTTTCTGATGAGGTTTCTCACACCTTCCTCTAAAGCAGCTGGGATTTGGCATCTGTCAGAGACAGGAACCACTCTAGATGGATCACTGATCTAATCCAGTGTGGCAGCTCCTGTGTTCCTACGAAGAATGTGCAAGTTTCATAGCAGATATTGGTTTTGCATGTAAGCCTGAAAATGTCATCAGACTGTTGAGTGGGTAAAGTGCAGCATTTTATAAACATACAACCCTCAAGGCTCCTAGGGAAAGATTGTTACATTGGGATCTTGGATAATCTGAAAGAGATGATGTACTAAGATCTGACACAATAACCAAAATGATGAATTATTCTGGGCAATTTTGCCCATCAAGCTAGATTCATATATACTGATGGACTGTGCAAAGGACTGTGCACTGTAAAAACCTTAACCCCTGTACACTCACGTTTATTTTAAATATCTTTGTGCCTACATAGAAATAGTTTCTTGCAGAGTACAAGATCCTGCTTTAAACTTATAGTTCAAAGTCTTATTTAAGAAGAGAGATTTTTTTAATGGAAAATTTCTTTAAAATCCTCAGAGATAACATCCTTGGAGGAATACCATCTTTTACACTCATTTAAAATAGACTTCTTTCCAGTCTGTTCTGAGCGGGCAATACCTTTCTGAGCTGTACATAAAACCTCTCTAATGATCTGTAATGAAGTGCTTCTTTCTGCACATCCAGCATTTTTCCTCTAAAGTTCAAGGAAATAGCACAATTTTGCCAGCACTATTCCTGTTTTAGCACACTGGCTTTGCTTTTGAACTATAGCACTAACAGCGAAACCTCAAAGTATAATCCTGTATCTCCTCCTTAGATTGTCACTGTGTCTTACAACCATGGATCCTAAAGTTCAGTTCTGTTTTATTCCTCAACTCTTCACCTTTAATAAAGCACATTTTTTATCAGCCACAGAAGGAGAATTTATTTAAAGGTTTATGTTTACAGGAGATTGTCTAGGTAACTTCTTGTATTTAGATAAGAAAGGGAAACATAGGAGCTCTATTCTCTTGAGCTTTTCCTAGGTACCTACTAATTGTTAATTATTAGAGACTAACTAAGTCACTGAAGTGAGTCGTTTGGCTGGTGTCTCAAATGCTGTCATTTACTACTACACAAATCAGCCTAGTGATAGAGTGTCTTTAAATTAGGTTACAACCATGCAGTTATTGGACAGGGAGTAATTGATAAAACCATTAGTAACACTTGTAGAGATAACAGCTAGCAAAATCATGCAACCATAATTATTCCTAATGGATACATGCTATAAATTGTGTCAAGAAAAAAAATCTTGCATTATCTTTCAATCAAATTTGACAGTCCTGGTAGATTACTGTAGTCTAAATGCTCATGTATGGAAAAAAAAAAAATGACCTATCAGAATATCTTTGCTTTTCCCCTTTCCCCTTTCCCATCAATTTATGTGGGACTTTTTCCCTTTTATATTTTTTTTTTTTTGGTAATTTTTGCATTGGTGTTATGGCTAATGAAAATATAGTCCTTCTTATTAGGTGCCTTTATCACAGTGTTTTGTATTTTCAGTCAGACACAAGACACATCAAGACTTTTTGTAATGTGACAACATGAAAAGAATTACCAGTTTGAATAAATGATTCCAGGTTGCATTACATTTTTCCAACAGCAAAATGTATTCTTTAATAATACATAAAGTTTTATCTGTATTCTGGTGTGAACATTTGTTTCACTGAACAAAGGCTCCTACTCTCAATGTCCTACCCCACCCCCTTCTGACTCTTCTCCCATAAAAAAAATCGCTGGTTGTTTCAGTGAATTTTCCCTCTCCCTCTGCAAGTGACAAAGATCAGAAACTGCCTCTATTGACTAAAAAATCAGACTTATAGATCAGATATATAGTTTGATGTTATCTTTTCTTCCTCCCCTATGTGGTGGGGATGGTGATGCTTCTCAATCATATGGATGAAGGGTTTAAGAGGTGAATCAGCAAAAAAGGAAAAAGGTAATTACATATGAAAATGATCATATGATAATAACTTCTCAGAAGAGAGATGCATAAATTACTGGAGTTCTGTTGACCTTTAAAAATATTTTGGTCCTGTGGCTATTATTGTGAACTTCCAAAGTCTCAAACAGTAACTCCTTTGTACCAGGGTACTGCACATACTTTAAGTTGCACATTTGTGTGTATCCTATAATTCTAGTAAAATGGAAACAACTGAGGAACATAGCTTGGTTTGATGGTATTTCAGAGACTTCAGCTCTTAGGTCCTTGGTTCAGTATCACCCATCTGATGCTTTATCTTTGAGCCTGATGGAAAATCCACATAAGAAAGTCACCACTGCAATTAACATGCACAGATCGTCTTGAGCATCCAAGGGAGAGGGACCGTCAATGCTGAACTTCTTCCATGCTCAGGAGAGGCAATAATTTGAGAAGAAGGTTTGAATGATAATGTTTGGGAGAAATTCATCACTGAAAAGGTGGCAATTCAATGGAACATTTTGCCCCAAGACATTGTGGACTCCCCATCCCTGGAAGGGGATTTCAGGCCAGATTGGATAGGGCTTTGAGCAACTTGGTCCAGTGGAAGGTGTCCCTGCCCATGCCAGGGGGGTTGGAACTAGCTAATATTTAATGTTCCTTCCATCCTAAACCATTCTATGTTTCTATGAAATACGGAGTTGATGAGCTATGGACACTGATACTGGTGAAAATACTGTTTTTCTGCAAATTAGCAGAGAAATCCGTAATCTACCTAGCATTAGGTCCAAAGGAAAAAAAAAAAAAAGACAGGGTGCCTGACAAAATGCTGCTTGGAAGTGTTTTTCCAGGCTGGCCCTACTGTGTGACTTATCCCAGCTTGCTAAACCTTGTACTGTGCATCCTGCACTGAACACATCCACTTCCTATCTTGTTCCACCTCCTCATTCCTTGTGGGTAGCTTCTCTCCTTGTCATATTCCTACACTCCAGGGCACAAAAATGCAGCACTCACAGAGCATCACACATTACAAATGGTACATCTGCTACTTTGTGGAATTGAAGGAACTTCTGGGGTTAAACATCCGCATTCCTTACTGTGAGAAAAATACACAGGTCCATTTTTTCCCCTCTAGAAAAGCACAGACATAAAATGCAGTTAAGCCTAAACCCCATGTCTTACTGCAATTCAAGGAATTGTAAGCACTGGGAGGTTTTTATTTTCCTTCCCTTTTACCATGACACATGGATTGCAGTGTACCTATCATTTCTGCATTAGCTAGACTTAGATAGCCTTAGCAATATTTCCTGGCAACTCCAGAATTCACACTAAAGTGAGTCATCAACATGTTAACAGCATGCCAAAATGATTCCGATACTTCTACAAACAAGCCCCCCAACTTCTTATTGATTTGCTGCATGCAGATTTAATGAAGATAAGTCAGCATTTACTCAGCAATGATAGCAGGAGAAAAACATTTGGCCATATTAGAAATCTCAGAATCCCTGTTGCCTCTCTGTGTGGGAGCAGGGCAAGTACACTTTCCCAGTCCTGAGAGAGGATTTAGGACCCTGTTGCAGGTAGGACAGGAGCAAGTGTCCTGGCTTTGCTTTCCACTGTGGGTTCTGCTTTGCTATGCTGAGGTGGTGAATGCTGTACTCTCGCAGAAACCTTTTGTGCCCAACTCCCTGACATGACAATCTAAATGGATTAGTTTTATGGCTGAAGCAAGGACAACTCCTTATGTATTATATGCATCAAATTTCGAGCAGGTAAATGCCATCCTCATCTTCAATAACCACATCCACTTGATTTTTCTTTCTGAATGA
Organism: Poecile atricapillus; assembly: GCF_030490865.1. Taxonomy (NCBI): domain Eukaryota; kingdom Metazoa; phylum Chordata; class Aves; order Passeriformes; family Paridae; genus Poecile; species Poecile atricapillus. The sequence continues at coordinate 40,657,613 of NC_081251.1, read as the reverse complement.
TTTGTTGAATGTGCATACAGACCCATACATAAAATTCTGCTTATTACAATACAAAATTGGAATCCAGTCTAGGCTTATGTGCATTTTTATGATACCACCCCAAACTATAAAAAATCCATTCACAAATCAGGTTAAACATACAAAAATGTTTCAGTAAAAATCACAACTGAGCTTTTAATACTGCTTTTAATGGATTGTTAAATGCTTATAAACCAGCTTTGAGTATAACAAATTAGCTCTGTGAAAATTAGTTCAGGTGAAACCCTTTGATTTTCTCATTGTCCTCTAAATTAAAAATTAACCATCCTAGCACGTGCACTACACCACAACTGTGTAAGCTTTTAATATATCCAGTCTCATACAAACCTTATACTTCCCTTGAGAAAGTTGAGTTTCTAAAGATTTAATTCAAGTTCCAAGGTCAAACTGAATAGATCTGAATTTCTCCTTAAAATGGGAGTTTCATTCCAATGAGGACTCGACTTCAATTTACTGCTTCTTCCTAAGTTGTGACAATATGGCACATAACATCACATGCAGACAGCAAATCAAATGCTCTGACAGCACAATGCCAAAAAAGGTGCCCAAGAGCACATTGTGAAGGCTAGTTGTAAGATGGGATTCCTTCTTTTAAAAAAAGTTTTAAAAGATACTTCCAAATCACACATTTGCAACTTTTAAACAAATCCAGTACATTTGCTGTGTCTTGCAGAGTGTCACAGGAGAAGCCAAACAAAATCTCTCATCTGTTTTGTAGGCAGTGGAGCTATATGACAACATTTTCCTTTCCGAACATTTTATCCCTTTTTCAAATGCACTCTCATGTAAATCTGTCTGCCTCCATATTTAGTTCAAATGATGAGGAAATAACCACATGTTGGAGGCACAGATTCTGCCCTCCCTTCAGTCTGTTTTACTGAGCAACTTCAGGCTGAGAAACAAAGTAGTTTGCTTTTACACAGAGAATTTGTGGTGATGGAACTTTGTGGTTGTCTCTGTGCTGTGCCTCCAGCAGCGTATGGAGGAAGCAGGATTTTGTGAAACAGAGTCTGCCAGACTCAGTTAGTAACTGACTCAAGGCAGCCAGGGATAAATTACTGATATTCAGGGCTCCTCTAAGCCCAGATGTAGGTTGGACATTCGCCACGGGCAAGTGAAGGTCCCTGAGACCTTTTGCTCCAGGTGAGACTCAGACCCATGCCATGACTGCTTCTAAGGATCAGACATGTGTGCCTACATTGCACAGTGCACCACTCTGTGATGAGTTTTATGCTAGGTCTTATCAAGCTGGTACACCTGTGAAGCACGGCAAAGCTTTGCAAAGGAACCAACTGAGCTCCAGGAAACAGTCAAAGCCAAAGGCATTCCATTTGCACTAGTGAGCTGTGTGTCCCAGCTGGCGGGGCTGCCACGCTGCCAGGGCTTAAGGACGTGATTTAAAATGGTAGACTTGTGTCTGCTGAGTTAATGGTTAGACTTGATGACCTTAAGGGTCTTGTCCAACGTGAATGATTCCATGGTTCAGACATGGCTGAATGGCAGATGCCAGAGGGCTGTGATCAGTGGCACAGTTGGAGAACTGTCACTAGTGGTGATGCCCAGAGCTCAATACTGGGCCCAGTATTTAACTTGTTCATCAGCAACTTGGATAAAAAGGACAGATGGCTGCTCAGTAAGTTCACTGATAACACAAAGCTGGGAGCAGTGGAGAATCCCCTAGGGTGCTGTGCAGCCCTTGGAAAGGACCTCAGCAGGGTGGAGAGATGGACAGAGAAAAACTGTCTGAAATTCAACAAAGGGAAATCCAGGGTCCTGCACCTGGGGAGGAATAACTCCATGCACCAGTACAGGCTGGAGGCCAACCTGCTGGGAAGCAACTCTGTGGAGAAGGACCTGGGGGTCCTGGTGGGCAACAAGCTGTCCCTGAGACAGCCATGTGTCCTTGGGGCCAAGAAGGCCACCTTCCTAGGGTGCTTTAGGAAGAACATTGCCAGGTCAAGGGAGGTGATTCTGCCCCTCTACTCAGCCCTAGTGAGGATGCATCTGGAATTTTATGTCCAGTTCTGAGCTCCTCAGGACAAGAGAGACATAGAGGTACTGCAATGAGTCCAGTGGAGGGCAACAAAGGTGAATCAGGGACACGAGCATCTCCCTTACAAGGAATATTGGCTGATGTAGTTGCCAAGCCACTCTCTGTAATACTTGAAAAGTCATGGCAGTCTAGTGAAGTCCCAGGCTGCTGGAGCAGGGGAAGCAGTGTACTCATCTTTAAAAAGGGGTAACCCTGGGAACTACTGTCCTGTCAGCTGTGCATCTTTGCCTGGGAAGATCATGGGACATATCCTTCTAGAAGCCAAGGCACATGGAGAACAGGAAGGCGTTTTGAGACAGTCAGCATGGCTTCATAAAGGTCAAATCCTGCCTGACCAACCCAGTGGTCTTCTATGATGGAGTAGCTGCATCTTCTGGAGTTGCTGGACTTCTGTAAAGCCTCTGACATGAGGCTGTAAAGCCTCATGACTGTCTAAATTGGAAAGAGATGGATTTATGAGTGAAGTGTTGGATAAGCAAATGGTTGGATGGTCACATCCAGAGGGTAGTGGTCAGTGACTCAGAGTCCCAATGGATATCAGTGATGATTAATATTAGGGTCTGTGGTGGGTCCAGTGTTATTTAATATCTCCATTAATGACAGAGGTGAAGGCATTGAGTGAAGCCTCACAAACTTGGTGATAGCATCACCTGGCTGGTGTGGTAGACATAGCTGATGAGGAGTGGCCACTCCCATTCCATGGTAATGTCATGAATTTTAGCATGACCAAATGGAACGTGCTGCACCTGGGTAGAGCAAGCCCTGGTATCAACACAGCCTGGAGGATGAACAGAAGGTAGAAGCATGTGAGGGACATGTTTATAATTACAGCACACCAAAGAAAGGATTCTTCACTTGAATTACCTTCTATTTAACATTTTCTCCACGGATGAGTTGCTGTTCTCCAGCTACCTCCATGATCTTTCTGAATTTTTCTGTTATGGAAAGTAGGCAGTCCTCTGCTGGTTAGATACTGAAATTGAAGAATACTTCTGTAATAAGTCCTCTAATTTATTACAGTACTTCTACAAATTATGTTCTGCATAAACTATTTGTTATAAAATCTGAAAATGTGGCTGTAGTGGTATTTTACTGAGGGACTTGTATCTGATTTGGAAATAGCGTAGAAGGAATTTGAAGGTGTGTAACTATGAGTCTAAGAACCACAAATTAGAAATTGGTAGATTTCTATAAGAACAAAGCACATTAAGAAGGGCTATTCCAAATAGAGAAGATAAATAGTAATGAATAACATTAAAGTTAAATTTTAATTTTTTTTCTCCATCCACTAAATGCATATTTACAAGATTTTAAGAACTAACGTTAAAAACCATAAATTGCTGAACACTGGTATAATAAATATAAAGCACATGTAAAGGTGACTAGAATATAAGTAATGCAGTTGACTTTGACAAGACCCTTTTAAAAGTGGTTCCAAAGACATTCCATCTAGGACAGTCAGCCAGGGCAGCAGAATATATGCGTTTAAGAAAGTTAGAGACAACACTCAAGCTGCACAATGTTACCTTTGATATGTATTATAGATGTGATATTGCTGTTCATGAAAAGATGGCAAGGTTGAAGGCATAAGTTCTAAGGACAAGCTTCTAAATCTATGAAGTCTAGAAAGAAAAATCACTTAAGAGGTGATTTAATTGAAGTATTTAAAATTTTAAATGGAACAGATAATGTCAACATGAGCTGCTATTTTCAGACCAGCACAAGAAGCTAGGACAAGAGGAACATAAATGAAAATTAAAGGAGAACAAATTCAGAACAGATATAAATACTCATCCATGATGAGAATAATAAACATGCAAAATATTGGCATGGCCAGCAAGGATTTGAGGCAAAAAGGTTGGAGTTTTTATGATGGGATGTGCAGTGTCTGTTCTTCAGTCAAGTAATAGAGGCATGTGCTGGTGAATAAAATCACTCTGCTCAACTTTCCATCTCATTAAAATTAAATCCAACTTAGAAATACTTTTAGAGTTCACAAATCTTTCATTGCTCTTATTTACATCAAAATAATTTTTAGGGGTGAGACTTACGAGGTTGCAAGCTTGCTGAAAGCTAAAAGTGAGCTTCATGCAGAGAATTGCATGGAAGACATTTGTTTTCATTCAGTTTTTCAAGTTCTATCTTGAATCTTTTTTATGCTTTTTCCAGAAAGCACTTGGAATGAAATCAAGCAAAATTATATGTAGATCTATACAATAAGTAGCATGTGATTCTTTCGGACAGATATTTTTTATTCTCTTGAGTGACTATAGGAGTGAATGTATTTCATGCATTGCACATTTTTTTAAGAGGAGGTATTAAAGACTTCTCTAATAAGACAAGCAAAGATTTCAAGGGAATGTTGTGTATGTATATATTCAATGCTGGAAAAAAGTCTCAAGGAAGCCATTAATAGTCTTAATCAGAATAAAATATGTCTAATCACATGGCAATACATGTCATAATAAACATCAAACTGTGTGCATGAAACTTGCCATGAGATACTATTTGAAAATATAAAATATGTGGTGACATTCTATGTGTCACTGTTTATCCAAAAGATTTTCAGCAAGCAAGGAAAGATTTTTACATCCATGCTATTAAAATATTAGCAAGAGTCTGGGATTTTCACTGAGGTGAGCATTGAACAACAGAAGAGTGCTAAGCTATGACTTAGAGTGGTCATTTGGAGAAAACAGTTCTTCAGAGTGCAAACAAGATGAATATAAGGAGTTGGACTAAGATTAGTGCACAGACAGACTAAATTAGAGGCTATTGCTTGAACTTTTAAAAGGCATAGCCATAAAATGAAAAATCTGCTGTCTGGCTCATGCTTAAAGAGAAATCAGAGTTGTCTGAGTCGAAAAGACAGAAATACTTGAGTTAGTAATCTGAAGAACTGCTCAAACAGATACAAGTAATTATGAGCTACAGCATTTATTGATAAAGGTGATTTCACTCCCCCTGTCCCCACCCCACCCTCAATTATTGTAGTTTAATAAATTTGGTGTGTTTATATCTATGTGAATGATTAATTATTTGAGTGAATACTGTCTTCCTTCCTCTACAGAGATGAGGCAAGCAGTTTTTCTGGAACCTATACGTAAAATTTACTTTGTGGGGGCAGGCAACCAGCTCAGCAGCAGCAAAAGCTCAGTTGCTGCTATTATAAATATTCTTCTGTCAAAATTCCCAAATAAGTAGCTGTAGTATAATTTTAAAGGTGAGACTACTGATCCATCTTTTAAGACAGATGACTTCACAGAACTGCTGTAAAAAACCCCTCCAAACCACAGTAACTATCAGGCATTATACATCAAGGGCAGTCATTATTAATTTTAAATTTGTTTAGAAATGGTAATGTACACTTAGGGTATCAAAACAGCCTTAAGTGTGCCTTTTGATAATGTTACACAATAATCAGGAAGTCAAGCTTAATGGAAGCAATTTCATGCTTGCAGTTTCAGATTAAAGTGTTTTCTGCATTCCTCTCTGTCCCCCAAACCTGGAAAGTCTTCTGTGCAATGCCACTGCCTGACAGTGTTGAAACTGTTTTATTTGCTTCCCACATGTACATATCTCAACAACTGGAGATCAGTTCTTTAATCTTGCTCATGCATTTCATGGACTTATAATATTTGCACTGAAAATTGGAATGCGGTAAAATAAAATGTCATTTAACTTGTATGTACACCCCCCCCCCCCCCCCACACCCACGCCCACACACACACACATGCACACATTCCCAACTTCATCTCCCTTTTGCAGCTGGGGATTGTTTCAGACCTGGCTGCCCCAAATCAACAGCGACTTAAGGAAGGAGATCAGTCATCCAAAGTTTCTGCAAGCGAAACAGTGAGGGTCGAGGCAGTGACCCAGGCGCAGGGGGAACCCTTGCAATCCCTCCCATGATGAAGCTGCAGTGGTCCAGCTCATTCCCTCCCACACCTCAGAATGCACTACATCATTTATTTATTTATTTCACAGCCAGTAGTGGAGCTGTATCAGCATGTAACAGCTCAGTAAGAGTTTAGACAAGACCCATATTGCTCGTAGTAATTAAACAGATTTACTTGTAAATTCTCAATAATTTAATTCAGTACTTAGGGAGTAAGTGCTATAATATTAGGAAAGAGATCATGTGTGGTTTTTTCCCTTTAATTCATAACCAAGGCGTTGAAGTAATAACTATAAGGGTTTTTTTCTCTTTAGCTAAGTCAGTAATTCTCGTTCATGCAGGGGGTATTCATTAAAGAGACTGAACTTTGTGTTTGGCCTCCTTCACTAACATTTATATTTTCTTCAAATAACACAAAGCAACTGGTTGATAAGGGAATGTTTCAGTCATTTTCAATTAGTTGTAAAGTATTTTTTTACAGTAGTCTGGTTTCTGGTTAACTGACCAACAGAACAATGATGGCTATTTTATACTGCAGAGACAGTGCTGACAGGGGGTATAATGAGAGAAACTGTCTCAGATTTTCTTATTAACAACTGTAGCCAAAGCCCCTGTTGGCCTTGCTAAATGGGTAATAGCATATTACTCTCTTGGTGGAGGCCTCTAGGAGATTACAGACAAAGTTGGTTAATTAGTGGGATCTGAAGTGTTACTTCAAATGCTGTCCCAGCTCTGCAGTTTTCCTACAGTTTCTAATTATTTGCCTTTGAATAAGAAGACAGGAGTAGATTTCCCAACCTGATTATTTCATAAAATCTGAATGGATAATCAAGCACTACTTATTTCAATCAAAATACGGTCAAATTGAGCTTAACCACAGATGTATGAATACGGCAGATTTGGTATTGATATTGATTTTCCAGTAAATCATCTTAAGTTCAAATGATCAAAAATCAAGACAGGTCAACATCAAAGAAACAGGAATATTGGCATGAAAGCAAGCTCGCTTGATTGGTACAAATTAAAAGATCATTTATTAGTGATTATGCCGTATAATACTGCCAGTGCCAAATGAATGCAATTAAGATGAAATGGGCCCCTGCAGCTACAGGGGTTAATAAAGACTGAATTCCTAATGATTTTTCCATTAATTATGAAGATGTCCACAAAACAGCTTTAACAAAGCTGTGGCCACCTCCGACAAATCTTTGTAATCTGTATAAAATGCCTCCCTTAATTGACATGTGGTTGGGATAATGTAAAGATTTAACAGCTCCGAAATCATTACTCACCAAAGAAGGGTACTCTCTGAAGAATGCAAAACTTGGGGTTTGTAGGAAGTGAAAATGTTTTGAATACCTTGAAAATTCCACGTAGATTCAAATCTTAAACGACATACATCCTTACTAGAAACATTGCTGCACTCTGCCTGCAATGAATAAACATTTACCTCCTCTGAGTGCTTGTGCTCTCTGTAGGTTGGGGAGGCAGAGTATTAACAGGGAGAAGAAACTGCCAGGGGACTGGACCAGAAACCTCTACAGGCTCTACTATTATGAGGACAATTTTTTTCATTTAGGACCAAAATTTGTCCCTAAAACTCAGGAGATAAAGAAACAAAAATGCCTTACCTTTGAAAGCTTCTTGCCTAGACACGCCTGCTTCTCCGGACTCTTGCTCTGGAGTTGCCTTGGGCTGGTGTGTGTGTCTGGGTATTGCCAAGGCAAAGGAGTTTGACCGTTCTGTGGGAAGGGTAAAGACAGATGGTGCCTTTCTCTCACTTTTTTGTTTCTTATCAACTTAGATAATCCTTCTCTGATTGCTGCTGAGAGCAGCCTTGCCAGTCTTTTGGCCATTTCTTCCTTATTTGTGGGATTTCCTTAGGTTTTATAACTGTTTTTTTTCATCAGTATCATCATTGCCTCTCATCTGTCAGTTAACAAGGAAAAAACCCCTAAAGATCTAAAAATGAGGAGATTGCTTGGATGCTCGATTAGGCACCTGTTGCCTCTCAGCATTAAGTTAATTTCCCTGCTAATTAGACATGTTTTCCATACCCTCTGTCTCGGTTTTCTGTTTTCGAGATGACATCAGTTTGAATGTGAATTTTAAAGCAATCAGAACTGCACAAAGGGAGAACCAAAATATTTGCAGTTGCGTATTCTCAGGCAGAAGGTGGTTTAGACATTGCTTTATACATGCAGAAATTTAAGTCACCAAAAATCTTCCTGGTTTTGCAGACATCATCAAACTGAGTGCTTTACCCCAAAGGTGGCTAAGTGGTCGTATCTGCTCCTAACAGGAAGCATTGAAGTGTGCAGGACTGTGTTATGGAATCACCTAAAATGGAATATTAGGAAGGTAAAATCATCCCAGGAAGAGTAGGAAAATGAGGATAAAGCCAATTGAGTCAGTAAGAACAGTGATAAAGTAAAACATTTCAAAATTCTTTGCAGTCTTGCCTAGTTAGGAAGCCAAACTAAATATTTCATGTGTAGATGTGTAAAAAGAGCAGCTGAAGAAGGTAGAACATTGTAATTATTTTGGATGCAGTCAGGATTAAAATAGTAATCCAGACAGGGCCCCAAAATAAAACAAATGTTCCTGATCTCAATGGGTACATCAGCTATACAGGCAAGGAGAAAATATAAAATGGTAAATAGGAATAAGGTTTCTACATCAAGAAACAAAACTTCCAGAGTGATATATTTTGCAATAAAGACAGTAATTTTGAATTTTTTAAATGAGCAGAAATATGACATTCTTAGATTACTAACTTTGAGGTAAGATGTGTGTCCAAACTATTGCTTAAATTTCCTTGGTGGGAGACAAGTTAGAAATGTGTGCTTTTAAAGGATTTGTGGGACACTTGAGAGTACAGACTATTTCAGTCTGAGCCAGCAAATTGCTTCAAGTTGTAGGAAAGAGGAGAGTTAGTGTGGATAAATAAGAAGAGTCAATACCAATTTTGTAGTTGAAGATCAGTGCTACAAAAGTTCTTCAAAGAAATCAACAGGCACATGGCTTAGTCTGCATTTATTAATATGATTAACATGGATTGAAAAAATGTTTTGATAAATCATATTTTAGAGGAATTACCACCTGAAGGTTCTTCTTTCTCTCCTCTTGCTCTCTACAGGGAACCTAGATACCTATTTAGGTTTGGACAAATGATTTCTACAATCCCAATCCAAATCTGTAGTATTTCCCAGATGGAAAATTTCTGATTGGAAACTAGACAAACCCACACCACGGAATAGCACATGTGGTAACACAGGTTATTTTTCAGGTGGCAAGCTTCCAAACATTGCAAAGCAGGATGAACCTAACTTTATCTTCTGGAATTTTTCAAAACCATAGACACTCAGCTTCTCAAAGAAATCAGGTGTTTGTGACTTTGGCAGAGAGTAAGGTTTTTTAACAAGCTGTTGTTATACAAATACAGATTGCACAGCAGAAGCAATTTCTTTTTACCACAAGAAAAACCTACCTGCACTCTAAAAACCTTAGTACTGAACAATGTCCTAGAACTCTGAAATTGGTTACTGTTTAGATGTAAGGCCAATTCTAATCAGATTTGAAAAAGAGTTGTGGAAAATGAAGATTGACATAAAAATTTTGACTGTATAGAAAGATCATTATTGGAGCCCTAAATCTTCGCTCTTAATTTGAAATATTTTGATCACCTCTGATTAAAATGCATAAACATTAAAAGTGATATAAAGAGACAGGAATTGCTACAGATGAAACCTCTAAATCCTGTATCTCTAAAAAAGTTGGAGCAAATCCAAAATATGTGTTTTATCTGTTCATAAGTATTCTCTACTTGAAATTGTTTAGGAAGAAACAGTCGGAGGATGCTTAAGAGGAAATAGATGCAGGAGCAGTTTAAACAGCAGGGTGAGACATGAAATGTTTCATGAAGAAAGAAGCCAAAGACTTAATGTTGACAGGAGTATTGGAAACTCAGAGTCTGGGGACGCAGACTTCAGCTGCTCACAGTTTCCTCTGTGCCTTGGGGTCTAGGTGGAAAGATATAAGACTGACCACTTTCTTTGAGTACCCATTTCTCCATGTGCTTTCGGCTCATTTTTGTACCCCCAGGATTGTTGTTGTATGACTGAAATGCGCTCCTTCTACTTGCACATCCTTGTTTTATAAATCTTGCTGATTTGCATATACTCAAAACTTTCTTATCTTACATCTTTTTTATGGAACAGCCACTGTTCTTTGCTCAAATACTTTGTCCTCTAGCCTTCAACTTAGTCCAGTTTTGTCCCACTGTTTTGGTGATCCTGTGATTCTTCGATTTTAAGAACTATATTTCCTCACAGTTCCTGATATCAGTTGAGCTTTTTGATTTCTCTGAATTCTCTCTAGCTCAAGTGTCATATCTCATCTAAATCCCTAATCTTCACTAATTGGACTAATGTTCACTAATTATATGTGCAGTGCAAGTACATTGGAATTTCCTTGACACGAGTTGCGGGGATATATTTTGGAAAAAAACCAGACAGTGTGTTGTATGTGTAAAAGTTACAAGTGAATATCACTGGTTTCATCCTACAGGGTATCCTTACAAGAGCTAGTACTAAACAGAAAAACAAACAACTCTGATATAAATAATCTATTTAAGTGTGAAATTGGATTTTCAACATAAAGATCAAATTCATTGACTTCAGTGATGTTACATGAGGGATGAATTGGCCTTTTAGACATTTTATTGCATCTGCAAACTCATACCTCACGCTTTATCTTTGTCTGATCTGCTATCAAATACTTATACATACAGCAAATAACTTATTTGACTCTTTAGTAAAAAGGCACCAAATTCAAATGTTATTTGCTACACCAATAAATATGAAAAGGCTGCCAAATATGCGTGCATAAAACCCCATAATCTTACTTAGATTTCCACCTATACAGGAGATGTTAGGAAGAATATTATAGAGGAGCTGCATCTGATTTTGATCTCTGTGGTATAAATCAGAAATAGCTCTTTGGTAGTCAATAAAATTATACTGTTAAATCAGAATAAGTGTTCATTTTTCTTTTTTAAAATGTTTCAGCACCATTGCATCAACAAACATCTTAGAAGTAGCAGAATATTCAGGTTTCATTACAATACCTTTCCTATAAAATTACAAGATAGACTTTTTCCTGTACTAATTTAATTCTTGGTTATTATAGCCACTGATTTTTAGAACACAGCTGGGGGCAGTTTTGCATGGGTGAATCACCAGAGAGCGAAGAATTTGGGGGAAGAACAAGCCTGTTATTAAAGAAAGAACCTGTACTTTTGTGTGTAGTTGTATACGCATGTTAACTTCAGGAATATTTATATATTTATATTTTTTTTTTACAAATTATATACATCTCACACTTGCATTTGTTGCAGGGTTAAATTTGTGGTGATTTTCATCCCCTTGGTGGTTTTTCAGCATTTTTCTAAGGTTTTTAAAATAGTTGTGAATTATGTAAGGAAATGCTATTCTTTGATGATACAAATAAAAAGACTGAGGAAAGGAATTATGGCCTGACCTTTAACATGCATTTTCATAGTTGTGCACATTTCAGTCATACAAATCAAAAGAAGGTGTGAGTACCTGGCACTGCACTTAAAATGCAGCTGTAAAACATTCTGCAAACTACTGAAGGGTGTTAGAGTGATGAAAATGAAGATCTGCAGCTGAATGAAGCTTCCAGTTTCTGTAGCTCAATGACTGCTTTTGATTTCTACCTACTCCACCTACCTTGGCTTCATATTTTCATGTATACTATCTCCATATATATTATTTAGTCATCAGTCTACTTTATCTAGTTCCAGGTGATCAATAATCTGTGATACAGCAGCTTCTACACAGAGAAACAGCCAACCCTAATTGCCTTAGAAAGATCTTAAAGATTCGCTTCCTCACATCCTCCTTTCCTAAATAAACCTAAGGACTAAGAATCAATATCAGCATAACGCAGACTTAAGGATGCTTTGAAATATCCTAGTAACCAAGCTGAAAGTGGATTTCAAGTAGCACCTGCAATGCCTACTGTCATTGTGTAGACCTAAAAATACCCTCATAAATACATAAAATGTCAGACATTGGTGTTATTTCTGATTGGGCTACATCTTGAGGCAGAGCCAGCCCAAATTTGCTGTCTGAGACCTAACCAAAAAAAGTGGTTGCATTAATGTTCATTGCTTCTTTACCTTCTGGGTTTTGGGCATGATGAAAAGATCATAATGATGTCACGAGCAGATCTTCTGACTCACCTCTTGTTTGCTACCACTGTTGCCATTCTTGATATGCTTATTTCTGAATTATAGGAGTTTTTTGCTCCTCATATTTATTTATATATAAAATATTTTATATAATCTGTCCATGAGAGCTCTGTTACATTTCTACTGAACAAAATTTGAGCAGATGACAACCCCTGCTTCCACTGCTACAACTTTGCCTTATTTCCTAGTTTTTTTTTTAAAATTTTTTAAATTTTTTTAAATTTTTTAAATTTCCTAGTGCCTTACAGCATGGCTATCCAGCTTTCTTCTTCTGACAGTGTGTTTCTGTATCTGTAATCTGCTAGGTTAAGGGTATGAGAGCCAAATTTATTCCTCTATTTACATACTTCCATGCAAATTGCTTAAATACATGTACACTAGGTCAGGTAGATGATGTTTAGCAAAACAGAGCTGCTACAGCACCTGCTTAGCAGATGTATATTCCAGTCATGATGCTGGAGTGAAGAGGGAACAAATAAAGGATGATATACACACTATTAAGGAACTTTTTAACTACAAATTTACCCAGCAGCCATGTGAAACAGAAATCTGAACTGTGGGATCTACTTTCAAAGCATTCCCATTTGCTGTGGGACTATCCCAATTCTCTCCAAGTATTTAATATCTTTTCTTTCTCAAAAAGAGCAAGCATCTAGGAATTTTTGCCCTTGGTTTGATGAATTGAATGCAAATTTCTTGACCAGAGAAAAAGAGAAACGTATGTAGAGCGAGAGCCACTGTTCAGGATTTCCTGCCTTTTTAAACTCTCACTTAGAAAACTGTTTTCCATTACAGATCCCTTAATTTATTATGGTTTACCTCTGCATGACCTTAATCTTGCACAGTATGCAGAAAGAAGGGAATGCACGGTACCGTCTATTACCACTAAGAACAGGTACAACGTATAATCTCTATGATGAAGGTCATAAAGGTCAACTCTCTTTAGTTTTGGTTCCCTCCAGGATTTTCACACCTCTAAAACAGTACCAAAGAGTGGCTGAGTGCAGGATGCAGAGTTGCTATGAAAAGAGTGCAGATCCTAAAGAAAACCACACAGTGAGGAGAATACTGAGGTCCCTGTTTCCTGATGCCAGGCAGAATAAATGATGGTGCTGCACTCTTGCTAAAAGGCAGGAGTTAGCTTTTTCTGTTCTCCTTTTCCTTTTTATCAAGGCCTGTGGTGAGAGGACAAGGTGTAATGGTTTTAAACTGAAAAGAGGGCAGGTTTTGATTACTCATAAAGGAAACATCTGTTTACAATCAGGGTGGTTGAGACCCTTTTTCAGGTTGTCCAGAAAGTTCTGGATGCTCCATCTTTGGAAATGTTCAAGGCAAGGTTGGATGGGGCTTTGAGCAATCTGGAAGAGTGAAGGAATTTCCCAGCAGGGCATCCAATGAGCAAAGGATTAAAAGCGAAAAGACTGCATTACTAAATAAATAAGTAAATTTACACCATAATCAGCAGAAGTTTTCTCTGCAGCTTAACATTTTATCTCATATCTGTCAACATTCACATAATTTAAAAAGTTGGTGCTGTATTGTAATATTTTATTTTCCTGTTCTGTACTTACTATGCAGCTATGCTCCAGTTATGCTAATTGGAGTTCCATGCATAAATTAGTAATATAACATGCTAATAAAGATGGATAGTATCTCAGAATGTCCTGAAAGGAATAAAAAAAACAACCCAGCATTAAGGAGGTCTGTCCTAGCATATGTTATTTCAATATTTTATGGGAAGTTATGCAACAGGCAAAAAACAGGTGATAATAGCAGAAAAACAGTTGTTCTGTTCAATTATGGCCCTTATCATTTACTGCAGATTTTTCAACATTTGTCCATATCCTCTTTTTATGTGAGGAATGAGTATCAGAAGGATTTATTTTTAATAGAGATAGTTCTGAAAAGATTCACAATCACTTGCCTCCTGTTTCTCTAAGCCTTCTGTTTTATTGTTTTCATTTAAGGGATGAGGCATTTGAGAAATCAAACTGAACATTAGGTAATGGTTAATCATGCTTAATTGAAAAAAAAATCAGATTATTTGTGACATGTAAATTGAAACTAAATATCAAAATTGCAATGCTATCAGAAAAACTAAGACAGAAGGCATATCACTTGATCCTCTAACATGTGCTGTTTATTGCAGAAATAACACTGTTCATATATTCTTCATTTGCTTTAATTCAGTTTATTTTTTGCAGAAACAAATGTGAATTTTTAAAATTTGATTAAGATGTTTGCAAAGATAATAATTAGAAAATCAGTTTTATTCCCCTTAGTTTTCCAGACTACAAGTGCTACTCTTACTATTCAGCTTCTGAGGAAGATAGTTTACAATTATATTGGTTTTGCTTTACCATGACTCCTGTTTTATTATTTTCAGAAAATATTGTACATATTTGTCAGAATTCCAGAACTGCATCATGTGAATAAGAATAAGATTGTGCATCATATGAATAAGTGTATTTACCTTAAGGTCCTATTCTGCCTCTCTTGGTGTTATTTCAAAGTTAAGATTCCTGTTCTTCTAGCAAAGAGATTTAATGGTCTCTTAAAATTAAGCTCTGGTTTCATTAGTTTCATATATGAGCAATGAAGGCATCTTTAGAAATGGTGAACTTATTATAGTTCTTGTTAAAAAAAAAGCAGGGCAGGATTTGCAGGTCAAAAGCATCTCTAGCAAGCATAGAGGTGTTCAACAGGATCCTTTTCAGTTTGTATATTTTGGTCAGTGTTTTCCTATTATCTGATAATACTCTAGGTTGCAAGAATGAGAGAAAGAATGAGAGACAAAATAAATCTGATAAATTTTACTCATTGCCCATTAGAATTTGATGAAGTGAAAGAACATCTGACCAATTTCTTTCTTTCAATCCCCAGGCTCTGCATAGCTAAGTTTTTTTACCTCTGCCACCTGCAGAAATCAAACCAGAATCTTGTGATGACTGATACCCAGCTGAGCTGGTTTCTTCTCTTTCATAAGAATAGGGAAAAAAAAAGAAACCCAGCCTTCTGTAGCTTAGACTGCATTTTTGCTGGTTTGATATTTGTTCCTTTTTGTGTACTGTAAAAAGAAATATTCATAAACAGCCTTGCATCCTATACTTCATTAAATCAAGAATCATACAGAGATGTTAAGTCAGAGAATATGAACAAAACTGAAGAAGAACAGCCAGCTTTTAACTGTGTTTCATCATCAGGGGAAAAAAGAAAAAAAAGAAAAAAAAAAAGAGAAAGAGAAAGGACAAGGAAACCATCAGTAGAGAAGAAATGCTAAAAAGTCTATATATTATTTTGAATTGCCTTGATAATGTGTCATAATTGCAGAGACAACCTTGAAAAATGAATACAGGAGAATCATAAAGATGTCCATGAATGAAAACCAGGAAGACCAATCAAAAAAGCCAAGGAAAGTTCTTTTTATTTCTCCATTATCTATAGCCCAGAGAGGGTATTTGAACAAGAATAACATCACAAGAAATTTACAAAGGGCAGAACAAAATGAACATCTTTAGTAACAGCTTTCTGCTTATCTCAAATTTCTTTGAAGCAATCCAGTAATAGGTGGGTTTCGATTTCAGGCCATGCAACCCGGGAGTGCAAAACATTGCAGAAAGTCTCAGGACTGGCTGCACCAATGTATTTGCTGTTTTATCACCAAAATAAACTATAGGAGTGCCATACTCTGCCCAAAACTGATTTCATTCCCTCAGATACAAACTATATTCACATCTCCTAAAGGGTGTGAGAGGGAGCATGGGCATGTGTGTATGTGAGCATGCTGGCAGAGCAGAATTTAAACAATTTTTTTTTAACCACTCAGATGTCGTAGTGCTGTTCTAGAAGGCCACATCTTTCAAATTTTGCCTTAAATGAAATAATCTTCATATTGCTGAATTAAGGTAGACATATGAAGAACAGCATCTGAAAATCAAATCACATCAAGCTAAAGGCTGTACAGGGAAGTTAATGAGATTTCTAGAGACCAGACAAAATCACATCAAGATATTACTTTTTTCCTGCTCCTTTCTTTATGAAACTCCAGTGGAAGCTTTCAGCAGTTTAACACTACTCCTTAGAAAATCCACATCTGCTTTGGATACAAGGAGCAAGTTCAGCCTACAGTAAGTTTGGGGAAATAAATATTACAGGTTTTTTGCTTATTCCCCCAGATTAGACATATGGACCTAAACTGAAGAGGACATCTGATTTATTTAATGAAAATATGAAATAAAGTATCAGAATTCAGATTTTGATTTTCATTTTGTAGAATTCAAGTGTGTAAATTTTGTATGTCTAGTACAGGCTGTACAGAGTTTTCACCACTTCTCAGCATCTGATAAAGAAATAGTAACACAGAGGGTGGTTGATAGAGAAAAACCTACCAATATAAAACTTACTAGGCTTTTGAAGAAAGATACAGAGGAAAAAAGCATCAGTTCTTCAGTCTCTGGTTTAAACACAAGCAAAATACACTACAATAATAGTATATTGAACAAATGCTGATACATCTGACTCTTTTGTTTGAAAAATTAGTCAGTACTGCCTTAGTGCTCACAACAGTCAGGTTTCCAGCAGGGTCTTGAAAGGATTCAAGGATTTTAATGGGGTTCTGTTCTGTGTGTGGAAACAATCAAACTATTTGCCTTTGATTTCTAAACACATTGAACAACATTTTAGTTGTTTTATATCAGGTTAATTTTTCTGGTTTGAAAGGTTTAGAAAAGTCTTTCCACAGTCTTGTATAAGGTCATTTTAGCACACCATATTGTGTACCAGGTCTCTTAAAAGACTGAAAGGAAAGATAGTGAGACCCAGAGGAGTAATTATGGGTATGCTAAGAAGAAAATGCCAAGAGGGAAATATGTGTTAAAGGAGAGGAAGAAAGGTCTGCAGAAAGAGGTGTCAAACTTACCAGAAAGAATCAGGATGGAAAGGCATTCTGACCATTTCTTGAGGATAAGGTTATCAGCCTAGACAATCTCTTTGAAGATATCCTGAGAGGTGCTTTCAATTTGGACTGCCAAAGGAGAAGTAAAAGTCATGGACTTGTTTGGATTGGGAAAAAAGAGAAGTGCATGGTTTGGATTTAGAGGGTTTCTGGAGTTTCAAATGCACATTTGAACTTTTGGGTGCTTTTTCAAAATGAACTTGATCTCAAAAGACACAAAGGCCTTACTCAACCTTAGATAAAGATGGTATGCAAAATTACTACCCTTTTAACACCTGTCAGAGAATGGAAAAGACCCTCATCAATACTGTAAGCTTTCACTCAAAATAAGTTAGCTAACACAAGACTTTTACTAAAAGTAATTGTCATTACTTTTTTTTGGCACTTTATCAGTGTTTTATTAATCTGCAACACACAATTTGTGTGGCATCCTGAAGCATTTTGTTGCTTCTTTAAAGTTTTAAAAATACATTCCAATTCCATATGTACACTTTCAAATTCAGGAAGTTATGAGTTGTGTTCAGTGCTAATGTTTAATTCAAGACTCACACTCATTCTCAAATATTCAGCTTCTCTATACAGTCATGCAAGTTGTGTCTGCATTAATGTTTTGATTTGAGCAGAAATCTAGTTTTGAAATAAATCTGAATATCTCTGCGAACTGAAGGTTGCCTTGCTTCACAGAATCATTCCTGATGAGTGAACTGTTTTATTTTTGAAGAACTCTCTCTCAGCGCACAAGTCACTGGGATAAACTCCAGTTCCTGCTTCTCTGAACAATGTTAAATGGTATGTGTGGTTGGGATGTTCATTTCAGGGGCCCAGGTTAGATCTTGGATGGAGCAGAAGATGTGAAACGCATATAACGAATGTGAGGACCTCATCATCTCCTGCCTGGGCTTACTGTCAGACGTAGCCACTGGCCTCCGTGTGATGGTATCAGCTGTTTTCAGATTAGGTTTTGGGAGAGGATGGTAAGGAATGCAACCTGTGAACAGATACAAAGTTTATTCTTATCTTTCATAATATCAAATACTTATGCAGACCTTTATCTAAACAAAACAGATTATTTGCTTTGCACTTGGTTTAGTATGGAAAATGCATGAAGGCACCTAATTTGAAGCTCCAGTGGGAAGACTTACCATTCCACAAATATTTTTAACACATCTGAAAGTTTCTCTTTCTATATTAAGATAAGCTCATGCCTAGAGCTTTTGATGAAAACCCAGAGGAATACACCTCATGACTGGGGAAAGATGATTGCTTTCTCATGTGATTGATCTGAAACAGAGACTTGGATCTGGTTTCTTGTTTCCCAGTGTTAAACCAGGTCTTCGAACGCCCAGGACTGTCTCAGTCCTTGCTTATACTGCAGTGTTTGAAAGCACTTTCCTCTGCCCACGTCTGTCTACCTTTGCACAATCTTTTCCTGGTTTTCAAAGAAGAAAAACACAGTTGCTTACTCCAGAAAAATGACATCAAATAGTACAGGTATATATTTGTGTGGAAGACTAAAGATGTGATCTTCCAGGCCTGTCTGGCAGAAGAGGGGACTCAGCAGTTTCTGTTGCAGTTTCTCTGCTCTGTGTTACTACCGGAAGCTTGAACTCCGGTGTCTCAACCTTCTCCAGGTATCATTCTTCCAACAAGCTACTGTCTTTCACTACTTTTTGCTTGTGGCAGTTAAAGCAAAGCAGCTTTTGGGATCTTGTGTTCTCAAATTTGGACATATCATCAATCGTTTTTATTCATTCTTGGGCTAACAAATCCTGAAAAACATCTCTGCACAATTTCTCACCTGTCATTTCAGGAAGAGCCATCCGTGGCGAATTTCCACACTTTTGTGAAGGTTGAATGATAAATGCTCCCTGTCAGTGTATCAGTAGCTGTTATTTAAGCAAAAACACAGAAGCGAAGGCACTTTACTAAAGGTCAGCAACTTTTAGTTCCTTCCAGTCTGCAAGACTGGTGAAAGCAAAGCGATCCTCATAGTTTTATATTGAAGCAACACCTCTTCTTAGGGAAATACTTTTGAGAGTCCCTGCAAATGGGAACAGAGGAAGTATGAGCTGCAAACAACTTGAGCACTCTAATAACTTTAATTCTTGCTTGGAAAGTTTGAGAATGAAATCTATGTGCTCCCATTGTTTTGTCTCAAAATGTTCAACATTCTTGTGAGGACTTACCCTGAGGTGAGACTGTATTTTGTAGTAATTTAATAAAATATGCAGGGAGAGTTATCCCTCCTGAGCAGGAAATTCGAAAGGGAAGAGCAAATTCACCGAAGGAACTAAAAATCCAGAGCAATGGATGCTCCATATTCACAATGAGGGGAACATGAAATATAAATGTCACATGCAGTTACAGGGTTAGTTAGAAGAACTTGAGGCCAAAGGCTATATTTAGTTAATTTTGAATGAAATTTTTTTTTACTATCCACAAGTCATTGTAAGCCCTTATAAAGCCAAGGGCTGTACCTTAATTTGCACTCTACCTCTTTTCCTATTTGTTTCCATCTTTCAGGCTCTTTTTTTTCCCAGGGTGCAATTTTCTTGCTGGATTTGAGGTAATGGCACATCAGAACTATGCCCCTAGCTCATGAACATGCTACAACTTCACAGTGTTCCTGCTACTGCTGTATTTTTGATTCCAAATATACCAATGCAATTGCTGCACTCATACCACCCTTGTTATAAATCTACATAGACTTGCCTACGTACGTGTGAATTCAGGCGCACTTGACACATAAGGTCTTCCATGTAAGTGATTTTTCCTTCTCTTTGCAAACTTCAGTTCCTTCTCTGAGTATACTTTGCCTAGTATTTCACAGCTTCTTCATGTTCCTAGTTAACTTCGAAACAAAAACAACCTTGTCATTCATCCAGAAATTCAAACATATCCTTAACCTCAACATCTCCTCAGACACTTCAGTAGAATGTATTGCGTTGCTTTCAAGAACCCTGATTGATATGGTTATTAGGTTCATGTAACTCTGCAAGAAAAGCATTCTATATTCAGGAAGAGAGATTCAATTGTCATCAGAAGTTCCATTTTTCTGAGCAGGCAGAAATTCTGAGATCAAATGTTGCATCTCTTTACTCAATTTCACTGCAGAAAGTATGACTTGATAGACCTTTCCTTCTTCAGAATAAACTGGTGCCTGAAAAGAGAAGCAGCCACTGAGGCTGAACTCCTACAAGAAGCTGCTCTGCACTGGAGCACTTGGTGCTCCTCAGATTTCTAAAGCCAGCAGGGTTGACTATGATTGCCTGACTTGATGGCCTACACAAAATGAGTCATGTGGCTTGCTTTAACTTTTTCCCTGAAGTTCACAGGGAGTAAAAATACTCTGGAGCTTGAGTCATTTGCTTTTTGTAAACGTGCAAATGGGAAAACCCTAAATACTAAAATATATTCTGCAAAAATGTGCATTTTTTTAAATGAAGAATTTAATTTTTAAGTTTTAACAGGGAAGGTTCAATTCCGCATTCTAGGTGAGAAGGAAGAACACACCCTGGTCTTTTTTGTTGCACTTCTAGAAGACAGAGCGTAGCATCTCTGGTATTCTGGGCTTAGGCACATCTGGAGCTTCAGGAGAAGGACACTGTCAAAATCTCAGGGGGTCTGATCAACATTTGAGGCAGTTGAGAACACTGACAAAAGGATGAAAAATAAAGGTGTAAGTGAAATGGAGAAAAAAGTGGAAGAGAAAAGGGGAGGAAATGTTGAGATTCTTGCATTTAAAAATAAGGGAAACATTTTTCCCCATCTATTTATTCAGACATTTTTGAATAATTAAGTTTCTGTCAAATAAGATAATCAATCAACAATTATTAGCGCGACTAGGTATTGTAATTAACAACTGATAATTGTATATTAATGAAATTTTGAAGATTATAAATAAATCAACACTTGGAGACTTTACCATAATTTCTGAAAGGTAAGACCTGTAGTTTATTTCCAATAAACCAGATGATTTATTGTTGAAATAGGGAGTGTGAGAGCTTTTTGTCTCAAAACTGAATAAATCTTTTTTTCTAATATTTCATTTAAAAATTTGAATTTCCCCTAGTTTCAGGAACAAAGTTCCATACTGGAATGACAGAACCAGTGATTATTATTAGATTAAATATTTATTCTTCAACAGAAACTATTAATGACAAATTATAATTTAGGGCTGTGCTTTTAATGCAGTACCCAAATGAGACATTACCATTTCTTTATATACTGTTCTTAAAGAAGAATTGAAAAGTAGAATTATCTATAATCTGTAACAGGAAGGCAGAAAATCAATCAATGAACTAATTATTTTATTTTTTTTATGTGTATGAGACTATTCATTGAAGTTATGTTGCTCTACCTGGTCTTAGCTTGTAAATGCTAACCTAGGATGAAATCATTAGCCTTAACATAGATACTGGTAACTCTGGGCTATGTATTTAGTGGATGCAAATAAAGATACACGTAAGTAGCCAATTATCTGAGGAAATGAACCATTAATGGATTAATGTAATTGGAATATATTCTTTTATCAAGAGAGACATTCACTTAAAGTGGTACTATATTTGCTTTACACATGACTTGTTGCATATCTAATGCAACATATTATCACATATTCCAAACCAGCAACATTCCAGGAGTCAGACTTGAAAAAAAGCCAGACAGAAATAGAGACAAGCCTGACAAGTAACCCCCTATTTTCTTCTCAGCCCACAAATATTTTGATGCATCATTTACGTGAGCTCTGTTTCAGAAAAAAAAAAAAAAAAAAAAGAAAGAAAAAGAAAAAGAAAGCCAGAGGTAAGACACAATGCACCTGCAGGATATTGTTTGCCAATCTTCCTTTATAGAAACAGTTTAGTTTGTACCACGGGTTTTAGCAGTGCCACGATACATTTACTGCATAGAATGATTTGATAATGAAAAGCATTTCTCTGAGATTTTTTCAACTATATGTCATTTCCTATAACAAAAAGTACAAAGAAATGTATCATCATTGAAAGGGCAAGTATTCCCCATGAAAAAATCCAAACCATTTCTCATCTTTTCTCCCTTTTTATACTGGGGTTATTTTGAGGGGAAGGAGAATAGAAGTATTTCTGTGAACATGATGGCAACCTTTGTCTGGTTTTTTTTTGATACTCAAAAAATACCCAAAATAGATTCTATTTAACACTGTTAGTGAAATATAGTAAAATTTTAATAGAACAACTATGAGGAGACCAAAGTCCTTGACGAGTCTAATAGGAAAGGAAACTATATAAAGCTATCTTTATATAGAAAAAAGCAAAGAGGAGAAGGGAAAAAAAATGCAAATGGCTATGGTTATTCATCTCAGAGCATGGAGAATGGATGTATCTCTAAATACATAGCTTTTGTGTCTTTCAGAAACTTTTGAAAAATATGAGATAAAAGATACTTTAAGTAGTGTAGTTTTAAGCAGAGATTTTCTATGCAGCTATTGGCACCAATAACAGACAATATTTTACAGTTTTAAGAGACATTTTTTTGCTATTCTGTTTATTAGTAGAATCTGAATTTGTGTCCTCATATGAATTGAAAGTTAAATAGCAAAGTAATATACTTTACATTGGCGGGTTTGGCTTCCCGCCCCTGCCATATGAGCATGGAACTCATTTCAGGACTAAATCCCAATACCATTTTAGTTTCTTTCTACATAGAAGTACTACAGCTGAAGAATGAGGAAGAAGCCAAAGAAATAGAAATTATTTTCCACAGGCAAATGGACTGACCCTTCACCAGTCCTGTCAGTGAAAAATGGAGAGCTCCTCAACTGCTCTAGAGATGACCATCCTCCAGATACAGACTCAACCACTCCTCTTGTCTCAGCTCATGTGCAGCTAGGCATCCTGCCTAGATTCCTTCTGTCTTTTGTCCTTCTCTATGAATGTTTGAAACCAAGAATTAAACTTTCATCAGTACACTGTATTTCTGAAGAGTTTGTATGATGCTCCTTTGCATATAAATATGGGGAAATCTGGAGCAAACCCAGCAAAATTCATACTAATACGGCTTTCCAAAAACAGGCAATCTCATATCATGTTAGTGCAAATTTAGAAAGTGTTATCCAAGTTTAAAATGAAATAAATTTAAACATGTCATTTCAGGACACATATTCCTTGATATAAGGATTAGGATAGGTTCTTTATCAATCATACTATAATTTGCTTTCTGTGTCCAAATATCTAAATCTAACTCAGTTATTGTAGGTACAAATGCTATATTCAGAACTAGACAGGTAAGTTTTGAGGATGTATCACATTTTTATGACTCTTCAAAAAAAGTTGATATATTTTATAAATGATGTGCGATTTCTTTCCAGGGAAAATTACTTTACAGTTTAATTTTTTTTCTGACATTTTCCCCAATAAATAATCAGCTCTTTTCCAACAAGACAGCACACAGTCTGAACCCTGAGCCTGGAGGTTAAGGTACCATCCATTTATCTCTGTTCACATAATGTGAATTATTGGTTACTTGCTTTTCATTGTAACTGTGTTATTGGAAAATTATATCCCAAGATATATTTAACGTATTTTACTTAATCTCTGCTCACATTTGATTTGCTAAATCCCTTGCAAAGTGTTTTGCCTTATTCTATTGACAAAGCACGAGCTTCAGATTTTACTGAAAAGATACTGCAGCTTGATATGGATGACATTTACACACATCCCAACTTTATTTATATTTCAGCAAAGTACCTAACTTGTGAAAAGAAGAATGCACATTCAGCAACTTACTCAGTTCGAGCCACAGGACTCTTTTACTATCTCTTGAATAATTAGCAACATGAATTCAGATGGAATATACAGTAACTTGCCTGACTTTGGGGTAGGAAAAAAAAAGATTAGAATGACAAATAGTCAGACTCCAGGGTCAAATGCTTTGCCAGTAGTTGCATATGTTTATGCCAAAATACATAAAGAAATGTCACTTCAGCACATGAATGATGACAAACACTCCAAGTGGGACTGCACTTCATCAATCATTTCAAATGCACAGATTGGGTTTACCTATATAAACAAAAGCAATAAAACTACTCAAAGCCTCACCTTAAACTATTCAGGCATGACATAAACAGTGTTACCGCACAGTCAATCCCCGTTTTACTAGAGAGGCAGTCAGAAAGCAAGTGACAAACTGATTTATTCAGATTAATAAAGCATGCCCTTAATAAAAATAAAGCCACTAATATTTTGCATAAACATGGGAACTCTGTTTGGAGCTAGAATAGACCAGGATGCATGAAAAAAGGGAAGGTGATTAAGAAATCTTTTTTCACTGTTCATCCTTTAGTACTGGGAATATTTGAAGAGTTTTTAATCACTAGGAGAGTTCCTAGGCACAGAGATTTTCTGCAGACCCAAACTGCAAGTCTGAGACCAGAACAAAATGGGTTTTCTTAGAAAAAAACCACAAAAAAACAAAAAGAAAAAGAAGGTGACTCAGAGGAAGAGCTCTAAGTCAGCAAAACACTGATAGTGCCCTCTCTGGCTGTGTCCCCTGGGTCTCATCAAAACCCCACTGAAGTCAGTGGGAATCTTTCTGTTGTCTTCAATGAGATTTGGAGCAAACCCCCTGTGAGGGAAATTTAATTGAATTCCTTGGTATTGATCATTTCACTTCAGCTGCTCATTTAGCCTTTTTTCTTAAACTTGCACCTGCTTTGTCAAAGGGGAAGGGGAGGGGAAGTGAGTGAAGAGTGGGGAAGGAAAATTTTAAAGTTTAAGTATTAAATTAATTTCAGCAGTATTTTATATACATACAATTATGAGACATTCCTGGAATATTATAAATATCCACTTGATAATTTAAGGACAGGTTAAACAATCTGTTTAATTGCTCTTTTGTAATCCTCTACCTAAAAGGAAGTGGGCTCCATATCACATTTTCATCACCTTCATCAGCTTCCCCCTATCTGCATTACGCTCTTTCTCTTTTTTAATTTCTGTGTGACAGAATCTGAGGTTAAAACTAAACTTTTTCCTTTCTTCCTCTGTAGCCAAACACTGAGGTGTTACACGACCTTGCACACAAACCATTTCTTTAGTCTAATCCAGATAGAATTAGGAAATAATCAAAGCAGGCAACAGGACATGTAGAAGGGTCTCCTTGGTTCCGAAGATGCTGACACAGAAGATTTCTAGCCACATACCCTAACATAAGCCAGATATTCCTCACTTCGTGGAGACTGACTATACCACAAGCACAGAAGCACAGGTCAATCTAACTCAGATTTAAAAGTTTTAAATTGATATTCCAACCCTCCAACCAAAGATAAGGAAAAGGGAAGTTATCCTAAATCTTTTGTAGCTTGGAGTTATGCTCTTTTTTTCTATGTCACTTTGTCACCAGGTATTGCTTGTCCTCTTTATCCCACACAGAATAATTGCCTCTTTATGCCCATCCTACTCCTTGTCTCTGAACTCTCAGGTCTGTGTTCCTTCTCTTGCACAAGTCCTGGCCATGTCCACTCCTGGCCTGCTCTTTGGGAGTATGCCACCGCCTGGAAAACAACAGAGCAAGGGCTGCTGATAAACTACAACCTCATATAAGTTTCCACCCTCAATTTGCCAGTCAAAGAGCCTGTTTGCTCAAAGAGAGTGTTTCACTGTAGTCTCTAAAATAATTTTTGCCTGTCTACAGCATATTCAATTTTCCACTTCTGAATGTTAAGATTTCTTTAAACCAGTGAATAATGCTGGTTTTTTTGGGTTTTTTTTTAATATTTACCCTTTACTACTCCTTAACTTGTTGTTAAGCCATAGAATGCATGCCACTATTTTCTGTTGTTCTGTGACATTCTTCCTTGACCATGACATCATTGAGGGAGAGAAACAAGGTCTGAGTTATAAATAGATAACAAACCCTTGCTGGATCTTGGAGAATACTTTCAATATATTTATATTGAATATTTATCAATATTATATTGAATATTATCAATATTTATAAGCAGCTCACAATGAAGTTACTGGGTCACCTGAAATGACACGGTTAGCTCCACTGTAATGACATGAAGACAGTAGTACAGCCTCCTGGCACCTCAGAAAACATCATCTCAGCACATCCCTTTTATCAGTAAGATACTTTGGGAAGTCTCTGAGGTACAGAAAATGTGCCCCTATTTTATAAACAGAAGACTTTGGAGGATCCAGTACTTGCCCCCAATGTCACAGAGTGCTTGTAAACAGCTGGACGTCTTGGGGAGTGAGATGCTTCATAGACACTTCCTTTAACCTTTGTACTCAGTTTCATCTGTCAGTTAGAAGCTGAATTATGCCACAAGAGTAGCTTTGTTCACTTTCAGAGACCTTCAGTCACTAGCAGTGGTGAGAGCTATGAATGCAGAGAAAAAAAAAAAAGGAACTTAAGGCACTGACTGCAGCAAGGTCCTCTAAGAGAATTTACCTTTCTATTTAAACATAATTTATTCTTACAACAAAACAAAACAAAACAAAACAAAACAAAACTCCCTCTATATCTAACTGGTAGATAATAGTAGCTCATACTCTAGGGATGAATAACCTGTGTGAAGCATCAGGATAACAATGCCTTTAACACCAGGACCTCCAGCTCCTTTATTCAGACACACAACTTGAATGAGGAAGTTTGTGTTTTTCTCAAAAAAAAAAACCAAACCAGAGTATGAAAAAAATTCATATCTTTTCTGTAGTTCTGAGATTTGAAATACACTATAGACCATAAAATGTCCTAAAAAGGAAAAAGCCCAAATTAATAAGGAAGGGTTGCACAAAATGCAGCTACTCTCTGAAAAGAATACCTCCTTCATCCAGCTCAAGTTTCAAACATCCTCCTCACTTAGCACAGCTCAGTTGCTGTTATTTATAGATAAAGAATGTACCGGGAACACTGTATACTATATGGAATGTATTCTTTAATTAGTTCTTAAGTAATAGAATGAATTTTAGCAGTATTTTTTGTGTACTGTTTCAATATTTTGAAAGAATACATAGGATTCTATGAAAAAGTAACTAAATCCACATTTTGTTAGATCTGAAGTTTTGATTCATCACGCTGACAAAATGACAGTTCCAGCATTACCAATGAATTTCTTTTATCATCTTAAGACACCTTTTGGTGACTAAATTATGATATTTGTTATGTATGGCAAACTCTTTGCAATACCTAGTTATACCTTTGAGAGAACTCACTAAGTCTTTGTAAATTTCTGTGACAGATGACAGACTATTTGGGCCTTGGAGATAAAAAGGGAACAAGTATATAATAGTTTGCATTAAAGTTACAAGTCACATATTTCTCGTTAATCCAAGGATCAGAGCAGTAACCCTAGAGTGCATTTATGTATTATTTGAAATGTAGCTAATAGAGATATTTTTGCAGTCAAGTAATCCAGGCATCTTCTCCAAAATCTT
This sequence comes from Poecile atricapillus, assembly GCF_030490865.1. Lineage (NCBI taxonomy): Eukaryota > Metazoa > Chordata > Aves > Passeriformes > Paridae > Poecile > Poecile atricapillus. The sequence goes on along the minus strand of NC_081251.1, from coordinate 40,629,977 downwards.
TCCAAAGTTAATCTTCAGCAGCATGGATCAGGCAATGTCATGTAAGTGTGATATTAATGCAAGGATAGCCCATAAGGTACAGTTATAGGACAGATTATATAATATATGTAGGGAAAACATTGCTTTATGGATTAACCACAATGCATGTAGAATGGAAGCTGTTCTGGAAAAAGATCTCTAACACCATTTGTTTCTGCTTGTGCCCAATGAGTTTATAAGAACTGCCAAGTGCTTGGTTTCATTGGAAAGTGCACTCAAAGATTAGGGAAAAAAGTATGTTCAACACATCTTAATCTGCCAATGTAAACATGCAGTATTTCCTACAGTAATTTCAATTAGTATCATGGGAAGATGTGGAAGGTTGAACATGTTTAAAAATCAGGTAATTAATCTCCATCCTAAACTTGATCAATATCAAAAAAATAGTTAGCTTTACCCTAGATAAATGGCAGCAATAGATAAGAAGACTTTTACAATTGTTAATTAGCAAGTTTAAAAGCTTTTGGTCATTGTAAAGGCAGAGAAATCAATGTGAAAGCACACCAGATGCGATCTTGATTTCCTATCAAAGAAAATTTTTTTAAATCACTCTCTTGTCAAAAAGGACCACAATAAACTTGAAAAGAAAAATTATTTTGTTTTATGAAACTGGCAAAAAAACAGAAGGAAAAATCAATTAGTTTGAACAAACCAAACCAGATTTCCTTTCAGGGAATTAAAGAGTAATTTGGGACTTGCCCAAAAATATAGTCTGGTCTAAAAATCAATATTTTGACATGTTTCTCAGTTTTTAAGTCCTTTGTCTTTTTTTTTTCTTTTTTAATTTTTTTTCTTTTTTAAGGTCAACTTTGAAATGCCAGATGCTATTCCAAAAGGAGTAGCTGAAACATATTGCTATGAAAAAAATAAAATCTTTCAGCAGATCTGGAGAAACATATAAAGGGCTTTTTTCTTTTGGAAAAATAATTTTTTGAGTTCGGTGTAAATTCTTGAAAAATTTTGGTCCTGTCAAACATTTTTCAGAAAGTTCTCCATCATGATGGTAACTAATTGCCATAAAACAAGTTTTGAAGTCGTAGCTAAAATATAGTGTTCTATTCTCATGATGCTCCGGTTCATTTTCATGAAAAACAACTAACTTTCAAATCATTGTACTTGCAAAAGGTTGAGTTAAACTGCACAATAAGCAGCACGTGAACCTCAGACAGTCTGATGCAAGATCTCTCTCCATGAAGGAACCTCTTGTAAATATCTAACACTGTCATTTTTGGGGTGAGACAAGTCCAGGTACAACATTGCTGTACCACCCTGGGCAGCCAAGAGCTACGCGCAGGAGCCTGTTGGTAGATCCAGTAAAGGATTTGGTGCCTGAAGTTTAACTGAGCCGTGTCAATGGAAGATGACTTTCAAAAACCTTTGCTTGTGATTTCAGGCAATCAAACTGACCTTGAGGTATCTTTTTGCCTTCTGTACCTAACTGGAGGTGCCTTTTTCTATAAACTTAAAGGTAGCTTCTACATGAGGAAAAAATCCACTTTGTTTGAGCACTTGCATGCAACTTCATTGCTTATGCCCTACTTAAATTATAGTTTTAAGAAGCAGAAGGACATCCAAGTCCTCTGTTTAACTTTTTATTTTTTTATTTATTCTTGCTTCATTTGACTGAGAACTACAGTGAGGAGGAGTTCAACCCTGGAGACACCTGTGCTTGTGTTTGGAAGGTCTGTACAATTAATTCCAGACCAGCAACACTTTGAGTAAGTGCTATCCCAACTGTGAATAGAGACTGTGGAAAAAAGATAGTCTGTGCCTGTCTGTCTGTCTATATGTCTGCCTCCAGTTATTCTACAAGATTTTAAATGCCTACAAGTTCTGGGAGCAACAGAAGCAGTAAGGATGCAGACAACTGGCCTCAGCTGTTGTTGTCCCATGTGTCCTCCTGCCCCTCAAATCTGGGATCCAGGAGTGCACATACTGCTTCTCATCAGGCAAGAAGGAGGGTGCTGAAGTACCTTACAGGTGCCTTGGGACAGGAGAGAGATGAGTGCACGAGTGTGGAAGGCAAGGGCTCCGTGGGGAACAAGGGGAAAGAGCAAGGTTATTGCAGTTAGGCAGTAATAGATTACTGTTGTGTGAGACCATTGAATCAGCAATTATTTATAGAACTTCTCTTTTATATCTAGCACCACAAAGTCCAAACACAGTTCCCTCAGCACTCCTAAGCAATGTGAAGGAATATGTACATCTGCCAACAGGGGACCCAAACTGCCATACAGGAGGCACCAACACAGAAGGGAGTGGTCAGAAATCCAGCAGAGCAGTATTGAAAATTTCTTCATACTCTGATCTTTCTAGAAAATACTGGCACTCATGTTTCCAGCATGGCACCTGTATCACCTCTGCTCGAAAATCTTCTGCACGTAACTTGCCACAAGCCATAACACAAGTTTCTAGCAGAGACAGGAATGCAGCTGCAATGGTTTACCTCCCTCTGTTTAATAATAAGGTTTATCTATTATATTTGTTGAGAAGCAGAGCTCTATATTTATGCATTGAACATTTTTACCACAAGACCATTCTTCTTCTGTATTATCTTTGATAAGGGAAAACATTTTTGCGTTTATGTGCTGAACATTTTAATTGACTTCTTCCAGCTAACAGAATATTGCATCTTCTCACATGTAGAAGAGATATGTATAATTCCATATGTAATTTTTAATGAAGTCAAAATTAAATAAGACTTCCGATAATTAAAAATAGATACTATATCAAATATATACAAATTAAGAAAAGAATTAATGCAGTAATTTAATCCCCTAGGTACTGAAATAATAATACATTTTAATAAAGAAAAAAATATGTGAAAAACATTTGAAATGGTGAGGGTGGCTATTGCACATTAACTTTTCTGTGATTTTATATTTACCAAGGTGCAGTACCTGATCCAGACTCTGAAAGGTATTCTTTGTTAATCTCTTAGTAAAAATGGAATTGGTTGTCAGATACTCACAATTCTCACCTTTGGGAACTACTGGCTCCTCAACTGTTTGATAATAATTACAAGACCCAAGCTGGAAATTTTTAAAAAGCCTAAAGATTATCTTGCCTAAGAGAGTATTTTTACTGTCATTATAGTATTTTCTTTGAATAGAGGTTTACACATAATTCACACAGATTTATATGTAGATACACAAATATTATTATCATTATTATTATTATTTTGGCCATATGAGACTGCTATGATGAGTGAAACTTTGTTTAGACCCGCAAGCATGCCAAGGTGCTTTGCAGGTTTGCATCTTGTTAGGATGGAGTATTGTTCTGTATATGCCATGCTGGGTTTAGCATGAGAGCACTCCAGGCTTATAAAGCTAAAGCTGTTCTTAATTGAAAGGCTATTTGCAGACAAGTTGCATCTGCAAGTGGGAGTGCAGGTTGAGCAAAATACTGCTTTCCAGTCCTTCAGCCATCCCTTTTCTTTAATAAGTTTACCCTTACCCCTCTAACACTGTGAGTTCAGAGATGTGCAGGGGGATGCAGAGCTAGAAAATATGGAGATTCAAGGTGTCACAAGCTAGTTCTGAATAAGGTGATTATCACTGCTTGGCTGTGTTGCAATGAAGTGTGAAAATTTGATGTACTGGGGTTCCTTGGTGATACTGTACAGTACTTTGCTTCCCAGACTAAGAAGCAAAAAAAAGTCCACCATGGTTTTTTTTTTCTTTAGTAAGTAGAAAAATAAAACTGACTTTGCTTGAGAAACAGAAATGGTTCAGTTCTTTCCTGTCTGGTTCAAAGGTACATCTAAAAGGTACATCTAAGTTTTAATGGGGTTAAGAAAACTAACTTGAGATACACTATCATTTGCGTTTTCCATCACAGAAAAATGAAACCCAGTTCACCCAGTTTCAACTAGAAATCCAGATCAGTCCCCTGATGATTATTTTATTATCACCGATTAGTGAACTAGAAAAATGGAGAAACGGCAGAGGAAATTTTACTGGTTATATTGCAGTGCTAAATGAGTGTTGCTGAGAGAATCCAGTCATTCTTCCAGGAAAGAAAAAGATGAACAACAATAACAGACCAAGAGGAAAACATTGCATTTCTTCTGGATATTTTTTCCCATAAAAATTTCCTGTCTAATCCAGCTCTTACCTAGCTAAGTAAAAGATGTCTCTCATGCAGTGAGTTGCACTAACATCCCTGTTAGTTTTGAAACAGCTGCACGGAAAGTAGTTCCATCTACTTGTTTATATTAGGGCAAAAAATAAAGGACCTCTATTAAAAGTTCAGGTACCTCCACCTCGGCTGAAAAATAAATAAGTAAACAAAAATCAAATAGCAATTTCAATGGCGGCTCAACTAGTGAATAGAACTCTGCATGCTGGGGAATGTGAAACCTTTTCTCTTTGCAAACTGAAGCCTTTACACAAGTTTACCTTGCAGCATGCAGTCATATCTGATAATATTTCTGGAAGAAATTTCACTCCACACAACTGGGCAAGGTGTATGCATAATTGTATTAGTGTATATGGCCAACGTCACCTTGGTGGGCTAGCAACCTCCATATTAAATGCATTATGCATTACTTTTCCTCAACCTTTCTGTTCAGAATGAATCATATCTTTACTTCTTAAACTAGATGCCATGATAAAAACCCCACTCCAGCTCCCTTTGACATCTTTCTTTTGGGATAAGATCGGGACAATTTGACATTATGCAATTTACTGAAATGTACAAATGGTAATCTCTCTCTTCTTTCTGATCCTGGTGATCAGCCAGTGAACACAGCTGGGAACCTCACCATTTACTCGAACCCAATTTCTCTGAAGCTTTAGCTGTCCATTCAAACACAATGAGTTTTTTAACTGGAGCTCTTAGTGCTGCTTAAGAATAATTTCACTTCAGCAATAACCAGAAACTAGCCCCACTGCACTTTTGGAGATAATTTTCTCTGATGTCTTCAGATGGGATTGAACTTCCATGAGCTATGTCTCTAAAATTTTTTGGCTTAATTTTAAAAATATGTTGTATTATTTCTTCACCCCCTCCCTTTCCTCCCGCTCCCATTGTGTTAAATATTGAACTTAGATATAGATATATATATATATATATATATATATATATATATATAAAAGTTCAAGATACTTGTTTGCTTTTTTTGTCCAGGTTTTTTTTTTTTTCTCTTCTCTCTCTCAAGTACATTTCTGGGAGATACTTTCACTTGTAGTGCTTTGGAGCTTTGCTCCTTCCTATTTCAGATGCTAATAACTGCTGAAAAGGTTGTTGAAAAGTTTATTTTGCTGTGCAGATGACACAGCTTTGCTTTATCACTGAATAGAAAATGTACTGATTTCTCTCCACTATACCCTTGCTTCTTGAAGCACATTCTGTATTCAAACCACTTAGACACAATGGATGCTTCCATAGACACAAGTTGCCCATGTGTGTACTAAGGGTAACTCTTACCAGAAGAAGCATCCACCATCCATGAGAGGGCAGACAGAAGGTTATACAAGATGCATCTGTACATCATAGAAAAAGATTCTTAGGAAAGCTAAGATAATTAGTGCAGAAGGTTGTGTTTTTACACTGGCAAGAGTTGTTCAATATCTCCCATTGGTTTTGGTACCTATACAGAGACGTTCCAGACTGCAACAGGAAAAAAATAAACCCTGTAATTGATACTGCACTGTCACTTGAAAGGCAGCCATGTAAATTTTATCAGTTACATTTACTTATAATCTTCAGAAATTAACAAATTGGCTGAGGTGGGAAGAGATCTCTGCATCTCTGGTTGCCCAGAGTTGCTTCCTGTATGATTTTTAATGTTTCCTAGGATAGAGGATCTGCACTGTCTGGGCAACTGCTTTCTGTGATTGGTTGCCCTCACAATCTTCACATATTTTTGTTTAAATGGAATTTCCTGTCTTTCAGCCTGTGCCCACTGACTCTTGTTCTGTCACTGGATACCACTGAGTGTGGCTTTGCCTTCTTACATCATCCCATCAGATATTTGTACATATTGATTGAATTCCCCTGAGACTTCTCCATGCTGAACAAGTCCATCTCTCTGTCTTGCCAAATGCTCCTGTTCCTTCAACACTTCTTTGGCCCATCTCTGGATATGCTCTGGTATGTCCTGATCTCTTTAGTACTGGGAAGCCCAGACCTGGACACTCCTGATGGGTTTTACTGGGACTTAGATGGGAAAGATCACTGCCCTGAGGCTGCTGATGATACTTTGCAATCTATAGGTTATTAGCTTGCTTGTTGTAACTGTGCATTGCCGAGTCATGGTCAACCTGTTGCCCACCAGGACTTCCAAGTCTTTTATTGCAAAGTGGCTTTTGAGAGGACATAACCCCTCCTCCCCAGAGGCAGGTCTTTGTGCTTTCCTTTAATGAACTTACAAGCTCTTGTCAGCCCACTCCTCGAGCTTGTCCAGGTCCTTCTGAATGGTGCACAGACGTCTGGTTAATCAACCATCCCCCTGAAAACTCATTGAGGTTACACTCTGTCCCCATTATGCACATCATTAATGAGCATTGGCTTGTAATGGCCCAGTATCAGCACATGGCTTTGGTGGTTGAACCTTATCTTAAGCTTCAAGGTGCTGATCACAAGCCTCAGATGTTCAGCCAGCTTTCTTTCCATCTCACCCTCAGCTTTTCTGGATCATGCATCAGTTTGTCCATGAGGATGTTTTGGGAGATCGTGTCAAAAGCTTTGCTGTTGAAGTCAAAAGAGATTACATAATTTATTCTTTTCTCCTGAACCAAGCCAGCAATTAGTTGGAAATCTATGCTAAGTACTTCCAATCACCTTCTTGTCCTTCATGCGCCTAGAAACACTTTCCAGGAATAGTTGCTGTTGTGCCTTGCCCAGGATTGAGGTAAGCAGCCTGTAGTTCCCCGAACCTTGCTCTTGCTGTTCCTGAGAGAAGAGTGACAGGCTGTTCAATAAGCTGTACCCTACTGTCGAGTGTGAAGTGCACTTGTTCTGTGTTCAATCAAATAATATACAAATAGCCCCAACCCACAGATTCTGATCCTTTATCTTTGTCCTCAGATGCTGCTTAGAATCTGCACTGGAATTTATTTAACTTCTTCTGAAACTGCTATTGTCACATTTTTCCTGATGTCAGACAAGATGGATGCCATTCCATGAATTCTGCTTAGGGCAAAGCTTCCACACACAAGCAATCAGTGCTGCTCCAGGTCCAACTGGACAGCCAAGGTCTCAGCAGTGCACAGTAACTTTCCCCACTGCAGTGGGAGTCATTGTTCCTGATGCTTTTCCTCTCTGGGGACTCACAGAAGTTTGATTTTCTTTAGTAAATAATAGAGTGTTGTCAAAACAAAGGAGCAGCTTAAAGAAAGGAAGGAATTCACTGGTAATAGTTTCTATTTGTGTGACCTGGAAAAAATTTAGGTCATCTCCAATAACATCAGATAGAGAATACTTGAACTCCAGTTCTACCATTAAAAAACACCAGAGGTTTGATGTAAAAATAAAAACAAAACCCAACCACAAACCAAAGTTTCTCTTAAAAAGTCTCTCTTTGGATTTTGAAAAAAAGAATAATTACATTACAGACTTTAATCTTTATCTTTTTGCTCATTATTTAAAATCACCAAAACAGAGAGCTAACAGGAGGGACTTAAATACCAGGGGCTGGTTCTGTTTTGCTGTAAAGATTTGTGAAGCTTTTTTTTTTTTTTTTTTTTTTTTTTTTTTGTGGAAGAGAGATCTTTTCTTTGGCAGACGCTTTTCAGAGAGAGGTTGACCTCTGCTTGTTATCACCATCACTGAACGGTAGTGAGGTTGCCTTTGTAATAGGCAGCCAGACTCCCAAAGGGACTTCTTTGTTTGCTCTCAACTTCCCTGACCGGCACAAGGGTATCTCCCAGGTGTTAACTCCCCTTAGCTTATCTCTTCTCAAATCTAAGCTATAGTTTAAGGAGTGCACGGCAAGGAACATTACAGAGCACAGTGACCCTTCCCTCTCCCACCACATGCTTTTGCAGGCCAGCTAGTTCTCTCATGGGTACCTTTGAATCTGCAGATATTAGGCCCACAAAATCTGTACAACAATTAGTCTTCTAGGATGATATTTCAACTTTTGACTATTCCACGACTGAATTCTCCTAAAGCTCAAGTGCTAAAGCTTTGATTAATTTGTCTTGGCTCTTGGTGCTTCACCTCAACTTTGCTGTAGCCCTCTGCAGGCATGCAGCTCACAGCAGCAGCAGGTACCTATGGATGTTTGGCCCTTTGGATCGATGGCAAAAGCTTTTCCGACAACCGGCCCTTCCAGCTTTGAAGTTTGTGTGGGTCACATGCCAAAGCAAGATTATCAACTCTTATAACAAACCATTTCAGGTTCACAGTGTACACAGGATTATATTGCAAACCTCCTTTTCTGTGGCATTTTCCTTCCTCTGGGAATTGTAACTATTGAAGAGACAGTAAAACATCACAGCCATCATGTTCTGCATTTAGTAATTTATGCATGCCACAGTGATACGTTCAGAAAGAAGGAAGAAACTGAGAAGACTGGAACAATTAGCTTAGCTTTGAACCAAAGTCAGCTCTAAATTATTTCCAGTTTTACTTGTCATGGGGGCAGTTAGCATTTTTCTTTCAATAAATTGAGTAAGGACAGCAACAATTTTATGCCTTCTAAAGAGATGCATAAAGTATAACTGCATAAAATATGTGAGACAGTCCTTTGACCAAACAGGTGGTAGAAAGGTTGTAACTATAGGCCCTCTTGCTCCACTGAGGTTGGACCTGGCAGTGTATTGATTTGACAGAGTAGCTCTAAAATTGATAAATAAATCCATCCCACTGAACTGTTCAGCAGCTACCTCCCACCTGGGCCTGCTAATCTCATTACAGATGAACAAGGTCAGGTTGCCCAGGATGCTGAAGGCATCCTGGACAGACTGGTAAATGGTCGAGCTGTATTTTCTAATACTTAATACTTTTTTTTTCTATTTTCTCCTCACTTTTGGCTTGATCCAAGCCAAAATGTGTCAGTGGAAATTCATCTATTAGCCAAAAGGTTCAGGACTAGACCTCTGAGAGACTTTTACAATTCAGTGTTTTCAAAAAATGCAGTAAGTAGAAGCCACAGGGAGTCTGCAATATTCTTATGACAACTGAAAATCTAGAACAAGAAAAAATTGTAAGGACAATTCACCATTCAGCATAACATACTTTGCTCTGTTAAAAAGGAAAGTTATTTTTTTTCCTCTGCAAATGAGACAATATGATGGGGAAATTAAATTAAATGGTGATGTTATTCCCCTGGGGCAAAACAATTCTATTCAATAAATTAATTTTACATCAGTAGCTTTCTCCTTTCTTGAAACTGACAGTAATAACCTGACAGCTTAAAGCTTTAATAAACTTCAAGAACTAGGAGACTGTCCTTCCACAAAATAAAAAAAAAAGAAAGAAAAAAAAAAAAAAAAAAGAAAACCAAGTGTATCGCAGGTATTAGAGTCTTTCCTTGTTCATTGTAGCATAAAAGTCCTCTAAATTCAATTCTACTTAGTGTATTATTTGATGAACCAGACCACTTAAGATAGCTTTTGACAGCATGCAGTTTTAGTATCTTAATGCTTCCATTCTTCAGAAGATACTCAAAACCTCAATGACATTTCCCATTAGGTGGCTCTAAGTAAATATTACACGAAAAGGGCAAACACATGGATGAAAAGTATTCCGTCTCAGACAGTCCTGTTTGTTAAAAGAATAAACAATTCTGTACAGGCTGCTGTGTGAATTAAGCCAGAAAACATGACTTGATATATCCAGTTATCTTCAACTGTTAGAATATCTCCCATCAGCAGCATCATAAACAAAATAATTCTAATTTTAAACATAGCACCTTCCTTCCTTCCTTCCTTCCTTCCTTCCTTCCTTCCTTCCTTCCTTCCTTCCTTCCTTCCTTCCTTCCTTCCTTCCTTCCTTCCTTCCTTCCTTCCTTCCTTCCTTCCTTCCTTCCTTCCTTCCTTCCTTCCTTCCTTCCTTCCTTCCTTCCTTCCTTCCTTCCTTCCTTCCTTCCTTCCTTCCTTCCTTCCTTCCTTCCTTCCTTCCTTCCTTCCTTCCTTCCTTCCTTCCTTCCTTCCTTCCTTCCTTCCTTCCTTCCTTCCTTCCTTCCTTCCTCCCTTCCTCCCTTCCTCCCTTCCTCCCTTCCTCCCTTCCTCCCTTCCTCCCTTCCTCCCTTCCTCCCTTCCTCCCTTCCTCCCTTCCTCCCTCCCTCCCTCCCTCCCTCCCTCCCTCCCTCCCTCCCTCCCTCCCTCCCTCCCTCCCTCCCTCCCTCCCTCCCTCCCTCCCTCCCTCCCTCCCTCCCTCCCTCCCTCCCCTCATCCACTCTTTCATCCTTTCTTTTTCTTTTGCTTTCTTTTGTCCTTTCATCCTTTCTTTTGTCCTTTTGTCCTTTCTTTTTCCTTTTTTTTGGTCTTTCATCCTTCTGTCCTTCCACCCATCCTTCCTGTTTGAAATTTTAAAGTGCAAATCATGACAAATACAGTCTATCCACCAACAAACCCATATGTCCAGAACCCTGTGACTGTAGCTCAATGTCTTCACTTTTCTGTATGAAATCTTGGGAAGATGCTGCTATGTCTTCTGAATAACTGCAAGGTGAAATAGAGGACTTTGACTTTCTTCCTCCCTCTTTTTATTTTTAATTCTTGAAGTCAGCTCACAAGTGCAAATATTAACCCCCAGCCCCAGAATAAGTCATCTCTTTTATCATTCTTCTCATAAAAACTTTATGTTTCTCCGAAAGTATTTTACTACTGTGACAGAAAGCACTGTGACAGATTCCGGTAGAAGAGGACCAGGAGAAAGGCTGGGAAGTCAGCCAGAAATTAAGAATGATTCCCCTTTTGCACCCGCTCTAGTGTATGACATCATCCCTTGTACTTCGATGCCTCCATACAAAGGCTTGGGATAACTAGCTAAACATATTGTGCCAAATATCTTTGCTATTATTACAATTTTTCATTTGCGTATGATTCTGATAAATGATTTGTAAATGCAAAAGGGCCATTAAATGGAATAACAGGGAGTTACTCAATTCTTCAGCTGCACTGAGTAGTTCCAATTAGAGTCTGAAGGAGGAATATTGCCTTTCTATCAGTCAAGCCTGTGACACAACACATCTCCCTGAGGTCATGGGTCTTGGATACTCAAAGAAAGATGTCACTTGTATTCTGAAATAGATTACAGAGGTTTACTAATCAGTAAAAATAGCAATCTCCCTAAAGCATTCATTGGGTAGTTGGGCAGAAAGGGCGCTTTAATGGCCTAAACTCTAAGGCCTTAGAGCACTGTCATTATTCAATGAACATTTTTGAATACTGAGTAATTAAGTTGAATATTTTTTAGTTATTTCTCAGCACTGGATAAGACAATTACTTTTAAACATTGAACATAACTTAAATTAGACGAACACTTTCTTTTCCTGTGTTCACAACTTCACAACTTATTTGAGGATGCAGCAACAAACCATTAAAAGAAGATGACAACATAAAAGAGTACAACTTTAAGGACAGGACATATTTTTGTTGAAGATAGGGACAGGTGCTTTCCTTTCCCCACCTTTTCCAGTTTCTCCTTCTTCTGCTCTCAGTGAGCCCTACATAAATTTGGGAGACATAGCACTAACAGAACTAAGGCTTTTGGTCTAAATGCTGAAAAGTGCAGTGCAAATGCTGTGGATGGGTTAGCATCAAAACAGGACACTAAGGTTTGGGGTTATTTGGAAGTTCCTCAGTGCTTTGTCAAACTGAGACCATGGTAAAGAGTTTGTGCAATGTAGGACTCCTGTTGTCATCACTGTAGAAACCCTTTCCCCAAGATGAGCACAGCTGGACTCCTTACAGCCAACTCAGACTTAACTGGCAGTCCTTGCTGAAGTTTTGAGGAGGCATCTTTGCATATCTGCAAGTGCAGTTAGTGCCCCAGACATAAAAAAACAAGAATGGGAATATGTTCTGGTAAATTCTCTATTCAATTCTACTGAAAATATTGATTTAAATTGATTCTCTGCCTCTACTGTTTTTCACTGAAAACAAACAAGAGGTCATTTTTGAGCCCTAAGGCCTATGAGCTTTGGCAATTATGGAAATTTTTTTTTAAAAGACTCAAAAGAGTAAATTGACTATGGTCAGGCAAGTTTATTAAAACCTGTATTAATAATATCCTAAATTCAGCCATATTACTCAGCAAGTCACTGGGCCTGGAACACGATCTTAGCCATTCTTACAAGGTCAGCCAGGTAATTTCCTTTGACATATGGCAGCAATTCGGTCTCCATTTCTTTTCCCACCAGGCTTATTTAACATACATATCAGAGATGTGATTCTTTTATAGTACTATTGGCATAATGATAATGTCTTTATAATAATAGTGATTTTATATTTTATGAAAAACATTAATAGGGAATTACTGCTCCTGTGAAAACAGCAAAGAAAAAGAATTAATCATACACTTTCATTCTGTAAATTCCATCTGTTGTTATCAAAATAAATGCAATTAAAATTTCCTTTTTTAATACACCAAATTTGAAATCAAACTGACCAACAAATTCTGATTGTTTAATGAACATGAGAATGGTGTATCTCTGAAAGTACAAAGTTTATTGTTGATTCCCATTTTCATATCTATTTAAGATGCAGCATTAAAATATATCCATTAAATATGGAAAATGAAAGAACGTAGAACATTCTTTGTGCATTTTTGCTGCCAGTAGGTGTTGGGGTCTTTTAGAACCTGTGTTTTGGAAACACTTTAACATCTGAAAGAGTCTAAGTAGAGAAGAGCTCTCCATTTTCCTTCAACTTATCTATTGATGTGTCTGACAACCCTCAAGGGACAGCTTGGTTTTGCCCTGCAGACACACTCCATGCCTCAGGCTTACAACTTCCCTCCAACAGTGCTTCTTCTCAGCTTTCAGGACCAAAAAAGCAGTTTTTCCCTTTCCCAGTGCATGTTTTGTGTGGTCCAGCATCTCCATCTTCCACTCCTGCTCTTCACCTGCTCACTGGTTGTCCTATTGGATGAGGAACTTTGTGAAGATTGCAGGCCCATTAAGGAAGCAGTGGGATGAGGCTGGAAGAGCTGATGCCTTGACAGTGTGAGAAAGAGAGGGAAGATATACCCATATAAATGTTTTAAGAACTGATGTTTCATGAAAATGTCATGAACATGAAATGTTTCACGCTGATGATGTGAAACTGTGGGAAGTGACTGATACACCTGAATGCTGTGCTGCCATTGAACATGCCATTGCCTTGGGCTGGAGAGTTGGGCAGACAGAAACTTAATGGAGTTCAACTTGGGCAAATGTAGGGTCCCACACCTGGGGAGGGATAACTCCTAATACCAGTACATGTTGTATGGTACCAGTACATGTTGGGGGCTGACCTCCTACAGAGCAGCTCTGCAGAGAAAGACTTGGTAGTCTTGGTGGATGTCAAGATGGCCATAAACTGGCAGCGCCCTTGTGGCCAGGAGAGCTAGTGGGATCCTTGGGTGCATTGGGAAACATGTGGCCAGCAGGTGGAGGAAGGTGATCCCGCCCCTCTACTTGGCCACATCTGGAGTGCTTTGTCCAGTTCTGGGCTCCTCTGTATAAGGAAAACAAGGAGGCACTGGAGAGAATCCAGCAGAAGACCCAAAAATTATGAGAAGCCTGGAACATCTCTATTATGAGGAAAGACTGAGGGAACTGGGCTGGTTCAGTGGTGCCCAGTGAAAGGATGAGGAGCAATGGTCATAAACTAAAACACAAGAAATTCCACCTCAACATGAGGAAGAACTTTACATTGAAGGTGGGCTGCCCCGGGAGGTCATGCAGTTTCTTCTCTCGAGTTCCCACTCTAGAGACATTAAAAACCCACCTGGCAGTGCTCCCATGTAACCTGCTCCAGGTGACCCTGCTTTGGCAGAGGGCTGAACTGGATGATCAATCCCCAGGGTTCCCTTCCAGTCCTAAGAGCTCTGTGATTCTGTGACTCCAAAGAGTCACATTTCAAACACACACACACAGTCACTCTCACACACTGGCTAGGTCACTCTCACACACCACTTCTGTCCAAGGGACACATTACCATTAGGTCCTCGAAGCAGAGATGAAACAGGGAGAAAAGACTGTGTACTCTTACTGGGTAGGATTCATCTCACTTTAGACATCTAAAAATTATTCATCTCAGTTAGTCAACTGTGACTACCCTCAAATGAGAGGCAGAAGGGAGAAATAGGTGCACCTGAAATGCATTCATCCTTCCTATCTTAACAGATGAATTGCTCTTTGGAATTACCTGCTTCTCTTAATTGATTATAAAGGGGAACATGAAGTAAGTAACTCAGATGACTTCGAAAGTTAGGAACTATGAATCTCTTCCCTTCTTTAGCCGTGAGAAAGACTGAATTTCACCCTCTGAACTTTGAATGAAAATGGTACCTATGGTCTGGTTGCATTTCAGTTGAAGGTTTTCCAGTAATTGCTGTTAAATTGACATTTGAGATGTTTTGAGTAAAAATTATTAAAAATAAATAAAGTAAATAATTGGGGGGCATACAAAACAGGACTAGTATCCCTGGAAAACCCTATGCAGTCAAAAATCTTTCGAGATTTAATTTTAGTGTTCTAGATTAACTAATTCACTAGTAATAAGAGTAGTACTTCACAGCTCTAAAATGATCTCAAAGTAATTTATTCCATAAGCCTTAGGACTTTGAAAGTCCTTGAAAGATTTGAATTAAAAATGAATTATTTTTGACTGTGATAAAAATATGGTTCTGAAAATATTCCCAAAGTGTGTGCATTGAATTTAGTTTTCAAGACTGGTTAGGGTAAAACTTTTTTTCTTCTGAATTAGAGTCATAAATTTATTGAGAAAAAAAGGTACCATCATTCTGATCAGTATCTTCATGGTAACAGTATTTCATGAGGGTATAAAAGATCGTTGCTCAATTTCGTTTTTGAATTGGATGGATTTAAATAACAGCTTTCATGAAAGGCTTCAAATCCTAATGCTATAAGGTGCATGGGAGGAAGTTAACTTTTTAAGGATGGTTACTGCAACTGAATTAATCATTGGGCTGGAATGCCAAAAAGAATGTCTCAGAGTTCCTTCACTTCATTAAAAATGTGTTTAAATCTTAGCCTACAAATGCTAATCCATAGACAAGGCAGCATTCATTCTGATTTTTACAATGTGTGGTTTCATTCTCCTTTTTGTACCTTACCTTATTCAAAAAAGAGAAACAAAGCATCAAAGTGAAATATATGTGCATTTCTATATGTAAAAGTAGCCAGTAATTATTAACTGAAAGGTTTTGTGCTGTGCCTATTCAATTACAAACTATTACAAAGAAATAATGCACCTCAATAGAATCTGGATGTTGAAATTTGTGCACTGAGACACGTGGAGAAAGAAGAATTTGAGGGGTTTTGTTTGCTTGAGCTTTTTGTTTATTTACTGCTTTAACCGGATAAAGAGGATCTTCTGTTGGTTATTTTGGAAACATTTAGTCAAAGAGGAACATTTGGCAGCAAAAACTTACTCTAAATTTATCAATATATATATTTGGACAAACATTTCCAGATGGTTTTCTAGGTCTTGGACTTTCACAAAGCTACACTAAACAAACACTTGTCTTTATGAAATATTCTAGTTATGAAAGGTTATTTTTTCCAGTCACTGAAGTGATGTTTTTAGTCAATCTTGATCTGGTAAAACAGGAAAAAACAATCCCTCCAGCAAATTGAACTTACACTATGTAGTGTTTAAACACAGCAGGGAGGCAAGTCTGTCCCAGGTATTTTCAGTTTTTAAGGGCTCTGCAGTGTATCAGAAGATAGACATATAACAGTAGACATGATGATAGGTCCTGACTGCTTCCTCTTGGAGGTACAACATGAGGACACAAGGACATAAGCACTGGGAAAACGTGAGTAATAGAATGAAATCTGGTGTGCTTTAAAAGTTTAGGACTATGTAGACAAAATAAGTCTCTTCAAATAGTCTGATGATTTCAAAAGAAAAATTTTCCTGGAATATCTCCCTAAGTTTTTGTAAATTGATGCAATTATTAAAAGCCCCTTTATATAGGCTCAGATGCAGGTTAATGATGAAGTTCAGCTTTCACATGCTAAAAATCCATGGAGTTAAGATATGAAAAGCTTTAAGTCTGTGGTCTTGGTGCTGTATTAGGAAAGGAAGGTTCTGAGTACTTGCTTGAGTTTTTGTGCTAGTGAGGTTTATTTTTGTTAATTTTTTTTTGTCATTGCCAGTTTTATATTTTTCCAAAGTAATTTGGTCAAGAGGCTTTGTAGTGAAGTGCAAACTATAGATGCTGGGGATCAGTTGAAATAACAGTTCAAAACCTTTGGCGTTTGTTCTTAGAAAATAAAATAATCTAAGGGGAAAGAATCACACAAGCCCTCTGAAAATCTGAAACCCCAAAGTCTTTTATGAAGAGTTGTTTTTTTGCAGGTAGATCTCTGAAAGAGACAGCTGATCCTTGTGTACTGACATATTCTTAAGATATCACCCCTTCAGATGCAACTCCTATCAATCACATTCTATAAGAAGCTTCAAACTGAAAATCAAATCCAAGTTTTCTAAGACCAAGTTTACCCTGAACTTGTTGATTTATTTGTTCTCTGCTTGCATGAGAATCTTAATCAACATTTTTTAAAACCTTATATTTAATTTTTCTTTCTCCTCCAAAAAAAGTAGACGCAAGTGGAAGTTAACATTAATTAGACTATATATGATGTGTAGTCTTTCAAGATAAATTTGTAGTGATTTTCTTGTCTAGTTATCCATTCTCCATGTCCGAGTTGTATGTTCTCATGTATAGGTACTAATGACATTCCTGTGAAAGAGGATGAAGTTGGCATCAGTCCCTGCAGCTCTGTAGGGCTGTCTATGTGATTTTGGAACCCATGTGACATGGACTTGGATGCTTTGACTCACCACTGAGAGCAAAACATTTCATCATTAATCTATTGGGAGGGATTAGAGATGGAAGAGCTGGACAAACCGAACAGTATGGATGAATTTACAGGAATCAGGTTCACTGACTTAAAATACAGGGAGAAGCGCCTTTCTTGATCAAATTAAGTTCATGTGTTTTTCATGATCAGTGGATATGATACAAAGACTACAACCTCTAAAGCTCTTCCACATCTCTCCAACAGCCTGTCTTATCACACTGTTATGCCACTCAAGGGCTTGACCTTTACTGGTTTCTGGTATTTATTGTACAAAATTATGGTGTTTTAGCACCTGGTTTTATAACTTCCAGCTCTTTTTTCATTCTCCCTGCCATCTATAATATTTCCCAGCTCTGGTATGTGAAGTCTATAGTGTATAGTTAAAGAGTAGGCTCTATTAGAGTATATTATGGTTTTTATTATGCTGATGTTAGAAGTTGAACTGTGAGGACTGCTAAGGTTCCTGCTTCACTCTGCCAACATACCTTCAGTCTTGTTATCCTTGACTTGAGCTTTTCTACAAATTATTGATTCTACTCAATCATGCTCATTTGTGTTTCAGACATTGAACAAAATATTACAGAATAACAGAACCTTCTTCAGCCAAGCCATAAGAAAGAAATTAAACTTGGGTTCTTGACACAATATAATAGAACTGAACTGGGGTCTATCATAACCTTGTGGACAAATTGATCTAGTTTGTTTAAATTTCTTTACATTTTGATTATAGGGGAGATAATGATGAGACCTCATGGGAGTACAGTGTGTTTCTTGGGATCAAACTATTAATTGACAAAAGCTTTGACAGAATGTTTCTACAGAAGTTTTAAGAAGATTAATTTTTTTTTTTTTTTCTGAAATTAAGAAGTAAATATTGATCACCAGCACCTTACTTAAGACATGGAAAAAAGTTACAATTTTAGGAAATGTAACAGTCTGCTTTTAGAAAAAAAGAAGAGCAAAAATACAGATTTTAAATAAAATCTTTTAAAGAAAAAGTAATATCATTGCCTTCATGGTCCAAAAAATATATCAGCAATTTAATCTAACTGACTTACCTGTGCT
This sequence comes from Poecile atricapillus, assembly GCF_030490865.1. NCBI lineage: Eukaryota > Metazoa > Chordata > Aves > Passeriformes > Paridae > Poecile > Poecile atricapillus. The sequence goes on along the minus strand of NC_081251.1, from coordinate 40,611,877 downwards.
TACAAGACTCTAGTTTTGCTTTCAGTCCTTCCCTGTACATATTTATTGTCATTGACTTAAATTTTCAGACAAGAAAATCAGAAAAAGATTTGAACTCTTTCTAGAAAGGTTCATAAATTTTGGTTGATGGAGTAGCAGGATTCTGACTGAATTCTCAGACCAAAGTAACTATATGGTTCTGGAGCACATTATAAAGGAAGTCTCGTTTAAGACTTAATTTGGCTTGTTTGAGGATGTATGGAAGAGAAATCAGTGGAATTCAAATCTTGTTGTTTCCTGGTCTGTGCTGACAAGGTTGTCATTACTATGATAACAAGGCTTGTGCTAAAGAAAACACATAATACTGACAGAACTAGCACTGGATGGCACTTATAGGAACCTCAGGTTCAGGATTTAGAGAGTTTAATTTGTTACATCATGTGGATTTCCTTTGATACTGTTCTATAAATCCCAAAGATATTTCCTGTGGCATTGAATTGATTTCAATAATTTTTGAATGCATATATAGCAACTATTTTGGTAAATAAAGTCCAACTTTATATTGCTAAAGAAACTAGCAAGAATAATAATTTATGAGAACTAACTTGGAGAATAATAGTTGAGGTAAAGATATGAAAACATGAAGACAGGACAAAGGGAAAAGGAAAAAAAATTATTTGAAAACTGAAAATAACACTATAAGAATTGGTTTTATCTTCTGATTTAAGAATGAATCAAGGAGAATATTGTGATCTTTTATAATCATGAGTGAAATTTTCCCTCCAAAAGTCATCTCATCCATTTTTTCACTGGAGCTACTTGCACAAATGGCATCTCACAAGTGCAAGAAATGGGTTCAAACTTACTGGCCCATATCACTGGAAGAGGAGTAAAATAAACTAGATTCTTACTTGAGAACAAATGCATCTGTTTCTTCATGCCTGGATGTGAGCTGTCTGAGGACATGAGCTTAAGTAGTAAACTATAAAACCTAACACTGATTACACTAATCCTCCTGAAATCCATGCAGACTTGCCTGCCATCCCGTATATAATGTTTCAAATAAAATAGTGAACTGAGAAAACTTTAGGCTTGCCAATCCTGTAATATATTTAGGTGCATTTCTTAATACCTCTGATCTTTCAGAAGAAAAAAAATCACCTTCCTGACACATCAAAAAGCAACACAACACCAAAGCAATGACACCTTTGATTCTGAGATCTGTGTTGTGTTTACTTGGATTTTGTAAAAGACTTAGTGAAGGATATGGAAGAAATTAAAATATATAGGAGCAGCATTTGCAGGTGTGCACACTTGAAGTGTAGTGAAAATATATGGTTCTCGGTTATAGAGAGGTGACTATAGAGAGCACTGTGTCACTGAAACCATCTGCCAGGGAGACCTGTTTGAATGCGTGGGTCTCTGAGCATGAGGCAACTGGGACACCAGGTGATCCAGGGACCAGCTTCTGCTTAAACCAGGAGTTTAAGGCCAGTTCCTAAAGAGATCTTGTGCTTGTGTGGATGTGTGTCTGTCTGTCTGTCTGTCTCTGTGGGTGAGGGGCTCTGTACTGGCTGTTGGATTGGGGCTGTGGTCCCAGGGGTCTCGTATGTGCAGGAGCCAGAAACTGACTAGACTGGGACCCAGCGGCAGCTACTAAACAGACTCTCTGCTGTAGTGCACCACACTGCATATATTCATATGTGGTTTTCAGTGCCTTTCTTTCTGCTCAGCCAGAGAGGAGAGCAGGATGAGGTCACCAGTGCTGTTTGTAATTGCATGAGTTTTCTGTCTGGGACAGTCCATGTGGCTGTGTGTGCATGTATGCATGCACTGGGTGTATGTGTGTGTGTTCCCACTGGGAATATGTGCTCAGACTCGCTACTGGCTGGACCTGGGGGCATAGAGCTCACCTCTCCCTTATCAGCTTGCTGGGTGCACTAACCCCATACACTGAGGCGGCTCTGCTCCTCATACAGCCCTGCAGCGAGAGTGCCTGAGGTTAAGTGGAATAAATTATGAGCCTGAAGTTATAAAACATAGTGCCTGACTGCAAAAATAGCCCTGAAATGCACATGTATTTGTTTAGCCTTATAATACTGTTTCAAATATAAATTCTAAATGGTGAAGTCTGACCCATTTCCATTTGGGGTATGTCAAAAGCAGAAAGCAGGTGTTGTTTATGTACAAGTCCTTACAGCAACATTCATTTTCTCAATGAATTTCATTGTTGCCTCTTGTAAAATAGGGATAATGTCATTAATTTCTTTAGAAAAACTGCTCCTCAATATTTTCATTGCTATGCTGGACTAAAATTTCCTCAGAAAACCAAAAAGAAACCCCCCAAAAAACACCACCACCACCAAAACAAACAAAAAAAACAAAACTAAAGGAAAAACAAAAGTTAAGAATAAACCAGCCCCCCCCCCAAAAAAAAAACTATATTGTGTCTAATGTTGCTTCAACAGTTTTCATTCAGGATAAAATAAAAGAGAGAGTAAACTTGACATACCCTTTTCTCACTTGAGTTTTTCCACCCATCTTCTATGCAAGAATCAGTGCATGTAGCATTTGTTTTGTAATGTATTTCTGTCTGCAGTCATACAGTAATACAGAAGAAGCGAGTTACAGGTTTTTTTCCAGACTACTTTCAAATGTTTCTTGGTTCACAAATACTCCACAGATTACAGGTGGAGAAATGTTGCTTGAAAACAGTTTGAGATCTTGTGATGGAAGCAATACATAGGAGCAAAGTAGTACTTCCAGCAAAGAAGATAGTTGCAAACATCATGTGTGCTTTGGCTATGAATTCATTCCCTGTAGGCAAAAACAACCTTGCTTCTTTGGCATAAAAGCATTGTTTTAGTCTCAAACAAAATGCTCTTTTGTAGCAGCACAAAGTAAATTTTAAAAATGTATTATTAAAAATTCTGTTGAATGGAACATTTACATTTCTGAAGAAACAAAAAACCTCCTCTGCAACAGTGAGAAAATACTCAGCATTTGCCTCAGTTCCCTTTGAGATTAGCAGGAGTTTAGCCCTATATTTCTGTGGAAGCAGAGGTAGGGCAGAGCTGAAAACTTTCCAAAATTCCCTCTCAACTCTTTCTTTTTCCCATGTGTAGTCCCAAAAGAGAACAAACAAAACAGAAAGAAAGGAAGATTCCCAACGGTCTCTGAAATGTTTCCCTGCTTCCTGCCGTTCATGAAGAACTTCTGCATGGCCTCATAAATTCTGTGGTCAAAGACAAATTCCTTGAATTTCTTCCACTGTGGAATCACTGGGGAGCCGCAGCATGCCAACAGTCTGCTGAGGGATGCTCCACACACAATCAATAGGGAGTTTTGTGTTTGGGAGCTGCTGGCAGAACCTACACCACAGATCTGCCATAAACTCATTGCTCTGTTGCATCAAAACAGTTTGTTATATTTAAGTGAACTAATGACTACCTCTTTGAGATCTTGGTTATTACATGAGTCATGAGCTAGTGAGCTAAGCAGAGGAATAGGATAGGAATATTGAAGATCTAAGCTCGGCTTTGCACTTGCTTTTCTCTTAGGGTCAAATAAGCAAGCAAGTTTTTCTTGCATTAAGGAAAAGACAGGGATTGCTATTGGAAGTATTGGTTTACATGATGTCATTACAATCTTAAGCACATACAATTATGCATATTGTTAACACTCCTTCCTTTTTTTTTTTGTTTTAAGTAACAAAGTGGTAGAAGGTCTTGGAAAAAACTCACTTTAAGAGAAAGTTTGGGCAATCTGTTTAAGATGGGAGCAGTGGTAAAAACAGTAACTATATATATATGAAAAAAAGTGGCAACCATAAACACTCTTTCTCTGTGGCATAAAATGTAAAAAAATGAAGCAAAGAAAATTTTGAAGTCATTAAAAAGGAAATTTTTTAAAGCTTAACAAAAAGTTCAGCTGGGGAACTCTATGGGATATTGTTGAACCAAAGTGTTAGCACAAATGGAATGGCATGATTATGATAGCAGATCCACTACAGCTTAACAGCTGTTCTGTAAGTGGACAGAAATAAAATGCTTTCAGATGAACAGCCAAAACCAATAGATTCATGCAAAATGGTGGGTTTTAGACAAGATATCTAATTATAGAAATTGTATTTTCCTAGGAATATTTTCCTAGGAGAAATTGCCATTTTCCTAGGAAGGGAGTGCACTTTTTGTGTCACAAAGGTATAATGCTATAAACATTCTGTAATAATATAATATAATATCACACCATATAACATCACACAAGAAGCATAGTATCATATAAAAATCTTTCATGAGGCTTGTAAGGGTTTCTTTGAGAAGAAGAATATAATCTTTTAAGGAAGGTTCATCTTTCATACAGACATCACCTCAGAATTTCAGTGTTTTAATTTTCAGTAATGTCAGGGAGACTAGAAACACGAAACATAATTAGATTAAACTATGCTTAATAGGGGTGGTTCTTCAGAATTCAAAAACCAGTGGTAGAGACTGGAGATGATTATCAATACACAGTGAAGAATTAGAGAGTCAAAAAATAAGGCTAAATATGACAGGTTTTAAAATCAAAAACTGAGTATTGATGCGGAATAGAAATCAGATAAGAAGAGAGAAGTGACAAAACAGAATGATTAAGAGAATTGACATGCTTAAAGAAAACAAGAAATTTAATAATTAAAATATCTACTGTCAAAAGAATAAAAAAGTACAAGTGAAAGAAAATAAATGAGTAAAGCAAAAGTCAAATCAAACAAAGGAACTGTGATCAAATAAAATTGGCAACTGAGTTTGGATTTCTAAAAGTTCAACACAGAACATTACACTCCTTTTGTCTTTTTGTTTCTTTGTGTTTAATAATACAATCAGAGAAGTCACTTATTTAATTACAGTCTCTCTTCTTGCCTTCACTACTCACATAATTTCAATGTTTGGTAAGAATTGCCTATGGGATCTCAAACAAATCACTTAACTCTTCTCTCACCTCAGCTCTTCATCTGAAAACAGTGGTTATAAAGTGTCTCCTTTTCTTCCAAGAGGGTTTATTTTTAATTTTCATTCTATTTTCTTTAGCAACAAACCTTGTTTGAACACCTGATAATTTTTGCAACTGCTCCATGCAAGCTTGTGAGACGGAGGGGCTTTGTTTTCTGTTCTCTGCATTGTTACTCATTTCTTGCTTGACTCCAGATAGGTCACTTAACCTCTGTGGGCTTCTGCTTCCCCATTCATTCGGTGGGATAATACTGACCTACCTCAGAGAGGGACGTGAGGCTAAATTAGTATTTAGAAAGGACTGCTGAAGTACAAGGTGTAAAGTATTATTATGCTGAGTGCTTCACCGGTGAGAAACTAACCTCGCGACTGAAAATCAGTTTAATGTATGAAGCTCTAGCAGCTAGCATGGATTTGCTGATGAGAAGGGTGGCTGCCCTTGAGAATGGAAAAACACAGTCCCACGTTGCTCTGGCCACATTCACTTTGCTTACTCAAGAGCAGACAATGACAGGCAGGGGCTGGAGGGGGAAGGAGGAGGGGAGGATTTAAAGTTAATCTTGCCATGCGACTGTGTACAAGAATTACTGTCAGTACAGAAAACTGACACAAGGTAGGGAATGAATCCAAAAGACATAAGCTAAAAATGTGAACAAGGAAGAAGCTTTGCTTTTTCTTTTCCTCTTCATTTTTTTTTCTCTTTGTTTTATTTGGTGCAGCAATCTAGACCTCCTCCACTGCTCCCTCCCATCCCCCTTCCCCTGGGAAAAAAAGAGGAGAACTCTTATTAACCAGTGCCTCTTTCTCCTGTGAGTAGGGAAATGCTTCAACACTAAGTCACTTAAGTGTAGGTTACTGTGCAGCCATACTGCTCCCTGTGAATTATGTATGGCTATTCAAAGCAGATATTAGACTGTGTGTGCAGATACCACTGTACATATTAGATCACTCCAAATAAGGATACCTCTGGTGAGGTTGGAAAAAAGTCACGGCTCAGACATATTTATGGAAAAGAAGATGTATTGAAGTAGCTGAACTAATAGATCAATGCACCAAAGTTTATGGGTACAAGTCAGCTGTCACAGGTATGGTTAAGGGAGTTATAATATTCCAGTGAAGTCCCAAGATTAAAATAAAATAATAAAAAAAAAGGTTAAAATTGCTCTGTCACTTAATTGATAGACCAAACCTGAATCAATCACTCTTGATTGCTGGCCAGCTCTCACATTCACCATATGTCTCTGGATTTCTAAACTCAAATATATATCTTTTCATCACAGGCAGGTTTGAACACAACAAAACCTTAACAGTGAAAAATCTTTTGAAAAGAAAGGCAGATGAAGAAGCAGATATTCTGATCCTTCCACTATCATTCATACAAATAGCTCTCTTGAATCACTGTAGAAAGACAGGTACTTGAAAAGCAGAATCTGGCTCTGAATATCGATATGTATTGTAACAGGGATGCTCCTTGTAAAAACTACACTGTGTCCTCTGAGCATGTGTGTGATCGCTGTATGAGCTCCACGCTGTACAACCCCCCTACCAAAAGAGGCCATATTATGAGTCATCCAGGAAGAAAATTGGTTGAACAGATCTCTTGTCTTTCCCTGCCTCTCAGCTCCCACAGCATAATCGTATCCCACTCTGTCTCCTCCAAGCAAGCTACCGTCCTTTCTGTCCATTAGAAAGAAACCAACAAGCAAAACAGATTAATTTCACAGCTTTAACACAGAAAGAGCCATGCACACAGGTTTATTTTCATTGGTGCAAATGTACATGCACATCCATATTCCTACATGCACACAAATGCACATGTGTATATATGTATATAGTGTGTATTTCCATGTGTATTTCTATGTGTATGCAGTGAATACAGTCAAAATGGCAGAAAGCTCTGCTGGGAGTAAGTTGTGAAGAGCCAGGAGCAGTGGTTAAATGGTCCACAGGGTGGAAGAAAAACATGCTCTGCTGCTGCAAAATTCATAATGTGAAACCACAGATAACAGGTGGGCAGATGCTTCCATATAGTTTTTTCTTAGCCTCATGAAAATAATTTGAGACTAACTGAAATATAATGGTTAGCACAGTAACTGCCATTAAAAATGTGATTTCTGCAGTGCAGTTATGTGTGGAATTACATGGCAATCTCTGATACAGCGCCATGATCTACTTATAAGGATGCATTCAACACCCTAGAAAAGTAAATTTGATCTGTCAGTAGCAAACTCTTTCTTCTTGTCTTAACATGCACCATGCTTCACACCTCAGGTTTGATCAGAGTAAACTATTACCCTGGTAGGGCATGTACATATAATAAATGTATATTCATCTGTTTCCCTAAAACATCGCTATAAGAAGGGATAGTTACCATACCCTTTATTGTGCTGTCTTATAAATAGATAATATCCTCTCTGTGAGTAGAATCTGAATATGCAGCAGGCAAACTTTAGGCAGAGATGAAGTAGGCAGCCAAGACCCCTCATTCTCTCATTAGTTTTCCCTGTGCAGATCCATGCCAGTTGGTTTTCCCATAAAGTCTTGTCATTTGTGCAGCAGAGACCACTGCTGGTGTGCAGTGGTGGCTCACATCCCCAACATTTCTCCCACCTTGGAGAGGCCAGGCTGGCCCTATGGGGCTGCACCTGGGCTCTTTGCTCTGACGCTGCCCACATCATCTGCCTCACTGGGGAAAGGTTAGCCTGCTCTGGTGTGGATCCAGAGTCTTGTCTTTCGGGCAGCAAAATTCAGGTTTGCAGTAGTGCTGGTAATTTTAAGACACAGACAAACATACATTTCCAGGTCCAGTGCCATAAGCCATACCAGTCAAAATTTCACATAAATGAAGAAAAAATAATTGGCATTGTTTGTTCCATTTTTGGAACTCCAGAACTGAGCAGTTGCTGTCTTTTTTGTGCATGACAGTCTCCTTAATATACTCAGTGAACTTTAGTATACAAAAACTTCAGCTGCTAATTCAAGATAATCTAGGTTTTCTCCTGGCAAAATTGAAGTAAATATAAATCACTTCCTCTGATGATGTTTACTATATTTATTCATGGACCCTTCAGTATGAAGCACTTTGATTAAACAATTTAGCAAAAGCACAGCAAACCCACCTGCTGTATGCAGAACAAGAACTGAGCATCTCCAAGGTTGTTACGAGCTATTATATGTGTATGAAAAAGATACTTTACACTTGCAGCCAGAGATCCAGAAAAGTGACAGCTATACAAATATACATGAGCAAAACACAACGGCATGGGAAATTATCTATTCCCAGCCTTTTCTGTATGCTTTACAAAAGTGGAAAGTTTTTGAGATTATCTACAGTAATTAGGAGTCCCCAGTTGTGTTTACATGGTTAGCAAGTGTAAAATATGATGACCTGCTGAGGATTTGCAAACAGCTAAGTTATAATGATGGATCGTGGTGAGAGGACATGTAAGATTTCCCAGACTTCTGCTGGGAATACTTCAAAAATAAAGCACGTTGTTTTCCCTTGGGGTTTATAACGCCTCTTTGACTTAATCAGCTTGCCTTTTTGCTCTCAAGGAGAAATTTCTCCAATTTTTCTCATCGGGAGAAATTGCAATGTTCACAGTGTTATGGTGGTGATTTTTTAACTATCTTTTCTCCTGGGAGACATTGGTTAGGGTAACAAATAACTCCCCCATTACATTTGGTTCATTATTTTTGTAAGAATACAGTGTTTGAGGAAAGGATATTATACTTATATATGTGTGTGTTTATGTATGTATATTGTACTTATGTAAGTACATATTTATGAGTTTTATATATATGTATATATGTCTTTATAGATAGATGTGAAATTCAGATAAAGAAACAATTTACCTTTTATATTAAAACATATGAACAAACAGATATTTATTTCATATTGTATTAAGTCATTAAAAGAAAATTCTGCATTTAATTTGTATTTTTATAGTGCTCAAGGAAATAATTCCTTTTCTCCGTGATGGGATAATTTATGCAAGCCAGGCTCACTTATTTTATACAGTAACATTTGAGCAGAGCTATCAGTGACTACATGTTTGCTCTTGTGGCTCAGAGAAAGCAAGCAGGGAAATGAGTAATGCTTTATTACTGCCAAACCTTGCTCAAAAGTGAAGAATACCCCTAGGCATATTTTGAAATGTTACTGTGGGGTAGGGGGAGCTTTGCATGTGTCCCTGACAGAGCCATATAAAGCAGAGTTGAGAGGTGAAAATGATTCAGGAGAGCTGCTTTGTAGCTTCAGGACAAACCATTCCCATCTTTGCTTATATTTCTGGCTAGTACTAGATGAAAAAATAAGAAAAAATATGATTCAAACATTTAAAAAATGGAAACCAAGTGCAACATTTGACTATAATATTCCATCTACAGTGTCCAGAACTTTTCCAGGCTTTTTTGGGCTTCTCATTTCTGGCACCAGGTTAGCCAGCCAGTATCTGGACTCCACTCTAATATTTATAAGCAGGTACACCTTTTCCCTCCAAGCAGCTGGAGGTGATAGGCTGTAAAAAAAGGGTAAGAGTTGTCTCACCTGGCTTTAGCTATCTAAAAATTTAACTGTCACCAAGCTTAAAATAATCATTCCAGCTTCAACTAATCGTTCAAGCCCTGTCTATAGAGACAAATAGAGACCCAAGAGAAGGATTTTTATCGTATCTGAGATGCACACCTGAGAAAAATTTCCCCTCCTTCTTTGTGCCAGAATTGGAAACGGATCCTTCCTTAAATTAGATAGCTAATTTTCTTGTTTAAAGCTAAGTGGGATGAAACTGGGACACAATGTATAGCGTCACATTTTTGATTTTCCATGATTAAACCTCTAGGGAGTACCCAGAGATTTACATTTTCCTTTATATTTTCTTCATCTCCTTTTTACACCCCTTGGCCAATTTAGAGCTGAAAACTTACAGTTGCTGCTCTTAGTCTTCTATACCTTCCCAGGAACAATTTTGTTATTTTATCTTTCAGCCTGCCGGGGTGAAACATTGCTCCAAACCTCTCTTTTTCCATGCTAGGACAGTACCTCCTCTTGAGAAATCTGTACATGGCATGATATTGAAAATTTTTGATGCTCAGTTTATTTTTCACTCTAATGACTGAGTTTCAATTCACATTAATTTGTGGTTGAGTATGATGATTAAGGTTCTTCCATTTCACAAGTGGCTAAACTTTATGCTTTTATTGATTATAAATGTAGATTAATACACTATGCTTTTTTTAAACTATTCCAGGTTTATGACAGATAGATAAAAGATAGAAAGGTCTGCTTAGTTTTTATCTTTAGGTTTTTTTCACAGCTTTCATAATATTTTCTTTTTTCTGTGTGTGAGGGAAAATATTATAATCCTGATTTTTTAAAGTGGTACTTAATGCTTCAGGTGTGCAGAAATACCACATACCACTTTTCATCAGGAACTTGCAGATTAACAAATATTGATGAGCTTCTGAAATTCCTATGAGAATAGTACATGCATGTTATCTAATGAAAGTAAAGCTTAACACATTTCTTCAACTAAAAGCTTCCTGAAGTAGATTACTTAATTTTTATGACTTGTGTATGTGTCAAAAGATTCAGAATATATTCTCATTCACTATCACTACAAACATATTCTGCATAGTCAAGATTTGATTGCATCTTAGTGGGGGGATTGCTAATGTTTCATAAACTGCATTCATACTTTTAACTATCTCTTTCATCATGAAGTGACTCATTGCCTTTAACTTTGTGAGAGGTTCTCTCTTTGATGTTCTTTTCTTATTTTGCATAAATTTGTTTTGCAGTAGTTTCTATCTGTGGTTTACCACTCCGTCATTGTCTGTCAGTTGCATTATTTTTATTGCTATTCCAATAACACATTTTTGATTTTCCAGTCTCTCCAAACACTAAACTCTTTGCAGGTAGGGGCATGCCTTCTAAGGCTAAGAGTAAAGAACAGGGTGCAAACTATTTTCATATTAATTGACCAAATATGCCATTTGGAAATTTGCTTGTATATTATAAGGACTGTGTCCTCATTAATTAATGTAATAATCTTGGTTTTGATTCCAAACACTCTCGAAAAAAAACCCCACACTTCCACAGCAGAGGAACCAGTAGCTACAGAAAATACAGTAGCCACCATTGGGATGTCAGCATCTATCATGATCATCTCTTGTTCCTTGATAGAAGCACAAGTACCTATTTTCAGAAGATATTCTTTAATATTCTCCAGTGGATATCTAGGTCTCTATAAAAATTTAAAAATTAACTAGTACTTTTTTGGGATATCTGATCTATTAAATCAAAATAAATAAGGACTACTTGTTTTAGTGTCTTTTCTGTCAATCTCTTCTGTGTATTTAAATGAGCATGACACTTACTCTCATGGACTGAGCCAATTTGGAAGTTTTAAACAGAAGCAGAATCAGTTTGTGGAAAGCCATATGGTCTCCTTATGATCTGACATTAAACTAAATAACAGATTTACAGCCACAGATACAACAGCAACAGCAAAAAAAAAAGTAAACCCCCATTTTTCACTTTTTAATTGTATTTACTCTGAGGGTCTTTAATTTTTATGTTTACTTTTTTTCCAAAAATAACAAAAAGTAACAAAAGTAGCAAAAGTGCTGTGTAATCAGCGAATGCTATTTGTGTTTCCTTTTCAATTATCAGCAAATAGTTATCGTTGAATGTCCATCATGAAAAAAAAAAAAGAGTCAGAAATCAGACTATCAATTAACAACCCATAGCTGTAACATGTCAAACATTTGGGAATTTCTCCCTTCATGCCCCTCTATTTTGTCTCAGTTCTTTAAAGTGGCTGGAAGACGGAAAGAAGGAATATTCTTAAAATGTCTTAGCTGCACAGCACAGGAGGCAAAATAGGAGAACACATTCATCTAGTAATTTCTAGTAGTTTCATTCAGTAATTTCTGCAATCTTCCCCCTTTGACTCAGAACTGAGGCCAGCAACATGCTTGGTTAAATGCCATCTCCCTGATGCTCAGGTTTCTTATTAGGAAAATACCAGAGCTGGAGATGCCCTGATTTTCACTGGTATTTTTTCATGTTGGTTAGCTGTCCATGTTAATAAAAAAAAATTGTAGACAGTTTTTAATTTTCATTTGTACCGCTTCAGCTGCCATCTATAAGTTTATCTTCTGTCATAACCTACTCACTATTTTCTTCACATGGTCATGCCAATGTTCTGTAAACAGGTAACCTCAGGAGCTGAATTCCCCCTGGAAATATTTAGTTCAAAAATTCAAATGTTTTCTGCAATTTTCAAAAAACCCTTTTAAGGGTTTAAATGTGGATGTTGTTAACTTCTGTAATAGTCTACTATCAAACTTACTCTTTCCTTATAGAAAAGGAGAATAATGAACATTTGGTTAACTCTTCCCTGTTTATGAATATTCCTATTTCATTAGTCCATTTTACCGCCACATTGCACTGGGAGCTCAATATGTGCTGTTATCTACAATAAACCACAAACCTATTTTGGAGCCATCACATCAACAGCAAGGTCCTTCAGCCTGCACAGACATCGCTTCACAGAACTGCAACTTCGTACTTCCCAGTATTGAGATGGAATTTGTTTGAACAAGGCACAGTTTGCCACACAATTCAGTTCACTTGGTATGGCTGACATCTTCATCATTATGTAACACTTTGCCAACCTTTGTGTCACCTGCCATTTTTATCAGCAGCAATTTTATACTTACTTCCCAGGTCCTGATGAAAATATTGAATGGTACAAGGGGAAGCACTGATCTCCCAAGCACGCCGTTAAAACCAGTCCCTTCAAAATGACAATCTCATTGACAGCTACCTTTGGAGACCTACCAGTTTCTCAGTCTTTAATCCTTATAACATGCATTACTAATGCCTTGTACTAAAGTTCAGCTAGAAGATCATATGTACCTGAGCTAAAAGCCTTATAAATGTCTACTTTTACTTTTATGAGGTAATTCATAATTTTTTTCTAAGTTAGATTTGTTTGATAGACTCTATTTCCTATAAAGCCATTTATATCTATTAATTCCTTAATAAATCCCACATAAGTTTCAACAGTATTTTTCCTGAGCTAATGTTAAACTAATATATTACTATGATATATATAGCTCATGCCAAGCTATACGTATGTCAAATAAGGCTGAACTGGAGGACTTGGTAAGAAAATAATCTTTATTTGATAGCTAGTCATAAGAATAACTCTGCAACTAGGGGGAGAATTTGTATTTTTAGATAGATAGAAAATGTACTCATTGCTCATGCCTAACTTACCCCTTCAGAGATGGTTTAGTGAAACCAAAAGTGACTCAGAAAGTACATGGTTGCTTCAGCTCTTAAACTTCATGAACAACAGTGGATGATTACTTCTTTTTAGCATCCTAAACTAACCCCTACCCTCTCTTCAAGAACCTTAAGAAGATTAAAAGTCCTCAATCCAGTTTTATAATTTGAGGGAAACCTTTGAGGACTCAAACCTTTGCATCTGCTGGACTCTAGATTCCTTTAAGAAAACTGTGCATCAGAGGATTTACAGGACACTTCCTTCCAAGATTTGTAGCTATTGTCTAGTCTTCAAATATGTTCTGTTAAAACTTTCTTCTTTAAAGTTTTTTCCTGTGCTTTGGATGAATGATTTTCAAGATTGCATCATTCTTGGTAATTCCTTCTTGCCCTTATTTTATACTTGACAATAGTCAACAAAACTCTGTAGAGCTTTTTAATTGTGTGCTCCGAAAATTTCACAGGCAAAGCGCCAGCCACTTAATTGTGCTAATTATTATTCACGCAATAACGCCTATTAGTCTGCACTTTTTTTAAAGGGGTTCAATCTGCATTCAGATCTTGCTTGCTTGGCAGAATGTCATTATAGCGGCTTTCAAAATCTGGCAATAAGCCTAAGAAGAGTCCATTTTTGCCACTGGGACTGCCTAATCCAGACATCATTATCCATCAAACTGACACATGCCTGCCAAAATGGTTACAAGGAAAACAGGAATCGACATTGCTCCAGTATCTCCAGCCCAAGTCTTCAAAAATTATAGGGACCAAAAGATGAAATTGTATTTACATGTGAAATCAAACATATATCTACAGGTAGAAGGGTAGAGCTCCAGAATTGCATTTAGTGACTATCCTTTCAAAGACACACTAGAAGAAAAGGGAAGTAAGACCACTGGAAGAATCTGGCAGTTTAAGTCAAGTCCCAGTTCTGGTACTGATAACAAGACATCAAATTATCAAATTATACAGTTTAAACATCTCATGTTCTTCAGTCAGATATTTACAGATCCACTTTAGATTAATATGATTATGAAGTAAATATACAGTTGCAAAATTCTCAGATAAATGTGATTCCTCAACAATGAGAATTGCAGGAACAACACAGGAGCCATTATGATTTTTCTACACCATAGTATCAGTGACAAAAATGGAGTTCACAATGCATAAAAGAATGAACTTGATGGATAAACACAGGATGATTTGGAAATTCCATCGGCTATTTTTTATGTTGCTGAATAAGCAATTCCGTGTGACCATTTATTAACATGAAGGATGTGAGATCAGAATTACTTGTTAGCAGTTAACATATGATGTACAGTAGAACATGGCTCTGAGCAAGGCATAGTAAAGTAGGTGTAGAATTGCAGAATGGGGAGGGTTGGAGGGGACCAGAGTAGGTCATCTGGTCCAGTCCCCCTGCTCAAGCAGGGCCATCCTAGAGGACATGGCATGAGATTGTGTTTAGACAAAATTTAATATCTTGAATGTCTTGAATATCTTTAGTGAGGGAGACTCTACAACCTTTCTGGGCAACCTGTTCCAGTGCTCAGTCGCCTCCACAGTACAGAAGTTCTTCCTCATATTCAGACGAAATTTCCTATGCATCAGTTTCTGCCTGTGGCCTCTTGCCCTTGGCACCACCAAGAAGAACCTGGCTCCACCCTCTTGGCACCCTCCCTTCAGATACTGACAGAGAGCAATGAGGTCCCCTCTCAGTCATCTCTTCTCTAGGCTGAACAGGCTCAGCTCCCTCAGCTTTTCCTCATAAGAGAGATGTTCCACCCTTGTAGCCCTTTTGCTGAACCCATCTCAACATGCAGCATTCTGGATGCTCCTTTACTGGGGAGCCCAGTATTGAATTTTGGTGGGGGGCACCACTAGTGACAGACCTCCAACTAGACCCTGTGCCACTTATTATGACCCTCTGAGATCTGCTGTTCAGTTTTCACTGTATGTTAATACAATACAGAAAGTGCATTTTTTTCCTCACGCATGATGAAACTCTTGTGCAGCCCCCCAGTATATCCACTAACCACCTATTAAGGAACTTCTACTGACTGATGCACTGAACTGACCATCCAACAGCTGTAGAACAGAAAGAATGAGGTCAATGGAAAATTGAGTTTAGCACCATTGGAGCTCTCTTCCTATATGAATTTACAAGTCAGGTTTTGTGAAAAGGTTCACTGACCTTAAGAAATGTTTGTTAAAGAAACAGCACTGAAAGAGGAGAGAAAATGAAATTTGAGGGATGTGATGGAGAGGAAGAAAAGATTTCTTTACTAAAAAAAAGAAGATAAAATAGAAAAGGAAATTTGGTTTTTAGCTCAAGAAGAATTTTGTTGAATGCTAGTATAAACTAAAGAGAAGTTAGAAACTTCTGGCCAGTGAAAAGCTCCATTGATTTCTTCTAGATCCTAAGTGTTCTACAAGCTTCCCCAACCACTACAAAAATAATTCACTGATTATAAATACAGTTTTTAAACTGGCCAAGACTTGTTCACACCCAAATTAATTTTGTGCATCTTAAATTTGTACCAAATAAATTAGTTCAATGATTTTCCACTTCTGATACAGAATCATATCAGCATAAATGAGGGAGAGATGAGGATGCTGAAACTGAACAAGATTATACTGATGACAACATTTTCACTGAAAAATGCTGATGCATTGAGGTAAATGATCATTTGAGCTTATCAAATTCAACAAAACTATGACCAGCAAAAAGCTCTCAAGTCTAGAAAGAAACAGCTGATTAAAACCAGGGAAAGATAAAGACAGAAGTGACTGCTTGCAACAGAACAGCTACAATGTAATGCCTATTGTCTGAAGCATGAGTTTCTGCAGAAAATCTCTCACCTTGATTTGCTGCATGTGGTTTTTTTTCATAAGTGTGAAGTAACAGAGTATAATGATGGAGGTGAACACACATGAATTAGATTGTTTGGATTTGTGGCAATATTGAAAAGCCAGTGTCACATCCCAGCTCTTTCTCAGTCTTAGCAGTAAATAGAAACTACAAGTTTTCATGCTTGAAAGCAGATGATGTAAATTTTGTTTGAGATGGATATTGACAGGTATCTCTTCTCCTTGCATACCAAAGCAGAAACAAAATGGTGAAACCATGATATTTCCAGAAACTGGAACAGCCATTTTTCAGTTGGAATTGAAGTAAACTTATTTCTGTGCTTTTCAACTTCTAGAACTAGTCCTTTCTGTTGCTGTCTTTAGTTTTCTCAAGCTGCTGATGCATGTAAAGCAGTACTGTGCTTTGCCCCACTTCCAAGCGGGTCAGCAAGCCTCGCGTGCCCTCACATGGTGTTAGATGTTACCATCTTTCCCTTGCCATTTTTTCACTACCCTGAAACTTGTGATTTACTCCCATTTTGGTTTCCTGGTGGGAAGTACAAGCCAAATTAAAGGAGAGGGAAACACTGGAAACAAATTTTAAAAAGTAGAGGAAGCTAAGGAGGGAAGTGACAGATAAAAAAAAAATCTCCAGAGTAAGCTGCACTCTGTGCTCTCCTCAACACTCACAATTATCTATCTATACCACATTTGTCAAGAAAAAATGGAATGAAGCGAAGTTTCTTTAAACATATGGCCTAAAAAATTATGACATTTCAAAAAGTAATATTTGTTTGCATTCTGTCATTTTTTATCCTACGGACAGAATAACACAGCTGACCACTGACAACAAGGGAAGAGTCCTGCTTTGAGGACTTCTCCAGTGCTGGCATCAAAGTAGCCTGTGATGTTCTAAATGGTATGACAAATCATTATATAAACATTCTAAGTACGAAGGGGGTAAAAACTTGTTTATAATTCACCTCTGTTACTGGTTGCATGAGAATTCAGTTGCTATAGAAGGATCAGCCAATTCTACTTTTTCACACTTGCAGAGTACATGTCAGCAAGGCTATGCCTTGAGTGTCAAGAGTGGGTTTAATTCTATATACGAGACCAAAAGTTTTGCTATCCACCCAGTAGATTTGATAAGATACCAACTTAAAGGAGGAACTAGCCTTTTATGTGATGTTCTTCTGGAACCCACTGGAGTGTCTGACGGACCTTGCACCATTCCAAAAGCAAAAGGAAAGATTATACCACCAAGTGTCTTGCATCAGAGAAAGTTTGGCATTATTGACAAAATAGGAGTGTTGAAAAGAAGAGAGAGTCTTGTATGAAGAGGTACCTTTCCTATCAGTTTGTCCCAGTAATCACTGCCCTCCTAGCTGCAGGACTATGTATAGCTCTCTATCATTTTACTTTGAAGATGCCAGGTTATCATATTTATAGGGTCTTGAAAAATTGTGCCCTTATGTCCCTCTGATTTTCAATGAGAAAAAGAAACATATCTGATTTTAAACATAAGATTTGGTTTTCTGTTACATGTGCAACATTATTGAAAATGTACTTGAGTATCAATGAATGTAGATGAAGTCTATACTTGCAAATACCTAAGACACTTCAGAAAATGGAAATTTTGTGCTTCTTATTTATGGTGCATTTATAGACTTTTGTTTCCTGGTTGAACATTGTTGGTGGTTAAAGGAGAATTTATATTAAATTTTATGTAATTTGCATTATCTTAAAAACTATTCAGAAAATCTGTGAGTGTACCTCTCTCTGGGTGTCCTTGCCTTCTTGCTCTCCTTTGTATTATTATGGCACACTCATTGCACCTCCTCATAAATTAGATCATCCATATCCCAGAGATCGCACTGTGTATCCATGGGAATTTATACAGTGATTAGAACAATGGGGCCCTGATTCTGAACGGTGCCTTTGGGATTTCCTGTGATATCAATTATATAGAATACAATCCTGCCCATGAACAGCATTACCCTCCAGGCCACTCAGCTCCAATTGCATGATACTTAAAATTCCTCACCTCATACTCAATGGCCATGAGAGGAGAAGAAAAGAGTAAACAAACAGGAGATGACCTTTATGAGTAAAACATCTAAGCATAAAAAGATTAATCGACCCCCGTCAGCCAGTCATTAAATCAAATAAGAGCTTTTCTTGTACTTTTAAAGCTCAGATTTACAGTCAGGCAAATTGTGTAAAAAGGCTGGTAATACAGTGACGCCCAGTGCCACTGGGCTTTAGAAAGCTGACAGTTGCTGTAAAATAGTCATTAAACAACCTCTAGAAGAGACTCATCAGCAGATGCCCCCAGGTGAAGGAGAGAGAAAGCTGAGAGAATGAAGGAGAATCTAACATCTTAGCATGACTGAATTAAACAGAGCATATTATGCTGATTTTCAGAGTCAGCCCAGTAATTTAATTTTCATAGCAGTTCCTTTGATTGTAGCAACCATTTTATGAAACATTAATAAAACTTCTTTTTTATGTCGCATACATCCCTTTTCCATTTCATTAAGAAAAAAGACAGGATGTACAAATTTGCTGACCATTAGCTCTGTAAATGACAAAAACAAATGAAAGATTATTTTTAATGCAGTACCACTGTGGTGGGTAGACTATATTTGGCTTCACAATAATTTCAGCACAAATTAGAAGAGACAAACAAACTGTACATGGATTTGCCATATTGTACTGCAGTGTCATTTCATAAATCAGAATAGACTACTATGTGTGTGCATGTGTGCCCATATACTATTTTTATATGTAATTACAGTTAGTAATGATATATTCATTGAAATAGATTCTTCTCATGCTTTTACTGGTACAAATTGCATAATTATTTGGAATTAATATCAACATAAAACTGGTGTAAATGAATAGAAGAGATAATAAATGTAGTTATCTTCTTGGGACAGTGCAATACACACATACAATTATATGCCTATAGTCAGTTGTCATTGGCCCAATTACATGTAAGCAGGGAAAAAAAAGCCAGAAGTTTTGAAAATTTTCAACAAGGATTTATTCTACAAGATTTTACATAAAAGATTTTACAAAAATGTGGGGGGAAAATTAATTTCCCTTTTATAGTTTTGTTTCCTTCCACCCTGCCTTTCTGCAACTCCTTGTTTTTCTCTACATATTATAACAAGATTGAAGACATAACTATAAAGAGATTAATGTAAAAACAAATGAGAGAAAGAAAAAACCACAAGGCATAGAGAAAAAGTTGCACTGACTTTACATTTTTTGTTTCTGTTGGGATAATTGTCCTTTTCTCTTTAAACCAAAACTTCCCTCCACATTTTTGCTTTGGAAAAGCAGACAAAAAAATTTTCAGCAAAAATGTCTCCCTTGAAATACTGACACCTCTTTAACCAGAGAAAATACGTTTTGCAGACAGGAAAGACATGTCACAAAAACATGTTCTCATTTGGTTACAAAATCTGTTTCTTTGTTGACTCCCTCATTTAAATGCTGCCTCAAAGTCAGACTCCTATCATAACAAATAGACGCAGGAACTCATATGTGGAAATACACACATGTTTATATTTATCTATATGTATATTTATATGTATATTTATTTACATATACAAAACATGCAGTCACAGACAAACTCTGTGTAAAAATAAAGACCATGAAGTGAAGCATTCAAATTACAAGTTTTCTCACATTTAGACGGTCTGCCCATATACACAGAGGCATCAAAGCCACAGGATTACATGCCAGTTTTTCCCCTGTGAAAACTTAGTTTCAGAAAAAAAAACCCCAACCAACAGAACACAGCAAACTAAAAACCTGGCTGGTTAGTGTACAATCAGGGTTACATTTTTTTTGATATTTATTTTAATGTTCCCTTCTGAAGGAAAAAAAATGACTCATTCATCTCACAGCGAGGGACCAGACTCTGAAAGATGCTATGGAGTTTATTCATAGAAATGAAAGCACCAGTGGGAAACAGCCAGGTCTAATTTAAACTTTTTGTGTGATCTCTATCAGACCACATCCTCCCTCTGTGTCCCAGCTTTTCCTTAGTAAAATATCATTAGATATATATTGGTTAGACTGTACAGATAGAGTTATCTGATTTCACTTTAGCTTTCAAAAAAATCAGGCTTCTTTAAAATTAAAGTACCTGTCAGGAGCCAAGGAAGAGCAACAGATGCTGCAAGAGGGTCGGTTCATTTGCAATGCCATCAGAGTGGGATGCACAGGTTTTTGGCTTTGGATCTTTTTATTTGGTCACTACAGGGAGACTCCGTAGATCATGCTGCTGTTTTGGGGATGTCAGGTGCCTCATGCTGTCTCAGAAGAGCCCAAGCCTAGGCTTGCTGCTCCTAGGTTTGCTGTATAGTCATTGCACAATAGATTCCTTCGTCTTACTTAGACTTTTGCAGGCAGAAATCGTCTAGCACGTATATTTTATTTGCTATTGATTTGGAAAAGGAAATTTCTCTTTCATCACTATCTTCATCTGTAAAATGAGGGTAATTTTTATCGCTTAGCAAAGCAGCTTTAGATCATCCTGTGACATATATGGTTTCAAGGTGTCATAAACCTCCCATAGATTCATTTTTGTGTACTCAATATTACAGTGATAGCAACTGAATGGACACATAAATTATATTACCAACTGTGGCTGCTTTTCCGGGTTTGTTTTTTTCTTCTAAAAAATTTTATTATACAGTAATAATCTGTGAAAACATGTCAGTAACATGCGGAAAATACTTATTGCATGAAGAGCTAGTATACATTCCCTTTCATTTCTTTTTTTCTGTAGGATTGTATTCCTGCAAAAATCATTTTCAGAGTTATTGTTCATTACACAAAAAACATTTTATTGCAACTTTTGTGTGATTTTTGTGCAAGACTGACACAATTTCATATTTTAAAATTTATTTACTTATTTAAAATTACTTTAAGTGGTAGTATGGATTAATATTCAGTACAGACTCTAGGAAGTACACATACAAAATGTTTTAAAGTACCTTTCCCAGAAAATTCCAGGAGGATTTACATAAAGTTTCTTCATCCAACAACACAAATAATTCCTCTAATTGCATCAAATGTACTAACCCTTTGATCCCATTCTAATTGAAGGATTTAATTATGAAGGAAAATCAATACTTCATACTACAACCTATAAAGTTATTACTTTGAGTGAAGAATTTTGCAAGTCACAAAAAGGTTGCAAATTGCAGCACATCACAAATTTTAATGTAGAGGGGAAAGGCAGACTATGACACCATCTTTATTAGGGAATTTTTAAAAGGTGATTTTGCATTCATCATATCTGCTTCTCACAGGAGGAGGTGTGTGCCTCCCAGGTGGTATTTTTTCTATTGAAATTATTTTACATGCCGCTAAAATAGGGTTTGTTTTGTTTATAGGAGTTTTTTTGCTTTGTTTGGTTGATTTGTTGTTTTGGTTTTATTTTGGTTTTTGTTATTGCTGTTGGTTTTGGTTTTTTCCCCCAGAGAGGATATACAAGCAAGCTAATGGCCAATGTCACAAATAAGCAACTTAAATTTATTAAGAAAAACTTTTAGCAGAACTTTGAAGAAATGCTTACAAGTTCCTGATGCACTGCAGCCACACTGGTTGAAGAAGGAGGAACAACTCTAGTTACAGCAGGCAGAGCTGTAACTAATGAAAAGTGGAAAGAATATGCTGAGTTATTTAACCATGTACTAATCATTCCTTTCAAAAGGCATTAAAAAAGACAGAAAAAGGGTAAAACGTCCAGAAATTAAGTTATGTGACAGACTGGGCTGCAGTTTCTCAGGAGTTTAATCTCTACTGCTAGTCAAATAAAAAAACAGATGTTGGCCTCAGTATTTTCTTGCAGTGTTGTTTTTGATTGAAAACTTTGTGAATGTTTGTGATATTGCTGAGAGCCTATTGGCAGATGAGCATCTCTTGCTATAGTCTCCATCATTATTTGCCTGTCTTGTCTATTAACGAGCACTATCATCCCATCGTAAGATGACAGCTGCAACACGTACTCAGGCGCAATAAACAGCTAAATGAGGCGCACAGCAATTTCACTTGTCACCAGAGCCCTCGGCACGACTGGCTGCACAGCTTGATGCATAAATTCATGAGGCTGTTGCATATGATGGAGTATGCCTGGCTGAAAGAGGTGATGGATAGCAGGGCAGCTAAAAATGGCCATCACCTTGACTCTGTCAGGACATTTTTTAAAAGTACCCCATCAGCTCTCTTGCATTCTTTTATGTACACTATCCCCAAGCTATAGGCTTTTGAAAGTAGAGAGAAGACTTTTCCTTACTGACGGTTTTTGGATCTAAAGCCAAGTTTCTTCTTAGGTTCAGTGAATGCAATATATGCTACTAATGTGTAGGGTGAAATGGTCCTCTAATAATTGTTCGTTCAACACACAGTGGAGTCATAAGGTTAAACACTAACAACAGAAATTTTCCCGAGTATGTCTAAAATGCTGGCAAAATGCATACATGCACACAGAGACATATATGACAGCAAAATTTGTGAAGCCTCCTGCAAAAGTGCATTCAATTACAAACGTGCATACAAAACTATGCTTTGCAAAAAGCTATGGGAAGTGTTCTGGAGTACATTATGGTAATTATTCATTATGCAAAATGAATACAGGTCGAACTAACTTGCCATTACATACTGTTAGATCTGAATTAACGTATTTTTTAATAAGTCAATAGAACTGAAGGGAAATTACAACAGAGAAAAATGGACATATTGCTCTCAGAATTTCCAAATAAAGCCCAAAACTCAAGTTGCCGTGAGCACAGAATTTAATGTCCCAGTGAAATTCCTTGCATCCCCTGTATCTGTGTTACTGGAAGCCACCTAAGGAAGACAAATACAAAGGCAACAAAATCAATGAGGCAGTTTCCTGCAAAGCTTCACGCATTAATCTCTATCACACAGAGAAATATACACCACTACAAGGGAAGGAAGTCACTTGTTCTCTAATAAAAGAGAAAACCCTTGGTAATAAGCAATTAATAAAGTTGTCATGATTAGTTATGCAACTATGAATCAATGTTCATGATGAAAATGACCACTCTCATGATTTAACATATCTATGATCTGGTGGTATTGCAAACATCACTGCCATGTTGAAGCCTACAGAAACATCGTGGTCATTTTCTTAACATTGTTAATGTCAAATTTTAGCAGAAGGTGGCTTCCCTGTCCTGCATACACATATCTGTATATCTGAGGAGAAAGCATCTCCTGCCTCTTTTCTTCTCTGAAACTCTCTTTTGGGCTGGCCAGCTCTGCCCGGCTCCTGTCTGCAGTAGGAGTTTGGACCTTTCCTGCCTGCTGGCATCTGCCAGCATTATGCTGGCACCCAGGAGCAGGTCCTTCAAGCTAGCTGCACCCAGATGCCACTGGGTCTGCTTGCTGCTCAGGTCACCAAGTGATGTGAGAAGACCCTGAGTGGGAGTACTTAGTGGCACTACTACCCTGCAGCCACTCTTGTGGTCCTCACAGTTGTGGTGTCCAAGCAAATACCAAGCAGCAGCCTCAAAGGGCAGAGGCACCCCTCGAAGACCTTGAGGAGGACGAGTTGCCCCATTGTGTCTTTAATTTTCTCTGCAATCCCTAAAAGGGGCTGCAAATGTTGGCACCACGTTAAGGTGCCATTCTCCCACCCACTGGCTTGTCTTGGGATGGTCAGTAGCTGATGTATCTGGTGTGAAGAGCCTGAATTTCTGAGGCCATAAGTTTTTATTAAATTTAATGGTGCATCTTGAGGATTTAAAAAAAAAAAAAAAAGCCTAAATAGTGATTTAAGTGACTGATTTTCGATATGGCATGCTGCCATCTGGTGGACACTGCTCTGATCTAGCGTTTGGCCAGAGCTATGAGGAGCTGGGGTAAGGAAACAAAGGTCTGCGTGGAGTTTTGAGGTCCTCTGCAGAAGAACTTGGATCCAGTGCCAGTCCTCACTCTGCAAGGAAACCATCTCTGAAAAATCTGAGAGCCCCCACTTCCCGATGACTGCAGTGTGAGACCCTGAATCCAGAAAATGTTGGCTTATTTTCATGGAGCCCCTGGGAAGAACATGAAGAAAAGCCTGTCTTTCACACTGTCAGGAAGGGAAAAAAAAAAAAAAAAGCAAAAAAAAAAGCCAAAAAAAAAAAAAGCAGCAAAAGAATCACTACAGTAGAGCCACCGTGAAACTGCAACAGGCTTCTAAGTATGTTCTACTTGTGTGTTGTCTTCTGACTCACTTGGTAAATCAAAATGCTGCTCCTATGGATGAAGTCATGTCCTGGGAGGAAGCACTTAATGAGCATTCAAGCATTTAGATAAAGTTAAAATGAACCCCAAAGAATGAGGCATTTAGGGAAATTTTAAATTGCACAAAACAAAGCGCCCATATTTTTGCATTTATCCAGCTTCCATCAGAAGCATCTGTGGAAACATGCTATGAAGTGACACTGGAATCCAGACTATTTCAAGTGCTAAAGAAACTGGGACGATGTTTGGTAGATCAGGTGAAAGGAGAAGGAAGAAGGAGGGAAAAAAATTAACTGCATATTATTAGAGAGACTAGATGTTTATTCACATATCTATTTTCCTAGCTTGTGCTTCCATGAAAATATAGCAGTGAAGCTTTTATCAGTGCCACACTTACTGTCCTGAATATCAAAGCTCAAGGAAAATGATTCTTCTTTAAATGAATGCAATAGTACAACATGCAGCCTAAGAGCTGCTGTAATTCAAGAACTTCACAAATGCTATGAAAAGGTAACCAGAAAAAGAGACTTGTGTCTCATGGTGTGTGTGTGTATCAAGCTCTTTACAAAGCATTCGTACACTTTGTCCTAAACACGGTAATCAAGTTTCCCACTGAGAGACTTGAAGATCAAGACTAGGGGCCAAATTCTGCTCTTATAGTTACATGCTCACCTGTGTAACTGACAGCAGAATTTGCCCTTAGGACTTTAAACTTGATCTGCTATTCGATGGGCAGCTCGTGCACTGATCTGAGCACCAGAGTGATGTGCTCCTGTCAACCTATGAATCAGAGGAACTGCTGCTCTCATACAGAGGAGGAAAAAACCTCCTTGTAAATTGTTCTTGAAATCGCCTCATGCTTCTTTCTAGCAAGGATGAGCAAATTTGAACACAAAATTCAACATAAACTTAAATAATGCTTAGATATCAGGGAGACAGATGCCATTGAAATACAAGTTTGTTGATGACTAATTGTATTTGCCTTTCATTTAGGACACACTATGATAAAAGGAGTTAGTGAGGGGGAAAGAGAGAAATTTAAATGAAAAAATGCACACAGCACACATAAATATGTACATGCTGCATATAAACAAAGCAAATTCAGACCAGCTTCAGCATACTTCTTCACTGGCTAATACAGAAAGTGTGCAGAAAATAAGCTATTCTTTGTAAAACTGCCTTCATCCTCTGAAACAAAAAAAGGATCAATATAGCAAAAGTTTTATTGACTGAGATTACCTTGCAAAAAACTACAGAATTGTCTGTTGAATTCTACATAAGTTAGCAACTTTCTGAAATGGAATATATTTTTTCCAAATTTGCTGCTTTACATAAAATTAGTTAACACTGAGCACGGACTGTCAAAATGTAGCATGAGAATGAGGGACAGGCAAGTTTAGTTGTGCATAAACTACCCTCAGCAAACCTTGGACCTTCAAACAGCACTTACAATCAAGATTTATTACAATGTGTTATCAAGCAGAGAGCCTGTTCTGTTTATGCAGATATGTAGACTTCTCTCATGATGCCAGGCAGCCTTCCTTGGCTAAAACTTCCCTGGTCCCCCGGGTTTCCTTCCTATGCCTAGCTGCCAGATTAGCCCATTGTGGCAGCAGTCACATGAGAGGGAAACGCTTTTGGGTGACGTTGTCCTCAGGCTGCTGTGGAAAATGTGAATTAGTTGCAGTCATGCCTAAAGTCTCTGTGGGTATGGGGCTGGGCTAGCTCAAGCCATTTGAACTTTCAAATAAACCTAGAAGGTATGAAACTGTCACATCAAAGATGGAGGTGCTCATTTAGTTTGTAAATCACACATGATTTCTGCTATAATTTCTTCAATGGGGAAAGATGGCAAGAAGGCTTTCCTACATAAGTTGACCAAAAGATATTTTTGACAGAGCTTCATGAAAGAATGTGTGATCTTTAAACCAGGGAGGTAAGCGTTATTTTCTCTATGTATTAAAGTATGTCAATGCCTTAGTTACAGACTGCTATTGTCCCTGTGATGCTGCACTCTGCAGAAACAGACAAGAAAATCTTCTTCCTCAAGGTCTGCCAGACAAGGCAGGCCTGTCTCCATTTAGCAAACAAAATAAAAAAAGACTAGGTGGTAAACACATTTTTTTAGGTATGTATTTTTTTTTCACTAGGAAAAAAAATAAAACTTATTGGAATGATCAACTCTATTCTTGCAAATGTAGAAACAGATCATTTCTTTTTTTCAGATACACTATTGACATCATGTCTTATATGAGAAAGAAGAAACAAAAAGTAAAACTATTTTTAAAAATGCTTTTATTGTCTTATTCTTAATTCATTTGTAAGTTATTTCATTTTCAAGGTCAACTATTTGATAGAACACTTGGAAGGATATTCTCTGGACATATTTTTGAGGGGAAAAAATAATCCAGTTTGTAAACAAATGAAATAAAATGTGACAGAAGATGATATAAGACATGCAACATTTGTGACAGATGAAGCTCACAAAGATTGCCCACAGACTTCAGAATGTCTCCTTAGTAATCCCCTTTTCCTCAGGAAAGACTGCTCCTGGGTTTCCCTGGACACTTCAGAAGTCCATTCTAGTATCTTCATTGAATTTCTAAGACTAAACTCGGTAAAATTAATATATTTTAAACTGCCCAAGAGGTTACAATGGGTATCTCAGAGAAAAACTCTCTTTTTCTTTCCTCTAGATTTCCTCTCTGCAAACTCCCTTATTCCTTTTCCAATCTCAAAAAAAATTCCCAACTAACCAACAACAGTGATAAAAAAGAACAACCCTAAAATATTCCCATAATTATTCTGCAAATTGCAGAATGGTAGTTGAGGCTCATCTCCTAATAACTTTTCCAATATTTCTCAGTTGCCTCAACAGGTTTTGTCAAAGTCTCATCCAAGTGTTTGATCCTGAAAGTTAAAATCACCTCAGGAATCACCTTTTTTCCACCCTCAGACCTAGATCTCCTGAGCCTGTTTATATTGTCTACTTGCAACTGCTGCGATAAGACCCAAAAAGCTGTGAACACTTTTTCCCACTGTGACAGACAGGAACAAAGCCTTCTTCAGGGAGCAGTGGATGGAAAGTAAATAGGTTCATGAGCTCTGGGAGCACTAGCAGTGCTGCAGGCAGGGTAGCAGACAACAAAATAAATACAGTTAAAGAGTAAGAAAAATATATTTACTTTTGCTCCTTTAAGCTTAGAGCTATTTGAGAAGGTTGTGAAGGAGATCCTAGTTCAGATGGGCACAAAAAAATTTTTGCTTTTAGGCTACACTATTGCCTCACAGATGAAAAGGAGGCGAATTGGATTTAAAAAGATTCACAACAGATGAGTCATAATCATGAAGAATATGATCCTCAAACCATTAGGAATGAACTGATCATGTGATGGTAAGTATCCAGAGAAGTATAATTTCCATAAACATAAGTAATTTATTCTATCAGGTTCTCAGAACTTACTAGTAAATCCCAAACAACTGAGTAGCTATAAATTGAAGAGACTTGAGAGAGGCATTTTGCAGATTTCTGAGAATTATTTGTCTCAGTTTGCACCTCACTTGCATTAGTACAGTAATAGTACTAAGGCTACATAGTCTATAAGGCTACAAACAGGTCAGTACTGTACATACTTATATATATATATTTATATATATACATATACTTTTTCTGTTTTCTAAGTGTGAGGGTTTTGTTTGGAGTTGGATTCCTTTTTTTTTTTTTTAATGAATAGTGCCTAGAAGGCACAACAAGAGAACCAACCAGAGAACCAACCACTGCATTAAATCAATATTGTGTCTTGTAAAACACACAACAGCACTAGAAAATAACACATAATCTGAGAAAAACCATGGCCATGATGTATTTCTATCTCTGTGGAATGCTATAGAATGTAAAATATTTGCTTCTTTCTCCTTTCAATTTAAACCCTGCTTTCCTCTGAGATTACGCTCAAAAAAGTATTTCAGCTTGAATGCTTAAGATAGAATGCTTATACATTTCTAGAGGTGTGGACTCTTCAACAAAACAAAAGGAATTAATGAAAATTATTTTGAGGCTTTTTTCCCATCCTCCATCAATAAAGTGCTCTTAGCGTTGTACTCAGCCCTCTGTCCAACCTGCACAGCAAAGATACTGCATTGCCTCAGCAACCCAAGTGATATATACAGACACTTACTCTAGTTACATTTTTTTTTGTTCATCACGATCTCTTTTCTTTCTGAAATATTTGTTACTAATTCCAATATTTCTATTAAGCAGAGTAGTAGCAAGTTCCCATAGTTATTTTCCCTTGTGAAAGAATACGGAAATTTTGTAAGGTTTCATTTCCATTTAGGATGAAAATTCAGGCCTTTTGAAGCTTTATTAAGAGGGAAGATGAATATGAGAAATGTCCCTAAGTACCTTAAGCTCCCATGTCTGTTGTAGGGGAAAGTAGACCACCTCACGTCACATATTTTTTGCTTCTCTCTCTCTCTCACTCTCTCTCTCTCTCTCTCTCTCGTCTCTCATGTGTACCTCATCCACTGTTCTCTGCTATTTTGGCATGGCTCTCTTTCAAGGTGAACTTATGCATAAATTAACTTTTACTCTCCCAAGAGGTAAAACGTGTATATCCTCCATTCCAGTAAATAACCAAAGGCTGTTTGCTTGGAGACTCCACCTTGTGTTTACTTTTGCAGAGCAGGTCTGCAACAGGACACAAAATTCAGGTCAGAGCACTCACCTGTCCTGTGGAAGATGAAATACAAACCATCAGGGTGAACCAAGAGGCAGAGGAATTGATTTGGTCTCTCTTACACCCCAAGTCAGCAGGACCATTAGATTGTGAGCTACTCTGAGATTGCCCCGTTTTCTGACTGGACTTTCTAGCTCGACTCTTAGAAACCTTTAATGAAAAAAATCATGCCAAACTGGCACACATCAGCAGCACGTCACTCTTGAAAGACTGGTTCTCCCTTTTGACAATAACTCTTTGGCAAAAATTCTCCTAATACATCATGGCTACATGTCCCACATATAAAATCGGTTTAACCAACCAGTATCTACTGAACCAAAGTCTGACTGACACAGACAGAAAGTTATATCCTCTTCTCTTTCACATAGATTTTATGCTGCACTCATCGCTATGCTGCTGCCAGCACCATGTC
Organism: Poecile atricapillus; assembly: GCF_030490865.1. Classification (NCBI taxonomy): domain Eukaryota; kingdom Metazoa; phylum Chordata; class Aves; order Passeriformes; family Paridae; genus Poecile; species Poecile atricapillus. The sequence goes on along the minus strand of NC_081251.1, from coordinate 40,582,336 downwards.
AGTGATGCATATATGAATCAGTACAAACCATTCACAAGTTCTATATTTAAAAGGCTCCGGATGTAGCAGTTCTTCCAGCCTCGTCAGATGTTCGGAGGCGGGTAGGCGTGAAGGGAGGAGAGGGGAAAGGAGTGTTCCGCTTCAAATTCCCACCAGTTTGTTTTGACATCTCCCTTGTACCGAAGTGGCTGGAGCTCACTCAGTGGCTTGCAGAGAGACGTGTGTTGCCAATCTGATTTGATGACTCTGCATACACCGCCAAAAATTGTAGTGGATTTTTCATCTCGGATCACAAAGCAAGCTCATGTTTAATTTGGTAGCTACTATCATCCCACCTTTTTTGTGAGACATTGCTGCCTTACATGTGTATCCCTTTTTTATACAAGCAAATGACAGGCAAATTTTTTGTCATATACTTTGCTCAATTATATAAGATTGTCACAAGTATGTAGAGGATGGGGAGAAAGAGAGCTGTTCTAGTAAGACAGCTGACAAAGGAGCAACTCCCGCTCCCTGAACGCTCTGGACTCGGCAGAAAGCCCTTCTGGTTTTTTCCTGATTCACACTATATGAAGAAAATAAAAAATGTGGCAATGGGGAAGGGGAGGAACTCAGAAAGGTGGAGGTAAGGAAGCCAGGCAACAGAAGACTAAAATCTTGGCATTACTGCCCTCCATATCAGGGAAATAGGGTGAAGGTTTTGTTCAGATCCCCTCCCAGTCTGCCATAATTTTCTATTTCTACATCGTAGCACACTCCCTTGTCCTGAAGGCATCTGCCTTCCCAGAGTCAGTTCTGTTTTGCTTGTGCCATTATTATAGGCTTGGTGTCTCTGATACATGATTGAGGCCTGACTCATAAATAAGAGCTACTATAAATTTAAACCACTGTCTTGTTTAATCCCCTTTTGCCCACATAGCGAGGAAACTGACTGGAATTTATTGCCTTGCGTATTCTCCCTGATTTATTCAGTCAGGAGCCTGCTTGCATTTTGCTCTATTTGACATTACTTTATATCTCGTAACATAATATATTTTCATTATATTTTAACACACCGTGTGGTAAATGCAACCACACTGCAAAATTTTGGGATCTTGTGCTGTTATTTCTCATGTACAATAATATCCACTACATGATGAAGACCTGACTCATAAACAACAGCTTAGGTCACCTCCTTATTTATTTCCCTGAGCACTCTGGCCGAGGAACTAACGGTCTGGTAATATATCTGACATTTGTATCAGGATAGTACAATCTATGCCCCTGCACAGGAACACAGGGCTCATCTGTTGACCCAAGCTATTAGTGACTGTAGGAATCTGCACCAGAACACCAAGAAAGTTGTGCTGACTCAATTCTGCCAGCACAGCCTGTTAATTCTGAGTATGAAAAGCCTGTGCCAAGTTCTAAGCAGGTAGGGAGAAAAAGTGAGAGGCCGTCTGAGGAAATCTATGAGAGCAGGTAGCTTGGAGAAGAGGTGTGCATCAGATTCATAGGATAGGAACCGAGTGAGCACATATAATCTGAAATGTCTGTCTCTATATAGTGTTTGATGTTCTTCCAAAATCACAATTAGAGCAGTTAATTTTTTAAAAATTAAATGTTTTCTCCTCAAATCACTTTTTTAGAAGAAGAAAATGCCACAGCAAATTGATTTTCAGTGAAAGAAATTTTTCGAATTTTTTTTTACTTCCCCACTGAGCAAATCAATTTCCGTGCAAAATCCAAAAAGCTAAAGTGAGATAGGGTAGGACAAGAAAAGTTGAGACCCACAATAATTACCAAATTTTAAAATTTGTTTGTTAAAAGTTTAAAACTAAAGCTACTTTCACTCTTTCTGTTTTAAGGAACAGTTTCACAGAAAGTCATCACCAACAACTGCAGACTCACAGTGTGGGAGACAGAAGCATTTTTCAAAAAAAAGGCACCTTTGCAGCATGGACTATGTACCCAGTACATTAAATCCAGGGATTAGAGCACAAGGTGTAGCTGGGTGTAGCACCTGACAGTGCACAGCTTTGGGGAGTATTTGGGGAGGGAAGATCCCAGAAGCACAATAGCCTGACAAAGAAAGAAAAGCTTGAGCTCACAAGAGCCGAGACACCAGTAGCGAGGTCATTCTGAAACTTTGCGACGTACTCACACCATTACCAAGGTTAGTCCTGTATTCTCCCTGAATTCCCTATGGGCTTTCACCACTGGGCAGATGAAGTAAATGCCTCTTAAGGTTAGCACCCGAAATCAAGATACAGAACAATATTGGATAACTTCAAATCTTATTTCAAGACCTATAAGGTATAGGTGGCTGTCATACCACGGGCTATTGTTCCTGCAGCTATTCAGAAAGAAAAAATGTTTCAATGTTTCTGGAAAAGAAAGCAAAGTTTGGCCTGATTTTAGAAGAATGCTAGTACTCATGCATAAAAATATAAGGTTGTGTGCTTTTTTATTTCTTTTTAACCACTTTATAATCAACCTTTTCCATCTAAACTTTTTGCTCTGAACTGCTGAATTAGGCCTGGCTTGGAAGGAGCTAATTTTCATCAGAGGAACCCAGCACTGTGTTCTGGATTTGCAACTAAAGCAGAGTCAATGGCGTGCTCTAAAGGGATACTTTATACCGTATAATGTCATGCTCAGCTATAAAACGTGACTGGAGGGACAGTCTGGAAAAATAACAGCTGCACAGTGCCTGGCTGGACGTCAGTGTATTTGTGGGAGGTGGCAAGTGATCGCTTTTGCATAATTTTTCAAGGATTTTTTAATTCTTTCTTTGCTTATTAAAGTATGTCAAGCCATGTGGTTTTTTTGCTTTTCCTCATCTGATTCTCTTCTCTGTTCTGCTGGGAGGGCTAGAGGGCTGAGGCACTACACAGCTAGTGGCTCTTTGGTGCTGCTGCATCACAGCTGCGTATCTGTTCTACCCCTCTTCTTTCTAATCTGGTTTTGAGGATTCCCTAAACAACTCAGGGCCAGCTGGGGGTCAAAGAAAGACCAGCAACTTCATCAGTTTCTTGGTGATATTTTTAATTTTTATACTCAAGTCATGTTACTTTCAAATGAAAGGACACAAGACCTGTTGTAAGTTTTGGTGATTTTATTCCTTTTGCTCTGTCATGACAATGGACTCAAAGACCTGCAGGAGACAGCATGAAAGACATGAAAGAGTTACTGAACCATTTGTTCAAGACGTGCTGTCAGTGCTTTCTCTTTTTCTCTGGCCTGATATCAATAAAAGGATGGAAATTGAAAAGACTCCTCACTTACAAGTCCACATGAAAATCTTCCTATATGGGAACTGTAAAAAATGAGATTAAATACTCCAGGGCCATCTTTTTCAGGAAAGGAAAGTGTTTGGGCAGTAGCTGTTCAGACCACCCTGTGTCCCTGCATAAGTGAGGTCCATGGTATCACAGAGAAACAAGAATATTCCATCTCCATTCTTTTGTGAGAAAGGAGACAGAAATGCAGACACTGAGAACTGGGAGCAAATAATTTTTTGGCTTTCATACCTGTTGACTTCTGGAAAAATATTTTGACTAGGATGTGTAATTTTGTTGCTATTATCTGACTACTTAAAATTACAACTTTTCTCAAACACTGTCTCTAGCCACCCTAGAGCAAGAATTAAGGGTAAATATCTACAGGGTACGAAGGTGTCATGACTCTCCAATGGCAAATAGCAAAATAATAGATATTCATTTTGGCCAAAAGATCACTTACCTCCATATCCAGAGGACAGAATCCAGAAACAATGTCTTTTGCTGGACAGATTTTTCTTATTAAATTGAAAGTTATTTTTGACTTCTTGCACTTTCTTTTGGTTTCTTTTTTTTTTTTTTTTTTTTCTTCCCTCCGCTATGGTGATTATCCCTTTATCTCAAAAAACGCTTCACTATTATTTCCAATGCAGGGATAGCTCCTGGAGAGTCCAGTGATCATCAATCACCATCTCCCCTGCTGCTCAAATCAGCACACACTCACTACTCATGTCCCAGTCAGTGTCTGGTCTTGTAGTCCTGGGAATGGTTTAGGCCTAGCTATGTCTTTATCAATAACCTATGTTTATGTGAACATGAATAAAACTAATCTGAGTGGTGAACTCTATATTTAAATGTGGTTATTACTGAATACTGAGTCAATGATCAAATACTTTTTTGTTTTCCAAAATACAAATTAAACAGAGGGGAAGACAAAAAGAAGATTTAAACCAATGGAAAAAAAAATAAAAAAAACCCAAACAAACAAATAAAACAGAGAGAAGAGAAAATGAAAAAATTCTACTTTTTCTGCTTTGAGAATAGCTTTCAAAAGCATGGGCAAGGTTTGAGTGACAGACACTTTTGTTAACACAAGGTACCTACATGCACTGACCTTTCAAAGCAAATGCAAAGGTGTTTGTAATCTTTACAGTCTGAGACCTTCCTAAGGATATGATTTGCAAAGTTGATATTTACACACTTTAAAAACAATAAAAAGTGTTAGTGATTTTTAAAATAGAGATTCCACCAAAGAGTCAATACTATTTCTACAGCATACAATTTGTGCATATTTATATTAGCTGGGATAGAATTAGCTTATTTGATACATGGATAGAATGGCCAAAAATCACAGCAGTGTTTCTTATGATATTTCCAGTCTTATATATTAAATGGGTTATTTTCTCCACAATATAGTTTTATCTTATTACCCATTGTCTATCAGTAAAATATAAAGAAAACAAAGAAAAATATATGTAGTTTTACTAAGTAAAGTTAACAATGGGTTAGATCCTGCTGCCTTTGCTAATAATATCAGGTAAAACCTCTTCCTTGGATTTTGCAAATATTTGTGGATGTAATTAACTTAAGCATACAATAAGTCACTCCAAAGTCAGTGCTTAATCAGTCTGAGAGACTTACAAAGGAAATTAGCATTTATGAAATACATTATAAATAGCCTCATTTGCACATAGGGATCCCTAGTAAAATATTTGGTTTACATTTTGTATACCCTAAGAAATGGTGAACTATTTTGGCTGGCTGTTCTTTTCATTAAGTATATTTCTTTTCAGGAAAAAATAAATTGTTAAGCTGTCCATTAGCTTAGCATTTCACTTATATATTTTGTTAAACAGGAGCAAACCAGCCTGAGGGCACTTACAAATATATTTCCTAAAAAGTTTAACCCACTTTTATAAAGGATCAGTTACTCTAAAGAAAGTGTTTTCTCTCCAGTTTCATTTTATTAATGTATTACTTAGGCCACACAATTTTATTGCAAAAGAATTGCGAGCCAAAATATTAGACACATATGTTCTTTGTAAACCTAACAAAATTAAATGACAGTGTATTTTTCAGCATGCCATTCAGCTTAAAATTCTAATTATTTCTAACATTTAACTAAATAAAAATCTGAAATTCTTGAAAACTGACAGCTTTATTAATTAGTTTGTAATTGCACAAATTCAGCAGTTATTGACAGAAAGATTCTCAAGATATATCAGTCTTGAAAACATATCTCCACTGTATATCCCATCAAGATAAGGTAGGCACTCTCTGCTTGTCTAGGAAGATTTTGAAATTTTCAACTGTATTTTCACTGTCACTATCCAGCAAAATAATTATTTAGCCAGGAGAGCAAACTAGATGAACCAATGGCGCCTTCAACCTTTAAATTTGCCAGTCCTTTTACGTAATCACAATATAACCTCAAGCAGATGATTAAACACATTCTAGATATAAGCATTTTATTTTTCCCTGCTGGCTGAGCTCAGGAGGAACCTTAGAACTACAGTCATAATTTCATGCTACTTTAACTCTATTCTGAACCAATCTAACTTATGCTGACCCATAGGGCACAACAGAAACATTTTTAAGAAGTGCTAAACATTTTTTCAAAGACCAACATCTGACTTCATGTTTAGATTATAATTTTTGAAGAGATTTCTAAAAAATAAAATTTATATTCCTTTTACTTTCTTTAAAAATCTCTTTTTGATAAATCACAAGTCAAAAATCATCTGTCTTTTCATACATCTACTTCCCTCCAGTTTTAAATAAATATTCCCAATATATTAACACTAGAAAACACAATGTGACCACTTACACTTTTTATATATATTTGTAATAATATTTTATATTATTTTAGGAGAGGTTAGAGATTACATTCACTGCAGAACAGCCTTATTCCTTTTATAGCTGCATACCTCAGAGTTTTCATTGCTTTTATGGATTGCTGAGAGTCTTCCCCTGTGTTACTCTTTTCTGTCTTAGCATGGAGACCAGTGTCTATTAATAATGTCTTATCAGACCTAAATATCTAATGAAAAGTTTGTTTGGGAATTCAAGGTAAAGAAACGGGCTACTTGGCAACAAGATAATTTTAAGAGAAAGAATGGGTCATTTAATTGCAGCACAGCCAACAGCAATGTAAAAGACTATTTATACCAGTCTTAATAAAGCAAATTACTGTTTTTGAAATCTGAGGCAGACAGATATAAACTGACTTCTTAAGAATCAAAATATTCTCCTACACTTTATACAAGAATTTATTATTACAAGTGCCACTTCAACTATTTGGTTATCCCTAAAAGATGAGGCAGTCTTGGGTTGGGGATTTGAAAAGAAGGGTTTGAAATACCCTGTGCTTGGAAGGTGATCACATTTATAAGCAAATTTAAAGGTATTTTATTTCAGAGCAGCTTATTAAAGAGCACTGCTCACTCTGCCTGTACAATTGATGGTGTTTGAATTGTATGAGAGTGCTGGGATGATTCTTTATGAACTGTGCTGATTCTTTGTAAACACTTTTTAAACCACAGAGCACTACACATCTGGGGGAGGTTTTGAGAAAGAAAGCAGCAAATACTTCTGATGAATGAAACAAAACAAAAATTACGTTGCAAGATATTTCAGAACATGGAATATTACAATGGTAACTCCAAAAAAGAAGAAGTTTGGGACAATTTCTCATTTGTTACATTTGATCTGATAGTATTCACATAATCACAGCAACAACTTTCCTTTCCTTTAACCTGGACCATAAGCACGGTAGGAACATCTCTTCTGATGCATTGCTCTTGACCTTGTGTGTTTCTTCTTAGATTCAGAATCAGAATTGTTATAATGATTATAGAATGAAATTCAGGTATTCAGTCATCTGTGTATGTCTATACATAGGACAAGGTTTGGTTTTGTTGTTTTTTTTATTTTTTTGTTTTTGTTTTTCAGAATTTTCTTGCTTGTGTAAAAAGGCTGACTTGAGACTATACTGGCCACAGAAGGTAGAAAAATAATTTTGATGTGATTTATGTAATTTTACTGTAATTCTTGCTATCAAGATAAATCACTATACTATCCTAGTGCAGAGTTTGAAAAGAAGAAATTGCTGAATTTGAAATGTACAAAATCACAAAGCAAAAGAAGCAGAACTAATATGTCATTTGTTTAGATTCAGTTGTGATCTTCATGTGAGAGTGAGACATAAAAAAATAGCCTTGGCAGAAGACATGGATGCATCTGTAACACCTATATCCAAGAAGTGAGTACTTCAACAAAGAGGGAAATGCATCAATTTTGTTGATAAATTAAGAAAGCAAACAAAATCAAACACCAGACATTCACCTTGCATTTTCTCTATGGATTTTATTTGCTGCATAGCTATGGCTAAAATATTACTACTGAGTGTTGGCCAAGCAATTTGTGAGCCTATAAATTTTGATTGATGGATGTTGGGTAGAACGGACCAAGGGATCCTGTACCTGAAGATGATGTACTGAGTGACTCATGATAGTTTACGATGATGTTTAAAATCTTAATAGTACTGCTTGTTTCTGTGCAAGAGCTGATTTTATTACTTGGACCAAAGGCCACTGACTTTTTGGTTCTATAAAGCATAAATATATCCATCTGAACAGTTTTATATTCAGAATGTGAAGAGCAACATTTAAGGCTGTGTACAAATACTGTTGAACTGAAGCAAAGTAAGTTTTTCTCATGAGAACACCATAGGATCATGGCAACATGGAGAAATGGGAAGAAGTTATCAAAGTCTGCTGAGCCTTCAGTAGCAGAACTACATCATGTAGTCTAAATATGTTTTACTCACAATCAAAAAGCATGGTGTGCCATGATTTACTGTGGACCATATTTCATTTGAATTCTGATTAAGGACTTAGGGTTTACGAAACTGATGATTATAAAGAGGAACTCCTCAAGAACAGCAGCCTGTACTATGGCCAAGCAGAACTAAATTATTTGAAACGTGTTTTGATTTGATTCTCTTTGTTGAAGGGACCAGTAGCTTGAATCAGCTCCTGGGAGGAAGAGTCTGATAGATTTCCCAAGCAGCCTACAAAATTCTCTTCATTGATCGTCATCTGTTTTAAGTTTATATTGAAATTGCAATTCCTTGTAGCTGGACATACCACTAAGTTCTCATAAGGTCAGTTATGATAATTGAAGGGGTAAGTCCAACCTGCCAGAATTTCAAGTGGTGAATCCACTTTAAAATTTAATTTTCATGTCAAGATTTTTCTAATTTCACATGTATTTTGACACAAACATTGTCTATTGTAGGGTTAGGAGCAAAGCACTTATTTTGAAAATTGTGAAAAGCATTTAATTACTGTAAACGGTAATTGATGCCTCCCCAAAACTGAGGGACTTGAAAGTCTTATTCAAGGCAGGAGATTTAAAATGTTTGGATAATTTTCCCACATACCTTTTCTCTTTTTTTTCTTTTTCAACCTCCTCTTTTTAGAAGTCATCATGTGTAAAAATAAGCGAACAAAAGCTGCCTTTCTAAAATAAGTAAACCAGTGAATCGCACATGTTCCTTAAGTGATACAACAAAGTGATGGACACTGGACTGCATTCTATACAGTGCTGGCATTTTAAGTAGCTTCATATTAGGAGAAGTTAGTAACCAAATCTTAAAATCTGCTTCTGTGTGGGGGCAGAGATGAATAGAGGAAGCAGATAGTTTTTAACCAGAGAGTAAATGCGTTGTCTATCGTTTCTCACAGCAACTCAAATGTCTCTTGACAAAATAAAGCTAACAGGTTTTCTTAGTCTTTGGAATCAAATGTTTATAGATTTTCTGTGGTTCAGTTGCTTTGTGTCCCTGCCCCTCATTAATAGAGATACTCACGTGTAAAGTCACCACAGGCTTTTTGTGAATGCAGAGAACCTCAGCCTTAGAAGTAAAAGATGGCCTCAAAATGAGTGATCCACCATAGCCATGGATAGCAGTACGGGCTTTAAATCTCTTTTAAGGAGACAAAAAATATTGCAGAATTTCTTCAGATCTTAAGATGAAGTATATTTCCTCCACCTGATTTCTCTTCTCCCAAATTAAGAAACCTTTAATGTTTCTTTCAATGACAGCAGCATCACAGGGAAAACACTGTATGTATACGCATCTGTATTTCCAAAATAAAAAATATCACTACATTTCCTTTAAGTTTCTGTTAGAAGTTGTACAGAGCTCAATTTTGAGACCTTTAGCAGTCCATGATACTAAAATTGTATGCCATACTTTGAAAATGTACTACTTCAGTTTTTGCAAATCTGTTTACATGCAGATACAATTTTTTCCCAAGAAAGAAAACCATGTTGCTTTCTTTCACTGAAATATCACCAGCATACCAAGGTGCCACAGCAGTCATGAATAGTAATGTTGACAGATATGTGGACAGATTATATATAAACATATACATCCATAACTGTGTGAACAGTGAAGGCTGTGATTTAGTTTTCAATTCCACTAGCAGTGTCCCATCATTCCCATGAGAACCACTGATCACTCAGAGCTACATTTTGGGGTGATTGGTCCACTTTTGCAACATCTTGCTATTTTAGAAGTGCCAACAGCATCCCACTTCGTATAGCATGCCTGCAGCCCTTGCTGTATTCTGCTTGTAATGCTGGCCAAAGCTTGCTTGTTTTGATATCACTTGTGCTCAGTGGGCAGTCTAATCAGCCTGGTTGATGGCTCCCCTGATTCACATTGCTCCCACTGTGCTCAAGGTTGCAGTATATTAGTCTCAACACAAATATGAACTTAAAAGTATACACAAAGTATTTATTTAGATAGCACATGCAGGATACACATACTCCCAACAATAACTTTATGACTGTTACGTGAAATATTTAAACATGGAAAGGGATAGCTGTGATATACAGAGACATTTATTGATGAACTTTTTCTTTATTGTTACAATACATTAGAATTATTTGTAGAAACAGAAGGTGGAAATATTTTATAAACTCAGTTGGTGAGTACATTTATTACACTGACTTCTTTAAATTAAATATATTCCCTCCTTTCTAAAATCCCAGTTTAAGTAGTAACAGTTCTAACTATTTAGTCCACGAAACATCACTTTTAAAATAGTTTCCAAGTTCCTGATCCTTTGAAATTCTTTCTTTCTGGAGTTATTCAGTGTCCATTTGTTTTTTCATAAATAGAAAAGTGGGGGGGTTAGGTGGGGCTGTGATTTCTGATATATAGCCTCATGATGCAGTGACAATCAGCAGGGCATGTCACTGCAAAATTTTCTATCCTGCACCATCAGGCAATACTGATACTTTAAAAATCTATAATATGAACCTTTCACAAATCAGAGCTGTCTGCAATATGAGCCTAGTGATTTTTTTCATTGAAATTTCCTTATAAACAGCCTAGCCAATATTTACAAATGCAATGTAATTCACTACATACAATCACAAAATTACCATGTGTTTTACTTATCCCTTTTACAGTAGTCACATACTATCTGAGTTACTAAGCATAAAAAAAAGGTATTTTGTCTTCCTTCTAATTAACCTGCTCCACCTCATAGCTGCTGTCAATGTCACACTAATATTTGCAGGCATGTCTCAGCCCAAATATGTTATTATGGCAACTGAAGTGCATAGGGCTTGTTCTCAAAACAGTTTCTACCATGTGCACCTCTGAAGAGCTGGGCTGTGATCTCTCTGATCAAGGTCATTTTCTGGAATATCATCAGGACATTTTCTAGGGACTGAATGAATTCGTCCTGCCCCCAGAGCGTAAAACAAAGCCATAGCAATGTATTTAGGAAGAGGATCTATACTTTTGGTGAAAATGCAAATGAAATTTGCATTACTGCAAATGAAAAGAAAAAAGAGAAGGAAGTACAGACAAGTTATAAATAGATCCTCTGAAATATTACTTTGAAGGAAATTTTGTTGATGTTTTTCAAATGGAATATCTGCAAAAGCTGTTCTACTGCACTTGTATCTACAATAGATATTAACTGCATGCATAAAATCTGTATTAAAATGGTGTTAAATTAGCAGGAATTGGGAGGCATGCAATTTAAAATGACATGCTGCATTTTATGTGTACAACAACAAATGCTTTAGTTGTATACCAACTGATTTTCTTTTACACAAATTCTTATATTTGCTCTCCTCCCCATTCATTATTTTCTTTCTGTTCCTTTTCCCCTTTAACCAAATAATTCCTCCCCAGTGGAGTTCAGTAGGAATTGAGAGCTCCAACTTGCATTGAATTAAAAGTAGGAGTCTGTTTTATACTTTAAACAGTATAAAAAAAAATGAAACTACACTCAAAACGTAGACACTGTCGGCATGCAATAAGGATCCCCTCATTACTGTGATGAAATAATCTGTATCTGATATAGATAAATTCCAATATCCCTATGATAAATTCCTTCTCCCCTAGAAAAGAATACAAAAGACTTGATCTTTCTATTGGCATTTATCTTCCCTGATGTAGAGGGATAAGTCAAGTGCAATAGTCACCAGTGACTTATTATTTCTCTCCTCACAGGTGAAGATGAATGTCATAAGGAAGATAAGCCATCGTGCGCATATATTATATATAACACTGTATATGAATAAGGAGATATTAAACACACTATGAATATTTTCTTTTACCTTTCTATATATTTTTTACTCATCCTAGACTATGGTTAAATAAAATTAGAAGATGCTGTAAGTTCCTCTTGAAATGAAAAGCTTCAAAGGATTCAATATTTCCTTCAGCACTACAGCCTGTCATCAGTGAAAAAGACATAGCCTTTGTTTCTGTTTGACTGAGAATTGTTTGACAGAGGCACTAGACTGGGACTGCAGGCGATGGGCAGAAACTGATACACAGGAGGTTCCACCCAAACATGAGGAGGAATTTCTTTACTGTGCAGGTGACAGAGCACTGGAACAGATTGGCCAGAGAGGATGTGGAGCCTCCTTTGCTGGGGTTATTAAAAAACATTCTGGGCAAAATCCTGTTCTGTGTGCTCTAGGATGATCCTGCCTGAGCAGAGAGGTTCAACTGGATGACCCATGTGGTCCCTTCCAGCCTGGCCCATTCTGTGATTCTGTGGAATTTATCTATTTGCTCTACTGAAGATTTCTATTCTTCGATACTTAACTTCCCGTGACTCAGTGCTCCATATTCTAGACATGATATTCATAGCTCTTTCCTCTTTCAGTGCTCTACAAGCACGTTGAAGAAAATCAGGTCAAACAGCACTTTATTAGATGTGTCCTTATCTTGGAAACATATCTGTTATTTGACTGACATCTTAAAATATATCTAGAACAAAAAATTACTGCACCTAAAAAAATCTATAATAGTTTAGGAAAAAGCTTAATTTATTGCATTTATTTGTCTATAAAAGTAGCTAATTGCAGAAGACTAGAAAAGAGCATCAGAACAAAGGAGTCCTAGTATATTTTAAGGAGGAAAGATTTCCGTCTATAAAGAACAGTGATGAATACTCCTGAGGATGCCAAACTCATATTCATCCTGGAACCCTCTCAGGTCCTGCTGCAAGCTCCTGCCCCCAGCAGTCAGGGGGGCATATGGCAAGGTTTGGCTGTCAACACCGGTGGTTCAGCTCCCATGTGGTCGGGCTATGCCACTTCACTCAGGCTGCTGAAAAGGGGCTGTAAGGAAGCCTCCAGAGAGGTGAGAAAGGCAACACTGAAAACAGTGTAGGTTGTTGAGACAAAAACCTGCAGGGAAAAAAATAATAAAAAGACATGGGGAGGCTGTATGTGTCTATAAAGGTCACTTGCAGTCTAGGTCTAAAGGCAGCAGTCTGTAACTTGCTTTCTGGTGTTATATTGCAGTTCATCATTTGCCCAGGTTAACCACAGGGTACAACTTCTTTCCAGTATCTCAAACAAAACAAATTTCAGGAGCAAAATTAAACACCCTGTCTCATTAGATGAGCTACACATCCTAAACCCAAAAGTGACATATTAAATCTTCTCACTGGCTTGATAGACCGGCATGTATAATACAGACTAGTAAAAAGTATTATTGCACATGGACTGTGATGTGCATATGTATTGTATATGTATTGTAACATATATATGTGCTGCCTTAATAATTTTAGAGCAAAAATATTTGATACATGAGCCATATTATATTGATGAAAGCCACATAATATTTTATATAATCAACAAATAATCCCTTCAGCCTGCAATTTTTTTTTTTAAAAAATCAACATACAGATATATTCAAAAATACACATGTAATCTATCAAAGAAGATTGACTGAAGATATTTATTTAAACTACTCACTTGAACTTTGGGTCATTACTTTTTTGAAACTTCTATGGATTAATGAATAAAATCTATCAAAAAATGTTATAGTGATTTATCCAATTTTTACCATGAAGGAGAAGGAAAATGTGGCAAATCACAGGACTTTGTGTAGTTACAGGGAGTACTTAGAAAGAATATCGTGGAGTAACATCATGTAATGTGAAGTTCCCTAGAGACAGCCAGTAAAGCAAAGCTGTGCATGGGAGACAATGTTCTTCCTTGCTGCATTCATATTTTTCAGAACATAGCTTCATTATATCTGGTAAACGTGAAATTATTTTCTGAATGTCGTTAGTGTGAAGGATAGATACCAATACTCTGTAATATATAAAGGTTCAGTTTAAGTGAAAATCTGGTACCAATAATTTATGTGCAAAGTATTTTCTGATGACAACACATTAGAAATATACAGCTGGATTAAAGAAGGTCCTAAATGACATTCATATCTTTGTACAGATAAATAATTTTTAAGATAGAGCACACACCTCATCAGAATGAACGCAGGGACTGTTGGACTGTTGGCCAACACTTTCCTATACCACTTTGATAACATTTGGGTTGCATATATAATATTTCCAAAAAATAAAGCCACCTGACTTTCAGTAATTCATAGAGTCTGTATGTTTCAAATCCACTGTCATAATTATATTGTGACACAAAATGTGGCAGTGGCCTCAGGGGAAACAAAGAGTTAACATTGTCCCACCCCAAACCCCTTGTGAAGGGCGGCCCAGGAGTTCTGATTGGGTTTGAGTCCCTGGGGGGGTTCTCCCTTGGTTTGCTTCTACTGGTCCCTGACCCTGAACTCCACCCTCAAGGGTGGAGACCCTCAATAGTTCTGTCCCTCAAAAACCCATGCTGTGCCTCTGTTCAGGGCTCTCTGTTCTGGACCTGACTTTGTTCTCATGCTGAATAAATGATTTCATGAGCTGGGAGCCCATCTTGTTGGTGTTTCATGCTGGTCCCCAGAATCCTGCGGCTTCTCTGGACGAGATCTGAGGTTGCTGACTGCAACAACAAAATACAAATTCTCACCCAATAACTGTTGCATCAGACCTAACACCTTGTGGATGAACTACAACATCTCTTTCCAAAGGATGCACAAACTTAATTTAAGACACTGTCAAGCAAATCCTTTGGCAATGTATGCAACTAGCTAATGACCTTTAGTGCTAAAACATATAGTGTTTATTTCTAATCAGAACATACCTGACCTAAGCTTCCAGCCACTGAAGTCTCATTATCTCTCTGCTAGAACAGAGACACCTCTGATGAGAAATCTCCTCCAACTCTAGATTCTGATAAAAAAAAATCATGTCACCATTCAGTCTTCTCTAATGAAGAAAATATGTTATGCTTATTGCAGTAGTGGTAAAGTATGTTTTCTGTCCCTTGGGATTATTCTTGATAGGCAAAGGTAGAGAACAAACCAGCCCCATGCTGCCTTGTGTGGAACTTCCCCCACCCCTGCCCCCCCCCCCCCCCCCCGCTTTATTTAGTGCTACTTTTAGACTAAATTAAAACAACTCCCATTGTGTCTTTGCACAGAAATTGTATAGACCACAGTGTAAATGGATCCTTGCTCATAGCATGTTGCTACAAAATAGTTTACTATTCAACTAATTATAAGTATGCAGTTCCTTGTGTCTAGGCTAATCCCAAATAAAAAAGGAAAATCTTATTTTTAAATATTTTGAAACTATGATGCTATTAGTTATTTGAGCTTCAAAATCTACACCAATATAAATAAAAAATATTCTTGTTGAAAACAGAATATTTTTCCAGTTTGTCTGAATATTGTAAGATTTTGAGAATTTTTATTTAGAGGAATCTGTCTCTTTCTACATAAGTTTTACTTGATATTCTGAAAGGTCAGCTACTTGCACCTGGAAGCTTTCCTTTTCTTTTCTCCCTAGGCACTTTTAATGAGGTCTGTTTTGTGTGATTTGCATTTTTACTTTGCTAAAGGGTGGAGTCTTTCCACATTCAGTCACTGTTTTCCACTTTCCAGTGAAAAAGGCTGCTATAGGTCAGAAGTCTCAGTATTTGAGACACAGGAAAAGAACAGGATAATATTGCCTGATGACAGCAGAGCAAATTTTGCCCAAAATATGCTCTTTCCATTGGAGCAGTTTCTGGATGGCAATAAACAGCCTCAGAATCCAAGTCACATAACCTGTAGCTGTTCCAAAATAGGGACGTTTTGCTATGCAGTGCCTGAGGCATGTCAGAGTGCAATGGTAAGTAATATACAGACTACAATAACCTACACTTAGGAAAGCAAACTAGCAGATTAAGTTACAGTGTGTTATAATGTCTTTTAGGAGGAAAAGAAGCCTGATTTTTTTTCAATTTGACAACCATCCCATAAGAAAATATTTGTGTCCAGATTTTCTTCTCCTATTTCTTTCGTTAACTACTGACATGAATGGCAGCTTCCTCTCTTCCATGACTCATTCATCAAGATTATCTAAAAGTAAAACAAACTCAGGAACACACTCTTTACCCATCTCTCATCCCACATAATTTTCACTTTTTTTCGCATCAGGCCAAAAGATGATTGCTCTTCTGGTACAAGGGTGAGTTGGCTAGAATAAAAACTGGCAAAAATCTGTATAACAAAGATCCAAAATCTTTTGCAGGCTTTCTATTTGCAGCTGATTATCTCAGTTATTAGGGTACAAGAGAACTGTTAGAATGAGCCATGAGACTCCAGTGGCTACTGAAGTCGAAGGAAATAGTCCTTTTACCTCATTAGGTTTTAGATTAGGCATTAAGTCAATAAGATGGCATTGCCCAGATTTCTGCATAAGAGTAATATTGTAACTCCTTCCACTGCAGCAATAGGGGAAACCAATGGGAAAGATTTTTTGCATTATGACAACAGTACAGCTCATAGTTTTTCACAGAACTACATAATTGCCTGCAACTGAACGCACTTCACCATATGTTTTAAAGACATGTTCATTAAACTCACTACTTCTGTGCATTCTTAAGTGTAAGGGATAAGTAGGATAATGATGTAGGATTCAGGGGTTAATATCAAAAGCATAGGTATTCATGAAATATAGTATTTAAGCATGTGGTTTTATTTTTGGTGAGGAAGGACATCCTTTCCTTATCAATGCATTGTGCAGTCATGACTCCATTGATCAATTCCATTTGAAATATAAAATTTTTTTCAATTTTCTTTCCCAAATTCCAATTACATCCTGCTCAATTATTATTTTTTAAGAAAATTATGAGGTCCCCCTTTACCTTTTGCAATAGTCAGTCCAGAATAGCTATAGGTGTTCAAATCAAATGCTGCAAGGAAAGCCAGCACATCTACTCCATGCTGAAAATCTACTACGCAAATTGCAAAAAAAAAACATGAGGTAAAATAGGTAGGTTATAAATCCCTTGAAAACAAGTTTTATAATGGAATTGCTGAAAGACATTCAATGATATCAGCAACAGTTGGCACCATAGTAATAAAATACTTAAATTAAAAGAAAAAAGTCTGTATGCTTCACAAAGGCTCATGGATTTCAGGGGAAAGCTATGTGCAGACTCAATGTAAAGATGGATGTTAATAATTCATTATGATGCTTAGATGTCATTTACAGAAAATCTCAGAAACTCAACTTGCAGTCATACTGTGAAAGAGTCAGAAAGAAGACAGTGCTGCACCTTGCACTGCTATTTCCCTCTCCTTTCCTCATGATAAAATCATGCAGCTGAGTCTTCCTCATGCCTAAGCAGCCAAAACACTCTGCTCAGTTACTGTGCAAACAGCAGCCTTCAGTCTGCATCAAAACAAACACTATGACCAACTACAAATAAATAGTTAATGGAACTCGGTCTCCCACTGCCTGACACTCAGGTAAGCTTCCCATTCACTTGTGACAAAATGTCTTTTCCCCAGTGGACAAAAAAGGGATTGATGGGCACTGCCAGAGCAGGTGGCCATGTGCAGCCTTTGCCCTACAGGGGACCTGCAAGCTAAGAGCCAATAAGGTACTCAAACCAGCAGATAGTTTTCATATTTAAAGGATATTCACATACACAGGTACATTAGCACTCTTCTTGCATCTTCCAGCCCAGATTAAAAATTAAAGAAATGACCTTAGACTTCTCCTGTTGTTAAACATTTTCTTTTTATTCAACAAAAGCTAAAGATACTTCATTTTTCCTTTCTTGCTCTTTAAATTTCTATTCCCTCTTCTCTTTCCGTCCACCTGTTTTTTCTCCTCCTTCTGTTTTTGTTGGCAGCACCGTATTTGACTTGACCGCTCAAATACCCACTAAGGTCTATTTGCAATCCCCAAGCAATAGCAATTTATAGATGAAACTGGCCACTTACATATTCCTGTCTCCAAATAATGAACCAGGTTTCCCTCAAATAGCTCCACTTGGTAAGCCTTTCATGTCTTTTCTGCTCCTGAGCCATTTCTGTAGAGCATTGTCTACTGGGAAGGGGATGCAAAGTGAAAAGGAGCAATTGTGTGTGTTCTTTCTCCATGCCTATAAAACCCAACCCAAACTGTCAAGGTGACAATCCAAAACGATAATCAAAACCACTTTTTACATTCCATCTTGTAATTGCCGCAGGCAAGTTTGAAAGGAGATGCTAACAAATCCCAAAGAATACCAGGTATTAAATATTTGATACAGCTAGAAATGTATACAAAAGACATCAAACTTATGTTGTATATCTCTGTAATTTCTATACCATAGGTAAACAACCATATTTCAATAACAAATTCTTAGGTGGGTATTTGGAAATCTACATTAAAATCTGTTTACATTTTAGAAACAGCTCTGTTGTTTTTACATACTCCTATAACAATAAGAACAATAAGAGATTGTGCTTGGGAATATTATCTCCCATAGACATACTACAAAAAAAAATATTTTCAAGGGTGCCTTTCTAGCTGTTTGCATTTTTACAAGTATTTGCTTTAAAGCAATCTTACATTCATACTACAGCCTGATTTAAAAATTGTAAGACTGCTGATTTACAAAATAGTTCACACTAATGCCTACAGTCTGCATTTTAAATTTTTCCAGTACTTAGGTATTAAAATTCAGTTCATTTTTACAGTGTCCTTCATAGGGAGTATTGAGAAGGCTATATAGAAGTAGGGGTTATTATGAGTTAAAGGGAAAGGAAAACTAAGAAAAAGGTGCAAACTAAGGTTTATCTGAGAGAGTAAGATAAACACAGTGTGCTGGTTTCAGCTTGGGTAGAGTTAATTTTTTCACAGGGGCAGGTATGGGGCTGTATTTTGGATTTGTGCTGAACACAGACAGGGTTGATAACATAGAGATGTTTTTGTTATTGCTGAGCAGGGCATACACAGACCCAAGATCTTTTCTGCTTCTTGTACTGGCTCACTGGGAGGCTGGGGATGCTTGGGATGTTGAGAGGAGACACAGCTGGGGCAGGTGACCCAAACTGACTAAAGGCACATTCCAGACCATGTGACATCATGCTCAGAACATAAAAGTGGGGAAAAGAAAGAGGGGGCATTTGGAGTTTCTTTATACCTTTTAAGTTTTGAGCCTGTTTTGCCCTTCTCCTGATTCATATCTCACAGCAAGAAGTGCATGCACAGGAGTGATGGGTTTGTCTTTCCAAGCCACCATTACCCACAATAAAGCCCTGCTTTCCTGAAGACAGCTGAACACCTGCCTGCCCATGGGTAGCAGTGAATCAATGCTTTATTTTGCTTTGCTTGCATCCTTAGCTTTTGCTTTTGCTATTAAACTGTCTTTGTCTCAAGCCACAAGTTTTCTGCCTTTTACCCATCCAATTCCCTGCCCAATCCTGGAGAGTGAGTGAGGTAGCAATTGGGTGAGGCTTGGCTGGTGGCTGAGGTTAAACATGGCACACAGAGAGCCAGTGGAAAAAGTGAGTTTGCCCTCAGCCTGTACAGTCAAAGAGAGGAAAAAAAGAATTGTCTTTAATAAAACTTGGTCACAAAGTAGGCTGATGGCAAACAAATGTAATGGAAAGCTGCCTTTACAAAAAGAAGGTGAGTGAATGTGCATCAGCTGAGCCATGTTAAATGCATGTGTGTGTTTAGCTCAGAATAAGTGTAAGAAAACTTGACCTAGGTTATATAGTTAGTTGTATATTGTATCAAAGTAGTTCACTTTTGTTTGGGACAAACAGCAGATATATGAGCAGTTACTAAGAAAGTAATTTCCACATAACTTTAGACTACCGCAGTGTAGAAATCTTCGTCTCAGCTATTTCTTCTAGACACCCTTCATAATCAATGGAGAGAAATAGGCATTTGGGGAACATGATTCATCTGATATATGTTAGTTGTCTAATGCAGAACGAAACCTAAGAGTGACAAATTTTTTTCAGTGACTACAGAGAAAGTCAAGATGACTAGTTCAGATGTAGTCATTTACCCTGGCTCAGACAAGTCCCCCTAATGAGCAACAGATGTAAGGTACCTTGTTACACTGCAGTAACTTAATCATGAGCCTAAAATCCTGGAATTAACAGCCAGTGGTGGGGTCCTGCTAGGACAGAAAATGCTCTCCAAAGACAGAATTAGCTCTGCATATATTTTATGCTGTGCTTTTAATGGAAACTACAGAGGAGAAACAAAAGAGAGGCACAGAGAGGTGAGTGGCCCAAGGTCGCCCCAAAAGGTCATAGATTCAGTAGCTGATTCAATGACTTATCACTGAAGTGCACTGCTGCTAAATGAAAGTAGCAA
This sequence comes from Poecile atricapillus, assembly GCF_030490865.1. Taxonomy (NCBI): domain Eukaryota; kingdom Metazoa; phylum Chordata; class Aves; order Passeriformes; family Paridae; genus Poecile; species Poecile atricapillus. The sequence continues at coordinate 40,562,025 of NC_081251.1, read as the reverse complement.
AATAGCACAAGGCAGGAGAAATTTTTCCTACTTTTTCTCTCCACCCTCTAAGGATAGATTAGTGCATATAGTCTTTATTGAGTAAACTCTTTATTGAGTATTAGATAGGTAGCTGTAAACACTGAACAGTTGCTCCCCTAGTGTACAGTGCAATGCTCACAAAGATGATCCATGAATATCCCATTCACAGCACAATATCACAGCAGAATATCTGTATTAGGGTGTTTAAATCCACAAGCTACAAAGTAAAGACCCTTCAAGATAGCAGCTTTACTAATATGTAGCATACTTGGCAGAAAAAGCATAGCTATTTGACTTCAGTGCCAAATGTAATGGACTGGTCGCAACCAAAAAGTCTAGGCAACTAAAAGTTATTTTAAAAAATCCAGGGTTGGAATCCATATGCAATCAAGAAGGGGTGACTTCAAAACTTTAATTGGCACATCCCTGTTCGGATTTTCTTGAATGTAACTGACATTTGGATTAAGATTTCCTTATTTGCAGATGCCCTCTTTCTTCTAGATGACTATGGCCTTTTAAGTTCTTTTTTTTGGCACCCTGATTTTCCAGTGCTGAACATAGCCTGTGGAGCAGAGTTGTGATACTTGTGAGGGAAAGAAACTGTGTTCTGAAGTAACTGGAGTTTTCAAGGATTCTTCACACTTTGAATCTGATAGAGTGCAATGTAGTAGACAAGCCTGAAGGGATTCTCAGTTATGGATCACCGTAACAAAGTCTGCATTTAAGAAGAAAATGCACCAGCTGAGATGATAAAACAAAATGTTTCTAGTCACTGCCATCTGAGGGACAGAAGAGTCTGATATGAACTGAGATTCTGAATTGGCGTGTCATCCTTAGCTCAGGGAGAAAATAGTCTTGATCAGTTCCTAAAAATGCTGCCTTCCACATTTCAGGATCACAGCTGTCATCCACTTAAGAAGGCCACCCAAGACTGAAGGAACAAAGCAGTAACTCTGTTAGCATATCCTGGAAAGCACCAGCACTGTCTGAGCTGACATGATAGCAAACCCATCATGGCGTTGCTGTTAGGTTTCACAAAAGCATTGAAGGGAGGGCAACAGAAGCACAGGGCTCAACAAGACCAGGCTTTGAGAGAGGCCCCAGCAGGTCAGGGGGCAGAACAGGGAAGGAAAACCCATGTTTGTTGGGTTGCCCCATCACAAACTGAACTGCCACCTAAACCACCAGGTACAGCTTTTCTGATGACACACCAGATAGAGGGACACTCCAAGAACTGACCAGATTTGGCCACACAACAGGCTGTACTTATGTTTTTATATCAGCATCACAAAGATGGTTGGGTAGAGTAGCAATGCTGGAGACTGGGTTTTTCTTTTAAAGAAAAGGCTTTACAGATAAAGGTACCTTTGAAAACCAAACACTCTTAGTAAATATAAACACTATGAAAATATATGCATTTTCTGCTACTTCCATGTCATTGGAAATGACTATATATATATAAATGACTATTCTATAACTGATACTTAAAAATTAATATCTTTGTCATTTAGTTTTAATAAGGTTGAATTGACCAGAGGCTGTAGAACAGAGTTACTTACAGGAACAGTAAGGGGAAAAAATGTCCTCCAATAAACTGTCTGAGAGTAGTTCCTGAATCCCAGTTTTATGCCACCCAAGGAGAAAAAATCCAGAACTAAATTTTATATTTTATTTTATTTTATTTTATTTTATTTTATTTTATTTTATTTTATTTTATTTTATTTTATTTTATTTTATTTTCCTGCAGTGCCAGTCCATTTATTTAGAAGCAACTGAAAAAGGAAATTATATATGTGAATACAAGGCTTCCTGGACAGTTTTAAAATGTATTTTTAAAATTTGTATCAGTGCTGTACACTATGCTTTGTTGTCAGCCACTGATAGGAATTGTATCTGCAGCCCAAGAAGGCGGAGTATACATGTAGTGAAGTACCATTTTAATTAACAAAAGAAAATGTGTCCTGAAAATTATTATAATCTGTCCTGGTCAATAAGAAGCCACATGGGGAAATTAACATTGGTTACACAAATCCTTTCTCTACAGTTCCTTAGGCTCATGAAATGAAACATATTTCATAAAGCTGAACTGGTTAGTGGAAGAAAGGAACATAGAGAAATACTCACATTATATTATCATTTTAAAATATTTAAGCTACAATATGACACCGATATCTCAGTGGTTATCCAAGAATGTCATGCAAAAGTTATCAGAGAGGCAGGTACATGTGTACACATACAGGAGTTTTTTGTTTTGATTGCTCTACTGAGATGCTCTCCTGTAACAAAAACAAGGACATGCACAAATACAAACAGAACTTAGGGGTCAAACTAATATGAAATATTTCCCTGCAGTAATCGAGTTTGACTAAGACCTTCATTCTTTCAAGTGTGTTAGATTTCAGGAGCAGAAAAGACCTTTAGTTTATGTTGTCTCTCTACTACATATCAGAAGCTTTCATGGAGTTGTTTCTGTCTTGACCCTTGATTTTGCCTTTCAGAGTAAACAATAAGATTGCCTTCTTGGGGAAGAAAAAAAAGAATGGAATATAGATGCTAGAGGTAATTATGTTTGATGTACCATGTCTTCCTCCATACTCAACATTAACTCTTTTATATATTCTGACACATCAACAGACTAGGGGCAGGGAAAACCTGATATGGCTATTTTAGTGTGAACCTTAAAAAGTGCTTAAGAAAGGACTATACTGTTTCCTTCTACTATACCTGTCTTTGTATTTGTTTCCAGTATTCTTCCCTACTGCTTTGATGAAGTTCTTTGAAATCTAACTGCATTGTCCCAGTCTCTCAGATTATTGCATCGTGACTTCATTGATTTAGAGGTGCTCTTCCTTCTTTTGAAAAGTGTCCTTTTCACAGAGGAACAAGTGTGACATGATGAGCATGAACCCAACCCTTTTCCAGACTTCCTTGTTACTAAGCTGACTTGTTTTTTGGTACTGAGCTGCTGGTTTTAGTTTCCAACAAGAGAAAGATTCCACATCTGTGCAATTGGTGATCTGAGGTCTTGATCTGTCTGTTAGTGGAGCACAAGACACCTCATCAGTACTGACTTGTACTGATAATATGGTTGTTTTGACCAGTGCTTATTCTTATATATTCTGTGCATATATATCTGATTTTTCTAATAAAAGTTGTTTGGCATGAGTTTTACTGGTGATAGAATCTCTTCCTGATGTCTTATCTGTCTGGCCTTGCTTGCTCTTGGCCTGGCAAGTGCCAGGTGTTTGTCAGTGCAAGACATTGCCATGTTCTCCCATTGACTGAAAGTGTGGCTGATTTCCTCATTTCTGTTGCTTATATTTCAGAGGAAATGTGACCTTTTTGAAAACAAATATGACTTCTAGAGGAGAAAACAATTTCAGAAAAAAGACATAATTCAAAGTCTGACTTTGTTGTGCATCTGAATTCTGTCCATATCCCACTTAATTTTATTCAGAGAACCCTTACAGCAGAGGCAGTTACAGTAACAGTACAAGTCCAGAAACAAAAATTGCTTGTCTCTAATCTGATATTCTCACTTTTTTATGTAACTCACACTGAGGCTGCTGTAAGTTTTAAAGTCATCAGAAGTACAGTCCAGGTTCTTGAGGGAAGAAAGGATAGATAACCACCAGAGGTGAGAGCTGTGTGCAGTAAATTATGTAGTCATAATGCTGGTTTACTGTAGCATTCACTGTAGCAAATCCTCAGTCTACCAGAAGAACACAGCCATATAATCCCATGAAGTATGAGCAAGAGAGTATCATGTAAACTCACTCAGCCAATATTTTTTTCTGGGATATAAAACAGACAGTGACTTATGTTGGAGTTACATGGTGCTGACAAGAGGTGATAGTGATGCTTAGCAATAATAATATTGTTAATTACATTGCTATAATAAAGATATAATAAATAAAGCTATTAGTTCCTCTGTAGCATAACACATCCTTATGGCTTTGTAAACACAGATAATATAGCTGGCAAGCATCAGTTCTAAAGCATGACAGCATGGTAGGAAGCCAGTTTGCAGCCAAATTAAAAAAAAAGGTCCAAAAAGTCCTTTTGATCTGTTACCATATGCCTTCTCTATTTTGCATAGCGTTTTCTATGAAAGTCTCAGTGACTGTATCTATATGATGCAAGAAAATAAGATTTTGCTAGTCTTTGCTCTTGTTGGGGACTTCAATCAGATGTCTGTAGAAAATAAAATACAGCAGAGATTATATAGTCCAGGAGGTTTCTGTAGTGTGTGGAAGTAATGTCCCAACAGAGCTGGCGAGGCAGCCAACTGAAGAGCTGCTCTACTTGTTTGAGAACAGAGAAAGATTTGAGGGTGATGTCACAGTTGGGGGGCTTTCTTGGGCACAGCAATCAAAAAATTATAGTTTTCCATTTTCAGGGAAGTAAGAAGTGGGGATCAAACAAAAAAAGAATTCCAGAAATACATCAGCAACATAAGGAGAACTAAGGAGAATCTCCATGTCTTATTGTATGCAGGGGGAAACACAGCTACATCAATAAAAGGCTGAAGTCCTTTATACATTTTTTGGCCTCAGTCTTTAATAATCTGACCAGCTGTCCTCCAAGTACCCTGCCCCCTGAGCTGGAAGACAGGGACAGTGAGCAGAATGAGGCCCTCATAATCCAAGGGGAAATGGTCAATGCCCTGCTACACAACTTAGACATGCACAAATCTGTGGGACCACACAAGGGTACTGATGGAGATGGTGGAAGAGCTTGCTAAGCCACTTTCCATCATTCACCGGAAGTCTGGGCTAATCAGTGAGGTTCTAGGTGAATGGAGGGTAATAAATATGATGCACATCTACAAAAAGGGCTGGAAGAAGGGTCTGAGGAACTACAGGTCTGTCAGCCTGATCTTGGTGCCGGGAAGGTCTTGGAGCAGATTCTCTTGAACACCACCATGCAGCACCTACAGGACAACCAGGGGATCAGAACTAGCCAGCATAGGTTTGTGAAAGGCAGGTCCTGCCTGGCCAACCTGATCTCCTTCTATGACAAGGTGACCCAGTCAGTGGATGAGGGAAAGGCTGTGGATGTATTCTACCTGGACTTCAGTAAAGTATTTGATGCTGTCTTCCACAAAATTTTCCTAGAGAAACTGGCTATTCATGGCTTGGACATTTTTCCCTGAGCAAAAAACTAGTTGGATGGCCAGGCCCAGAAAGTGGGTTAAATCCAGCTGGTGGCTGGTAACAGGTGGTGTCCTCTAGGGCTCAGCGTAGGGGCCAGTCTGATTTGGATGAGGAGATTTTCTCTCTCAGTCCATTTTTACGTGACACCAATTTGGGTGGGAGTGTTGATCAGCTGGAGTGCAGGAAGGCTCTGCAGAGAGATTTGGACAGGCTGGACCAATGGTCTCAGGCCAAACGTATGAGGCTCAACTAGTCAAAATCCCAGGTCCTGCACTTGGGTTACAACAAACCCATGCAATACTACAGGCTGGGGGAAGAGTGGAAATTTACTTGTTCAAAGAGGATCTGGAGATGTTGGTCTACAGCAGCTGAACATGAGCCAGTGTGTACCCAGGTGGCCAAGAAAGCCAATGGCATCCTGGCTTGTATCCAAAATAGTGTGGCCAGCAGGACCCCTGTGTGACTGTACTCAGCACTGGTGAGGCCACACCCTAAATCTTGTGTAGGGTTTTGGGCCCTTCACTACAAGAAAGATGTTGAGGTGTTGGAGTTTTCCCAGAAAAGGATAATGAAGCTGGTGAAGGGTCTGGAGCACAAGTCTTGTGGGGAGCAGCAGAGGGAGCTGGGTTTGTTTAGTTTGATAAAAAAGGAGGCTCAGGGAAGACCTAATTGCTCTCTACGGCTCCCCAGAAAGGAGGTTGTAGTAAGATGGGGACTGTTTTCTCCCCCCAAATAACAAGATTATAGAAAATGTCCTCAAGTTGCAGAGATATTTAGATTGGACATTAGGAAAAATTTATTCACAGAAAGGGTTGTCAAACATTGGAATGGGCTGCCCAGGGAAGTGGCGGAGTCACCATTCCTGGAGGTATTTAAAAGATGTGCAGTAATGGCACTTGGGGACATGTTTAGTGATGGACTCAGCAGGGCTAGGCAAAAAATTGGACTCAATGATATTAAGGGTCTTTTTTGACTTAGACAAGTCTATGATTCTATTATATTATTCTCTAATTATATGATTTAGAAAAACATTAATTTTTAGGCTTCAGCTATTTTAGGAGGGAAAAAAATAAAAAACCCCAAACCCATCCAAAAGTAAGGTATATCAGTCAACATGTCAGATGTATTTTAAGACAATCGATTCAATTTTGGGAGTCTTTAAAATATTTCTTACAAGTTTTTAAACATATTGGAGAAAGTTTACAAAAGTTCATTGCATGTATATTTAATGATCCATATTTGTAATCAAACATGCAATCATTTATTGTGAAGATTGTGCCATTGCCAGTTGTTTCTAGTTAGTTTCCTCCCTGTCAAAAACCTATACCCCACTGGTGTTTGTACATATAACCTAAACTTTAACCAGCATGCTTTGACCTAGGTAACTGGTTAGCAAATGGACTTATGGCTGTGCTCCTCCTCAGTATATCCATGCACACTCAGTGAAATTGCTTCAGGCTACATTTCAGAGTTGCACTCTCCATTGGCTGCATCCCTGGCACTTTTTGGAAATAAGTAACACTTCAGTAGGGATAACCCAATTTCTATTTTACAATTACAAGCATGCTGGTCACTTTAGAGAGGAAGAGCTGCCGACACATTCCTTGCCATTGCAAGCGCCATCTTCTCCAGTATTCGCTTGGTCAAATATTCCACACTTTTTAAGCACGTGTAAAGGATTACAGAAACCCCTATGTTCATCTCCAGAGAGCAGCCAGAAAGGGTTAAACAAAATCAACCCTGACAATACTAGAAACAGTTCTCTCAGTGTGTGTTGGTTCACTGCTCCACAGGGCATAGCAGATGTTGTGTCTGGTAGTAAGAAGGGCCCAGGAGGTGTGAGCTGTCAATCACTTTTTTTCCTAACTACAGGCTGTGCTATGGATATGAAGCACGACTAAAACAATCTGTCTCAGCTGGGGTGTGTGAGGTATCAATAACCCTTGGCAGAGGTGTCAAGAGCCTTGCTGGAATCAAACTACCCTGCTGACCAGCTGCTTAGCAAGTTAACAAGGCAGCATTCAGTGCTCACTGCCCTCCCAGCCCAACAATTAACACAACTGGAGCAGGCTCTGCTGAAATGCAGGAGGAGCCTCGCAGCATCGCCCTTGCGCTGGCGACAAAGAGATGCAGAGTTCTTTATTCAGAAGCATCCGTAACAACATGTGAGGAGTGAGAGAAACTAGGGCAGAGAACATGTTTTATTCTCAAATCAAATATGCAGATAAATATTAGCAATATGAGACAAATCTGAATGGACTGAGGAAAAAAATAGGTTTGTAAAGAATTTTCACTCATGAGGCCAGTAGCCATAGAACAGGCAGGGAAAAAGAGCACCAGTAAGGAATAAATTGTGCTGAGAAGCCAGAGTAAGGTAAATTAAACAACAGCAGGAACAAACAGTGAAATGAAAGAGTTCTGAGGCACTGGTAATCCAAACAAAAGCTGCGTAGTGGCTTGTTACAATCATCCACGTGGCTTGTTAGAATATTATAGAATAACCAGGCTGTAAAATGAACAGGCAACAGTCGGAAAGTCTTAAACATTTTGCACTCATGGGTCATGTACTAGTCAGCCTCGTACCAGTATAAATTTGGAAGTAATGCTATCAAAATCAATGGCTTCACAGTAGTTTAACAGGGAAGGATCAGGCCCTTTTGTAGAAAATGATTCAATTTTTCATTTTACAAACTGCTAACTCCAGCTTCTGGAGTTAATGTTTTTCTTAAGCCCTCAACACATTCCTTTTTGGTTTTGTTTTGTTTTTAAAACTGAATTACTTTCAAGTCTTTTTGTATTCTACATTGCTTTATTTTGTGGTTTTGTTCTCAAGGGTATCAACCAGTGATTATATACTGTTCCATTCTGAAAAAAAACCCCAAACATGCTGTACGGCAAAACATGAATATTAGCTTTAAACAATTTAATGTTGTTTGTCTTTGCTTTGAAATTCAATAATGCCATCAGCCCACAAGACCTTTTAGAGCAGAGTATTTCACACAGTGAAAGCTGCTTTCTGCTACAAAAGCAGAGCAGCTGTGGCTCCTGCAGATACTCTTAAAGACAGATATAATAAAACACTGGGAGGGAGTAGGTCGACACAGGAGCATGAAATGGACGAGATGAAGCCCTTTGTCACAATCAAATAGGCTGTAAAGTTACTATAGTAACATACAGTATTAAGCTCCAGGTGGATTGACTTAATGTTGACTAAACAAAAAGAGGTTAACGAAAACCAAACCAATAATTATTACACTCTCTCTATCAAATGTTTGCCAGGATGCCATTATTTTGATTTAGCCAAGCTGCACAAAACGTAGTGTGGGTTACTTTCTGTTCTGATGAGCAGTTCTTTTATGAGAAAACCTGTAAACCAAAAACAAATTCAAAATTGTAAGAAGGAAGGGGATGGGTTTGCTGTGCTTGTGATAGACACCAAGGCAAAACCGAGGCAAAAAGACCGTGAAACAATTAAACTGTGTCAAACGCTTTTTTTTTAAATTTTCTCTCTCTAGGATCACCACTTCCCTAATGTGAAGAAGGGGATGTTCAAACTCATTGTGACCTACCTGAACTAAAAAAATGATGAATGGAAAAGATACATACCTTTTGAGACTTTGTTGTTATCTTCCCTGTAAGAACTAGCTTTTGCATCTAAAAATCTACCAGGAGATATTCCACTAATTACAAATTGTAACTTTAACAGGAGGCAGGAATTCATCTGGCTGTCAGTGTTTCTTTCTAGTTATATTCTTTACTGTATAAAGAAAATGCCTGACAACTTATGAATGGGGAGTCTCTGGCTGCTTGTCCACCCTCCTCTTTTAGCTGTATGTCAAGGGAAGAACTTTGACCTCTAGCTAAATCCCACAGTGTTAGAAAAACTTCTCTTAGCTCCAGTGGCCATTTCTTTCACTCCATTTCAGTCTTGGAATTAAAAAATCTGAAGATTTAAGTGAAATTCCTAGTTTTATTCTGAAACTTCTGACGCTGTCAGAATTCACACCTTCTATCAGAACTGTAATTTCATGTGTCTCTGGTATAGTTAGTGAACTCCAAGCTGCTGCCCTATAAATCTTTAAAGGTTGCTATTCAGAGAGGGAAAGAGATCATATTGGTTCAAACTCAGTAAAACAGAATGGGTCTTTCTTTGATAAAAAGTAGTAAGTACAAATCAGAAACCCACTTGGATAGTCACTGCAAAACTGTCAAAAACCTCTCATCTGTGCTATAAACTTAGTCTCAATAAGACTTGAAATAATTCCACACTGTCAAGGAGAAGAGAAAACATGCTCACTGCATTCAGGACATGAAGTGTAGCCTTGGCTAGTTAGAATAAAATAAAAATTTAAAAAGAAATTTTAAAAGAAGACAAAAGAGGTTTTAATTATCAAAATTCTGAGATGGTTTTAAACTGTACATAGCTCAACAAGACCTTTGGAAAAGACAGTATGTGAAGGATAGAAGCAGGAAATATCTGACGCTCCAAATATTTGAGGGGTTCCTGTGATTATTACAGCCTTTTGACTGGATACAGTAGCCAGAAAAGCAGTATCTCTTGAAAGATGAGGGATTAATCAGCTAGTCAGAGCGTTCTGGAAATAATAATACAAGGGTTACTATTTTCAAAAATTTCTTTTTTGTAACCTGGTGGAAATGTAACATGGCTGCATCCTTGGAAATGCAGTGAGGTATGATCAGAGTAACAATAATCAAGCTGAGAGACAATCCTAAGGGCTTCAGTGGAGACAAATATCACTTGAGGTACCAAGCACTCTTCTTAAAATCAGTTCAGGAATGGTTTCCCTTTGGATTAGATTTATAGAAGTACCTGGCACAAGCTGGAGCCATCCAAAGGGCAGCACTAGAATATGACCAGCTTTCTTGAGGGCAGACAAATTCTGCGTACTCATGAAAATAATGATAATAATAATGAGCATAAATACAAAGACTCAAGCTTTCCAGTTCCCCTGGAGTAGTACTAACTCTCATCAGTGGTTATGGTGAGTCACAAACAATTCTGTAGCTGGATGACATAATATTTGAAGATCTCCTTGTGATTATTTGAGATACCTCTGCTAAGCTGGACTGCTAGAATGTCCTGAATGTCCTAAAGATTCAATGTTAGACAAAAAGAATATCAGAGGAATTTCAGTGGTCCAGAAAGTATCTTCACCTACCTGAATCTGCTTGTACATGTTCTTGAAACATATTCAAATCACATTCTGACATGGCATCTCCCTCCTAAACCTAAATAGGACCCTAGGTGCTACTAGGTTATCACCAACATGGATATCTGTATCTTCTTCAGCTAAACAGAGTTCAGTCAGACTACTGAGGAAGAGCATCCAGTGAACTGTAGCCTTCAGTTCAGAAAGCTGGTGTAGGCAATGAAGATCTCATAAAGATCTAGTTTGTGGGTCAGGAAGAACAAAAGGACAATGAAGGCCCACCTCAAATATTTATGTCCTGGCACATGAGAACTGCCTTGGCCAGAAGGGGCAGGCTCTTCAAAAAGTATGAGCATGGATCCAGCACCCTTTAGGAACTGTCTGTCTTAACAGAAACAGAAATAGAATCCGTACAGGAAATTTATAAAATAAAAACCCAATATGTGCATGTGAACTGTAGAAAAGACTTTATCAATTCATATAAAACCCAAGCATACTACTCCTTCTGACATATTCATACAATGAGGACATATGCCAGCCTTTCAATGTAGTATGTGGGAAATAAGATGTGTATATTTGTTATATGTATAAAGTGTCTGCCAGGGTTTCTTTGTACTTTTTCAGAATACTCAGTCATGGCCACCTGGCTATGTAGCAGTGCTTGAATAGGGGATGCTACATAATCCTGGGTAAGTACCTCAGTTATTATACTGTTTCAGATCTTTGTTCTTCATGGTTGATGTTAACATGTTAATTCTAAATGTTGGATATCCTTCCTCCCCCTTTGCTTGAGAAGTCCCAGACAAAGCTGGGACTCTGCTCTGTCAGTTCTTGGTTTAGGTTCTCTGCAGGGAGCTATAGGCATGGAGACCAGGTGCAGCTCATCTCTAAGCAGTGGGTAAACAGCAGAGCTCCTGTCTTCACAGATGGGGTCCCCTCGCTATGCCCTTGGTGACCCACATGGAACAGGAGCTAAGAGTCATCCCCTTCTTTTCTTAACAGCCTCTTTTACCTTCCTGTGTTGCCTAGATTAGCTGACAGGATGGAAACCCTTCCCTGACCCCTTCCAGCCAGAGGAGATCACTTTTGTGCTTCTCTGAGTGGAGCAGCTGGAAGCCCATTGCCTCCTGTGGGGTCTGAAACTCTGAAACACCAGCCCCACAGCCTGCCCCTGGGGTGATGCCCTCTACACATTTTCCCCCCTCCCTGCTTTAGAAACTTCTTAAAGGGTTGCTGTTTGTATTCTCTGCTCATCTTCCCCAGCAGTGAAGTGGCCTATGCATGTGGCTGTTTATAAATCAGTGAAGCTCAAATGAATACTTAGAGGTAATTTGAGCCTAAAGGTACTGAATTTTCACAACCACTAAAATGTTTGTTTCTTGCTCTTTAACTCAAAGGAGTCATATGGATGCATTGGCCTTGCTTGAGAGTCATTGTAGATTAAAAGATAATTTGAATTATAATACTGATCCAAATACTACTGCTTCTGTGACTTTGGGCATGCCACTTAGCCCCTCGGAGCCTTATTTTCCCTATTATCTGAGACTAATGGTATTTTACCTGTCTCAGACCACAAGGGAGCTATGAGGCTTAATTAATGTTTGCAAACTGGGTTGTTGCATAGCATAATTAAATAGCATTTCCAAAGTTTAAAGAAGTAGAAAGTATTAAGACCCATCAGCAGTAAAGATGAAACAAGGAGTGAGAATGTCCTGATTCCCAGGACAGTGCTTAATTCTCTGAACCATATGGCTTTGGAAGGAAAAAAAAAGCACCAAATTGTCTTCAAGAACACTTACCAAAGTTCAAAAATATGAATTTTAAAGCAAAGGTGGCTATTCCCAACTTTAAAGAACAGCCAAACAGCAATATTGTTTTGATTGTTGTATAATCATTTCCTTCTTGTTTAGTTGCCTGAGATTGTCCCACATTTTTAGCTGTTACTGAGCTCCCAGCCAAGAGACTTCTGTTAAAAACAATCCTTCCCAGCTAACTCGACTCTGTTGTAACATTTTAAATGAGCCACACTCATTTTCCCCTTTGAAATTTGATGGTTCTCCTCCAGGTTAGTTTACAGTATTCAAGTTGCAGCTGTCTTGGACAACATAGAAATTATAGAAATATTTTGCTGGGTCAGAGCTACCAGATATCTCTTGCCATATCACTTTGGCTCACAATTCCCGTACAATACTGCAGAACTATTTTAGCTAAAAAATGGAAACAGATCACAAAATTATTACAGGGATTGCTGTAGGACTGTTCCTTATTTTTTGATTAATGTGAAATTTAGTACTTATTAAGTTAAAGAACAGTTGGATGAAGAGTTCCACTTTTCTCATATAACCGTCTCTCTTCATATCCTGAATGAGCAAAAGAAAAGGAAGATCAGAGAAATTTTAGCCTCTTTTTTTTTTTATATTCCTTTTTGTTTAGTCTAAGGCAGTAGGATTTCCAATTAACACTACTTTTACTGTATGTATTTCACATCAGAAAACTCATTATAAACATTAATTTTATTTAATTTCTTTCATTTTTCTGTCTATTACAATAAAATCAGTTTTTGACAAAAATGTTACAGGGACATTTTTATGCTATGGATGGTATAAAAATATGTGATATCATGCATGTCATTAAGCTTACTTCAGCGGATGTGTGATGCAACTCAGATTTCTTTATTTGGATTTAAAACTAGTATTTGAATTTCAAACATGGTTGAAGATCTCTAACTATTGGGACAATAGGCTTTTGGTTTCCTTTTAGATAAAAATAAATATATTTTATCATTCCAATATTCAATCTCTAGTTTTAGCTCTCTTTCAGAGTCTCAGAAGAAAATGATAAAAGCTGTAAATAAAAGAGTTAAAAAATTGGATTTCTTTCCTTGAAATCAGAGCTTTAACTTTTCTTGATATATATAAAATAGACTAAGAAGTTACTAAAAATGAAATATTTATTACTATCTCACTATTCTGTGGGGATAAAAATCCTTAAAAATAATGCAGTTCAAATCCTAAGGGATCTAATTTATTTGAAGTAAAGTCTCTTAGAAAAAGGTGTATCTGGAAGGTTCAGGTGGGACCTTGCTATTTAGATCTTGCATATCAGAGAAGGACCTAGGACAGTTCAAAGTCTAGGATATGGAGCTGCATGTCAGGATCTATTGGTATCTCATAGAGAGTCCTTAGAGAATGACCTTAACACGAGAAGTGGAGAGTTCATGTTAACTCTCATGCAGCCCTAGCAACACCTGATTGTGCCTCCTTCTGTCCTAGCCTTTTCTTTTCTGATCATTGACATACCAGCTGCAATCAGGATAGCCTTACAGCTCTGCATGACTGAGATAAACAATTTTTATCATCAACATAAATATTAGAAACCAGTGATGGTAGCGATTCCAGCCAATAGCCTGTCATTGTCTGAGAAAAAGTTTACCTGTGAAGGCTGTCCCTTCTCAGTCTCATGGTTAAGGCAGCAAAACAAATCTATATACAATGCAGGTAACTGTGAGTGCCCACAATGTACTTGAGAAGATGTGCAACAAAAATTTTCATCTTTCTTAAGTTAAGGCAGAAAAGGAGGTAAAAAGAAAGGCAATTCTGAATCACGTTTCCATCGTGTTGGTTATTCAGAAGTAAGGCTCATGGCAAAGTAAAGGTGATGGTAAAAATCAGGCAGCATTAGGAAGGGTGTTGCCTCTTTGTGCTATCCTAGCAGTTTTGGGTTACTCTATTTTCCTTTGCTTCTGTGGATCTCTTTGTTATTTGCTCCTTCAACAGGCGTGCAAGAGTTTATCCTTTGGCTTTCTGCCTATTAAAGCCTCACTTTTCCAAGCAGAGGTTTAGGGTGGGTACTGATATCCATGCATTGGAAGCTGAGACCTGACCATCCAATTTTGTATTAAACCATAATATCTTGATTATCTCAATAAAGATTTTATAAAAATAGTTAAAATTTCTTATAGGAACTCACAGTTACACAATGTAATTGAAAAACTGGTTGCTTCTGTTGAGTGCTTTCTGTCAGGATTATTATTTGGCATAATTGTGTTCCTCTTCTTCACTAAATCTGAAGAGAAAAAGGCAGATAAGAATACTTCTGCCACTTGCTACTGCAAGAGGAAATTAGTAACTAAAAAGTCTTGCTGAACCGTGACTAGGAAATGCTACTTTTGGGTCTGTTGATGAGCAGACAGTGATTGGAGGCAGGCTGGACTAAAACTAGGACCTTAAAGCAGTCAAAAGGAGAGTAGTTATTTACATCAGCTAAAGAGATCTGGAGGGCATTGGGGTGGAGCAACTAGCAATTAGCGGTGTAGAGCATTAAAGGAGGCAAAAATTTGTTTACAACCCCTAATTCAGACTGAGCTACAAGTCAATAAAATATTTAAGAAAAATGAATTTCCTGACTTAGAGTCACCTCTCAACCTGGGGAACACTTGGGAAAGCAGTGATACTGCTTTGCCAAGTTTAGGAAGGTGAATATCCACAAAAAAAACCCCATGATCTTGAGAGAAAAGTGGGGAAATAATCTGACAGCTCATTGGAACTGCTTGTTCTCCCAGTCTGAGAGTTTCTTCCACAATTTTTCCCACAGCTGTCAGTGAAAATAATTTTTTTGGAATTAAATTGTTCACGATTCAACTTGGAGAACATTGATATGACCATGTGAGAGTACTTCACTTGCACCAACTAGATGTTGGAGTCTGCCACAGCAGGATGAAAGATGCAGCTGTGCCTTGCATCCTGCTGGTCTTCACACAGGACAGTTGCACACAGCAATAGTGACTGCTGATAAAGTAGCTAAAATGCTAAAAATTAAAGTTTTACAGTCCTAAAAAGTCCCCACTAGCAAGTGAAGCTTAGTATTTCCTGAAGGAAACTTTTTAAGGAAAAGCAAAGGCAGAGTGTGACAAAGGAGATGCAAACTATTTGTCCTTCCGGAGACTCTGTTTTTGTTCCCTTTCATCTTGTAGCTTCTCTTAATCTAAACTAAAGGCCTTTCAGACTGCATATATGACTCTCCTTGGGATTGAAAGAATGTGTGTATGTGGGCTGAAAAGGAGAGGAGGCAGCTGAAGTAAGAAAAATGCCAGAGTGCTGAAAAGTGCTAAAACCTGGAATGTGTTCCCAGGATTTTTTGTCACTTCTAGTAGAAGATTCATTAAGCATGTGTTTATATTTATATGTGTGCACATACATACATAAACATCTAAGCCATATGTATTGATTAAATAATTACCTAAAATGTAATTGCCTCCTAGACCTGTCAGATTAGTTAAAGACAAAACAAAATGAAACAAAGCAAAACAAAACAACGCTCTCTCCCACAAAAACCCCACAAAAACAAAAACAAAAAAAACCAAAAAAAAAATCCAAAAACCTCCAGCAACATCATTGCACATAGATCTAAGACAACACAAAAAAATTCTCATTTCACTGGGATTTTATTTCATTCTTGTCAGCTTAATATCTCACTGCATGAACAAAAAATATCACACAGAGAGGGCTCCAGGCTAGCTACTTCCAAAAAGATTCAGCCTTCTAAGTACTATCAATATCATCCCTATACCCTCATGGTTAGCACTTTCTAATACACTCACTGAAAACCATTAATAAAGCAACATATTTAGTCTAGTTCTCAGCCATGTGTCGCACTGAAATAAGTTCATGTAAATCTGTGAACTGCACGACAATGATCAAATTAGCAGTCATTTCAGGGAAAATGCCCCTCAGGCTGAAAAATAATTAGTAGTCTCTCACTCTGTCTTTTCCTACTAATAAAAATCATGCTATTATTGTTGACTGTTCTAATAAAACACCTTCCATGACCCTGAGGTAGCTCAATGTAGAATATAAGGACTATTATATTGTGCAGATGCACACATGTTTTATTGAACATTTCTATTTAGTTTCTCATCTACGGCATTACCTTCACAAGAACTTTTGTCAGAATGATGCAGAGCATACACTCTCTTCTTCCCAGGCAATTCATCTTCCTGAAGTAAACCCAAAATTTTAAAACTCCTCAGACTTTCAGTTTAACTTCTCTGGGTACTGATTGTTATGTAGTACAACAGCAGAAAGATTCAAGTACAACAGCGCAAAGATTAATTTTTCCCTTTGATGACTACTCAGAAACAGAGTATTCATTTGAATGTGTATATTCTTGAACTAAAAATTCAAAGTGGCTCAAACTTTCAGCAAAATTTGTGCATGTTCTCACCAAAATTTTGCTCTCAGGATTTTGGTTCAGTATAAAAGAGCAATTTACCCTGTGGCACATTGTCAGAACTACCTATTTAAATATTTATCTTATTATCTGTGCCTATATTTAATTTTCTAACTGCATGGCTGATGAACACTACATAAGAGAAAGTTATCAAGGCTATGAACACCCAGTGAAGAAGCGGCCTGTGGTCAAACTCCTGTCTTGCCATAACTGGCATAATTTTCCTATGTGTAAAGGTAGAGAAAAATATCTCATATTAACTGAGTGGAACAGTGTACTCAACTATAGAGCAATGTTAACCTATTCCCTTATGCATTAATGGATTTGTGGGGTCACATCCCAAATATTATTTTCTTTTCATTTTAACTGGACGTGGATACTGTATAAACACAGAGATAGGGATAGAAGGCTTGTTTGAGTTTTGTGTTCATGAATAATATACAAACATTTGGGATTAATTTATAGTAGCAAGCAAATAACAAGAGCTTTCCAAAATGGCTCCCAAGAGCACTTCCAAGGGAAGTACTCCCACTAATTTGCACTAATAGGAAAGTCAGAATGAGGTTCTTCTGTAAACATATTTCTGGAAGCACTTTGTGAGGAAGTGATCAGGAGTGACAGCACATACTGAGGGGGTAAATAAATGGGCTGACAGCCTGGAAACACCTACTGAAAACAGAAAGAGTGCTGCCAGTTTTGGCAGGATTTGGAGTGATCTTTATTTCCTTAGGATGGCTGCAAGGTCTGCTCGTTACCTCTACGTGTGTGTCCGCGTGCAGATGCGTGTGTGCGCGCACGTGTGCACGTGTGAGAAATGGCCACGTCATTGATTCAGCCCAGCCATGCTGTCCTGCATGAAGCCATGAGCCAGCATAGCAATCAATCAGATATTTATGACTTGTGAATTTCCCTCTGGAAGGGAATGGGACTAATGCTGTGGTCCAAGTTGACAGAGAAGACGTTCTAAACTCTTGTCTTCTGCGCTGTCAGCCTGTGTATGTAATTGCTCTGCCTTCCTCTGTATTTATTCTCCATTATGGTCCCAGAAACTTGGATTATCTACCCTGCCTTCAGTTTCTGCATCAATATTAAAAGTAATCTTCTTAATTACATCTCTGAATTGTTGTAATGCATCAATTTCTGTAAAAAAGGTCAGCTGATTTGCAAAATCCTATCATTTCTGGGGGTTCTTAAAGAATACATAAAATTCTCATATTTTAGAGGTTTATATTTTATGCAATCATGTCTATTTAGTGTCCTCTTGTGACAAAGGAGAACAAAAGGATTGCAAATAGGTAACAGGAAATAGGTAGATTTTTTTAGCATTTCTCTAGTGTAGCCTTGTATAAAAATCAAATTCTGTCCAAATTACTTCTGTGATATGTGGATGCCATAAATAACAGGATGGAAAAGGGATTGATCTCTTTCTCTCTCCTTTACATGAAGATATGTTATAATCAGAAAGGCTAATATAATACCAAAACCACCGTTTCTTGTTTCTCGGAGATAGAGCTCTTGGACCAAGAATTCAACCAAATGCCTTTTATTGACAGGAGAATATCTGAGGTACCACTGCCCTTCAGAAACGACAGCATCAAATATTCAGAAGTTCAAAAGAAACTATCTTTCCTCTCCCTCAGCCTTTCACAGCTTGTTAGCATAGTATTTTTATTTTATTTGGCCTAATTGCTCAGAATTAGACCTTCAGAATAGTAAAAAATACACGTTCCCCTGATAAAGCTAAGAACACTTCAGGCTCTGTTCCAGAAATAGGACTGAAAGTAATTTTCATCTTTTAAGTGTTATCAGAAAACAAATGTTAGTAAACAGCAGGTAGTGAATAAATGAGGAAGGAAGGAGGTCAATGACAGCATCAATCAGCTATGTCTTGCTGAAAAATTAAGGTGCTACAGGTGAAAAAAAAAATTAATTTCATGAAAGGAGGGGATCAAATTAATTTCCATATCCACTTTTAGACATCTATTCTTCCGTAATGGGATAAAACCTTGCAATTTTCATGGGCAGCAATGGAAATTCTTACTGAAGGGCTTGACCCTATGAAGGGTGATGCCTTGAGCTATTGAGCCTAAACATTTCCACACATTTACAGAGTAAGGGTTGGCATTTGCTTAGGAAAGGTAACTCATTGTGTACTTATAGTTATGGACAAAAAGAAGACAGAATAGCTTCTGAATGCTAGTGTTTCAGTCATTAGCTGAAACACTGAACTTTGTCCCATTTCCTTATGAACCTGAAATGTGTGTTCTAAGGACTATTTTTAACTTTCTTTTACTTTATCATGAAATGACTGTACCCCTTAGATTCTTCAGGAAAAGCTGATGCTAACAGATTAATGGAAATGTTGCAAGGGAAGAAAGTAGGCTCAGCACCTAATTTTGAGGGAAATCCCAGCTGCACCTGCTGATTCCAAGTAGCCACTGAGCCTGGCTTTGAATAAACCAAAAGAGATAACAGCAGGTTTGTTGAGGTTTAGTTTTTTGGGTTTTTTTGTTTGTTGGTTTTTTTTTTTCCCCTAGTCCTCAGAGCTCACTCAATTGAAGTGCATACACAAAAAATCTTCCTGCCATGATAAACAGAGATCTCATGCATGTGTGGACTCAACAGGTACTGTTAATCAATGCAGTTACTCTGCAGTCAAGGAAGCTGTGCCAATTTGCACCAGAATTCTGCTTCATATTTACATGTTCCTTA
Source organism: Poecile atricapillus (assembly GCF_030490865.1). Classification (NCBI taxonomy): domain Eukaryota; kingdom Metazoa; phylum Chordata; class Aves; order Passeriformes; family Paridae; genus Poecile; species Poecile atricapillus. The sequence continues at coordinate 40,542,737 of NC_081251.1, read as the reverse complement.
TTGGAGGCTGATATGTAATTTGAAGGACCAACCTGTCTTGTCCATGCTTCACATGAATACTTTGCAGAAAGCCTCACAGAGTTCTGACACTTTTGAATCAGCCAAATGTTAGGAAGCACTTCAGATATCCTCTGGTACAATGGCTGCATTTTGCCTCTGATTTACCATGGTCTTAATCAAATAATTATGATCAATTACTAGGGAATAACGAGTAAGTCAACTTACAAAATTTTAATTACAAAGGCAATATTAGTGAAATTCTTCACTATCTATATATTGGGCACCTCTGAAGTTGGTCCTTTATTTGTCTGCATAGAGCAGAGTTTTTGCTTGGTTGCTATAAAGAGGAAGTGAGGTATAAATGAGAACGTCACACAAGCTTGGAAGATGTGGAGCAGCTAGCTCCACTAAATCCAGCTTAAATTTGGATTTGCTCTCACCATGCAGGGAGGACTCATTTGACCAGCACTGACATAGCAGATAGATGGACATCTGTACTGACCTTTCAAAATGACAGGAGTAAATTTTTCACTTTAAAATAACATTACCAGTGCACCGAAAATACAACAAAATTCTTTAAATTAAAACACTGCAGAGAATATATTTTGATATTTTTCTTACTTGTAGTTTGTTGGACAAATATCTTGGAATTAGAGCCTTTTGAAAATAAAGTCAAGAAGCAAATAATTAATATGTGATCTGAAGGCAGAAAGCAAGTAATTAATAGTTAATTAAATAATTAATGGATTAAAGTTAATACTAAGGAAATTATTATATTTGAGAACTACTTTCTACTCTGCAATATAAAATAATTTAGAGCCAACAGGCAATAATGAGCAAGGGGTTTGATGCTCATCTCACCTCTTTTTCTGTAGTCACTTGAAGTTTTGTAACACCATTTAAAAGACTTAACTTCTTAGTTTAGTGCCATTGAGAGCAATGATACAAGCTGCAGAATTAACAAGTTTCAAGATCCAAGTTGGATCACATTGGCCCTGTAATAGTACACTGAAATATTTTTCCCACAAAGCAGCTTATTCATTTTCACAACAGCTTGATGGATGCTGTTATTTTGATTGAGTAGGAGAGTGTGAAGAACACTGCCTACGACAAGGCTGTTGGGACAGACCTTAAATGTTAATACTTATAAGAATGGGGAATGTATTTTAATAGTTGGGTTACATTTCTCTGATCAAACCAACCATCTGAGATTTTAAAATTCTGATGATTCCCAATGTCCTGTCTAAGCATTTTGATCTGAGGTGTTCTCATAACAGAGGTTTCCTATAGGGAGCCACAGAGACTACACACACATGTGCTGACTTTTGTGGACGAGTGGTTGTTAAGAGAGAAGAAATGGGGAAATGAGATTACTGGGAAGAAGGAAGAAAAACTTAACAAGTGACTAAACGTCAGTAAGGACCTAGAGGCTAAAATGTAGGGGATTATTTTTGGGATGGAGAAATTAACACAATGACTTGGGTCTAAGAGTTTCTCAGCATCCTTCACTGATTGGAGAGAAAATTGAGCAATCAAAAAATTCTAATGCAAAAAAATTCCTATTTAAGTGTTACTGATGAAGATGAATAGATCACACGGACACAGGTCGAGGTGTGGTGAAAGAAAAAGAAAGTTTATTTTTCCTCCCAGGATTTATAGGCTTCTGACCACAGCCAGGGATTGGATGGTCAGGATAACACTTTCTTACTCCACTGGCCATGAGAGATGCCCATCACAAGACGTGTAACAGAAAGAATGTACACATATCTATGTTTACAGTTACTGTCCTGGGAAAGTCCTTAGAAAACTATGTTAGCAAGCTCAAAAGCTGAGTTTTCAGGGTGACACTTAAGCAACCCAGAAAACAGAAAAACACAAGACACACAGAATAACCAAAAGGATGGTATTACTTAATTACCCGTTCTTTTCTTCTTTTTTAAAATAAGTTTCCATTATCTGTACTTAAAAGCCAAGACTTCTGCTTCACATTCATCCTACTTTTTCTGCCTATCTTTATTGACCTTAGGGGGACCCAGCAACTGACAATTTTTTGTCAGAATTGTCTGTGATTTTCTTGAATGTAGGTACCATAATGGTCACAACACCTGACTTAAAGTTGGATGTTTCAAGACACATCATAGCACTTATATTTTTCTGCAAAGCTTGGTATGCATAAACGCTGTCAATTTAAACAAATATTCCTTATCTACTATAACCCTTCCCCAAACTCTCATTGGAACAAGAAAACTTCAGTCCACTCACATAGCTGAATAATGATTTTACTTATGAAGTAAAACATACATTGGTGGCTGAAACACAGCAATGAATGAGCAAGAGAAGGAATCAGTTTCTGTGTAAAGTAACACATGTTGAAACGGCTTGTATCAGCCACAACATGGCCAAACATTTATTATGGGGAATTAATTGACAAGGAGAACAATAGTGACTGATAATGCAAGGAGAGATGAAGCTCTCTCTGTGGCTTCTGGTATGGCCCCTTAAGGGGTTTATCTCAGGGTAGCTGCTAAAAGGTCACAGGAATCGTCTAATGTCTAAGACTTCTTTTGCATTTATGCCCCCTACCCTAAGGAAAAAATTATGCTCTACCCCATGTGGTTATGTGGTTAAAAAATCAAAAAAACCACAAGGACATGCAAATTGAGTAACTTTTACAATTACCAGAGCTACCACAACTGATGATGTATTTTTATGTACCGTGCTTGCTAAACACAAGCAATTCTCAGAGTCCACAAAACTGTATATATAAATCTTAGCATTATTATGGAGATAATTTTAGAAAAGTGGATTGTTAAATATTCTTTTAACGGCTCTATATGAAAACAAAAGCGCAATGTAACTGCTGATCTCAGGTAAATATTACTGAACCAGTTTCATTTCATTTTAAGGTTATTTTATGTAATTTACGTGAGATTCTGCGAACTAGGTAATCAGTAATTTTTTTAAATGATGTTGACATATTTTTGGACAAGTCACCATAAAAAAACCACTGAATAAAGAACTTTCAGAAATTGAATTGAAATTGTTTGTCTCACTTTAATTCATCAATCATATTAAACCATTTACATATACCTAGTCACTAAAGATAATTTCTATGTGGTTCGTGATCCACAAACTTTTTAACTGCAAAATGCACAAAAGCAATTAAGCCAATTTGAAACAATTATAGAAAAACAATATTCAATAACTGAGGTGCCAAAAAGTTTTACCGTATCCTAAGGATGCAAAAAATTGTCTAATCAGCAGTCATATTATTCCACATTACATTTATTCCTGCAAGCTAGCCAAGCTCAAATTAATTGTACTGACTAAACTTTTCTTCTTGGAGAAAATTAAAGATATGCTGTTGTCAACACTTGAGCACAACCTTGCCGACACTTAAATGCAGAGAAGGGTGTGACATCCTGCCCTGGCTGCTTCGCGCTAATTAATCACTCTGGTATTTAGGACCATTCAAGCAGACAAATTAATGGAGAATAATTAGTGTATCTTTGTTCCAGCTTGGCTTTGCACACCAGACACTCCGAGGGAGAGAGGGGAGTACGTAGAAAGTGAGCCATTAGCATGCACATAGTTTTGCTTCTGTTCAGCAAGTTCTGCAGAGATTAAGAGAAAAGCCAAATTAGCGGTCGTGTGACTGGGGTTAGGACATCTCTCAGTAAAGAATGCACTCTGTTTGGGTATCAGCTTTCAGAAGCAAGTTGTTAATCCAGATGTTACCTTTCATAAAGAACAAAACACAATTAAAAGCCTCCTCCTCCCCCTCTCACCCATGCAGACAAAAGAAAAAAAAGAGGAATTGTTCCTTTCCATTACAAAGGTTTATCTGCAATTTGGCTATGGGTACCCACTAAAAAGAAATTTCTAAACCTTCAGCTTTCCTTTCCAAGAAATACATATTTGGTCATCATTAACTTTCACTTGGAGCACAAGACAGAATACAACAAAGAACATACATGAAGTGGTTATTATAGTCAGCAACACTTAAAGTTATTTTATGTTACCACTTTGAACAGAGAATACACAAATCCATCAGATTTCCAAAAATAACAAATAGTGCGAGATTTATATTAATTGCAAAATTAAAATAACGTAAATCATGAAGTAGCCTAAAATATGAAAAAATAAATGAAAATATAAAAAAATATATTAAAAGAGAGCTATAATATTAAGTCCTTGACACAAAAAGCCCCTAAAATAAATGAAAAATGTATCTGTACACATTCCATAGAACATTTTCTGGTTTTCCCATATGAAAAACTTTTTGTGCCAAATTCCTCTGTTACTTATTCTTACATAATGAGATCTATAAGAATTTGACTACTATCAAGAAGGAGATGATCATTGCTAATTCACTTTCACATCATCTCAAGCTTAATGTGATGAATACTACTTGTGGGACTGAACACAAATATAGTGTACTGGAAATTTCTGTGGTAGTTTAAGAGTTGTTATGGACATCAGCAGGACTTAGTCTCTATGATTGGTGCTAAAGTCTAACAATACGTAACTCATCGCAAGACCAGGACATAAAATATTTCCTTGTTGAAGAGCACTATGTTTAGGAAGATTGGTGTTGAAACTTGCTGCTCAGACCCATTTGTAGAGTACTTTTCTTGCAGATGAAAATGCACCATGGTTCACAAAGCACAGTGTCTTGAGGGGGTGGGGGTGGGTGAAAAGGGTCAGGGAAAAAAAGATCAAGAAAGACCACACAGTGAGAAAAGCCGACACATTCAGAAGCTGTATCAATCCTAATCAATCCTATAAAATCTTTTTTTTTCTTTTTTTTTTCTTTTTTTGTCTTTTTTTTTTTTTTTTTTGGTAAGAGAACACAATAATGTGCAGACTATAAAACTGTGCTATGTGCACTTTATTTTTGAGCTAAAAGGCAAGGAGAGGGGGAAGGAATCCCACCTAGGTTTTGGCACGATATAGGATACTGTTTTAACACAACATTAGAGGGCTTCATAAAAATGTGATATTTCTGTTCACAGTGTCCTGGGTTTGTTGGTCGAGGAAGAACAGCTACAAAATCATGAACTCTCACAATTGCTCACTCTGAGGGGGAAAACAGAGCATCTCTCCACAGTTCCTACAACATAGAGTTACTGTGTGGTAAGACCAGATGCCATTAGAAATGCTGCCGTTCTGGGAGTGGGTTTCCTCAATCTTTGAAGGTGCATAATCCTCATTAAAGGAAAACCCTGAGCGTAGGAGGGGCAACACTGACATCAAGGCACCTGGCCATGACTAAAAGAGCTGGCCCCATATGCGGCTGCTGCTGAGCAGCAGAATGTAATTTAGTCGCACCAGCAGGAGCAGAGGTCAATGATTTTATATTAATGGGGATCACGACAGTTCTAAGCTGTGGCGTGCTTTGAAATAAGTGTTGTACAAGGCAGCAAAGAGGGCTCAGCAGAGGAAATGAGCTGTGTCACTGTCTCCTCATGCCTTGAAGCAAATACAGAAATGTTCAAAGTTGCTATAGACTTGAAGCCATAATATTTTATAAACAACAATTACCCGTTTTAATCCAAAAGCTAAATAGCTTGTGAATTATTACATCTTCTGACATAATTCAAATGAAACTTAAAAAATTAAAAGCTTGGGGATTTTAGACTGCAATCTAAACAGAAGCAGAAGTGGAGGAAATGTGATAAATCCTTTAAAAAAAATCAAATACACTTTGTAATTAATCATTTGCATGCAGGGATTACAGTCACATGGCATTAAATCACAATGCATCAGCAAACAATCCATGTCAATATCACCTAACAAAAATCAGAGATTTAACCATGCAAAGGGGTCCAAGTTTTGATTAAAAGATCCTCAGGAGTTTTAATATGTACACTTCAGACCTTGAACTAAATTCACATTTAATCAAGCTTCTTTGTGGAGCTGTAATGTGAGCTCTGCTGTGGCTTTTGGGGGGATTTAAATCTGGCCTTTCATGTAAGTGCATGACACAGCAATCCTTTACATGGATCAATACGTAACTCAAGGGATACCTGAGGTCCTTAATGAGGTTTTCTGGGTAGGGGTTATTATTATTGTTGTTATTGTATTCCATTGGCACCAGCCATGGGGTAGGTGCTGTTCAGAGGTGTGGTGGAGACATGATCTTCTCAACAAAGGGATCTCCTTGTGAGCGGATATTTGAGTAAGCCAGAACAAAAAGAGAACAATGCTGCACCCTCCCCTGCAAAATTCAAATTACTCTTCTCTCAGTATTGATCCCAAAGCCTTTTGGTAAGTATTACAAAAGATATCAGAATCTGAAGTTAGAGTCACACCCTTGTGGATTGCTTATGAGGTGTTTTTCTATGGTGTAAGAAGGCACAAAGCACAACAGTGATGGAAATGCAAAGGGGGAATGATGGTGGCATAGCAAGTTGGATGGGAGATACAAGATAATGACTCAGGGGTAAGGATTGTGGAGGTTCTCAAAGGCAGTGAGGAGCAGTTTGTATTTTACTGAAGGGTGGAAAAAGAAATAATGATTGGAGTGAAAACCCAAAAAGGATTGAGAAAAAGTATTTTTAACAGACAGAAGTCAGAAAAAAATTGTGTATTTAACCACAAAATTAAATACTCCAACAACCGTGGTAAAAGAAGTTGAACACCACATTAATGAATAAAATGTTAAACACAGAACTGAGAATAAAGGAGGAAACAGTGAAAGGGGTGGGGAGGGGGGGTGAATTGACAGTTATGGAAAAAGTCTAGAGGGACAAAACCCACCAAACTGAAAGGAGGTTGGTAACAAAGGCACACAGAAAAATTAAAAAAAAAAAAAGACCAACACAATTTTACGATGTTTTATTGTTTTGTGGGGACATATAAGGCAGTAGAAGTCCAAGGGTAAAGGAAGACTTGTATGCAAAGGTTTAGTCATTATGCTAAAGCACAATTAATAGTTAACAACTAGAAATGAATGAAGAGTGCCAAAAATATCTAACTGGACTGTAGAAAGGGGTACCAAAGGAGTAGGCAGGGAAGTTCCCTGGAGACAAGACAGCCCCTGTAGTCCCAGTGTCAAATGCAAAGTGACGCTGAGCAGCTGACTGGTGAGACCTTTGCATTCTGTGAGGAAAAGTCTGTTATGACTCGGGTACCTCCTTGATTAGAGCCCAATTTCCCCTCTGGAGGCAGTATCTCCTGGCTCTGTCAGTGATAGCCTGACTCCTATGACAGCAGGGGCATCGGCAAGAGTTGGATTGGATGCTGGGTGAGCAATAGCAGCTGGATCCTCAGTCATGCCTGGGAGAACCACTGGCACAAAACCAAGCTCCTCTTGGTCCCTGCTCTTGGAAAACAGCTCCTTCACCTCACTCTCAATACAAGCCAAAGCTCTGCCCAGAGCTGGTTGCCTCTGGCCGAGCAAGCAGGCAGAGGATGGAGGCAGAAGGAGCCCAGAGGCTGTAGAGCATTGTTTGAGTGAGATTTTCGTTGTCCTCAGGCCAAAAGCTATAAGTCTTCTGTCTCTGTCTCCTAGCAGTGATCTTGCAGGCAATAAAATTTCACTTTCTGAGAGAAGCCTTGTAGGAAGCTGAGGATTGATTTGAGACACAGAGCTTGGCTGGCACTAAATTTCGCAGCTAACCCTTTTAAGAAGGTTTTAAACAAAGTGCAGTATGAGCCTAATATAGGTGTTCATTAACTAATAATAAATTGTAATGGAATGCCATTGACACCTATATGAGCACTAATCAGATTGCTGATCACAGCCATTACCAATGAATGCCAAACAGGTTCGTCACAACGACACGCTGGCTCCAGATTACATATGTTATGCTGAGAATCACTTACGCAGAAAATCCCAAGAAATAACAAGGTAATTCACCTCTCTCTTCCCTTGACTTACAGCTGGCACGTGTCTTTTCTCTCATCTTCTGGGCTACCACCTATCTCGCTTGGGAAGGGATCTGATGTCCTGGAAACTGGTGAATTCCATTGCCTTGGACAGGAGAATAGTGAGCAAAAGATACAAGGGAAAAATATTAAAGAACCCCAGAAAAAAAAAAGTCACTTTATTTCAATGGCCACTGTCCAACCTGTGCACTAATAAAGGAAATGTTTTAAAATGCTGTTGTTTAAATAAATTATTTCATGAGAGAGAATACTCTTAGAGACGCAGAGGAATGCTTGGTTTGACAACTGTTTGTAATTTCCTGACTTCTGAGTGTCATGTATTTTAATGTCTTTGTTCTTTAAGTAAGCTTTTCAAGTCATATTCTACTTAAAGGTATGTTACAAGTATATGGAAGACGAACATTCCAATTCAGATACAAAATTAACCTGTTCAGCTTTTCAAATTGTAAACTGCAGAAAATATAATGTTAAATGATCTGAATATAAAACTAAGTTAATGACCTAAAACTTGTTTCTGCTTCTCTCTTTTTTTTTCTCTGCCTGGCTAGTTGATAGGAGGAAATATTTCCTTCACTAATGAACAGATTTATCATCTTATTTTTACTATGAGTTTTAGTACCACGCATATTGCAGAGAACATTCAGAAGGCCTGGTCACAGATTAGAACTGCTCTGCCAAGGCACTGTATAAACAGAAGAATGATGCCCTCTGTCCTGAAGAATATTTTCTGACAGCTTCCTACGAGTTCATTTAAATGAACGAGAGCAGTCATCCAAGTAACTTTTGCTGCTTTTGAAAATTTCAAACAGAATTTGCTAACGCCCATTCTAAGTGAGCTTTTTTGTAAAATGAATACCATTATAATCCATTAATGACTGAGGGTAGGATCAAGTTCACTCAGGTTAGGCACTTAACTTGAATCTACTTTTAAAGAACCCAGTATACCTCATTAGTAAGAGTGTGCCTAAATTCCCCTACACAGCCAGTGGGGAGAGGAAGATGGGTTTTTTGCTTCCACTTATATGAGCCAAAACCAAAAATAATTATTTTCCACAGAAAGGTGGGAGATAAGAAATCAATATCCTAGTTCCATGTGATAGTGGAATATTTGATAGATGTCAATACACAGATAATCCAAATGACTTAATTGCTTCTGCATGGTAAGGAAAGGCAAAAAAAGAAACCCCAATGTCAACCTGGCCTAGAAGTCAGATGATTCACACCTCACACTTTTGATCAGGCTACTACTGAGCATATAGATATGACACAGATGTGAGTGATATGGATGTGTAAGAGGTGAGGTCTTAAGCATGGAGTTAGAATCTTATTTTACTTCCCAGATATAATTATTTTTTCATATATATTTCACAGTAATTAGGATTGCGTGCTTAGAGTCATTCAAGACACAAAGCTTGTCCCAACTAGGTATTTACTGCTAGAGGACAGTATTTCCAGCTCAACTTATTACATGAAAACCATAAATCTAAAAAATTAAAACCAACACCCAAAACATCAGGACGAAAAATAATAAATCCATAATTTCCATCCTTAGAAACATTGAGAATTACATTCTGGAAGAGACCTTGAGACATCACTCAGTCCACTCCAGTCATCAAAGCATAGTCAACAAGATGGTCAACACCTTTATTTCTTTGGATCTTGAAAAGCTTCAAAGGCAAAGATCCCACAATTTCTCCAGGCATCCTGGAGAACCTCACTGCTCAATCATCCTCATGGCAAGAGAAATTCCATATATGCACACAAATCCTCCTTCACTTAAAACCTCTCTTCAGCATGCCAATTCCCCACACACAGAGCTGCAGGCCGTGCTACCATCCCAGATGTAACCTTATTGAATTCAAGACCCAATTCAAAGGGACCCTTCCCTTGTGCAGACCAGTTTCTATCCCAGTTTTCTTCCATCTGCAGGCTTGATGAGAGTGTCTGTGTCATTCTGTCTACAGGTCATTGATAAAGACTTGAAACAGGACTAATCCTGGGACACCCAGGAACCCCCAAGGAATCCCACATGTGCACTGGTATCCTGTCAGTACTGACTGCTTTTCATGCACCTTACAGTTTGTTTATCAAGACCAGAATGTCCCAGTTTGGATACAAGGATGCAGCAGAATACTATGGTGAGAGTTTTGGTAATGTGAAGACAGATGGCACCCATCACTTTTTTGTCATCCACAGTCCTAGACATTTAATTTTAGAAGACAATCAGGAAGGCCAGAAGCATTTTACCCTTGGTAAATCCATGCAGACTTTTCTCAGTCACCACCTTCTCATTTGTGGGCCTGGAAAAGTCTTCAAGGAGAACTTGGCCTATGATTTTCCCAGGAATCAAAGTGAAACTGGTTGGCTGGTGGTTAAACATCAGAAAAACCAAAATTCTTCCACTTTTCTCAGGATTTAAGAAAAAAAAATTCAAATTAACAGAAATCAAGATAATGCAGCAATAGACAAGATGCAGTCTTAAAAAAGAGCACAAAAGGACCCTGCTTCACACCTTTAGGCTATGAAATCAACTCCTCTCATCCAGGAAAGTTACACTGAAAAAAATATTTGTTTATACTCCAGATCATTCTATAGGCAAAATACACACCTTCCTATGCAAAATATTCAATTTGAATACTATGGGCTTTATTGTCATGTATAGTCAAGAGATTTTCTTGCACACAACAACACTAACAAAGGGTCTTAAAAGGCCTGTCATGAGAGGTCTTTTTACTTTCACAGGGTCTCCTCAGGAAGTCTTAACACTATATGATGAGGTTAGGATTTGGTTTAATTTCAATATGTTCACAGTTTCTGTGGCATTACATTTCTATCATGTTACTGTGTGAGCTCACAGCATTAGGGTTCTGCCTCATGATTTGATGTTGAATATTTCTGTTAATGTTACTAGTTCTATTGTCATGATGGAAAATACAGTAGTGACATTAGCCTTAGAAAATTAGGCTTCATTTATCTTAACAAGTGCACCTTAGAGTATAAGAAGCACAGAAAACACAAAGCATGAAATATTCTACTGAGATAATGTATGTCATAAATTTTATAGAATTATTTAATAACATTTATTGTTCTTGATGGCACTTTTGTAGAATACTGCTGCCTTAAGAGAAATCTTAGAAAACAACCAGTATATTTTAATTATGTATATTCTTTATCAAATAATAACATACATCTACATATTCTTTTAAAAAGCAATGTCTAAGTGTCACGGCTTTGTGTGTCTAAGCCTAACTCCTAACATAAACAGTTTCCTGAATTTTTTTCAATGGCATGGTTAAGTTTATAAGCTTAGATTTTAAGGAGGTGCTTATGATAAAAGTCTTGATTATTTGTGAAATCAAAGTCTTAGAGAAATTCATGAAACATCCTTATAGCAACTTAACTCTGGTCTTTCAGTGTCAACTAGAACCATAATATGTCATGGGATACAAGGCCTGTTGCAGAAAGACTTAAAGTGGTGCTGTTGAACATGGCTTTGAGGAGTTTGCAATAGCCTGAATTCTCCCTTTGTGCAAGAAAGTGCTGCCTTACAAGTCCTTATCACACACCCTAAGGTTTATTTCCTGTTTTGCTTGTCCCAGGTAAATTAGAATGAGGAAATTTACATTTCCTTGATTTTGTACAAAAAGTAGCTGTAAAAGCCTCTTCTTGGAAGTCATGTCTGTGTGATCAGTGTGGTCAGTTTGGGCTGGTAGAGTTACCTAGGAAAATTTCTCAGAAATTTTAATGTAGATTTAGAATGAGTTCTAACCAGCCTTGATGATTTAATCTTTGTTTTACAGTTATGGAACATAAGACATCTTTTTTCCTAGTTTTTACAGAAGGTAGAATCTGTATAGGCAAATAAGTACTAGTGGGCTAGTGCATGGCTGAATCCATGTTACACTTTAATATTAGTTTCCATCTTGAAATACCAAAGCTGAAATATCTCACTATTCTAGTGATCAGTGGAAATCTCAGTGTGGAATTGCTTACTTAAAACATCACTTAAGTCACTTGACATTGACCAAATATGCCCCATTAAAATGACATCTCACAAATATTGCCCGATTAAGCAGTAGCAGTAGCTATTTGTTGATGAAAAGATAAATCAGTTTCCTGGGAAAAGTGCCAGTAGATAGCTTGTATACTCTACTTACATACTGGATTCTTGATAGATTTGGTGAAGATGTCTTCATGTTAGTATAATAAAAGCCTATTATCAGTTCAACAGCAGAAAACTGTTTTCATTCATCAAGAAAATAGCAGGTTCGACACTAGTTGCCTTTTTAAGTGAAAGATTGGACATAAGCTATGAAAAAATTTCCTGCCATTGCAGAGAAGGATGGCATGCTCAAACACATTTTTAAATTTAATTCCACTTCTCAATTCAGTTGTCAGCCTCTTTACAGTAAATTACATGGTTACTATTAAAAAGCATACTTTGACTTGTTCCCAAAGTGATTTTTTAAAAAGTTTGAGCAAAATTCTTGCAGCCATTTTGGATTTATGACAAGAGTAAAAACTAATCCTCATTCCCTCAACTTCTCTGAACAACATAGGGAAAAAAAAAATAGTTGTGTTCTTTTTCTCTCCCCATGGGAATAATTCAAAGTGGATGAACTGCTAAACTTCAAAATTGTGTCACTGTTTTTGAATACTAATATACTTTTCTTACGAAGGCTAAGTGCCAAATTTGACGAGACACCAAATCCCCCCCCCCCCACATTACATGTCAGTCCCTGCTTTGTAAAAACATGATGTAACAGGTAAGAGGAATTGAAAAGTGAATGATGGTAATAAGGCTTGAGTTACAAGGGAGGACAAGAAAAAATTATGAACTCTTTCTAGTGTTACAGGCATTTCTCAGAGCTTGCCCAGGGAAACATACAACAAATAAGAAGTTCCTTGCTACATTTAAAAATTAAATTGGGATAAAGGTACCAGATATTTTTCTCTTCTAAAAAAAACTGAAAGAAATAAAATTTCTTCATAATGATTCTGCTACATACCTTTTTCTTTCAGTTACGTATAAGAACAACAAATAGCCCTCCATTTTCTCTTTTAATTTTCAATGAAAAGAAGAAAGGAGAGGAAAGAGAGAAGAGACACCTGAGATTATCCTAAAAATTCACAGAGAAGGGCAAAAGATTCATTGCTAGTTGAGGTATCTCATGGAAATTCTCAGGTGTAGTTCCAAGAAGAATATGAGCCACACAGTGTTCAGACTTCCAGAACTTTTATTTACTGCACTGGTTCTCCACAAGCAAGTGCTCACTTTCTCCAGATACACTGGAAGAACCAAGCTTGGACATCAGTATCTTCATTTTTGACTTTTGCACAGACCAATAAAGCTAGGCCTGAGAAAAGAAGGTTCTTGGATCTCTCAGTGAGGAGGAAGAGGGTAAATATCTGTTTCTGGAGTAATTCTAGGCTCATGAAAGAATTCAGCAATTAAATACCGAAGCCTTAGAATATCAGCAGTTTTTTAAAATCAAGAAAACTCCATCAAAATGGAGAATATGACCTTAAACATATTTGAAGTCTCCTTTAAACAAGCTGTCATGTCTATTTTGGCCTCTTTCCCCATCTTTGAGAAGGGAAGCGACAGCCCTTGCTGGTGCAGGGAGCCAGAGGCAGTGAGGCAGCTTCGCTCCACAAATGCTGTTAAAGGTGTTTCTTTAGCAGTGAGAATCAGGTGCAAGTTAACATACACAGAATGTCTTTCCTCAGCTATGATTTGTGGCAGCCATTTATGGATAAGAGTAAAAAACATGATAACAGCTATCCGATACAAAATGGCCTTTGTGGATTGAAGTATAGACTGATTGTTCCAGCCTAAGGAGTCTTATAGTAGGGAGAATAAAACTATTTTAATCAGTGTAAAAAAGTATGTCTGTGATCCTAGTGCCAGGTTACTTTTGGGTATGATTCTGCAATTTTGTCCTCACTCCAAACAGGGTTCTTACTTTATGGTGGGTGATGTAGACAACAATCAATCTCAAGAACTGATCACTCGCGTTCAGACTTTCTACTCACACCCTTTAAAACATGCAGAGCAAGGATAAGAAACCTGTGACAGAGGTTAGACAGGACCTGTCTACATTTGCATCCCAGAGGGCTCCCAGCTGCAACGTTTTGTTGATTTGGGGATGCTGCTCCTGGATAGTGCTAAGGCAGGTGAGTGAGTGGTAGGCAAGTGCATGTCATGTGAAGAAAGGTGCCAGGGCCAAACCAAAACAAGGACCACATGCCGTCCAAAGAACCTGTATTGCTCTGCAGTGTGGCTTGGTAACCTCTAAGCAGTAGATGTACCCTTTATTTTTGTAAGTATACATTTTGGTCATGCTTTGGCAGCAGCAGTAGTGACATCTGAATTTTCGAGATCTGTAATAAATGCTCTCTATTTTCTTTCCTTTGCTGGAGAGAAAGAAAATCACTACACTGCCTGCTGCTGTCTCAGGACCGCTGACATAACCACAAAGGGATGGCAAGTCCAGCACCTGTTACATTTCAAACAGAAGGAGAAGGAGGCAGAGGGAAGCCTTGCCTGGCTCCTTGGGCAATGCCTACAGTGGTCCAGGAGGCACCATTTCTGCAATCTGTTAAAATCAGGGAGAAGTCAGGCAAGTTCCAGACCAAACAGCAGGTTCCACAAGAAACTACAGCTTGTAACTAAATCAATAGAAGCAAGATGAATTAAGAGTGAATGTGCCAAGTTTTTTAACTGATATAATTAAATCAGTTTTTAAATGCATCTTTAGTTACATAGATGTGTTCAGATCAGATCTTGGCCATCTTCTCCCCCTCACATACTTGAAGCCTGAATCCTCCTTGCCAAAGGGGCAATATGATCAAATCTGCATATTCTAATTTTTCAGAGCTTGTAATATGAAAGTCTTTGAGAGTTGGTGGTATTCAGGTGCCCAAGTATCTAAGCTAGTTTAACACTGTTGAATCTAGGCCAAATAAGTGCTTTTAAGTTTTCCCCTTAAGCTCTTTGGGCTTCAGTTTTCCCACTTCTGAAATCAGAGTTTTGAAATCAAGATTTATGGTGGGAGAAAAATATCAGCTGCCTCTCACACAGAGATCTTTTCTGCTCTCACTAAACTGCCATGAATCTTAATTCTGAGCAAGAGGTTTTGAGATCCTCACAGCTGAGGATCACTGTTTTAGCACCTTCTGCAAGCTGAAGGGGGAAAAAAACACCCTCAGTACTGTCATTTCAAACCAGCCTATAACATTTCCCTAAGAAACTATTTGGGATGTAAAATTGTATCACACCAAACCACATCAGCCATCTTTCAGTGAAATACAAGAACAATTTACTATTTAAAATATAAGTATTATTGTTTTAACAAGCAAAGACCTTTGTCTATAGTTTTGTGAATGAACAGATAAATAATTGAGAAACAAAACCTAAAATATTATGTGCAGAGCTAGCTCTATCTTTCACTTCCCAACTCAGTGACTTTTTCCAGTATTTTTATCAGACATATTTGTTCTGTGAAAATGGAATGTAGCTCTTCTTGTAAGTGCATCTACAAGACACAAATGAGAGTCAGATCTCAGCTGGGAACTAAATTTTAATTCTGGTTTTGCGCATCAGTGTGAAACACAACATTTTTTTTGTTTGTTTTAACATTCTGCATATCTGATTTATTTAGCTTAATTTGAACCCTCACTCTCCTCTAACATCTTTGATTCGGTAAATACTTTTTGGGCTTTCAGCACACAGTTTTATCTCATTTAAAACAAATATATGATGAAAAAGCTCAAATTAAAAAACAAAAAAAAAAAAAACAAAAAAAAAACCAAAAAAAAAAAGCCAAAAACAGGAGGAGAAGTAAGGATATTCCCTGAGCTGCAAATATTTATTTTTGGCATAGCATGCACACAGAGAACAGTTAGATCCCACCTGCCTGGAGCAGTGCCCTGTGTGCACGCACCCAGGGGGACAGGGGGCACCCTGCAGCAAGAACATGCCAAGATGCTGGTGGTGGGCTATACAGCAGAATTCTTTTTCAGGTGATCACCTCTGGGTATTCACCTGAGGAGAGATCTTGTAAGGTGTTGAACACTCTGGCACCAATCCAGAAAATCATTTATACCCTCGAGGACTGTGCCCAAGTTGAGCACGCATTTCTGTCCTTTCCTTGATTCAGCTCAGATGGAACAGTATTACTTTTCAAGAGCTTTTTATTCTATGCCTGATGAGAATGACCTTCACTCATTACTCATATGTTTGTTGCTTAGGTCAGAAAGAGGATCAGACAGGAAGGCTTTCTCTCACTTCTGATTTCTAAGGCAGAGGGAGAAAAATCTACTTTTTCGTTTTTTGAGATCTAGTACATTGCAAGCAACGAGAATGCAGTTTGTGCACTGTCTGTTACAACCTTGTCTCTTGTCTCTGAAATCCCTCAAACATGTCTGCTTATCCTTGGAAACTGGAAATATTATTTCTTCATATTCTTCATTCTACATTGAGGACGTTAAGTGTTTTAGAAAATTGAAGTGATTGCCTTGGAAATAATAACAAAACCACTTAAAAATTCAAGTGTGCAGCCTTTCCTTTCTCAGTAGGAAACATCCACTGTCCAGTACTCTGATGCTTAATTTCAATCCACAGAACACTGGAGAAAACAGGAGAGAGGCCACATTGCAGTCCCTTGAGTGTTCTCTGTATGCTACAATTAAGTTCCTCCATGCATCTCTTATTTTCCCTTTCTTATGTCTTTTCCAGGCAAAAACATTTTGTCCTGAGGGATCATTTTATATTTTGTTTTGCTTTAATTATCTGAAGTAGAATGGGTAAAAGTCATTATTTTATACTGTACAAAATAAATCTTGTTTTCCTTATTTATTTATGGCTGAAGAAAAGTTTCTGCTGAAGTTAAAAATAAGTCAATTTACCTGCAAGGCAATTAAAACCCTATTTATTTCTAAGTCACAAATATCATTGGTTCTGATATTAAATCAGTAAATAGAAAACTATATGGCATGGGGCCAGGGAGATAGACAGCATTAGCAGTCATTTAGTGTGACCACAGTAAGAGCTGAACAATCTGATGCTCAGGCAGTGCTGAACTCAGGGAAAATGCAGCACTGACTCTCTCTGCTACTTTTTTCGCCTTTTTGTCTATGATGGATATATAATAATTATATTTTGCCAGAATGCCAGTGGAAATGGAAGTGCTGTTGCTAATGTAGAGGCTGTAAAGCCATCAGAGGAGCTTTAAGCAAATGTTATCTGTTTTACTGAAGAAATCAATTACACACAGATTGCTTAAACCAGTGACAAGCATAGTAAGGAGTAAAATCTGTTAAGCAGAAAACGTACAGCCATCAACGTGTACAGATTTACATGTTATATGATACAACTATTCAAGAATTCAAGATTACAAAAATCAAGGAAAAAGAGAAAAATAAGAGAAAGTCTATAAAAAAATAAAAGGTACTTTTTAATGTTCATGTCTATATATTATGCAGCAGAGAGGCTTCACCTTTCTTCACCTCTCCTTTCATTGGCATGAAAAAGAACTGGTCAAGACTACACTACCTAGAGGATGGGCAGTTTTGAGGGATCTGGTCTTTGACATTGGTCAGCTGTTAATGGTCTGTCCAAGTTTGGAATATATGTTAGCAATTTCCCTGCATTATTTGTGGTCTGCCATTTCATGGTATTGCTTTGGTTGAGAAAAAAATTTAATAGTGCTTGGGCTTCTGCATTTAATCATATTATCATCTCATTGTTTCTGGGTACAAAACAATTTCTTTTAATTCTGAAAGAATGATTTATAAGATGATATGCATGTTAGCACATATTAACAATTACACCAAAGAATGTATTGAAATTGCTTGCCACAGAATCATTTATCTTTTACTCACAGAAGAGTGTTTGCACATGGTTGTGTTAGATGGAGCCACTTTGCATCCATATTTTCCTATTTACGGAATGGCAAGATGATATCTCTACAACTGGTGACAAAGCAGCATGTAACTGCACACTCAAAAACAGAACTACTGAAAAATTAGCTACTGCTTCTGAAAGTATTTACCTTAATAATTTACAAAGTGTAGAAATATGTAGTCAAAACTCCTTTGACAAAAAAATCCTTAGTCAGATCTGCCTCTGTCTTTGCTTTTGCGCTGCTGATACTTAAAGCATTAAACATCCTTACAGAGAATATCACTGTTCAAAAGGACTGTCAAGCCTGTTAATTACTCAGGTGGAGTTAGCATACAGCTCATTAAACCATGTCAAAACTTTCAGTCCTTCTCCACTATATAAGTCCCTTTAGAGGCTCTCACATCAGGATAATTTGATTCTTAAAAATACATTAATTCAGATCATACATTACACCAACAAATTATTCCACTTTCTTTGTAAAACAGGTCTGATCCAACCAGAAAGGCTATTGCAGCAAAGACAGCTTCTGTAATTAATATGTAGTGGGTGTGTCTGGTGCAGGCAAGGAGCATTTGCAAGCTGTCCTCGAGGGTAGCACTTACAGAATGGTTATTGGCAGACCTTTTGAAGAAATATATTTTTTTGCAGTAGGAATACAAAAATGGTTGTTCTTATGAACGGTTTACTACAATTGTACAAAGTATTCACAAATCCATAGTCTATATAAAGTGTTACCTCAATATTGCTTTGCAACAACAGAAGTCCTGCGAAAAAAAATTAAAGATCAGGTTCCCCCTACCTCAATGCCTGAGATATCAAAACTTTGTCCCTTCAATAAAAAGCCATTAAAAAAATAAAAATATAAATCTTCAGAAATTGGTTTGTGATTTAGAAACCTACATCTCACTATCAGAGATACTATCAGAGGTACTTGATACTCAGAAACCTAGACTATATTTCATTAGAGACCACCTTAAGTCCCACCCCTCCCAGAGGAACTCCTGACATTTTGACAGGAGTCTGCATCCTGCCATGGTTCAAGTTATCTCTGAAAAATCTAGAGAGGTAATTGAAAAAACTTCACTGGAGAAAAGCTCCCAAGATGTCAGTGTGTAAGATATTTGTAAAATGTTTGTTAGGGTTAGTTACAGTTATCAATTTTTTTTTTTTATATTTTTTTTTCATTTTAGTGAAGTACATTTGACCAGGTGAGTAAACTGGCTGAGACTGGCTTTCATCTAATGACTGCAAACCAGAGCACAAAAACTCTGGCTTGAACTCAAGCCATTTGGGTTCATGGCACTTTATACATCCTCATCCAATGCAATCAGAATCGATTTACAGGAGTATGAGATTTTTCTTATGAATATAATTACATTTGGATATAGTTTGTGAAGACTCCTCTTTTAATCAGGGAATTAATGTATGATTTTTATTATTTCAATGTGCCAAATATATACTAAGGAGTGTGACAGCAGGAAAATATTTTGCAGGGGTAAGCAGGCTAGTTAGTGTAAGACTAGCTGCAAGTTTTAGAAAGAGGACATGATTTTGCTCATTATGTTCAGTCACTGCAATTGGCTTTAGCAGAAAATCATTGCGTGGAATGTCTCGCTAGATCAGCACAAAGTTTACAAGATCTATGGCTGAGAAGCAATCATCCACCACTGAGGAAGACCTAACTCTGTTAAACACATTTCTAAAATGACACTTCCAAAATGGATTTCAGCTCTTGATGAATTAAAGTCATCATCAAGGTTTTAAAGTTTAGTTTGTTGTTTTTAAATGTGCACTCCACAGGAGTCAAATGTATATTCTTACCCTGCCTTGCTGGGAAAAAAAAAAAAAAAAAAATTTGAACAAAATGTAGAGGACAATTAAACATGCAGAACACTTTCTCCTCAAAAATCCTCACATTGGTAATACTACAATAATCTTCAAATTTATCACACCAGACCTCCAAGTGTGATAATGCATCTTTAAAATACGAACTTCAAGCTAAAATATTAAACATGTGTTTCCTCCTGCTATAGGATAAGTGCTGAAATGTCACACACTATTGGGGAAAATGACCCGTAAGTGTTTTTTTCCCTCCTACTGGAGCAGTTAGTGTGGCGTGCAGTGAACCAAATCAACAATGTGATTCAAGCTGTCTCTGCAGCGTCATGGTGAAAGAAAGGATAAACTATAAAAACTACCCTCCTACAGCTCTTAGTTCTTGCTTCCCACACTTTAACATCTTCTGTCACCCCTGGCGCTGTTACTGACCCATACTAAGCTAAACTAAAGGATGATAAGTTTGCTGCCTTTGCCCTTGTCCTAAGGGGCTGCACATTATCCTATCAAGCATCAGAAGCCATTTCTGTGGGATATTTGTCAACCTAAGAAGTCCTTTTAGAACAAATGAAATGGGCAGCGAATTACAAAAATGTCATTCTCTAAAGGAAATGGATGAAGGCTTTTGTTCTCCAGTAATAAATAGATGCCATAGGCTTATAACACTATTTTTGTATTACATTTGACAGGGTTACTATTTCCAGTTCATTAAGGAAACAGCTTGAAAACTATTTTTTTCATATGCTTTTCAAAATAATGTTTTCCCAGTAATAAATATAAGCAATAGCTCACATAACGTTAACTTCAACAACAAGATTTGTTTCAAGGTACTTAGGGATTACTACACATCAAGAGACAAGTTTTAAGTACATATTTTTACAGCATATATAGATGCTTACTTAACAGACAGGTAATAAGCACATAAATATTAGTGCCTCATCTTGATTTTTTTTGAAATATTTTAATATTGCTTTAAAATTTATCTTTTGCTAGACCAATTTTCTTGTGCATGATGATCTTATGGAACCTCATGATATATACTCCATAGGCTAAGGTCAGGCAAAGGAATAATAACTCACTTCCTTAAATGAATGCTTCAAAGTAAACCTTCTATGTTTAATAGCAGTAAACAGAGGTCAGGATGACACTCTCCCAGGCTTGAGAATAAAGCCTGTGTGTTAATATTCTCCAAGAATTACAGCGGAATTTCTGGGTGACAAAACATTTGCCAAAGTATGTCCCTGACAAAATATTTTACAGCACTATGAATGTCAGACATCTGAATTTTTACATAAAGCTAAACTGAGACTCACACGTAGAAATACCTTGATAGTTTCCTCTGCTATTAAATATTGTGCTAAAATGCTTCAAAGAGGATTATTAATTATTCTGGCACACAGAAAGTTCTTTCTGAAGATACTAACTGACTGAAAAATTAAGTGATATATGATATATTGACACAAATGAACTTAACTGCTATGTCAGTCATAATATTTAATGTGTAAGGTGTATTTCTCTCATCATCCACTAATCAATTATTAAGGGAAAATTTTATTTACATCAAAGTGCTATAATATTTCTTATGTTTACAGCTCATTTTTTCCTACAAAATAGTCTCTCAACTACTCTACTGCTGGCACTAGTTATTACTGATTACAAGTGAACATTTTGTTAATAAGAAGAGCTCAAAATTGATCTTGTAGGAAGATAAATCAGCAAACCAGACCATTAACTGGTTCCTTGCTTTGTAACTATTTCACTAATTCCAGACTAATTATAGTCAGATCTTTATTAGTTAGATATTTTCACAAAGTAAGCTGGACATGGACCAAATGTAGGGTGAACAGTAAAGAATATATTGATAAATGCACTCCTTCCTTGTAGTGTATTTTTCAAGACACACACCAGTGCACATTTCAGATTAGACTGTGTCCCTTAGTTATCATTAGTCAGGCAGAGACAGCTAAACTTTGCCGGGAATAGCTCCCGGCAGTCCAGTACATTCCCTTTCTCCCCCTGCACACCAGAGCTGTGCTCTTTCATGCGTGGCCTCCCATTCGCAGGTGAGGAACTCAGACTCTTTGAGACCCAAAACAGTGGGATCCTGCCAAGACCTAGGAGTGGGGCTGAGGGAGTTTAGCTCTCCCTTTAGTTGGGGCAGACAGAATTACTCCTGGGTTCAGGCTGAACTGATGAATGAATTTCCTCTGCCAAAACAGAAATGGCAGCAGATTTTTTAAGAAGGATGAAATTATTTCTTCTGCTGAAACAGAAATGGCAGAGGTTTTTTTAAAGAATGATGAAATATTTAACTAAAAAAAAAAATTGCTTTAAGTGGAAAGCAAAGTTTGAATGCTATTTCCAAATTACTCAGCTTTTAGGCACTTTTAAGGAGTCTTGGAAAAGCAGGTTAGACTTAAAAAATGTTGTAATGAAGGGGGACACTGGTAGAAGTCCTTCATTTAGACAAAGCAGATCTCACATTAAATTTCTTCCCTTGTGTAACTGATAAAGTGAAAAACTTCTTTCCCTCTAGGGTTCAAGCTGGGATGTCAACAGTAAAGAGAAAATAACCTATACCTATGGCTGTGGCATTTTTTTGGGAACACTGGAGATCATTCATTTAAAACCCCTCAAAAAGAGCAGAGAACAGCCCCATCTGTTCTGCAGGTTGGATGCACAGTGTAACCCTGGTGTCAAAGAAATCACCAGCTCTGGTGAGGATAGGCAATATGAACTTTTATTTCCTTGAGCCATTTCACTTTTTAGAATATGAAACCAAATTACCAAAGAAAGTGGTGTTATTATTCCATAATGTGACTTGACCTGGGCAGAAAAATATGCTTTTCTTCCACATTACCATCCTTCCCTTTAAGTGGGAGCCCTGTGAAACCATGTTCCAAGGGGATTTTTGTAGCTCCTATATTTTCTGGGGCAAAGCTGCTTTCAGTGTTAATAAGAATTCCATAAAGGCATGAAAGAGCATGTTAACTTCACAAAAAAGGTTAAAACTTTCAGAATGTGTTATCTGAATTATCTTATGAAGAATATTATGTCACGTTAAAGGTTATTAGCAGTGTAGAGATCAGAATTTCAGGATGCTCAGATCCTGGTTTTTTTCTGAAATACTGATCTTTCTGCAGCTCTTACGGATTTCAGGGTAGATGCCAGCCCTCTTCACCTGTGAAAGCCAGGCCCACCTACTGGGATTTAGCTGCCAAAAAGGTATTTTAGCAGATAACTTTAACACACCCAGTTTTGAAAAAATCTGTCTTTGATTTTTTTAGCATTCATCACTGCTTCTCTAAAGAGTTTGGGAATATTACTGTATGCTGTCGAACAGCTGCTGCATTTCACTCCAGGCATGTATGAAGTGTTCACCATACAGCTTTTCATACCAATTTGCTAGGTTTGCATAGCACTCTGGGATCCTGTAGATGAAAGGAACTGTATCGAGGTTGGATTACAGTTACAGTGAAACCCATCCTAACAGGCACAAGCTAACCTAAATCACCTGTCCTAACACACAGTAAAATTTCAACTTCTGTGAAAAGTTTCCTTATATTAGTTCTGCTATATTATTTGACTGCCTATTGTAATGGACAAATTAATACCAGGCTCTTTGGTGGCTGATAAGAGGCTTTTACTTTGGATAGTACATGAAGCCATGAACAGATGCAGAATCAGGAAAAGAATGCCTGGTGCTACAAGCCTGGCTTCATGAGCAGTCGCAGCACAGCTTTTCTGAAAGCAGAGCTGCAATAATATTAGGCAAGTCTGAATTTTTTACAGGAAAAGTTTAATACAAACTCTCCAAGGAAAACAACCTCAACAGTAAACATGAAAAGCCATTTGAAGAGATATAGTTATTTTACTCTGCTGATCTTAGAGTTTCTGTTACAATGGGCCTTAAAACACCAGCTGTAATCCCAGAGTCAGCTTCAGTGGCCACCCAAGTTACAGCACACGGTGGTAGATAGACAGACACACAGGAGCTCTCACAGCCAGTAAAAATCAAAGACTTGGGGAGTTTAATTTAAAGACTGCACTTGTACCTACCCATACAGTGCTGACACTTACAAATCTTAGAGGTATTACCATGTCCTGTGGTTTTACTTTCTTTATCCATGGACCCACAGTGCAGGATAGTTTCTCCACATTACTAAATAAAAATGTGCAGTTGCTGAAAATACACGCACTGTGGTTTTACTTTCTTTATCCATGGACCCACAGTGCAGGATAGTTTCTCCACATTACTAAATGTGCAGTTGCTGAAAATACACGCACGCGCACACACACACACACACATATGCTGTGTTATACAGAACAGACAGGGGTAAATAAAAACCAGACATGTACAGCAACTGTTGAGGTGAATAAGTTCATTGGTTATTTTTCTAAAGATTATAGCTAATGCAGGAGAGTAGGTACCATTTGTAACTAAAGACTGAAACAGAAACCAAAAGCAAGAATTTACTTGTAAAAACATGATCCATAAAAGCTAATAAACCCCCCCCAAAACTGACACACTTAACTTTGTGAAACCTGAATAATAATAATAGCAATAGTAACAAGAATAATAATGAATTTGCAGTCATACTTTGCTTTCAAGCTTAAAGATTTCAATATGCTTGAAAAACATTAAGTATCTGAGAAGTGTAAGTCTTGAAGACAAATAAAGACACAGACCACAAGCTGTACCAAGGAGTAGGACTTAAAACATTCCCCTTCACTGTCATGCAATGTCTATTGCACAGTTTTCTTCAAACTGAAGCAACCCATTCCTCTCCAAAGAAGAGCTCCAAAATGCAAAGGATTAGTTTATGGTAATGATTTAGTTGAACAACAAAACATTTTCATACATAGAGAGCAGCTGAGAACAACTGGTCTTCTTTGTAGCTGGTGGTCATGCCTCCTCATGACTTGTTTGGAAAAAGGGTGAAACAAACTAATTTATATCACTTCAGCAGGCAAGCAGTAAAATGTTTTTCTTGGCTACTGATTCATGTACGCTGCAGACTTGTGACATGTATAAAAGTGGGAAACATTTCCTTCCTCCCAATTCCTTTCACATCTCTAGATTACCAGAGGGTAATGACTATGCCATGAAATCAAGGTCAGTTCTCATCAATTTCAATGAACACTTTTACAAAGAGTGAGCCTGGTCTAAGAACTGCAGTATTCATTTACCAAGACACCTAAGAGCTAATATTTTGAAGAACCTGTGAATTCCATCCGCTGTTTTCAACATAAAGTGAAACTTGACTAAAAGTGAGCATTTCGCAGCATTTGTCACATGAGTCTAAAAGTGTAATTTTAATGCTACCAGACAAGGGGGAAACATCTACCACCTCACAGAATGTGTAAGTTAAAGGAATAGACATTATTCCAAGGATGCCATAAATGGCATGTCACTTGCAGACTCAGCAAGTGAAAATATACTATTGACATTTGATAATTCAAATCTGGTTTTGTATGTGGCTCCATCAGTGGCAACAAAAATACAGAGAATTCAAGAAAACTCAGTGCACTAGACAAAGTATGTATGCTCAGCTGTGTTCCCCTAACATTGTCACACGTTGTTTTTCTCACAGTAACTCAATGCCACAGGGCTGTTGGCATAGAAAGGTCTCGGTTTAATCAGCACAGAACATCCAAACAAGTCTTAATCATATACATTACATGAGATAAACATTTACAAAATTAATATTGATGTTGTCTATGCTAGCAAGCAAACCTGTCAATGTGGGAGGAACGTACCAGTACAATAACAATAACAAATGCTCTAGAGCCTCAGAGTGACTGAACCACTGACCTTGCTTCTACAATTGAGTGCCCTCTCTTTCTCTGGTGGTGTGCCTCTTATCCGTACTGAACAAAGCTGTATTCTCTGTACTAAAGCAATTCGGGATTATTTTCTTAAAAACTTGGTTTTCCCATATTCAGTGGCTGTTGAGCTGCCTTAAATACTTATAGTGTTATAGAAGAGTATTTCCAATAATATTTTAGAAAAATATGATTTTTATTTCTGCTCTTTTCATTTACCCTATTTTTTATTATTAGGACAGCAAAGTTAAACCAAGACAGCAACGTATCTATTTAGGATCATGAATAGTTTGAATTCCTTCCAAACGGTTTTGCAGTGGCTTGCCTACCCTTACCAGGGTATCCAAGCATAAGCTATTGACAAAGGAATCTTTCTACTCCTAGAAACAGAGATTATGCAGAGGCTGGAAAGCATTACATTTGCTGAAGCACAGAGAATGTACTAGAGCTGACAGTAGCAGAGACCTCCGGGCATAGGGGACATCCATACTGATACTTTAGTTCAAAGCAGGAATGTGCTTCTGAAGTGAATCTCCTAACTTCTCCACTTACTGCATTTCAGATTGCATCATGGAGAAGTCTAACAATGCCCATGCAGCTCTCCAAGTAAACCAGCAGCACACACCTCTCTGCTCCTACTCCTGCTGGATGTTGGGTTCACGAGAGCAGATGAGAAGTAGCACATATTAAAAGCTTTACAGGGCATACACTACAGAACGTCGTGTCTTCAGCAACAACAATTTCACTACACAGATCTGTTCTTACTAGGCTATGCTACTTGCTAATGGCAACTTCGCTGCTGTGAGCCGTAGTCGCTCCTGCTGCGCATTCCCTCCCCTGATGTGCTTTACCCCCTTGAAAATATATGCAGGGGAAGGACTGAGAGAAGAAGTCAAATAACTTCAAAGGAAAATTAATCATAAGTTTCAACTCATTATCCCCTTTATTTTAAAGATACAACATTCATTTCAATACCTATACACGCCAATAACACAAAAATAGTATAAATGAGCAGAAAACAAAAGGTGAGTGGTTATGAGATCTATGTGCTACGGAATAGCACAACCACTTTTTCTTTTCATTGCTTTTCCCACCCACCCTCTCCTCTGGTAGTGTTTTTTCACCAAATCGCATATCTCCAAACTCAATGGGCTTTGGCTTGATGCCTTTGTAGCCTTCACACCTATGAAGTGGTTGTAATTCTCTAGGAAATCACCCAGCATCTAAAATGTTCCAATTCCTTCAGCCTCCAGACCCAGCTCTGATTTCGGCTTCCTCCTGACCCAATTAATTAATCGACTTTAATTCAGTACAAACCAGGTTTTTTTAACCAACCCCTGCTACTTTGCACCCCTAATGTAACCTCTTCAGGTGTCCCCTACTATGCAGAAAGCAAGCAGTGCATCAGAATGGGTACCCCTGCTGTTCTTCAGTCAGAACCCACATACTTGCTGTGGGACACACTCCTACAAAGAAAAAATGGAGAAAGACAATTTTCTGTCACAGTATGCACACTGCTTAGTGCAAAAGAAGTGCCATATACATTAAAATTCATTTTTCTTATTAGTCTAGTGTGATAGATGGCAACTCACATTGGCTTTAATGGAGTTACTCTAATTTACACAGGAGTAAATTGGGACCATAGGGACGATATTAAATGTGACCTTAATCTGATTTGGTCAGAATATAGAAGTTAATATGTTTTTATTTCAAACTGATATTATAGTGCTCATCAATTACAAAGGTCACCAAAGTATTATAACACCAAAATCTTTATTAATATTAAACAATAGCATATAAGTATTTAAACTGAGGAAAAAACAACAAACATTGAAATTGCTTCCAGTTACTGATGACCTGAGAGGTTATTTTCTATAGCAAAGAATGAGCAATGGTTCTGTTGTCCTACTAAAGAACTACTAATCTGCCTAAAACCATTTCAGGACCCCCTTGTGCATATTGTACCTACAGAAGCCTAACTCTGTCCTCCTCCAAACATCTCTCCCTACACACCCAGTGTCCAGGCTGTTCTCCTGATCTGCTTGCAATACTGTAATTCATTCAGCAACAACATTCAATACTGTGCACTTTACTTATGCAGTTTGAAGGGAAAGAGGGAAGAGGGAAAAGAGATAGCTTTTCTTGATATAGGAGATAATTCTCTCCTTTTTCTAATGGATGGTCAATAAAAGACTTCTGAAGGCAGTCCAGTGGGCTCAGAAATAAAAAAAATAACCAAACAAAAACTGGAAAAATGCATCCAAACAATACACAGTGATAAATAAGGGGAGTGAAGTTGAAGGAAGGAATTGGAAAGGTTTTGTTTTCTTTTTTTAAATTTTATTTTTTGGTAACATTAACTCAGTGCATAAATTAAGAATTACTCTTTTATGTATTGTATATAGTCATGATATATGTATGCATTATACATATAGGAATAGGTGTTGACATGCAGACTGTCAGGTTTTCCTGGTCTATCACATTACCAATGAAATCCATTACTATTAAACTTTCATAATCACATGCAGACGCATAGACACATACCCAAACATTCGCATTAGTGCCTATATGCACACTGTTACACACGAGCACTGCAACATCATCTCTGTGAGGATACAGCCCTACAAATATGCTGCAGGATTCACACAGAGCCACACAGTGCCGGAATTATGAAAAGCAGCAGAAGCTGGACCAGCTCTTCTTCCAGGGAAGCCCGTGGTAAAAACCTCAGCGAACTCCACAGGATCAGAGTGGCACCAGAGCATTTAACAGGGCATACTGATCATATCCAAACAGCTTACCCATAAAGTGTATGTATGCATAAACCATCTACTTCTTGCGTGCCAGAGGAATGCACATCTGCATATAGCTACATAAATCTTAAACACTGAAAATATATGCTACAGCTATAAAAATTCAGTATGCTAGAACTCAATGGGATGCTTACATTAGTGCAGATGTGGTGGGTATTGTCTGAGCTTTTGTGTGCTTTTTGCTCTACAACAAGCAAAAGATTGACTGAGCTTCCCTCTCTAGATTTATTTTTTTTACCTAAATAGGGTGTTGGGATGAGTACTGAACCTCCATCAAAGCATGGGAAAAAACCCTCTTCAATCAACAAGTTTAGTATTTTCACAATTTTTATGTCATTGTAGGTGATAAAATACACACAGTGTTCTCTTTGGACCTGTAAAAGGCTTTTCCCCCCGCTACAGCTCTAAAGCTTATTTTACATTTTAGTACTTCAGACAGTAGCTTGTCCAGCTTCTTTTCATCTACATTTCCCCTCTCTTCTTTCTTTCTTTTTCCTAAGCATTGTATTACATGAAATTCAGCCCTTATTTGGCAGGATTTTATGCAGTCTGTGGTGAGAGCTGAATTCTGAAAATGTTCAGGAAACACTGGCTAAGTGGGGAAATTTATTTGCCTGAGCCAGAGATAACATCTTTTTTAGACTTCTTTTTGAAACACTGGCACTTGTCAAGTAGAATTCTCCTATTCCCCCTTTCCTCTCTCTCATAAACACACACGTGCACACTTAATAAGGATGCAGCAGAACTTAGCCGACACTATAAGCTGGAGTTTTTATTCATTCTGCTTCTACATCCAGTCGGAAGAAAAAAAAAAACAAAAACAGAGCTGTTAAAAAAAAAAACACAACAATTTTTTTTTCACATTTCCAGAACGTTCAGCCTTTCTCATCCTCTTGTTTTAAAAAAAATTATCTATCTCTCCTGTGCCAGCCAGGCTTTCACATTTTTCTTCATTAGAAAATACATCTGTAAAGCAAAGTCAAAATTTTGGCATTTATTTTTATGGTCACAGGGTAATGCTCTTCATGAAACATAATCTAAAGCATAAACAGTGAGGGGGAAGCAATCATTTCTCATCCAGGGCACAAGACAAACCTGAAGAGCAAGTATGCACTGATTCAGAGCTCTGCTCGCCTGGCACAGCTGCGTGTTACGCATTTTGGGGAGGACAGCTGGGGGCCGAGCAGGTGATTTGGCAAAATCATTTGGGGGTGGCAAGGAGCGAGGCTGAGGACAAAATTAAAGACTCGAGTCTATAAGGAGAGAAGTTTAATGCCTGAGTGCTCGTTTTGAACTGTGACCTAAGGTTTGGCTGGGCACTAACCACAGCATGCCTCATCAGCTCCTGTCACGGGTACCCCAGGGCATACCTCCAGCAGGGAGCCAGCTCCAGAGCCGCATCCTCAACCACCAGCTCGCTCACACACTACTGAGACCCTGCCGAGAAATCAGCATGCAACCCGAGAAAGCATCCTTTCCTCTGGAATAAAAATTAATATTACTTGTCATATTTCATGTCTGAGCTCTTTTCATGCTTTATCCTCTGTAATGAGGGCTAAATTACCAATATTAGTAGATTTTCATGGCTAGCACAGAAAGAGCTGTTACCAGAATAAATGTTTGCATTGCTTCCGTTGGACACAGGCTTTGCTAATGCAGCTTTGCTAATTATTTCTAAATAGGCAATAATCTGCATCCCCTAGTGCTGGGTAGTGGATTGGCCACGTACCTGCTATTTCCCTTATTTACATGTTTTACAACTTTATCAACTACACTAATTACACTCTGAACACTGTTTAAAATTTTCTGTTAATAGAGATACAATGATGCACCAGAGGATGTGTATTTATGCCATAATTACGCCTCTGTTCCTGCGATGCAGTCTCCAATTAGCTGTCGACGGTGGCACAAGCAGCTGCCTGATATTCTAAAGCAGTGAAACATCTGCACGGCGGATGATACGCTCACATGGATTTTTTTTTTTAAGCCTAGAAATTTACACCCAAGGGAGTGCAGACAAATAGGAGCCTGTCAT
The DNA here is from genome assembly GCF_030490865.1 of Poecile atricapillus. Classification (NCBI taxonomy): domain Eukaryota; kingdom Metazoa; phylum Chordata; class Aves; order Passeriformes; family Paridae; genus Poecile; species Poecile atricapillus. The sequence goes on along the minus strand of NC_081251.1, from coordinate 40,512,427 downwards.
GTGTAGGGATGATTAGAAATCCTCACCATGGCAACATTGGAGCAGCCATGTCACAGAGTGAGGGGACACATGTCTAGATGAAGGCGCTAAAAACATTTGCCTTTTTTTTTTTTTCTCCAGCATTCCCAACTTCCCTCCCTCCCCCTCTCCTTTTCATATTCTTCTCTTTGCATCTAAAGCCAACCAAAACAGCAGGTGAAAAGGCCAAAATCTGCAGCCCATGCAAGGAATATGACACAGTAGATTTAGTGTCAGGAAAACAGCAAGCAATCAGAGGATGCTGCCAGGCATCCACTGGATGTTTTCTTTCAGGTGGGGGAGGGAGAAGATGGAAAAAGAAAGGAGAGAAAAAATATGGGCATCATTCAAAATAAAGCTCCAATGTCTTGATCTTAGAATGACATTTAATAGATAACTTCCACTTAACCCTCATTAACAATTTTTCTCTGACTAGTTGACCAGCTAGCATGTGCTGATGGAGAGGGGGAGGGGAGGGAAAGAAAGGTGAAAGCCTGGTATAAGCCTCTCTTCCCAGCATACTGTTTCAGTTTTGAGCCATTGTATGTATTAGAGAGTGTAACAGCTACTAGAGTTACTGTGTTCTCATCTTTATACCCAAAACCTTGATTGTACAGATGAGGGTGTTAATTTTATCAGGCTCCTTCTGGGCTATTGCCATTTGCAGTGTAATATCAATTTCACATAATAAAATCATTATGATTAGTCAAGGGTATCATTCTAGAATACAGGCTTGCCTGAATTGCAGGGATGGCATTGGTTTGGATCCAAATCTCTCGTTCTTACTCCATCTACCTACCTTTTCTGTGACTGGTCAAATTCCAACAACATGTTTAGGAAAGGCTCCACAGAAGTCCAGAAATCTTGCAAAGCCAACTTCTCTTACCAGACTTTCTTTGTTTAGTTGGATGGAGAATTTTAGAGACAAGCTGCACTTCTCTGAAAAGAGCTCACAGCATTTTACTCTCACTGGATCTTGAGCCTCAAATATCAACTCTAAGCTGCTGTTCCTACCTTGTCTTAAATGATGGTGTTTTAATAAACACTATTTCTAAACCAAAGGCTAACCTCTATGGTATCTAAAATATTTAGTGAGGCCTTTATTATAAACACAAAATTCATGACTCTTAAAAGAATATATTTATGGTTTTAGCTCCCAGGAGTCTAATTGATGAAATATAAAAAATCAAAAATCAGTGTAGTGGAGAGAGCACATAGAGAGAGGAGAGAAAGGGCTGTGAAGGCAGACTTTGGTAACACAGTAAACTCAAAAGAGTCCCAACTGGACTGTCAGAGGCGGCCACACTTATGGGCACATCAGAAACCTCAGCTTAGCTCTGAGTCTCTCTCTGCCTGTGCCATAGAAGACAGACCCTTCATGCTACTTCTAATTAAATTCCAAGGAAAATAAGCAAATTAATTAACATTTGCTGACTTCAGAACATGTGCTCAAAATATATTGAGAATGAGTAAGTAAAATGTTTTTGGAATGTAATGAGGAAGTTTCTCTCTGCAATTACTGAGCTGATGCAAAGAAAGTGCCCAGTGTTACAGGGTACCTGTGTCACCATACCATGTGCATAAATTTCACTTGTTATTCATTGTGCATACCCTGTTTTGCTCAGTTCTCATACAGGAGAGTGTGATATTGAAGAGCCACTATGTGTCAGTGCAAGGACAGAGTTTATCTGATAAACAAGTCATTTTTGGAAACTGCAGATGCTCCTACTGTGAAGCATTAAACGTGGCCCCTCTTAGATACACAGAATGGGGTTCTGGTCAACTGAGCACAGGCTGATAAGCTCTGCACAGCTCTGAATGCTGTTTGCCCACATACTAATGTTAAACAAAAGAACTGCAGACTGCAGAGAAAGCATGCAGGTCAGACAACTAAATTGCTTAAACCCTTAGGCAGCCTTCTGAAAAGAAAAGGCATGAAAGAAGCTGATATGAGCTTTTATGCAGAATTGTTCTGTTTATTATCCCTGTTAAGAAAATTATGGTAAGGATCTTGTTAAACTATATATTCCCAAATAAGACAAGAGGACAACCACCTACTAAACAAGATACAATATGCCATTGGTCATTACATGATCAGACATATATCTGTTTTTACATTATTTTCAGATTATGAATACAATAAAAAGACAACAGTAAAGCTGTACAGATAATAACAAATGCTGTTAAATTGCATTTTTTGCATTCAGTCATATGATTTGTCATTGGAAGTTTGAGGGTAATAATGGTCTGTCATTGTAGAAATCTACTTCATGTTAAAATTTCACAATCTTTCATTAAAACTTTGTTAGAGTACAATTGTTATAACTCTATTCAACTACATTATGTGACAACTTAACAATAAATCTATGACAAAGTATATCACTGTTATAACATCCAAACTTGCCTTGGATGAAACAGCGATATGATTTTATTACAAGATTTCTCCTATGGCTAGCACAATAAAATATTGAAAAATAACACTTGTCTGGAAAAATGGAGGGGGTGGAGAGCATACATGTGTTGATGGAATCTGAGCTTTCCCTAAAGCCTCCTTGGTTTTCTCACTCCACAGACCACAGTAGTGTCTTTGCCTTCCATTGCATTGTGCTTCTCTCTTACACGCCCAGGAGTGCATGGCAGGTACACACGCACACACATGGCACAACGTGGAGCAGAAGGGTTCCTAAGACTCAGGATGCCAAACTCTGCCTCTAGGAAGACGAGCCACCAGCAAAGTCGAAGTGTAGGGTGGCTGCACTCACAATCATGGCCACTTGTGTAAAGCAGAAACTCTGAATGGCCTATTTATCAGGAAAAACAGAATCCCTCACACTCTGAGACTCATAACAGCAGCAAAATTAAACACTCTGCTTTTTTATTAAAAACATATATAAGACATCATGAGATTCCATTGTCATCTTTCTGACATATGCCTCATCTGATTACACATGAAAACCATTCCTAAAGAGGTATTGCAAGAATGCAACGTGTTTACCAGTACATGCACACACTGCCATTCAGTGCTGGCGCTTGCTGGTCTGAAACACACTGCTTTGTAAATAAAGTAAACAAATTTATTACAAGTAGCCCTGGTTCCTAGGAGTACAACCTGGCACAGCATTGATGCATGGGACAAATGCCAAGACCCCATCCTTCTGCAGAGCCCCATTGCAACCTAGAGCCCACATGGAGTCCAGACCCATTTGAGCCTCTGTGGTCCTTTATCTCTCAATGCAGGCCACACTGAATTCCAGCTGAATTCCAGCCCTTGCAGTGCTCCTCGTAGCTCACCAGTGGTAGGACAGAGTGCACAGCAGAATGGCTCAAACTGGAGGAGATTTTGTTCAAGGGCACACAGAAGATGTCACAGCTTAGTGATGTAGAAAAAGCAAGTTTGTGGCAACCAAAAGAAAAGAGTCACTGGACAGAGCTGAGCCACTTACACATTTCTCAGGGAGTAAAAGACTATGTTTCTAAGTATATATTTCTAAAAAAGAAAGTAAGCAAAGTCACACAAATGCTGTGTACTGAAATGGTTTAAGTTTTCTACCCAGGAAACAAAGCCAATCTATCAACTCAGATGTTGCAGCTGTCTCAAAGAAAGAGCCAAAGGCTGCTATACTGCTTTTTGAAATATCTTATCTGGTACTCACCATCTTACTGAGAGATACCCTTGCACTGTGCAGTGTATATACCCTGAATAATATGGATATTTTCGATTTAGGGAATGGGAAAATTATTTAGCTTGGACCAAAGAAGGTTTATTTCACCCCCCCAGTACCCCCCAGTACCCCCTACAAAAAGAGATGGAAAAAATGCATATTAAACAGAATACTTACCTCAAAAATATTTTTTTTTACTTTGCATGCTTAAACTGGTAAATTTAATAGTAAATTAAAAACTGAAAATGCTACTGCAAAATACAAAATTGAAAGTTGCAATTTTGAAAAGCACCTAATTAACTATCACAACATTAATATTTCTCACTGACTCCCACAACTCTTTGATCTGAACAATTACTTATTTCAACTAGATTTTCAAATATCAGCCCAAAGTAGGCTGATGAGTGGTAAGAAATAGCTTTTTCCCAACACCCCTGCCCAATGAAGTAAGGAAGCATAGCTGTCAGTATGTTCAAAATGAGAAGCAGGATCAGAGAGATCAAGGCTCTTTCTGTATTGTAGTTTAGGCTGCCGGGCCAGAGAGCAAGTTATATCCTTGGACTCCTGATCCCCAACCTGTCACCCTCATTATGGATTAATCTTGCACCTACAGTGTCTGGGTGTTAAGAGTTTGGATCTGAGCACAAGGTATCGTGGACATGTCCTTCATCATCTGAACTCAGAGGCAGGAGGAACTGAGCCCTGTGCCTGAATTTACCAGAGTACATGCACACAGAAAATTAATACCCCTGTATACAGGCTTATGCTATTTTTTTTTTTTTTTTTTTTTTTTTTTTTTTTTTTTTTTTAATGCTTAGCTCTTCTGGTTCAAGTTGTTTCTTTGGATTCTTGTACATGGGTTCTATTCCTCCTGAAGGAAGAGACTTTTGAAATTGCTTATGTAGTCGATATAGGTGGACTGTGCAATGTAGCTGTTGTTAGAAATGCTTTATTTTACAGTTTTGACTATTCTGAGATTTTCACTGCTAGCAAGCCTGCGTCATTCCCATCCTTTGTGCTTCAGTAACTAGCAAGGGATGAATTTGGGTAATAAAAGTGGACAACATCAACATGATCTGTGATGTGACTCTACATACCTGTTATTGCAGTTTTATTCTAGAATATATAGTCCAGTACAGTTTGAAACAACATCTGGTACTGAACTGTCACAATGAGTCCTACCTTTAAATGACAGAGTACACTGACTTCAGATTCAATTTATTTTTAACAGTAGGTGGTTTCAAAAAAATTTGAAGAAAAATTATGTACAGTTAACAACCTTTTTCTTAGACTAAGACCTTTCTTGATTCTATTTGTCCAGGCAGGGAGTAAACAAAATAAGGACAAGCTTTATGAACATCTATCTGACTTCAGTTTTCTTTTGTCTTTCTTTCTCTTGGGGCATAATCCAGTAAAATGCTGAGTATCCTTGATATGTAATGTTTCCTGTGGTACTTACACCTTTCCATGTCAGGAACATAACTTATTTGGTTGAAGACAGACTTTATCATTGTGTACAATAATCTGTAATTTATTGGATTTAACAAATTCAGAGGTTCACTTTGCTGTAATGTATTCCAGTATGTTCCTGAATGTATAAAAATTTCTGTGCATTTCAATAGTAGTGCTGTAAATTAATGAATGTACAATTTTTTTTTTCTGTTATTATTTTTTAAAACCAGCTACAGACTATCCATTGCTGGATCATATAAACTTTATCCCTCTAGCAAACCTACCCAGAATAAAGACTTGCACAGTAAATCCCAGATGGTGAAGAATTGTTTTTATATTTCAGTTAAGGACTGAAATTGGGAAATTTCTCTTTCACACCTCAATTTCTGTGTAGCTTGCACTATTATGCTCAGCTGTATTATAGAGCAAGAAGCCTTTAAAATATGTAAATTTCCAGATGAATTTCTGAACAGAGAATGGTCGTACAGACTCAACACATTCCAAAAACAGAAAATGTCAAAAGAAAGGAAACAGATCAAAACACTGTTTTTGACATTACTTTCAATTAAAGCTGCATCTGTGAGGTCCACATACGCTTGGTGAATTTTTAAGGAAAGAAAAGACATGAAGGAATTATTTTATACTGGATGGTGGAGGAATACCAAATAAATGGCATGCATTATTTCAGTACATTAAAATCCCCTCTGGAACTGATTTCAGAAGATCATTTTCACTGTCTTCATCCCAAAATTATAGTATTCTTAAAGGAAACTTCCCAAAATTTAGGAAAAAAACCCTCAGAAATATTATGAATTAGATGAACCACTATATTTCTTGCATTCTTATTGTACCTCAGAGCTTTGTTTTTTATACAGTCTAAGTCAATAAATGTATTAATTGATGGAGGTTCTACTCTTTTTTGTAGGGTATTCCATGTCAATTCCAGATTTTAAATACTTGTTCTTTTCTGAGAAAAATTGAGTGTCAACACAACTGTATGTTTATGTGAATAACTCTGCCAATATTGCATGTAAATGATGCATTTTAGCATTCAAATGAGCATTTAGGGTTTTATGCAGAAGTTTACAAGTGTCTGACATATGCATTCCTTTATATATATATACATGTATATATATATATATATATATATATATATATGTTTTGAATGAGAGAAGCCTATCAGCTCAAGTTAAAGCCTATGTCCCAAAAGTAAGAGGAAAACAAGCTTTGTGGACAGAAGAAAATGAGAGCAAACAAGAGTTTTAAGAGTTTAAAGATTCATCTTTTCACAAAAGAAACTTTGAACAGAAAAAAAACTCCACCACAAGCTCACAAAAAAACAAACTAAAACCCCCACAACCACAACATACTCAGTTTAAAAGTATCAAGAAAAAAGGACCTACCTTTTGCAACACCTCTCACACCACCCCCACCCCAATTTTTAAAATCCAGGTAAAAAGATTATTTATTTCTTAGTGATTTTATATTTTTGTTTAAACAGCAGATTTTCCCTCATTGTGGTCTTTGGTGAGACATTTTCCTGAGGATCCGCCCCATTTGGCACCTTCTTCCCATGCCCTGTTGCTGCAGTGCATACTGTCCTTGCCAAATGAGGCCCTGAGCATCAGTTCATGTGGGTGGCAGGAATTGCCCTGGTTGGCTGTAAGACCAGCTTGCCAACAAATTTGACCTGACATTCGCAGCCGGAGTTGATAGATGTGCAGTAGTTACTCAGGCTAAATTCCTGATCAATATGTCAGATTTTAAAACTGATTGCAACAAAGTAGACCCGGGATTATGAGGTCCCTGCATTGGCAGGGACTGTGGAAAGACAAGTCTCAGACACTTGTATTCTGCATGTCACGCTTGATGGCGTGGTGAAAGATCTGAGCATAAGGCCAACACTTCCACACTCAGTTTAGCTGTGACCCATTAAGGAGACCAAAAATGTACAATATGCATAAAAAGGTGGCTAATAATGCATACACACACTCACACATGCACAGGCTGCAGCTACCCAGAACACCAACACTTTTTGAAAACCACATGAACCTCCCAAACTGCACCATAAACATCCATTAACATGATAATACCCATTAATCCAGCCAAACACAACTCATTTGTCATCTTTCTGTTGCAACCCATCTGTGAGCGTGTAGGAAGGGGAGGGGGGGGAATTCACAGTCTTATCTGTCGGGGGATTAGCTTCACAAGAAGGACTGATTTTAAGTAATTCCGTGGTAGGGAAAAGCTCATTTGTTTCTATTTATTGAAGGACCTTTTTAGTACTGTACTTTCATGATCTTAAGCAAAGCAGTTAAAATGGGGAGAAGAATTAAAACGTTATCCAGCATTCAAATTTTACTTTTGCTGCTTGAATCGTAATTTCCTTATATCTTTTTTAATTCCTTATGAATTAAGAGGTGCAATTTCGTAGCTTTATTGATCTGGTGGGAAACATTTCTGATTTTTTTGAAAAATCTGGTTTCCTCATATTCTGTTTTTTGCATAGGTTTCCTCTTGGCTATGAGGAAGTAAATCTGTAAGAATGCAACCTAATACAAGGCATCCTGGCTCTAGAAAGATTGTGCACAGCAAAGCATAGATCCACAGGATTTACTCCAATTCTACAGGAATCTCTAAACAATGTAAATGACATGTAACTTAGCTTCTTCCTCTCAGAGGTATTGCTCCTATTCTACATTATCATACATTTTCCTCTGTAGGTCCCAGAGAAAGTAAAATCTTTTTCAACCTTGAAGAATAGAAGAGGCAGAACATAAATATTTGGTAGGATCTGAATGAGAGGTAATATTGGTTAAAACTATCCGAGAAAATAAAATCAAAATAGAAGACGAAAACCCCCCAAACTGTTCTTTTTATGTTCAGGATTTTGAGCTTGAAAAATCAATGTAGGTCTAAGTCTTATTTGACTCCCACTGAAGAGTATTGAGGCTGCAGAGATGATCACTGAGCTCTGATGCAGTGCCAGGTTTCCTGTGTAACTCTGTGTTGGTCAAGAATATTTAAGACAACTTAGGAGCTTTGGAGGACTAAAAAAGTATGTTACTAAAGCACTGAATTTGGTGCTATACAAAAAAAAAATTTTGCTTTTATTCATAGCAATTCATGAGCAGTTTTGGAGACTTGCTCCTTTTACTTCCTCTGTTAAGCACATTCAGGTCTCTGAATGGCTACTCAGCTGTTCTCGCACAGATCAAACTTCAGGTATTGCTGAAATGGGTCTGAAGAAAATGATGTCTGATACAATATTCAGAATGTAATTATTTGTACAGAAAGTCCCTCCTTTATAGTTGAAAATCTATGTGAAGTTTGTACCTTCTGTTGTTTGGGGGAAAGGAAAAAAGTCTGTCTGGCAAAGTGTATGCCCAAGAGTAAACAGCATATCCTAAGTGGTGCAAAAAGATCTGTTCAGTCCTAAAATTTTACCACAGAAAAATAATAAAACAGGGAGGCTTGTTTGTATTGGTTTTTTTTTTAAGAGTGGCAGTATTATGGGGCAGTAGAAACAAGCTAAAAAACCTGAAATTCCTAATTATCATATTTTTCAGCAATCTGATTTAATATATCAGTTCAGCCTTCTCTTCATGATAAATTAAAATCTGAATTATTCTAATAGATAAATACACCTAATTATCCATACAGAAATCTATAAGCTCCTAACCAGAAACTAAAATAACTGAAGCATTATTTTTATAAGTAGCAGGAAAATCAACAGAGGAGAGCAGGGTAACATTAAAGAATGGTCCTTTTAATGATTAAAAGTTCTAAGGGGGAGATGATAAATAAGGGCAAGATGTGATGAAGGAAAGGCTCATTTATTTCAGCATTAAATCTCCTTTATCTGTCTTTCTCCCATACCCTCATACACTCCCATCTTCACCAATGTGATAAAATTTTGTTATCGACAGCCATCTAATCCTTAAAAAACAGAAAATTCTTTAAACCCAAGAAATTTCCTCTAATTATGGGCCCAAATTCACTGTATGAGTAATTTTCATACCTCTGCAGAGAATGTGAATGCAAATAGAATCTCCCTTTTATTCGAAATTGTTACAATGATAAATTTACATTGTGTTCATACATGAATGCAGTCCCTGCTTAGTTTCAGTGTACTACAAGTATTTCTAATGGAATTGTTCCCATTTCAGTACTTGTGAACAATATCCTTTATATCTTTCATATGAGAATAGACATTATGAGTCCATTAATGGGCAAGATTTGTCCATGCAATACTCCAGGGAATTTTTATGTAAATTTGCATACTTTTCCTAAATATGTATGCGAAATTGAAAGATGAGAGTCTTAGATATAGAGGATGGAACATTAGAGACAGACAGACAAACCAGTCTTCCATCCCTCATAGACCTGATACTACACATGTGGCAAACTGCTTTTGCTGCTTTTTTTAAGACAAAAATTCTAAATTACTCGACTTCTGAAGTTTAGTCAAGATTCATCATGATCATGAAGATTTTGTCTTTTCTTAATCAAATAAATGCAATCTTGCTTATGCATTCAGGCCCCTAGAAACCATGTTTCAGGAGAGCCACAGAGGAAAAAGGACACAAAAATGAACACTAATTATGAGACATGATCAACACCTTAGAAAATAATCACCTCTCTTTAAAAAAAAAAAAATCCCCTTTTATTTGGAAGTTTAATATTAGGCAAAAATTATTTAAGCCAATGAACTGAAGTTTAATTTCAATAGCTTAGCAATTCTTTTAACAGTTTTCGTTCAACTATTCACCCAAAGGTACCCTTAGAAAGTATCCTTTCAACCTTTAGCATCATAAGCAAAGGTGCCTAAGCCCTCCATTTCCATTTCTTCCTTTGAGCTTCTGTCTGGTCTCCTCCCGTCTCTTTCCTCACCCTTTGCTCTCAATTTTAAGCACATTGAAGTCTTTCTGTTCTGTGTATGACTTCTGCTGTGTCTCAGTCCTTAAACAGTGCTCTTAAAACACCAGTACAGCAGAAATAGCAAGTGGTGTGATTATTTTTGAAGTGATCAATGCTAAAACAATAGTGGATTGCCAGTGTTATGCAAGAATGAATAGAAAAGTACACAGTAAGGAAAAAAATGATGCTTTCAGAACCAAAACTGGTGTTACCTGGCCCATGCTACATTTTTGTTTCAAAAAAGAAAACAGATGTTTCCAATAAGAGTCCCATAATAGAGAAGATACAAGTATGCAAAAAAAAAAATGCTGTGGACAACAAGGAGAAACATAGCTGTACACTGCTTGTGGTGAAGTTTGAAAGTGATAGAAGAGAGGAGAAAAAAAACCTTGCTATTTATTAAATGGATCTTGCTATTTATTAAATGGATATGTGCCTGAACCTGTTGCATATGTATTTGAAATTACCTGCCTTTGCAAAAGGTAGGTCCTTTCTTCTTGATACTTTTACACTGAGTAGTGGGTGTATAATCTCCAAGTTTTTCATTTATGTACTTTTGATAATTTTTTTTGTAAAGTCTTGAATCACACAGATATATATATCTCATTGCCTGGCTTTTCAAAGTTCCCAGCTATATTACTTACCATAGTGTACCTCCTAGGCAGAGGGAACCTGAGTTTTTTTCCTCTGGTTCAAAGAATTCTTGTGAAAAACACATATGCGCTGAGGCAATGCAGTAGGTAATGTGGAGAGACATGCACACGTAGCCCAGATAGTCCAAGTAAGAGAATGAAAATAAAATCTTGCTTAATTGGTTGGAAAAAAACCAGTCATGAAGCATTTGTGCATTCTAAAATCTAATCTAGGATTAAGAACACCTTTGTACATGAAGGAAATTAAGTAAATGCTTTGGAAACTAAAAATTTTAGCATGGGAAAGTTAGTTTGCTATCTATGACCAATTAAAAGTATATAGAAAAGTACACTTCTATGTTTATAAGAATGAGAAAGAAGCAAACAGTGCCCAATATGAAAAAAGAAAGAGGAGAAGGAGAAGGAGAAGGAGAAGGAGAAGGAGAAGGAGAAGGAGAAGGAGAAGGAGAAGGAGAAGGAGAAGGAGAAGGAGGAGGAGGAGGAGGAGGAGGAGGAGGAGGAGGAGGAGGAGGAGGAGGAGGAGGAGGAGGAGGAGGAAGAGGAGGAGGAGGAGGAGGAGGAAGAGGAAAAAATGAATGAAAAGAGAAAGAAAAAAGGAAAAGAAAATAAAAAAAGTGCTACAAGCTATTTTTTGGAATGAAGAAAAATAATATTGCTACATGACATGAAATGGTTTCTTTGAGCAGATTTATTACTTCTTTTACTCTCAAAACAAACCATAGATATTTACCTTAGGAGCAGAAAAGTTGCTTATTTCTGTACTATAGAGTTCAACAGAACTACAGACTGATGGTTTCACAAGGCATCAGTCACACTTCCATAACATTTTCTGATATAAATATAAAAGCTTCATTTTAAAGGATAAATAAAGCAACACTATTATCTAAACAGGGTAAAATTTAACATCCTTGTGGTTTGTGGAAATTTTTGATGTGCCTGCTGGCTTTTCAATAAAAATCAATTATGCCTTAAATGCGAGCGGTAGTCAACATACTACAGACTATAAATTCAATTTCATACTCAGAAATATGGATTAGCTGAACTTGATGCCCTTCCATTGATTTCAGAAAGCAAAAGCTGATAAGGTAAATAATAGTAAGAAGCTCTCTGACACTCCACATCAAGTTCCGGATTTCCATATTATTTTTGTAAGAACTTTCCAGCCACCACAATATCCTCCTTGTGAAATATGTATGATGAATAGATATTATATGGATTGCTGATTCATCTCTATTTACAGAATGGATTTTTGGCTTTCATAATGCAAGGTGGGAACTGGATAGGAAATGAATATACTTATTTCTTTTAGCACCATGAAAGGTATATATCAACCAGGGTGAATAAAGCTGGTGAATAATTACAGAGCAATCTGATTAAGCCCATGTCTCCAGACTGCAAACTTTTTAAAATAATGTTTCCAGACATAAGGTAAGCAAGAAGAAGCCAGTCTCTTTAACATACAAGAAGATTTAAAGCTGCTTTAAATTTAAAACAAAACCATCTCTCTGCTCTGAGCAGAACATCCAAGACTAACATGAATTACAGAAAATGGGCTGTAGTTTAAGGGGGAGAGAGGCAATAATGTTAGAACTGGGAAATACAGGAGGGAAGATGGATCATAAGCTAAAACTTTGGATAATTTCTCAGAAAGATCAAGTAATACTAGAAAAAAATTCTTCCCTTCCTGAAATTACAGAGCACTTGGGCTGTAAAGCTTATGTTCTTTGGCTTTCAAACAGGGCTCAGTCACTCTTCTTTTCAAAAAAAATCTGATCCATTCAGGTTAAATCCAAAAGGCAGCTTAAGTAGACTTATCCCACAAGGACTTGTTCTTACCTTCATTCAAAAGCTTGTCATTACTTTGACTTCAACTTACAAACACCTCTTTCTTTTGTCACACATCTAGCATGTTGAAAGAGACACTGTCAACTTACGTGGGTCTTTCTCAAGGAATGCTGAATCCCAAGAAACATCTGTGATAGACATATGGATACTAAACCCTTTTTGAAAAACCCAAACCACTGCTTGGGACCTACTGCCACAAACTATGTTTACAGCATTGCAGCACCATCAACATTTTAAATTTCAGCACTATGCAACTGAAAAGAAGCTTAAGTGCCTAAGCCTGTAATTTAAGGAACTCTTTTAGAAAACCTAGGGTTTAATTCACCCCCAACACATGGTCTGCTCATTATACTCTGTCAGCTCAGTTCCACTGGTAGCTTCTGCCCTGGCTTTCCCCCAGATGGTCTGTGCTGAATCACATGTTTCTCTGGTTGAAGAGCACAGTTTTTGATGGTTCACTACAGATATCAGTGCTGTCTTCTGTTTTTACACCTGTAAGGACTTAAAGGCACAGTTGCCTGTCTCAAACACTGCCAATGCCACAGAAGGAACTTGCCATAAGATAAGCCACCACAGAGGGAACTCGAGATAAGCACAGAAGGGAGAAATTACGACAGGAAGGTGCTATTTCCAGGCCTGGTGGAGGCGAGATCTGATTAGCACATCCTGGCTAACATATCCAGACAAAAATTCCCACTGTGGCAAACTGTGGGAAAGGAAGCAACTGCTCATACATGTATCACCACAAGTTGTGGGAACTGCATCTGTGACCATCCCATGGATGCCCAGAAACTGGACTGTATACCACTGCTAACCCCATAAGCACGAGGCCAGGACCCCCATCACCAAGAAGCCGAGGGTGAGGAAGGACCAACGGGATGCTGCTGGATCCACCGGTGGTAGGTATCTTCTCTCTCTCTCTTTTTCTCTCTCTCCCCTCTCCCCTCCTTCTTTCTATCTTTCTACCTCACAACTACTGTTAAATAAAATCTGTATTATTGACTTTGGCATATGGTCTTGTTTGCACTTTAATTCGGGCAGAGGCATCTCTCACTAGCTGGTTCATAACACCACCTCATGGTAAAGCACCTAACTGAGATTTAGAGATCCAAACATTATTTCAAATTTTCCTGTTGGCCCTGGCATCAGCTCCCAGAATGGCACTACATCACGCCAAGATGGGACATCTTCAGTTTATGATAGCATCAGCCATTTCAGTTGTGTTATTCTCTTCTGTCGCCCTTTGTTGTGTGCCAGGGTCACACTGCCTCTGAGCTGAAGAAAGCAAATTGATGAAACAACACCCTTTCAGGACAATTTTGTGGGTTCAATCCCTGTATGGGCCACTCACTTAAGAGCTGGAATTGATGATCCTTGTGGGTCCTTTCCAGCTCAGCATATTCTGTGATTCTGTGAGAGGACCTCATGCCGAGGGTGTGCTCAGAGGCCTTGCACCTCGCCTTTCCCCTGCACAAGACTTCCAACGTGCCATGCAGCTGCACCTTGTATCTGAGGAGACAGGTCTGGAAGACAAGCAGCAGATGTGCCAACTGCAGGCCTTGGGATGGGAACTGGGAAGCAAAAACCCCCAAATGAATCACATATTTTATAGGTGTGAGACACAGTCCACGGGAGCACCTGCTAAAGTTGTTGGTTCCCTAAAATTCACTTCCTTAATTCTGATCTAGTTCTAATTCTAATAATAATTTAATTCCTTCAAATTCCTCTGCATAACTTATTTCCAGCACAAGCCTCTGTGGATTCTGCCTTTTTTTATTAACTGAATGAGTTAATTTATACACCAAACCACTTTAGAAATGACTGAAAGAAACTTGCATTATGCTTATCTAACAGAAGCATATCAACTTGTATTGTTATAGATCATTTGCTTTCCCGTAATTTCCCATCTTTCCCTCTGGTCAGTTTTAATGCAAGTCCCAATTTTAAAAGTCACAGCATGCAGCAATTCCCTGACAGAACCAACTGAAACTTCATTTTAAGGTATTCTCCTTTGGAGGGCTTATTCTGTAAAGCAATATATTCAACACATGTGCCCTGCTACAACACAAGCTTTTAATTTTCATTTAAATGGAGGTATAATTACATGCAGTTCTTGCACTGTAACTGCCGCAAATCACATCCTAAATACGCAATTGTGTTAAATCCTGATTAATGAAATTTCTTTGTAAGCTAGACATTCCCTGTTAGATTTATATAAAAATGACATATAAATCTAATATAACAAAAAAAGCTCCTGATATTTCCCTATACTGTTCCGATGTAACCAAGGTATGCACAGGAAAAATATACAGCATTTATTATGAAAATATAATTCTTGTAGATACACTCAGAAAACTGCAAACATTCATAAACATCTCTCTCTTTGGGGAAAGAGAAAAGTGCCATTTAACAGGTGTTAGAATGTAAATGACATCTCATTAGTGACTTCCTTTTGCAGCTCAGAGACAAATAAAACCTTCATTTAAAAGCATTAGTGTTGTTCCTAAGGGTTTCTGGTATCATAATGTTTTGGTTTATGATGATATTTAGCCTTTTCTAACATTCCCACTTATTTCTACAGAATAAACCAGCCTCTGTCTTTAAAGTTAAGACTCAGAATAAAACCAAGGGTAGAAGAAGATGATGGTACAGCCATTCAAACCTTCATCCCTTGCAAGGAAGTGGCAGAGAATTATCATCTGCATAAAAAGACGAAAGAAAAAAAGAGCAGTTCATTCTGGACACCAACTGGTTTCTAACTTTCCTCTGCAAGGTATGTTTCTAATGTGCAGTTTTTTGCAAAAGAGTTGCTCTCTATCCTGTTCTTCCCAAATAAACCCACTCCTCACAAAATCGTTTTGGGAAGGTGTTAAATTACCCCAAAGCTTTACTGAGATATTAATTTGGTTCTTCTGGACTAATCACAATCCTGTGACCGCTACATCCCAGTTTCTATTTTATTAGACAAAGGAAAAGAAAACAGAAATCAAGCACAAGGACTTCTAAGGTAGCAAGATGAACTTCCACTTTAATTTTTAAGAATAACTGTGGTCAAATAATATATTAAAAATATGGATGACCCTTTGGCAATACTACTATCAGATTCAATTTCCATGCTGATCAACAAGGCTCCTGTGCACTAAGGGTGCAAGGAGGTATAGAAGATAAATGGTGTTCTTCAGCAGACATGGGAAAGAGCATGAGAATCCCCTGAGCTGGTCCTCAAGATCTATTTCTAAACAGCCAGAGACACAAGAAGGTGTATGGCCTTCCAGTTCAACGCTTGACACTGCTTGGAGTCAGAGGCCCTCCCTGTGGCTACTGAATAACTCCCTCAGCTGACCCATTTTTTCCATTTTTCACATCATTTAATAGTTAGGCTTATTTATTTACTGGCGGCTTCACAGTTTGTGGTTTAACTGCTGGCTCATGTTACCTACATCTGCAACAATGTGGCCATTTGGGATGTTTTTCCGAAAACACCAAAAATCATGGGTGACAATGTATACATTCCCATGATGCAAAAAATCACGGATGACAATGTATATTTTCCCATGATGTAAATTAGTTGTAAGCACATAAGATAAAGCCTGAAGCATTATCTAAAAACCTCAAGGTAAATATATGCATAAGTGCAAAGATAGGAAATAATAGTAAAAATGGTAAAATCATAGTAATATTAATAGCAATAATATATGTTTTACACCTTTTCACTGTTAGTTCTTGCTCCTATCTCTTTTAAGAAATCAGTTTACATCCTCAGGGGGAGTATTGTTTTTAGTCTCAACCATTCCTAGGCAAAGAACATTGCAGTGCAGGAACTGGGGACAAACAGGGAGATATTCAGCTTCACAATGAAAAAAGCATGTAAAGACTGTGAAAAGACCTGCAAGAAACAGACTCAGTGGATGGGAACAGATTAAACTGGCAGAAAATTCTGAATGCAGCAGGGAAAGCAAATAAAGAACTTTATTTACACTTGCTCAGAATAAAAGAATGAATGGGATATTCAACGGCTTCAAAAAGCAGAAAAACTAACATGATGATTACATTTACTTTTTGGAGTTCTGTAATTTGCACCTGTAGTAGTCATTATCTCACAATATCATTATATTTTAAAGTAATGCCATTTTGAGAATAATGTTGAGCACTCAGATCTGAATGAAAAAGGCATTGCAGGGAATCTACAAGTCACCAAAGCTTATGTGTAAAGGTAGTTTTAGTAATTTTTTTACTGTTTTATTTAAAATTTTAATTCTAGATTAAACCTATCTCATTTGCTCAAATCCTTAACTATTCAGTGAGTTTGTCAAATATAAAAAACTAGGACAGATGTTGCAGTTAAAAAAAAAAAAAAAACTTAACAGAATTAATTTCACTTTTTAAAGTTTTTACTATAGGTTTTGTTTGATAACATTAAATATATATTACTATCCCAAAATAACCAAAATCTGTACATTTAACCATACTTTTTCTGGCTTTTGTTTGCATAAACAAAACACCTCACATAATATGAAGTGTTTCAGAGTTCTTCAAGGCATCCACATTTAAGAACACATAGTTATCTTCTGAAAACCATAAAACCTGCTGTCTAGAAATTAGTTAAACCCCCTACTCAGATCTAATGGGAATATTTTGTTCAGGAATCTTTTGACATCCTCTTTATTTTTTTAATCAATGTGATTGCATGGAACATTCTACAGCTTGATAGAGCACAATAAAGTATTAGCTAGTGAAAAAGAATTCACTGGATTTCAATCAATAATAAATTAGAACAAACATTTTCTGAATAAGTGCACAATAATTGTGTGACCAATTCATTCCATATCAGTTTGTTACTCAGCCAGTGTATCATTTACCATTAATCTGGAGGACAGTAGTGAGTAAAGGGAGACTGGGTGAGGATTTTTTTGTATATAGCAAAGTCAGACATAGTTCTGGGAAACTACTCTAGTTATAGAGTGAAGGATATTTAATAAAGATAAATATTTTAAATAAAATAGACCAAACGAAACAAAACAAACAACTAAAAAACCTAAAAAAAAACCAAACAAAAAACCCCAACAACAAAAACAAAACCTCCCCAAAAAATCCAAACCCAAACCAAACCAAAGAAAACACCCCCAAAAATTAAAAACAAAACAAAACAAACCCCCAAAAAACCCCAACCCCAACCACAAATGCATCTCCTGGTTTCAAAAATATGTTCCAGTGATGTTTTGTGATTTGCTCACAGGCTCCATTTTTCCAGTAGCGGCTTGGTTTGCCCCAGAAGAAAGAAGCATCAATTCCAGGCAGTGAGAGAGGAAGGTGCAGCGCACAAAGCTCTGGCATGATGTAAGGGTTTCTGCATTTTAATCTCTGTTCTCTTGTAATCTCCCTCTGTGGTTCAAGTCAAACCACTTACTCCTTTTCTGCCACTGTTTCAATTTCAATACAATTTACTTATTTCCCAGGAGAAACGGAATGCTCATTTGTTATATGTAAAGCTGACTATAAAGCAAATACAACTCTCCAACACCCACTCCCCATTACTTTTGGAAATATCTTAAAATATTGGCAAGTGGAGGAGGGGGCAGGGGGGTGCAGAAAGGACAAATCATTTGTGCTCTGCAAGTTATCTGGCTGCATCGGGGATTATACTGGTTTGCAGAAAAAAGCATCTCTCTCATCCCAACGAGATCTTAGTGTCTTTCCTCATCGTCCCACACCAGGACTGCTGATGCCTTTGTGATTACTAAGGGAAGAGGTCTGTGACTGTTAACCACAAGATCCCTAATCTTGTCATCCCTTGTGGTTCCCCAGCCATCCTCTTGCTTGTCACTGACTTCAGTCAGCCTTTTGGTGACACCTTCAACACCTGTGACAAAGCGCCCCAGGTCAGGTACTGTCAGCCCTCTCTTCTGTCTTTTGCCTAAGGTAAGAAGTTTGTTTCCCTTGTCCCAAGGACCAGACTGTAGTAAATATTCCCCCAAACAGCCTTAAGATCCAAAAGGGTCTTCAAGAAATCGATGTTTATTTGAAAAACAAGAAAATACCACAGCCAAATCAAAGCTAAACTGTTCAAAAACACCTATCCCAGATTCCCCAGTGGCAGAGATAGGTCCAAACAATTGAAGTCACTGAAAGAAAATCATAAAATTCCATGCTTGGATTTCCAGAGTCCTGAATCTCTCTCAACTGACAAAGTCCTTGTACGACCCTCAGTACTCAGATGTCTCTTGAGTCCCCAGCGTCACCATTCTCGGTCTCTTGAAGCTAGATAGATATCTGTCAATTATACTCTTCAGGGTACTTTGATGTGGCCAGATATGACCTTACTTATTACCATACCAGCCATGAAAACATCTTTTGTATAGACAATAAGATTTGTTCATGCCATATGCAGCCTCTTTTCTTTGGCCTGGCTTATATCATGTCATCCAGCCCAGTTTAATATTATATTTGCAGTTTCTGTAATTGGTACAGTACTTTGTTGTAATTGCTGTTTTATTCCTGCACCAGAACTCAGCGGTGTGTGTTTGTCTAGTCTTTCAGTGAATGAATATGCTTGCACTGCCTTCTCAAATATGGAGAGTATCCATCTTCAAATGCAGTTATTTAATGCTAGGTAGATTTTTATTGACATGGCACAGCATGTTACCTGAAGCTATGTCAATCAGAAGTGCAGAGGGATCATATTTCATAACAGTTCTCAATGAAATACTTCTATAACAAACATAATACTGCCACTATCCAAAATTAAAATTACTGAAATTACAACAAAGTCTTTCTCTCATGCAATACCTTTGCAGGCAAAGTTTTATACACACACCCACCCCTTCCTCTCCTCACAGCCCCCAAGCAGTGTATTTTTTTAAAAGAGAGACTTGGTATTCATGGGAAGCTGGTTATTTTAGTGTCATCTTATTTCTGAGACACTAAGCAGAGCCTATATGGAGACTGGTTCTCCAACACAGCAGCTTGTTAAGGGGAGTTGAGTGACATCCCAGCATACATCTAGCTTCCTACTGAGTCTCCAACATCTGTTACTGCCTAACTGCCTGAAATACGTAGTGCTTTCTAAGAAAAAAAGTAAGGTTTGTTTTTGTTTTTACACATATGCTCAGCTGAAAAGTGTGTGAGCTGATCCCCATCACATCCTTGGACATCTATGTCATCTGCTCACATACTGCAAGATATAGACTGATTTAGTGTAAGCTTTGCTCTGCTAACATTTTCTTAAAGACACAGAGAAAGGTAAATAAAGCTGGAAAAACATATATATATATATATACGTATATATACATATATATATATATACCTATCTATATCTCATTATTATACAGGCAGAAACTATGTTGACTTGACAAAAAAATGTGTGTGTTCTTTCAAACAAACTTAGTGATGGAAGCTTAACATAGCTGTAGTGGGTGATAAATCTTGAGGGCAGATCCCAGTTCTGGAAATGGGCACAAAGTTTAGGCTGAAATCCAAGCATACTGCATTAAACCTAAATATTTTAAGTCTGGTATGTATCAGACAGCTAATTTGTTGGATCATGTCATCATCACTATAAAAACCCCATATCCTGGAACTGCCAACTCCAAGTTCAGAATTTAGCAGGGAAATGTCTGGCTCCTGTTCAAAATACAGTGCAGAAGTGCCTGTGCTCCCAGAATCAGTCCCTAGTGCATGACCACCTTCAGGTAGAAGCAGCCAGACAGGAACAAACAGTGCTCTGCATTGCAAGTCCTGGAAGAATTCCAGATGAATGACAGGTATGGAACAGCAGTAAAATTTAAGCATTAAATGCCACTAAAATATATATATAATGTAAGAAATTATTGAATCAAAACAAAATCCTTTATAAAATTCAAGGTTGTCTTAATAGGTAAGACCTTCTAACCCATAAAAACTGGTGTTCAGCTGATCTCAAGGAGAAAAAACAGTAAATTTTGCAGTCAAATCCAACAGGCAAATAATTTCAGGAGCTTTTTTAGGATTAGTTACAGCATTAAGAATAAAATCCAGCAAAAAGGCAAAAGGAAGCACTGGATACTGGACAAAGCTTTCTAATCAGACTTTGGCTGATGTAAACAAGATCTGGTAAGTGAATCTATAAGTGTTTGTTAACAAAGTTAACATCAGGTCTGTGTTATCTTATTGAATGATACAACTATATTTAAGTAACTAGAACTTTTAATTTTATTATTTTTTCAGTTAGTTAAGAAAATCATATATCACTACCAAATAAAAGAAAAAGGTGTTTTCTTAGACTAGTCCGTTCCTTCCTAGGAGGAAGGAATGTATATGTAGCCCTTCCTAGGGCTGCATATAAATATAAGCACCAATGTTTAAAATGTTTTTATTGAGATAAAGAGTGCTCAAAGGTAAGTTTGAGTCTAACAGCAATATGTGACAGTGCAATTTTGGTAGCAGAAATATTGTTTGGAAGGAGACATCTCTTAGTAGCAAACTGAGTCACTAACAGCAAGTCACTTCTGGATGCAGTATTTTTTTAGGTTTTTAATTGGTATCTAGTGCCAATCCATGTATTTGGGGCTTATCTTAAAAGGAGGCATAAATTAGGGCTTTACATACATCAATGACAATCTGTCCCAGCAGAGTGTTTCTCCCCAGTAAGGCAGGTAGCAAAGTCAAGGGCAAAGGTTTTAAGAGAAGTAAAGCATAGCCAAGGGAAGAGAGTAGAACTACAAATGAAATGTAATATTAATACTGTAGGAAAAAGATGTCAGAATTCAAGGGGAGGCAAGAACGAACGCAGAAAAGCTAATGCATTGAGGCAGTTAACTATATGCAAACAGATTCATCCCATTCACAACTCCAGGCATCTCTGTTTATTGATATGGGTAGCTACCAAAAGAGATCTAATTACACTAAAATTTTACTGATGAGAAGGCAGACACTCAGAAAAATTATTTGTTTGCTTCAGCTGTCCCACAGGTGATATTCCAAATATTCCCACAAAGCTATAGGCAAACTAAAATCAGCAAAAAAGAACAAGATAAATATAAAATTCAGAAAACTCAAAAAACTTCTGTGATACAGCTGCAGTATACCTTCTCACCGTTTATAATAGCAAATAAAACAAATACAAGACTGAGTATGTTTAAAATCTATTCTGAAAATGCACTCAGCTTTTCTTTGTTTTCGAAAAGGGCTACACCATTTACAGCAGCCTGGTACACAAGCCCCTGAGAATTAATGAGAAGGATTAATACATATTGTTATGACTCAAAGCATTTTATGATTAAAAAAGAGCCCATTTAAGCATAATGATTCAAATTCAGCTGCAGCAATAGCAGGCGAAATTCCCATTGATTTAAGTGAGGCTGAATTCTGTCCTCATCTCTTATGCCTTAATAACACTGTGGGCCTGAATATGACAGTGCCTCTTACTTTGTATTTAACCAAAACAAATGTCTTAAAGGCCATCGTTCATCTTTAACCCTCAATAGAGTGCTGTTTCATCATTTTCTCCCTACAAGGTGTATCTCTTAATTCAAATGTATGCAATAAAAAGCATTCCCAAAGTATATCATATCTAGTTAACCACATTAAGTATTCCCTAAATGGAAAGGTCATTGATATTGGATGGATTTCTCAATTGGAACAGAAGACTATATCTCCGAGGAATTTTTATAGATGACATCCATATGTCTTAATTCCAGATTGTTTAATGCAGAGTACTTTTTGGTAGAGACATTAAACGGCATAATAAGTTAAAAAAAAAAAATAGAGAATTGAAAATAAGTGTCTCCTTCTTAATTTGCTTCATGTTTTAGATTTTGTTTGCAAAAATAAAATTCTATTAGGTGACCTGTGATAGCATTTAAAGAACACACATGCAAATTCCTTGAAATCTGAGTGTGGTACGCACTGAAGAAAAAAACAACTTTAAAATGAAACATGATATAACCAATAATTGAAAATCCTCATGTTTGGCTGAAGTTAAATAGACATTTATAAGACTTTATGCAGGCACTAATTTTGACTTCTGCACCGTACAAAACACAATATTCAAAATTTATAAAAGTTCACAAATTTCATAAAGTAACCAAAAGATCAAGGTAGTCTCCTTGAAAATAAAGATTTATTTAGATAAAGATTTATTTAGAGTAACTTGAAAACAAAACCATTTTCTCCTACATTCAGACCCTTCACAAGGCAGTTATTATCAGAATGTTTTCCTGTCATGTCATGATTTTGTATCTCAAATGCCTCCACAGTGCATTGCCTGTCTCGTGTGCCCCTCCTTATGTGCACAGCTCTTACATCTGCTCACCTTTATAAGGAGAGCCCTGAGGACAGCCTTGGTGGCCTTCAACTGTCCCAAGGAGGAAGAAGGAAACAATAGCACACAGGAATGCTTGTTTTAGAAGCATTCCAGCCTACCTGTGGTAGGGTGAAGAAAAGGCTACAGAAATGCAGCACTCTGAAGTTTCAGAAATTTCTAGAAATGCTACCACCACCACCACTAGACATACATCACCACTTCTGAGGTTGTGAACCACCATAATGTCACTTTGGGGAGTATAAAAATAACATGCAATCGGTTTTCACCATGGAGAAAACGTCCAAATAGGAAACAGCAAAATGTGGTGCAGGGGGAAGTTGTAAGAATGCTCTGGGGTCCCTTCTCTTATATCCAAGCCTGAACTCAAGTGGGGCAGCACCCCACGGGTCTTTGGTAGCTCCTTCTTGTGGTACTTTCTGTCTGAACAGGCTTTACCCAAACCAGTCAAACAATCTTTACCAGTGAAAGATCACAGCTCTCAGACTACCCCTGATTACCACCCTTCAGACTACAGCGCTAAGAGGTGGCAAGGAAAGCGGTGGGGGGAAGGGAAGGAGCAGACAGTAGCAGTCTTTAATTCAAGATACTGGCAACCTTGTAATGAAGATGTTGGATAACTTCAGCAAGGAGCTTGAACAGTCTTTTCTTCATGTTTCTTGAAAAAACTGACCTGGCCAAATTAAACTGGTTTTACTAAGTCAGACTAACAAGACTAACTTAAAAAGGGCCTTTCAGTGAATAATTTTAGATGTGACTGCAACATCAGTTTGAGAAAAGTGCATGGAATTTTGCACCAGGTAAGAAGTGTTTTTGTGTTTCAGGTGAAAAGAGAGTTTATGCATGTCAGCATTAATCTTAGACCCTAACAGCAACCTTTGATCAGCAATGTCTTTTTCCTACCTTCTGTTTAAACAAAGAAGGAAAGAGACTATCACAGTGCTCCTTAAAATGTACAAATAATTTCTTCTTGTCCTGAGTTTGCTTTGCATCTCCATTGATTCTGCTGATGAGAATTTTGCTGCTGCTGCAGAATCACACAAGGGTACCTTCCCCTGCACAAGGGTAGCAGCAACATCATCCTCTGAGTAAGACCTTTCCTGCTTCACCTTTCAGGTCATGCTGCCTCACTGATATTTAAATTTTTTTTAAATGGCTTAGCATGCACTTCTGAGTCCTAATCTTTAGACAAACTCTTGGTTCACCTTCTAGCCCTAGACTCCTCCAAGATCAGCCTCACATTAATATTGTTAGTTAAATCTACTCAAATCAGGAGAGACCTATTTTGTTCAGCCCTTTTTCCCCCTCCCTTTTTTTTAAAAAAAAGGGCAAACTGTTTTATATCGACAGCCATCTGTGAGCCTGTCTTTTAGGCCATCAAACTCTTCCATCCATTACCAGGAGCCTTCCTCACCTCCGCTGCATGACAGCGCAATAAAGATGACATACTAATTCAATGACTTGTAATTTCAGCTAAACAAAGACAAGTGCTGCAGCTTCTCCTTTTGTATTTTGGTGCCATATCGGTGAAGCCAGCTATGCAAACATAGCACAGGGAGGGTTTTATGACAGCAGTTGAATGGGGAGAGTAGCTTGGTGCTGCTTTTTATGGGTTTTGGCTCCATGATATTTGGCTCAGTGCTGCTGGCCATTGCCATTGTGTCTGGATTCTATGTCAGCAGCAGCTAATTGTTCCAATAATGTTTATCATAGGGATCCACCAGGGAGCTGTATATGTGGAGATAAGCTACAGGGCAATGATACTCACTATCTTACTGATCTCTATACACAGTGCTTTTGCTTCATGCCAAAAAGCTCTTTAGGTTTCCAGTCTAAAAAAGAAAGGAAAAAAAAAAAAAGGAAAAAAAATAACAGCTTAATCATTGTGCCAACAATAGTGTCTAAGGGGATGTAATCAGGTTCCTCTGATAATCTCAGTAACACATGAAAGTCATGCGCAAAAGCAGTAATTGAGGTAGTTGGTTCTTTCTACCACCTGCTGTTGAAGTCACAGGTTAATCTAAATGAGGTCCCCTTCCTATGAAGTAGGATGCAGGGCACTTTTTAAACCATGAAAACGTCTTATGCAGGCTTTGCAAAATAATAAAGAAACAGTTCATTAAATGAAAAGTATTAAGTATCCAGTGCTTGCTCAACATTTCATGCTGCTATCAGGTGCCATATCCAAGTGGAAAAGGCATTCTAATATTTAAACCCCAATGCACACTTCAGTTTGCATGTGGAAGCAGACAAAAAGAGTTTGTCAGGCAGATGTCCCCAAATAACTAGACATCAGGGAGCCAACGTAACAGGTAGTAAGAAAGTGACTGGGTTTTAGGGCTTGTTTTTGACCCCCAAGAACAATACGGAAATACATTTCTAAGGACACAATGAAACACTCTAATGTATATACCAGTAGATAATTTGCATTCTTTATTCTCTTGCAAGTTCTTCACATTATTTCAAGGATTACAAAATAAACAGTTGAAGATCTGAGCTCTGAACTGGTCAATTTAAAATGTTTTCCTACTGTGTTTTGATCCAGAATCCAAATATAGGACAAAAGTAATAAAATGAAAATGTCATTGTGGTTAAGAACTACTGTAATTACAAACACTCTTAGTACCTTTTAGTGTAATATATGTCTTATAATTAAAGCCTCAATGCTGTGGCTGTATTACCAGCTAACTATTATTCTTACTGGCCCTGTGAAGTTGCCCCAAGATCTCTGCCACACACATTATTAATCTGCTTAAGTATTAGGTGCATAAACTCAGCAGAGTTAATAAAATGCTATAGCTTCATCTCCAAAGTACAGAAATCCCTCCCTTATGGAAAAGTCCTGAAGGATTTAATAAGGATACCACTAGTTATTTCCTATAGAAATTACTCCGAAATAATTTACATAATTTGAGAAAATTATATACTTCCTACAGGCTTTTGAACCATCCTAAGGGATTCTGCAGCAAAGATAGCAGACTTTCTGAAATTCTATTGGATATTATAATATTCTGCTATATTCTAGAGAAATCTTCCATGAGTCTTCTCTGAAGTTAAACTGATCCTGTTGCTGGGAACAGCAGGTTTTTGAGTATTTTCTCCCTTTTGTTTCTTGCCATACACATCACCATTATCAAGTAAAGTTGCACAGTGGGAGTGGATCTGCAGAACCAAATAGCTGGGGCTGAGGATCCAGAATTCACATTATACACATTTTAGGTAGTGGTTAAAATGGGCTAGTTTTACTGTGGTGCCATGGGTCTGCTGCTGTGGACTAGGTGTGCTCCTAGAGAGTGTCCTTTGCTTTAATTTCACATAAAATTGCAGTATGTGGGGATGTTTCTCTTCAAAAGCACATCTATTGCACAAACTAATGGGTTAATGCAGGTATACCAGCATAACAGTGTCTTCTGTGCACCATATAAGCCATACATCATTATTACCTCATTGGGAGGAATTGTTTTTGTGAGAAATTATTGAAAGTCAAACCAGAAAGTCAAACAAATATTTCAGACATAAAGTAAGAATCAAGTCTTTAAATACATTCACATCTACCACAATGACTGAATACATAACAAAAAAATAGAGCAATAAAGTCCAGAGAACTGTGTTTAAAAGTGAAAATCTTCATGCCAAAAACCCAGGTAATATTTCTATAGTTATTCATAAGTAGTGAACAAAATGAGCTGATCATTCATTTGTATTTGTTTGTTCTTTCAGGGTTATCCTGACACAGACAACACAGCAGCTAGGAAAAGTATGTGCATAATTGACAGAAGACTAAAATAATCCCAAACCAAAAAACTCCAAATTAACAATTTAGTTTTAAGTGTTTTTCAAGATGCCAACTTTCTTAGAAATTTTGAGACACCTGAGATTTCCCTGGGTTACAACAAAAGCTAAGCACATACACAGAGATCCTGCAACCATCAAAAATAGTAGTAAGTAAAAGCAGAATGTAACACAGACTGTCATTTA
This sequence comes from Poecile atricapillus, assembly GCF_030490865.1. Classification (NCBI taxonomy): domain Eukaryota; kingdom Metazoa; phylum Chordata; class Aves; order Passeriformes; family Paridae; genus Poecile; species Poecile atricapillus. Next base: position 40,485,599 of record NC_081251.1, on the reverse strand, counting down.
ATAAGGAATATGATGATGACTTGAATTGTGCAGCCTACATGGACTTCTGAGATCCCCTTGCTGCATAGCCCAAGTGCTACAGTTTCATTTTTCACATTTATCTTGCTTTTTATTTTCGAAGTCAAGGCCTGATTCGGCCATCATTAGTCACAATGAGTAGTACCTGACTCCACAAGTAATCCCTACTGAATTCAGTATTAATTCTTGCTAAATGCTGTTCATACAGGAGAAAAGGTGCCACCAAGGAGAAGTCAGAAGAATTCACATACTGTTTAATCTTATTTCAGCTGTCTTTTTTCCCACTCCATGCTAGTGTGTGCGCATTCTTCCACCTCCCTCTTTCAATCCCCTTCCTTTTGTCCCCAGCCCTTTTCATATCTTACATACTGTTGTCTCCCTTCCTGTCCCTTCCTCCCTCTCCTATCCATCCCCTGCCCTGTGACTCTCAAACTCCATTGCTTACATTTCCAATTGTCAGCAAAGAGACAGGCCAGAATGGGTCCAAGCCCACCATGCTGTTTGTTACCTGTTTCCAAACTGCACAAAATCTTGTTGGACCTCTGTCTGTACTTGCCAAGTTCCTAGTATCCCCCTTCCCTACTTGATATGGGATGTGAAGGACAAAAGTATGTGTAGAAGTTCCAGAGATTCATGAAAGTAACACTCCCAAGCCTGCCATCGATCTGTATGGAGGAGCAAAATGTTGCTCATTACCCGCTTTGCCTTCCTGTTTCTACACTCAATACAGGGTTAACTCCTGTGACCTTGCTTTCTTAACACATATAGAAATATGCAAATTGAAAATAAACACAAAAGCAACCTTCCAAAACAAAATGCTCATTCATGTGCCCTCAGGGACAGGTGAGATAACACACTGTCTTTAACGACTAAGTCAAGTTTCAGCAATACAGGACTGGATATACAATAGCCTTATTCTCCTGATTTTATTGTTCCCCTAGAAGTTAATACAGTTTCCATTCACTATATTATGTTTAGAGGAAAAATAAAATACTGAAAAATAGAGAAAAACAACGAGAAAGACCCATTCTATTCCAACTGCACCGAGGAAGATCTATATGACATATTTCAGAAATCTCTCCTCAAAGACCTCACCATTCTATCCTGTGCACTTCATGTGCTATGCAGAGGTTTCTAAAAGAAGCAGCAACGAGGTTTGGATGTGCAACTCGGATTCCAGCTCATCTATATTCTTGACTGCTGAGTTAACTTTTTAAATATCTACAACCATTAGGAATAATGCAAAATATATTGGCATCTCCTATTTCTCGTACTTGGCCTGAGTTCATTCTTCTCCTTTGGGAGATGAATCTTTCAAGCTTCACTTTTCCATTTCACTGCTCTAGTGGCTTTCTACAACATTTGCAGAGCCAGGATGGTGGATTTGTAGCTTCTGAATGAACTATAATTGCTTGTACCATCTTCAGAATATCAATCTTCAGGACTTCTCCTGTTTACTAGTTTATTCCTAAAATAAACTTTGCTTTTAAGCGCCAGATGGCTTTTCCACAGCAAGATGGCTCAGGGTACTACCAATGTTTATTCCACGCTCTCAGAGAAATTTCTGGTTGGATTCTGCTTAAAATAGGTGATGGATTCTATCAAATACATGTCTTTAACTTCCTCCTGTTTAACACTTTACTGTAATAAGGCATTTAAATACTACCAAACTTCTAAATGCCAGATACAGATAATATTTATTAAACAAAATGAAAGTATGCCTTTACCTATGGGTAAAATGAATGAAATACATGCTCGATTTAGAATAAATGAGAAAAAGTCATGTGTAACCGCTGTGCAAATTATTTTTTATAAGAGGAAAAGAAAACACAATAAAAGCAAGGGAGAGTTTATATTAGATTCTAGAAGTGTTTCCAAGGGGAAAAATAGTAGGTTTTAAAACAAATCATTTATTTGTAGAAAAATAAATGCATTTTTTTAGGGAGTTTTTAATGTGAATGATGAATGTTATAGGAAAGAGCAGCTGTTGGCTCCTTCTAATCTGTAAACCAAAGAACCCTACGATCCACTTAAGCACAATTATAGCAGTAATTGTACAGGAAAAATAGGAAAGAGAGTCTTTAAAACAGTCCCAACTGTGCCTGAGAAATTTGTGCAAAATATTTTTAAAGCCCTCATAGAGTCCTTACATATACCTGTTTAGGAGCTGGATGCTTCCTCTTTTAATTTCTTCATTATTAACACATTTGCCAGCTAAGCTCTGATGCCAATATTGTTATTGTTAATATGGCAACACGCAGAGCTGTTGGAACTATTGCAAATAAATATTTATCTGTCAAGCAGTATTCTGAGGTGAAGCATATTTCATTTAAGGAACACACAGAAGAAAATTCTTACTCAACAGCACTGAAATGCTAAGGTACAGGACTATTTTCTTATTTCTCAGAGTATGCATCTACTTCCAGAATTACACTTAGGAAATTACTATGATTTCAGTCATTCATATAACTTAGGAATATTTTTTTCTTTCTGATAACCTGAACAAAGAGCAAAGTGAGAAAATAATAAATACCCAAAAAGGCCCACCAAAGAACGGTGACAACTTCACAAACAAATTAGACAACTTCATGTCTAATGCAGGTCAGCAGCACCTGTGTAAAGCTTTAAAGCTGCCACAGAGCTTCAGGTGTGGGTCTGAGCAGGACTGGCCCTTCTACCCAGTCTAACTTATTTTACCTGCAAATGGATCTCCAGGTTATTGACTCTAAATGAAGGTGGCCTCTTAGCATTGTGACAGACTGAGGTATAAATGGCAGCTCAGTCAGCTTTCTATTAGAGCACTCTTCTCTTAACAAGAGAAGCCAGACTACAGTCTATAGCCATGACCAGATTGTAGTGAAGGAGGGATTTACATAACCACCTCATGTTATGCATCCACTCTGCTCAGTTTATGTTAGGTGACTTATAGCCATGGGTCCTTCCCATCAGGAAGTGAGAAAAGGAGCTGCTACTAGGAGCTTTAAAAACTTACAGCAAATGCAAATGTCTACGTTAGCTCCTGCTTGCAGTCATTTGGGAGAAATGGGAGCCATAAAATAACTGTATAGAAATTACAAATAAAATCTTCAATTCAAAGTCTAAATCAAATCAGAAAAAAAAAATAGACGAGTTGCAGAATTTTGCTAATTTCAGCTGCTCCATTTTTGTAAAATCATGCTAGCATAGAAGAAAAGAGATATGAATTAATTTCTTCAGTGTATAAGCAATTCCTATTAATTTCTGTGGAAGCTGCATGAATCAAGGGTAATAGACCACCATTAAGATATATGAAACTGAAAAGCTGTTGACTTTCAGAAATTGGTTAAACTAGGCTAGCTGAAAGACAAGTTAATATATTTTTAATTAGATCTCCATTTGCTCAAGATAAAGATTGCAATCTCAGTGTGAAATGTATCTCAAAATACCGAGCCAAACATGTGGTCTGAGAAAAGCTATTTCTTAATGTGCTAAACATCTACACTTGGACTAAGGGGTCTGACTAAATAAGAAATCTTTGCAAGACTGATTACCTAGACAGTATGATAGCGGTGCACTGTGTGCCTATTTAGATCTATGTGATGTCTTGCACAAAAATAATAAAACCAATAATAACTATAAATAGTCTAAAATTACCTAGCAAAGCAGAACAGCTTGCTATTGGTTAAGAGAGAAATCCTTTGATCGGAAAATAACTTTAAACATTAACTAAATTAATTACACCATTAAATTTTAGTTGTTGCTAATAAGCATTCCAAAGCATGTTATTCACACAAATGCAATTTGATATGTTGTGATTTTAAGCAAGTGGAAAATAAGGAACTATTGGCCCTAGTTCAGCAAAACTGTCAAAAGCCAGTGATGAGTCAAAGGCAACTCTTTCTCACTCTGAAGACTGAAACACCTCCTCTTTGAGACGTGTTAGGAACAGCAGGCTATCTGCAAAAGTCACATTGTCACGGTGAGAAGAAAAACTTGGTGATATGTGATATCCATATATTTTCATCCCCTTAAGAGGCTAGAAAACCCATCTGATCTACCTACAATGCATCTGGAAATGAGATGACAGATCTCCAGTTCCTGTGAGACCACATTCCTGTCTAAGGGGGTAAGCCAAGAGAAGGTTGACCAGTTTCAGCGTGCGCAGACAAGCAAGTGCCGTCTCCCACAGTGACTCAGGAGTGACCTAGGGGAAAAAAAAAAAAAATCTTTTTATACCTTACCTCTTAGAAGAAGGTTCTGTCTGCAGTGGAGTGGGCCAGAACCGAACTCCTCACCAGCTAGATTCCCAAAATTCAATGCCTGTGTAAGATTACACAACTGGCAAAATAAAACTGATGCAGATTCTTGAATTAGCTGGCTGTGAGGCAAGGAAGTAATGATTTATAGTGTTCATGCTTCTCATTTTAGCTTGGATTTTTCATGAATTTTAAAACTGTCATTGGCTTCATTTGGCATTTGCTCTTTTCTCACTACATACACTCTACCAGATACATAATTTAGAATTCCGCAACTACAATTTAAGTAGAAAAAAAAGAAAGAAGAGAGATTCATTTTCTTAAAGCCTTCTTAGAGCCTTAAAACAAAGCTCTGGGTTTTTAAAAATCTAAATAAAGGAAAAAGGAAGCATTAAAAAAAATGGTAAAAAGAGTACTAATCAAGCTATACAAAGGACATAAAGGCTATATATTGCCCCTTTCATTCTGTTATAAATAGGTCCAATGAAATGTCTGTAACCAAAATTCTGAGAGGATGAAAGGTAAAACCAGTCAGTCTGCCTTTATTGTGCATGGATTTACCACAAAAGCTCTAATCTTCTGCTTGAACCTTGGTACGTTGAAGACAGATAAATCCTTCACTGTAATAACTCCTCTGACTCCAAATATGATGCAGAAAACCAGAAATAAACTGGTGTCAAAACTACAGAGAAGATCCTTGGAGCCAGGTGTTTTGGATAAGATCATCAGCCTTGAATTTATCTGACTTTCATAACAATATTATGCAGTACATTTTCGATTTCTATTCTCCATTATAGCAGAGATCTCAAGCCACAGTGAATGCTGTTGGTGGGGTTCAGGGGCAGGAAGTAGAAGACGGTGTAGTGGGTAGTGAAAGAGATAAAAGATTTAGCTTTCTTAGATTTTTTAGATTTCTTAGAAAGGTTCTAAGAAATACCTCTTGCATATGCTAGAATAGATGCATACGTGCCAGGCTTATTGGATTTAAAGGAGAAATATTTTACTCCCTGAAGACTGGGGGCAAAAGACCAAAGTATTTGAATTGTGTCTGTAGGTTACAAAGGAAGTGTATTTTATCAGAAGAATATATTTCACAGTCTGACCTTTATGAGGAGAAATACAGGTCTGGCACTGACACTTTGTTACGAGTAGGAGTGGTCCTGATGTGATTATTAGGTGGCACTTTGAAGCCCACCTGGAATGACTTGGTCCTTCACACTGCCAGTCATTTCTCCAGTAGCGTAGTTCAGCTTGGGATACACGTAAATATGACCAATCACATTTCTGAGTAACAGAACTCTCATTATTATCACTGACTTATAGCACCAGCTAAGCTGAATTTGCATCTCCGAAGAATATTTGGGATACCATGTGGTGAGCCTTGGGCAGAATGATCAAAAGCTGGAGGTATTTTTCACACAATTTCTACATCCTTGTGATGGATTTTTCTGGCATTTTCATGTGAGATTTGGAGACATTTTTCTGACTAGACGACAGGACCATGTATTTAAAGATTCTGCCCAAAAGTGACAGTTGGCAATCTAGTTGTAACAAACATCCCACTGGTTTAGGCAAGAAATTAGACACTTTTCCAGTAGTAATGCTAGTTTGAGAGAAATTGAGATAACCCAATGAGAAGGAATCAAGATGAAAATAGTAAAGATTGCTCTTTAGATGACCTTTTCTAAATAGTAGATAAGATTTCTCCCATTAAATTAACATATTTACATAAATATTAAGCTTTCAAACTGAGCAATAATCAGTGCTCTTCCTCTGAAGCAGACAAACGGAGTTATTAAAAATACATCATCTCTTTGGGGGAAATAGAAAGCACCAGCTTCCTTTTTCTACACCACTGGAGCCTCTTAATTGTCATGTGCTACACAAACAAGACGTGTAGAATAGAGTCTGAGCATGGAATCCAGCGACCCCAGAAGGCAAGGTCCGTATCAAGAAATTTGCACTACAGTTCTCCACCCACGCTGTTTCTACTTATTTGCTCTGACTAAATAGAAAACAATTTTTTCAATGGTTCTTTTTGCACTAAAACACACTTCCAAATATGTTGCAATGTTTTATGCTTGGTTCTGAGTAATATGATTAAACATCTAGTACAATAATTAGATTAGACTCACTTAACAGCCCCACTTAAATTGACATTCCTTCCTCTGTCCAGACAGTACAAAATATGATGTACCAAGCTGTATGTAAAATTTCCTGATTATTAATCCTTTTAGTATATATGTGAGAATAGTTACTCTGAGATCAAGATAAAAGTCCAAAAAGCTGTTCACTTTTACTGCCACTATAAAAGTATCTTTTTGTCTACAAAGCCTCAGACAGCCACTGGGGCCAAGCCAGGATTCCTGTAGTGAAACAATCGACTTGGCATCATGTTGACACATATAAACAACAGTCTGTCAACAGGCCTCACATTAGTGACAGAACATTTTTGGCAAAACAGTAGCATCCTTCTGGGCACTATGGCAATAACAGCCAGTAGCATCCATTCATGCCTTCACTCTACAGCACAATATTAATTAAAAGATTATAACAGTGACACTTATCCAAGAAGCTAAAAACCCACAGAAACATCCATGCAGACGAGAAGAATGTTTATTGAATGAGAACATGCCTCTAGCTGCTTTTGCATACAGTACGCTGTATGTAGCCTCTGTCAGTTCACTATTAGCAGGTAAATGTAACTGCTTGCTTGCAAATGGCCCTGTGAAGTGCGTATACACACACACGTGCCATCAACTTATGTAAATCAGCTTCTCTCCAGCCTGAACTGAAAAGCACAAAACAAATAGCATTGTTCATGAAAATAAGCAGTGTTGTAGGCTTCCCCCCCACTTTTTTTTTTTTTCTAAATGAAGGCCCAAATTAAAAGAGAATCACCACTTTTGATGTTTTTATATTTTGCCTTTTTTATGTCTTCTCTAACACCTAAAATATTAATAAAATAGTAAAATAGTAAAATATAACATTAAGGAGTTTTTATGTATGCTGATTATATGTCAATGGGTTAAACAAAGGTGTAAAAATATTTCATCTAGCTAATATCTTTAACATAACTGCTTTGCTTTTTAACTTTTTAAAAGTCCTTTAAATAAGTGTAATGTTTATTAATAATCCTTTAGAGTCAATGGATCAAAATTAGAGATAATGTACAGAAGGGAACTTGGAAGGATGGAGAAACATCAATTACCTGCTGGCAACTGGTGGAAGTTTATATAGTAAGAAAATATAACATGCAAAGGAAAGTGGATGACATCCAAGGACCCCAGAAGAAGCATGACCTCAGTTTTGGAAGCTGTATATGCAAATTAGTAGAGCAGTTTGTCTGGACTAATTATCCCTACTGAGATACCCCACACTGCATTGCAAAGGAATTCCCTGAACTCATGTGAGAAGAGGTATAATGCATTCACAGGCCCAGCACAGGAACCTAAAGAAAGAAACATAGCTGGGGAAAAAGTGAGAGACCTTTAGAGGTCATATAATTCCCCAACACAGTATTTTATGACTAAACCATCTTAGACAGATATTTGTCCTTGTCTAAGTGTTTGGCAGTGCAGATTCTGTAACATTTTTGTACATTTTAGTTCTGTTTCCCTGAAAACTTTTTCAGCAATATCTCATCTCTTACCTTAGTCTCATGGAACAGTGGTCTTGACTTTCTCATTATTAGGTATCTGAAGGGCACTCTGGCCTTCTTCAGGCTAAATTAAACCAGTTATTCTAATCTCTTTGGATTCACAGCAACAGGTATGTGACTGTAAGGACACCTATTGCCAACAGCAACCAGAGAATTGTAGTGCCTCTGACATGTTATCCCTCTCCTATTACAAGGCTGGATGCTAATCTGAGCTTTCCCATTGAATTAAACACATAAATCTTCTTCTCGGGAAGGAGGAAAGAGTTAATTTTCTCTTTTAAAACAGATGGTGATAAACTTACAGTTTGAGCATACACTTCAGTGTGTCCCAAATGTCAGAATACAGGTTAGCCAAGGCCTCTAAGGCAAGATAGGAAGAAAGCAAGATTAAATATGGGATTCTTCACACAGGAACATTCATTTTAAAAATCTATCATCTGATTTTCAGTTTCGGTTTGGAGACTTCTTCATAAATTGCATAATCCTTTTTTTTTTTTAAAGTAAAATGGAGAATCTAAGAAAAACAGGTGTTCTCTTGGACGTCACGTCCCTCACCAGCAAGCCTCATGTGCTCTCCCTGTCCCTGCACCCAGAGCTCCCTGGCAGCCCTGTTTCTAAAAAGGTAGAAAAGAGTGCAGTAGCCAAACTGGTCTCAGCTGTGTACTTGAACACTCTTCTCAGAGGACCATGTTGTTAGTGGGTTTCAATCTGTCTGGTCAGAAAAACCTTCTTCCATTTTTAGGTGCAAATCTTCTAACTATGGGAAATATAATGTTGGTTATTCTTCTGCATCTTTTGTCTTCCAGACTGAGAAGCTAATTTTTAACAATAATGGGCACAACACCTCTTTGAGACTTGCAATTAAGGGTGATAAAATTAACTGGTTTTGGCCAAATTCTTCCTCTCCTCTGTGTGCATATTCTTACTGAATTCATTATATGCCTGCCAGGAGTGCATGATAAGAGCTAAAATAAAACTTCTTTAAGGTGCTCTTTTGTCTATGGGAGACACAAGTTACCTACAGAAGTGCACAAAGACCCTCACCACAGCACCTGGGGCAGTTCAAATGACAGCTTAGGTTCCATTTCTTAGCCAGCCTGCTCTATCATAACATACTTCCATGTGCTGAAATCAAAGCTAAGGAAGGAGTTATTAATTAATGAGGGACTCTAAGACTTGCCTATGTAGTCCCTTTTAGCTATCTTTGTAGAGTTTAAACCAAAGAATGAATATTTAGGCAAAAATAGAAAAACCATCAATGTACAAGGAATAATTATATCCTTAGTAAATTTAAATGGTTAGGATGATGCTAATTGAAATCTACTTTTTTTTTTTTGTCCTGCAGGAAATCTCAGCATTTCTGGAATTCTGATTTCAAACTGAGGTTTTGAAAGTCCAATATTTTGGTTTTATGATATCAAAATCAAATATGTTTTTTTTTTCTTCTTGGGTAAAAAAAAAATTTTTTTGCATTTTTAAGTTAGAATATTTTATTTTGACTGGGTAGTCTATGAAACTGAACTTTCATAGACTGGATCTAACCAGTGTAAAAATCTTTGCTTCAAGTAAATTCACAGTTGAATATATTTTGCTGATTGATATGTCTTGCCTGTATCTTATACCTGTTACTGAGGCCCTGATTTTCCATACTGGGTACACAGACTAATTATTGCCTCAACAATTTAAGTTGCGTGCTGTCCCTAAACTTGCTTATCTCAAAAAACCCCAACCAAACAAAAAAAAACCCAACAATTTTCTCTGAAAGTGAGGAGTGATATAATCAGCTGGAGGTCTTTAATCATCAAAGTAACAATGGTCTGGCCTACAGCTATCATATCACAGTGAAATACTATGGAAAACAGCATTTGACTGCTATTCAAGAGATTGGAACTGCACATTTAGGGTCTGACCTTTAAACTAAAACAAGATACCTTGATTTTTCAATTAAAAAATTCAGTCAGGAAAACATGCTGCAAAATAAAGCCAAAACAGAAAACCATGTGACTGTAGAAATTTCATCTCCATGGCAAAGAAATAGTCAGTCAAATGTGTGTCAGAGGTAGTTGAATGTTGGAGTCTTGCAATAGTTCATTCTTTTACTATCCAGTGGGGAAGAGAAAAGATGGGAAGGGAAGAACTAATTAGCAAAATATACTAAGATTTTTCAAAGATGCATATCTGAAAGAAACATACCTAGACCTCTCTTAAATTCAGCTTCCAGGCGTTCATAGGTAGTGCTCTCAAGGTCTGCAAAGTAATTCTCACAATAAAAGAAAGAAAAAAAAATTAGTAGCTGAAGTTTAGGCAGGTATTTTCTGGCCTTGCAACTTTTACAGCTAGAATGCTGTTTATATTTTTTTTTCTTTTTTTTTTTTTTTTTTTTTTTATCCAATTCCCTCTAAAAACCAAAAGAATACAAACATGCTTTTTTGTTATAGGGTTTCAAGTTTACTCTCCTGCTTCTGGGTCTCAAAGGAAAACGTCACAAGAAAGGAATTAAAATGACTCTTCAGGGGCTCAGAAAACATGAAATAAAAAGGCTTCAAATGATGAAATGTGTAGAGTGATTTGTGGTGGTTTGTGAAAGTTTTATTGAACGTTAACTAGGAGAGTGAAACTGTAGCACTCAGTCTCGATTCGCCCCCTCCCAGTCTTTTCTCTCCCCTGTTGTTCAAATGTCATAAGCTTTTTACATTTCATCTGAGTTTCTTCTGACATTGAAAAGAAGTGAGAAGGCTGAGAGAAAAACTTCTTTAACTATCATTTTCCTCTTGTCACACTGTCCTTATGTTATACATGGATGGTTCCTATCCACGAGAAGTTAGATAGAAATACAGCTCTGAGTCCTGGAACTTGAAATCACTTGATGAAGGGCACTGTTGGGAATGTCCAATTGTCCTTTGTCTTTAACTAGTTAGATACTCGACACCCATTGATTTTACTTGGGACTGTGCAGGCCTACATCCAAAACAAAATTAGCCAGTGACAATAATATGAATGTGGTTATTGTTTTTGAATACACTAAATGATAATGTCAAAACAATGCCAGTTTCATGAACAATCCCAAGTTCCCTTGGTTAAATTCCTAAAAACAATTGTAGATACGGTTCAGTTGACTAACAAACACTTGTTTACAATGTAGCCTGAGAAAAGCTACAGTTGGTATTCCAGTTAGAAAAATTTATTTATCAGGACTCAAATTTTCAAACACAAATGTTCGGAGCCAGAGACAAATTTTCATAGCAGCAGGCATAACAATGTAGTACACATATAACTTCAGGAGATATTATGTACACGATCCAGCATATTTCTTGTTTATTCTGTGATATCCAAAAGGACACCACCTACAGCTCTCAAAAAATAAGTTTCAAATGTCTTAAAAACTTGTTATCTAGTACCTTTCATCCAAAACAAGCGACCTTCCAACTTCTGTGTACAGATCTTAGAAAGTTTTGGCAGCTCTTTCGTGTAACCTTTAGTTTTAGACTTTAGTGGGTGTATGCAAAATCTAAAATACAAAGAGGAAAGCTTGTCATATTCCATGTCCTGACAAACAAACAATATTATATTAGCATAATTTAAATACCCATGCATAATAGCTCAGGAAGACATTTCTAAAGTTTTACTGAAAGCTACTATCTAAAAAAAAAGTTGAGTGCTTTATTCTTAGAGCACAATTAAAGACAAGTGTCCTGGAAATAAGATGTACCACTGTTCTTATGTTCCTCACATTCTGATCATCTTTAAAATGGTCAGTAAGTAAGCCCAATGTGTACTAATTTACTAAAATTATTTATCAACAACTTAGCCTGTCTTGACCTCTCTAAAATTTCACCTGTGCATTACCTGAGGTTTTCAAAAATAAATTTCAAATATGTCTTAAGAAGTACTTACTACAACATATCTGAAACGAGTGACTCCTGCATGGTTTTGATAGGAACTTGAATCAGGGAAGATACCTAGCAAAGTCATATAGCCCTTGACTTCCAAAACATTCTCTCATTTTAGATACCTGTAAACGGAAGATATTATGACCTGTGGTGATGACTCTGAAAATATGCTCAAGTGCTCTCTTCTTCATTATTTATCTATTGGGCAAAGCTTTCCTATATAAAATTAAAAAATTAATAACCACTTTAAAAAAATTTGCTCTGCCAATTTTTTGCTGCCCATTACACGAAAAATGCTAAATTGTCTCAGAGAGTGAAAATTGTCTGAAACCAAGAGTGAGGCTCTTCACAGAACACACAATACAAAACTGGAGTCAGCCAATTGGGTGAAGTACTTCCATCACTTTTAAGGGAAACAGAAAAATGCCACTCCCATCCTATTCCAGTTGTTTTAAAAGAAACAGTGAAGAGTTCAGGGGTTTTTTTTTGTTTCAAAGATTTCACAAGATATTGCAACATCCTTTTGTTAAGTCAGAAGTGCTGCATTTCAGAGGCGTGTACCTCTCTCAGTGTGTGCTAGGGCTGCTGAGTGAGCAGAGGAGCAAGTGCAGGGAGTTCAAACTGTTGTAACCTGGGCAGTAGGACTGCTCTGCCACTCTGGAGGTCTGGCAGGACCCCTGCACACCCTAACAAACACCACACTGGCATTTACAAGTAGAAAAAAAAATAGTGGCAGCCACAAACTTTTCAGTTTTGCAGTACATTTTGCAATGTTTTTTAAAACCAGGAGAACAAAATGTTTGATAAAAAATTTTCATAGTATTCACAGCCAATACTATTGAAAGAAAAAATTCTCCAAAAAAATTTTTTTAAATAAAAATCAATAAGGCAGCTCTGCATGGGTATCATGTTCACATGTTTGTAAAAAACCAGCGTTTTAGAATGACTTCTATTTCTGATGAAATTTTACATGTTATAGATATAGGTTCACTACGGGTTTTTTTAATTCAAAATGTATGTCCCAATAGTAATGTCAGTCGTAGATTTTAATGAAATAAAGTCCTTATTAGATAAAGTTAATTAATATTTATTACCAGTGGAATTATTCTTTAAAGGTTCCACAGGAAACACTGAATACTTTATGGTCCTCCACACTATTGTCCTTGACTTTGCTCAATGTCCTTTTCAATTTTAATGCAAACTTTATATTCAAAGAGAAGAAAAATTTTGATTCTATTTGAAAAACTAGTGTTCAAAAATCTCATTATTTTGAAGGAACTTTAGGGAAAAGTGGAACAGTTTGATTTTAGTTTTCATGTGATACACACAGCATGCTAAATGCATAAACACAATACATGCCATTAAACATTAGCTGTTACTTCATCAACAGCTTCTTCTAAATGAGGATGGGAAGGGACACAAGCAGTTGCTTAGGCTGAGGTTTTTATAAACACCCAAGGCATCAAGGCAGCAAATTCCCATTTAAATTCAGCAGAAGTTGGGACTCTGACTCCCTTGAGCTCTATTAAAAATCTCCCCTCCCCCTTGATTCACAAATGTGTTTGCTCCATTAGTTTGATTTTGATTAATTAACAGTGCTTTTAGGCTTTCCATGCATGAATTTATCAAATGCAACCAAACTGAAATACATCAGTTATTTCCTCTTTTAAGCATAAAGGAACTCGGCGTTATTTCAAAGTGTTTGTAAATGATGGCTTAATAGCTACTAATGCATCATGGCCCAGTTTTTACAAGTTGATTATGAAATGCCCATGCAGTTTAGAAAATCAAATGGCAGCCCTTACAACCATGGCTCATGTTAATTGAATAGGTAAATTACACTCTTTATAGCAGGGTAATACATATGACAATAAAATCCTAACAATTTACATCTCCATGGTTGGGACCAATGTGACAACCTGTTCTGTGGCTGGGTGCAAGTACAGGCAGTAACACACAGTGTTGAGGAATGCTCTCTGGCATAACTCAACATCAGTACATCAGCACAGACTGTCTGCAATGGACGGCTCTTCCTTGTCAAGGTACATCTAAGAGATCTGTAAGAAAAAAGAGTATGTGTGTACTACCCTTTAGTAACAGTGAGTATCTGATAACACAAAAGCATATTGAAGCCAAGACATGGGGAAATGGAAGGCTGAAATTTTACTAACAAGTACTCAAGCAGGAATTAACCAAAATCCACCTCGATCCTCAACTGGCCCCAAAACAAACCATAGGGGCTGACAGAGATGAATTCCCAATACACTTCATAATTTAATACACTTCTCAGGGTTATACTACATTCTAATAGTACAAAAACTGAGTGTTACCTAGTAAGACCCCAGCAGTCTGGATGGAATACAAACATGCCTAATACGTCAAAAAGAAAATACATTTTCTGTGTACAGTCAAATGCGGGAGTGAAAAAAAGAAATGCATATCCCATGACTGGAATTTCAAACTCTACATTTTATTTTCTATAAAGGGTGCAAGTGGGACAAATTCTGTCTCTAATTCACTAATTAAAAAGTCTGCAGGGAAACGTTTACTGTCAGAATAAAACTGCCACATCTTCTAGCCATGAAGCCTGATGTTAAAGATGGACCAATCATAGGTCTGATTGCCTTAGGTGTTTTCAAGAGTAAATGATTACCTGTGCTATGAGTCCTACCATCACAGAGTCAAAGGACTTTGTCTGGAACTTGTGAAAGCTTAGACCCCTCTGGAGTTACTTCATATTTTCCATCTAAACTTGCATTGAATCATGTTAGTAGGTTTTTTGCCTCACCAGTCAGTTAGCAAGATTATTGCGCCGGGTCACACGAACATCAAGTAAATAGAAAAGAACTTTTCCTTTATCTTTGTTCACTGCCTGGGCTGCAGATAAATTAATATGTGTAACTGTTCAAAACAAATAACTTTCATGCGGACTGGTACATTTTTCAATATCTCTCTTTCAATATTTCATTTTGTTGTAAGAACATCTGACACACCCATTAAACAAAATGTTATTAGCAAAAGCAAAAACTGGGAACACATCACTTCTTTTTATTAGTTATACAGAACTATATGAGTGATCAGTGTTCAGAAACAGAGAAAAATAAATCAATTGGTGACCATGTGCATTTAGCCAACAAAAAGCATTAAACATCCCACAGGATTTCTGGTCTGTGGGTTTTTTCACAGAAGAAAAGCAAAAATTATTTTTTTGCCATTCTGCCACAGGAGTAGTCACAACAGAGGTATAAAGATGTAACATTTAAATACATAGAAAAATTATTGTTGAGTTTATAGTATGAAAATGAATAAGCAGAAAGGAATTACTCAGCTGGAATATGACAGTTCATTGTGGCCAAAGACTTTTAACTCCTCACAAAAATACCACTTGATCCTTTGATATTCAGATATGCTTGCAGCTTATGTGGCTTTTCAATAAGGGACCTCTAACAACCCAAATTTTTAAATATGATGCTCAGAAATTGGCTTAAATGGGACTAAAAAGACAGAGTGACTCTGAAAATGTGACTTGAATAAATGATGGAAAGGCTGCCTGACTAGGTTTCAATGGCAGCCTGTGTTTGTGTTTGTGAGTACATGTGGAATATATAAACATCTACTGTGGCTTGCAACTTATGGAAGCGTAAGTGGAGCTACGCTTCCTGCGTACAATACTTTCTCAATCTTACACAGAATGAAAGAGAATGGGGACTACTCAGTTCCCTTTTCATATACACAGTATATAAAAGAAAAAAGGGGTCTGTTTCTTTTCCCTGAGTGCCCTAAAGGTCTGCAGTTTGTGTGACCCACTCAGGGAGAAAGGGCTGTGTGGGAGCAGCCTCCCTTCTCCCCTTCCCTCCCACCATCTCAGCTGAGTGCCTCCAATTCTTGTCCTACAAATCTGGGGGCACAGTTCTTCTTTTCAAATAGTCCTGCCTTTTCAAATAATTCTCATCTTTTATGATGCTCTTGTTCAGCATGTTCTGCAGCCTACACTGGTAGAGTTGTCTGAGAAACAATGTTCATAATTTCTCAAGGCTGTAAGACTTTTTAAATGGCATTATAAGTAAATTCTGGTTTGGGAATTGGGAGAAAGCTGCATTTTATTAGAAGGCATAGTCATGTTCCTTACAACTTTTTAGCAGACACTCAAAGTTTTTAATGCTTTATTAATGAAAAATTTAAATTATGCTTTAGAAGGTGTTTTACAGATATCTGGTTTTTAGGTGTGTGATATCAGTACAGCCTGTACGTAGAAGTGCTAAAACTGTCAAATCTCTTAAATGGTCTTTTAGCACACAATCTTCTAAATTTTCACTGCATTAGATCAATGTAAATTCTCAGAACCTGGTATGTAGTATATTTTAAACACCATAA
The DNA here is from genome assembly GCF_030490865.1 of Poecile atricapillus. Taxonomy (NCBI): domain Eukaryota; kingdom Metazoa; phylum Chordata; class Aves; order Passeriformes; family Paridae; genus Poecile; species Poecile atricapillus. Next base: position 40,469,421 of record NC_081251.1, on the reverse strand, counting down.
AATAACTTGTTTCATATTCAGATCAGATGGTTTCATGGTAGTCCAAACTATAGAAAAATGTTGCCAATCTAAAGCAAATACTGCTATCTAGCCAAGGACTTACTTATTCTATCCATCCAATTACTGAAAGTTGAAACACTAGAGTTATTTTTGTGGTATATGATTGGGACTTTGTTAAAGATAAAAAGCTCAAGGGAGAAGGGATAGGATACGCTTTGATTTTGAAGGAATAAAAACGAATTTACCATAACTAATTTGAAAAAAAATCTAATGACTTGTAGAATTAATTGGTATGCTTCAGCTAAAATGTAATAATACATATCTTACAGAGAAAAGCATCCCACCTTAATATCTTTTAAAAATAATCTCAGAATAGTTGTTTGTGTCTAAAAATGGAATATTTCAAATACGGTTGATTGAAAAAAGTATTCCAATTTTCACTACTGACTGATGTCTATTTTCAATATTTCTTTAATTTGCTTTCTCTTTATAGTTTACCTGACATAGAATGCTTTATGCCTATCTTCTGAAAAGTTTTATGAGACTAATTAAACAATAGAAACCCTTAATTGAAACAGAAGGTAAGAAGAGAGAACATTTTAAGATTACTTATGGCAATTAAATGTGCACATTTTCTTGACTAAGGGTAATTTTTGCTCCTTTTTTTAATATATATTTATTCATAAAAGTAGAATTGTATAGATTTCTAAAATACAGAATTAAATTTGTTAAATTTATTTTCCTTAAGAGCAGTCACTAAATCAGAAACTGACATCTTCATGCATGCTGCAGAAAAAGACCTCAAATGTTAAGGTTTATAGCTGATTTAAAGAAGAGCAGCAATTCATATTAACAAACACAGACATTAAAATTAACAATGAAGTAGGAATATCAGCGTACCAAAGAATTTTCTAGTTGATTCTACCATACTTGCAATCATACATTAAGTAGTCGGGAAGGCCTAGCTAAGGGAAAATAATTTCTTGTCAGCATTCATCTTTCAAATAAACACACAAATACCAAATCTCTTTGGTAAAAACTCTGGTTGACTATATTGTTCTTCTGCCTCAATGAGCCCAACTGCTTCACTGTAAGAAGGGGAAGGCTTGTTTTGTGAAGATAGGCACAAGACCATAAAATAAACCCCTCGGGAAGCAAGCGCTGTTATCAATTTTTTTCAGTGCAAAGCATGTATCCTACACAGTGATAAAGAATCCAAGAGATCTCTAGCTTAGTTATTCCAATGTAAATTGACTTTTCTCTTGTAATATTTGTCTGAATGTGCATAGCTCTGAGTTTTCAAGCACAGAATCTCATTACACTTTTTTCTACTGGATTACAGAACCTTCTATGAGAAGAAATATCTTCCTTACACAGGTATTCACAGATCACAGTCAAATCATCCCTACCTTCAATCAGATAAAATAGATGATTTTAGCTTGTTAGTCTCATTACAAAACAAGCTTTCAAGACCTTGAAACATAGTGCATCTTACACTCAAATTACTGACTGGAAAACAGAAATGACTTCTCTCAGCTAGCTACACAGCAAACTTTGTACAGACTCTATCAGTAACATTGTTGGGTTTCATTTATGCCTTCTCCAATGCTGCTAACATTTGGTGTATTTATATCAGAGGCATAATAACCAGACAGTGGGGTTAAACGGCACTGTGAATGGAGATGAAGTCTGAGCTACAAAGTGGTTCTAATGTACAAAATTGGAAAAACCCTTTTGCTTTATTCCCCAAAGGCAACAGTATGTACTTATTGCATTATTTCACCATGATCCATCACTCATTAACTCAGCAAAAATCCATTTCTGAACATTATTTAGATTTTATTTTTCATTTAGAAATAAGTAAAATGATAATCCTGCTAAAATGTTATAAGAACTACTGCAGAAATTACTATTTACTTGAGATATATCTCAATTATACATTATAAATATATATTGCATGCAATACATTTATATCTGTGTTTACATATAGGCTGAAATTTCTGAATTTTTAAAGCATGAAAATACTTCCTATTTCTAAAATTTCTATCAGCGTTTGTGTCTTATATATTAAAAAAGCAAAACGAGGCAACTTTGCAAATTCAGTATTTGTTATAGAAGAAAAAAAATGACATGCAGGAAGAAGAAAACGTGGTAGGAATCTTGGGAAAAAAATCTAGTACAATAATAAATGAAAATAGTTTTATCATCTGATATAGATATTAGAAATATTTCTCTGCAGATGATAAGTGTGACTAGAATAGCATCCATTTAAAAGAAATTACATTACTGGTTCATCTCTAATGGCTATTGTGGGACTGATATTAGAGTAGTGCTATCTGCAATTTACCTTTTTTAACTAATAGCTCTTTGTTTTCTGCATGGATCTTTTTAAAATCTTTCATGTGCTTTTAAGATATCACTTACCATTTAATCACTTTCCACTTACTCTTCACTCTCCAGGCTCCTCAATCTTTAGCTACATTATGATTTTTTCATATATATATTTGAGCATGTACACAGACTTGGTTTCTTACCAGATCTGTCTGTTCTGACAGATATACAATATTTTGCTTTAATACTCAGTGTATTGCCAGAAAGATCAAGTTACTTATTGGACCTTTAATCTGGTACATCCCATAGTGAGGACAAGTACAGAATGTCCTGAGACTTGCAATGTGGTCAAAATTAAGAAACTGGAGCAGAAGAGTGCAGGGACAGAAGGGATGGAGAAGTCACTGGGAAAGAGAATGGAGATGACACAAGTTTCCATTTTAGATGCTCTCTTTTGTTGAATAACACACCCTTTATTTTTTGTGAGGCAAAACTGCATGGTGGTGGGCCGCATTCTCTAAAATGTGGCCTTTGAAATAGATCACAGAAAACTATATAGGTGCAATTTCATTCAGGGCTGTAATCCATAGCTGGCTACCCTTGTGATGGTCAAACCATTATAGCATAAAGCTGACTCCAAAGAAGATTTCTGTAGAACAAATGATTCCAGAACAGTATCTAAATAACTTTAAAATGGTAGATGTCCTACTAAAAGGTCTGTGGCTCCTTGTTTAAAAGGCCCAGAAGTACTTTTGCCCCAGCTTTCCTGCTTCAGATTATTTGCGGTAAATATGTGCTTAAATGCTGTGTTAAATGGGGATCTTAAAAGCTATGACTGCTGTAAACCTCTCAATTGTATTACCAAAAAATGGTATCTTCGCAACACTACTATTACTGCTAATATAAAAGCAGATGAAACTATTAACCACTTTGCAGAAAGATATTATTCACAGAAGGAAATAAAATCCTTCTGAGTATTCAAGGAAAAAGGGTAGTTTACTGAGTCTTTAGCATATGGATTTTGGATTAAGGTATAGCAAATATCTTTGTTATGATGAAAGTGAAAGGTTCAATTAAATTCCAGGGATAAACTCAGGAGCAAAATTTGCAAATCCAGTGCTCTCTGAGGCATGAGGCAATGTCTGTAAAGAACCAGCAGGCTGACTGGGGAGGAACTGAGTCAAAGCAACACTGAAGAGCTCATTTTCTCCTATCACAGTGATCACAATTACAGCAGCCCTGTTAGGAGACTCATTCTCAACAGAGTTCAGGAAAACAGGAGCATTCAAAGTGGCAGAGCCCTTTTTGCCCCCTCCCTCGCTCAAGAGAAAATCTCTTAGGCATGAAATGAGCTGACCATACACAGCCTTTCCTAAAGCACAAACAAAAGTCCAGCTCAAACAGCTGAGCATTTCTCAGGATTCTGCCCTGGACCCCCACATTTTGCAGGTCAGGTGGGATGGAGCTGTTGAAAGAAATTTTTATCTTAAATAACTTTCCTACTATGAAACAGCATATTCTATTGCTTAATACGAAAGACTGTGGAGAGTGCAAAAGTCACAGACACCTCAAAACCCAAGAAACAAACCATGACATTTCAAACCTTTTTTTGGGACCTTTGCTATGCAAGGTGCTATACAATAGCTGGAATATATGAAGTCTCCTGATTCCTAATGCTTATACTTGTACGGATTAGTGGCATGAAATTGCTTTTCTGTCCACATTGTGTTTTAAAATATACTTCAGAAACTCAGGACCATTTGAATGTTGGAGAAGTAAAATCATTACCTGCAATATCACTATTTCTAAAAAAATAAGAAAGTGTTTTCTACTTTAGAAAGGTAAAAGCTGTTACATACATTCAAATGTGCAAATACATGCACACACAAAGGCAAGTAATAATAAAAAAAAACAAAACTACATACGTTTTCTTTTGGATTAGGCACAAGGAAAATAATGTTTGAGCCTCTTTATATTTTCAAGTTACTCTCTCTTTTTATATTTTTATGTACCAGCCATTCCAATACCATAGCTTCACAGTTCTCCATAGTAAAAATTGGTGAGTGAATGTATATATATTGGCTGTCACCTGTCTTCTGTGATGCTGAGCTTCATTAGCACACCAATCACAGAATACATTTCTTGGTTGGGCTTATCAAAGTATTATGGAATATTTATCCATGTGCTTTTCTTTTCTTTCCATTCTCCCCTTTTTCCCCTCCTTCCTTATGACTTCACTTGATGATCAGATGACTCATGCAGCCAGCTCATTGTACCAAAGCAGGTACCACTGCACAGCTCAGCAATTCAGCACCAGCTGGCAAGCAGGGGCATGAAGATACGTCTAGCAAGTGTGCAGAAAGCTGTTTAGTTCCTGGGGGTGCAACTGGGGGAGGAGTTCACCTTCTTCTTTCCTCCCCAAGGACTTCACAGGGTTCAAGCATTTGGCAAGCTGTGCTGGAGAGTTTGTTGGAGATAGGGGTCTCTCTGCTTCCTGGCTTTCAGAAGGCTCACACTGAAATGATGAAAAATATCAATCAAGACCTTCTTGATGTGCTGAGGAGGGATATGGGGTAGCACAAGGGGAGGGTGGGCAGCACCCCCCTCAAAGTTATGCCAGACTGCACTGTTTGAAACCTGTGCTGGGCAGACAGGCCCTCTCCAAGGTCTGCTGGGAAGGGCAGAGCAGTTGCACAAGGATACATTAGTCTGCAACCTATTTCTCAATACTTAGAAATACTCAGAGATATGAATTTTAATAATTATGTAAACTAGACCCATAAAGTCAGAGGACTTTAATACTGAGCTATCTATTTCTCTGGAAAATCTGGAAGGTGAATGTGGCTTGCAAACTCAGAAAGAGGAATAAATCTAAGGTGAACCCAGCCAGCAACGACTCTACATATTTTGGACTTCTGCATATGAAAAAAAGACAGACTGATATACCAAAAAACACAGATGTCATATAAACACATATAAACATATAAGCATAGGGAGACAAAAGGTACTTGAGACTTAGGGGTTCATATTTAGGGTAACCTTCCCTTGGAGAAACTTGTGCGAAGCCTTCTAACTAAATGCCATTTCATGTTCTTATTATATGCAGTCATCAGTAGAGGAGACTGGTCACTACTGTGGGTTTTTAAGAGAAATTTTTATCATTAGTAGGAAATTTTTATTTCTATTGCACTCACAAGCACATAAATCAGACTCACAGAGGAAACAGAGTGCCTGGGTCTTTAAGTCTGATGAGGAAACGTAGCAAGACCTGCACAATTTCACAAAAGCTGTGAGAAGAATAAATGGCATTGGAAAAAGCCCTGTTTCCTACAAAATTAGAATAATTTGAAAGAGTTACAAAAATATATTCACCAAACCAGCATGTATTTGGAACTGATTACAATCACATGATGTAAAAGTTGTTTCATGTATGAACAACTAAACCAAAATTAAAGTTAAAATTCTGGGATGAATAGCTGAGGATAAAAGATTGCACAGGTAACAGTTAAAATTTTTAGACCTTTTTAAGATTACCTCTGACACTAAAACTAATTGCTTACACTCCAACCTCTTGGAGTTGGTTCCTGTGAGAGGAAAAGGGAAATACCCAGCCATTTATCTCGCCCACCATGTAAATGTCCTATGTAAATTAAAATATTGATCCTTATTTTGGTTGGTTCAGCATTCCCCATTCCATCTACAATTTCACTCAGAAGTCACCCTGTGAATGCACTGAGATAGTTATGAAATTCACATTTTATTTCTTCCTATACATTTAAAAGGTTTTAACATATTTGGTTTCTGGTTTGAAGGCTATTTGTTTTCGCATTTCTTAATTTTGTTGCCCGCTTTCAAAAATTCAGAATGGACAGCAATCAGGGAAGGGGTTTACCAGACTTCTCAATACTTCAGTTTGAGGTATTGAAACAAATATGAAACATGTAAGAATTTAATATTAATCTCCGAGAAGAGAACAATTAAAAATTAATCTGATCTCTTTGGGATGAGTTACACATTCATTTTGAATGTCAGTGCAAGTGTAGCAGATATGCTGAGGATCCATTTAGGGATGGTGGAATCTGTCTGTCAAAGGTGGATGTTGAAGAGGAACATATGGGTCCTCTGGGAAGACAAAAAACACCGGAGAGTGTAAGTATGGCACAATGGAGCTAATTGCTTGTGATCCTAATGCAGTTACTGCTAAAAGTGGCAGCTAAGAGATACAAAGTAGAAGAGGTTCGGTAGGTAAGCTCTGCTCCACTCCTGAAGGTGAAGGAAAGTTGTGAAGATGTTCCTTCTCACATCGTCCTTATTTTCAGCCCGGGAAAGTTCATGGTGCACGAGTGAAGTGAGGGGAAGGAGTAGGCCAGAGGTATAACTTTAATTTGATTCCTCCTATGTCAGAATACACTTCAAAGATAAAAACGGGGTGAGTAGCCCTATAGGTTACTAATCTGCACCAGTAAATTGAGCAGTCTCTGGAATGCTATTGAGAAAAGAATCACAGCTATTTAACCTCTGAAAAAGACTCATGTCAAGCAGTGTTTTCTCAAGGACTTCATGGGTGCCATGAAGAAGCTGGACTTTCCAAAGGCCATAGCTAGCAGCCAACTTGTTGAGGATAACAGCATTCACACGCTGAGTTTATTAGCATGGATGAAGTCATAGTGCCCCTGTAACTTATAAATTCTGTTCTGCCTCTTACTTTCATCTCTCTACCATGCTGAGTCTTTGACACAGCATTTTATCCTTATGTGTTGACAAGAGGCATGAAACATTACTCTGAAATTCCATCTAGACTTAAGTATTATATTTAGAAAGCATGCTTATTTCAGCTGCCTTTTCTAGGTTTATTACAGGAAAGCAGGTCTTATGAATAATCTGTTTAACACATCAGTACTTCACAGCTGGAAGAGAAAGTTTTCTGGATATTACTTAGTATGTATTGGATAATAATTTTAGCAGCATTTCATGTTTTTTCTGTAGGATCCTGGGAATCTGAGAAACAGCAGAGGATTCACTAAAGAAGGCAAAAAGGGTCCTAACAAAGTCAGCAGTCCAAAAAACTTTTGCAGTTGTTGGAAAAAGTGTGGCATGCACATTGATTGATTAGTTAAATTAAAGACATCCATAAACAACTCTATTTAAGGACTTGGAATTTCATCACCTCAAGACTCCTGTATGTTTCATACAGCAATTTGCAACTATTTTCAAAACTAAAAGACATTAAATTAATTTTAAAAAAAATTATAAAAAAGGGAAAAAATTAAAACTTTTTCTAGGAAGGTACATACTCACTTGTGCCACTCTTGAGCTAATCTGCACGTATGATTGTAAGAGATCTAACTACAGAGTGACTGTGGTTTTGGTAGTAAAACACCTAAGCAGGTATCTTTTTTGTTCAAATAGAACGACTCAAATGGTGGTTGGATCCCTAGCACCTCCAGTTACACAATAGCTTTAAAAACCACAGTCCCTAATGCTTGCTGAGTCTGCATTCATGTCTGAACAGATGAAAGTGTCCTTGGATAGAAGAAACAATTGTCACATTTCCTAAGCAAGTAAAAGAAGGACAAAATTAGAAGGCTCATGTGGATAAACCTGCTTCATTACTGAGAAAATTCAATGTCAATTCATGTTACGAGTATATCAGAAGTGAACTGATGAAAACTGTCTTCATCTAATCACCCACCTCATGTTGGGTTTTCTGTAGTGCTCATGTTTGGCAGGATGCATTACCCAGAAACACCATCCATGTAAGGAAACTGGGAAAGCAGCATGAGTCATAGGATCCAGTACATAATGTGTTTTGTCATTGCTTCACTGATGCTCTAATATTTCAGGTCTGCTTAGGAAGATGACCACCCAATTATCACTAGCCTGTTCAAGCACAGGTGTTCAAGATCTTACAAAAGCCTATCTTTGTTCTTAAAAATTACTTAAGTGTCCAGAGTTACAACATAAAACCATAATTCATTTCTTTGAAATAGCTTGATTTTGTACCCACTAGTATTCAGGCAATTTAACTGCATTTATTCAAAAAGGTTTAAAAGAAGGTGGATTCATAAAGGATTTACTTTACCTTTCTAATTGAAAATTTCAATACAGTTAATACTTTTTATTTCTCGTCCACTCTAATTTTATTTATTGTGTCTCTGACACCTTCCATTATCCTTCCTCTGACTCGCTGTTTTAGATGAAACAGTTCCATTGCTTTAACACAGAAAATTACATTATTTCTGTGCTATCAGTGGCAACTTCCTGTGCCTTTATATATACAAATTAAAGACTGGATTATCATTAATTATGCACTACAATTTTTCCTGGCAACAGTCTGAAAGTGACAAAACATTTGCTTTTGTCATAATTCTGTTAAGTGAACCCAAATTGAGCTGCTGAAATTTATGACACTTAACTGTGTTTTTAATTTGCAACACAGGGTCAGGATCATGACAGTGATTTTATTTTATTTTGCACTTTATTTTCAGCGATCCTTGGAAGGATGTTAATTAAATTGTTTGAACTAAACTGTTTTTATCATTCCAACAACCTATATTTATTGCATATTAAGGAGAAATATCTTGTTAACATTACTTAATTTTCTAACGGATCATTTTAATAATGGAAAAAGCTCTACGCTAGGAAAGACAACTGCTTCAACCAGAATGATAATGAGTCAACTATTCCTTAGAAAATAAAATTAAATTTACAGCACATTCAAAGAATAGTTAAGGGAAATATCTAAGTATTTAGAATTTTCACATATGCACATGGACATGGAAAATACTTTTCCATTTATCAAGAACATGACTGAGGATTTTCCTTCCCAAATGGCATCTGTCATAAACCCTGTCCACACTCCACATTTAGTCACAACTAGAAATAACTACAAAATATGAAAGAAACAGTTAAAAATAGTGTCTTATCTCAAGAATGGCTAGTGTGCCAAGCAGTACCTGAGAGATGAGGTCTGGTTTGGCACTTGACTGCTCTCATGTAAAGCTTTGCTCACCTAGGTGGGAGCACATTTCAGTGCCACTCATGGGAAGACCCACAACCTGCCCTAAAGTGTCACAGAAGCAGGGACATTGAGAATGAGGACTTGCAAAATTATCCACTGTGACGTGGATAAAGAGAGGTGAAGTACAGACAGCCCTTTGCCTCTCCAGGCAGCCTGAGATGGGCAGCCAGGATTTCACACAGCATGCAGATTCTGCTATACCCTCTACACAAATATTTTTAGAAGTAGAGGAGCAAAAGCAAGAGGATTTTAAACCTATTCCCCATGTTCACTCTTACGCTAGCATGAGTTTTGGGTGCACTGACAAATGTTAGGTTAAGAAAGCTTGAATTATTTATACAGGCATTATACATTGTGTAGCTCTATTAATACCTACATATATTTCATAAAGGCAATTACTGAAGTAATAATATACATATCAAAAGTTTAAAATATACTTGTATTATTATGCAAGTGTTAATATTATTACTAAAACAATGCAAAATATATAATTTTAGCCCATGTAAATCAACAAAAATATCAGAAATTTTCTATTTTTATACATGACTTCATTAATACAAGTTAATGTGTCACTCAGAAAAATACCAAATTCTGACAAAAATGTGCATATTTTTCTTTTGTAGGAAAATATCTTCAGTAATTTTCTTTGAGTGTTAAGCATGTTAGTTTTTTTCTCAAAATTACGAAAAACCTGCAAGCCCATCTTTATGACATGTGACTGTTTATGAACTTCTGTGACTGTAACATTTGGCTCATATTTAGATGGAAAAGAGGAGTTAATTAGGAGTAAATTAAGAAAATTTTATTATTAAAAAACAACATGGTAAAATTAATAACAAGACAGACAGAATATTTGTGTTATTGTGTGCTCTGCAGGAATCAGAGATCACTAAACTTCTATAATATAAAGAGGGGAAAACAACATTAAATAATTTCATGTCTTCCATTTCTTTATGCAGTACTTAGAGGTGTCAGAATAAAATATATTTTATATATTTTTAATTTGGCATACAAAAATCAATGAACCTGTCTGGATCATTGACCTCTCTCCTTAGATTCTTATTTCTGAACACTGACAAAATAAATTAAGACATTTCTGGTTGGTAAATAGTAACAGTCCTTAATAACCCTAGCAGTTAGGGTTGCAGCTCCTGTGCAGAAGTAGGAGCCATCCAGTTACTACAAGGGTGTTTAAAACATTTTTTGCCCTCTTCATACTCCCTAGCATCTTAATTTCATATTTTCTATTGGTACTTTCAAGTTGTTCTGTCATTTTAACTTTCAGCACTTGAGGCTAGAAATAGAATAATACATTAACAAAATGCATAAGTGTTTCATGAAATGGTCAGATGCTAGTTAATGGTCTTTGGCACAGAACACTCCTTTTTCCACTGAACTACAAAATTCTACCTAGATTCTGTTTATAGAAATGTAATGCACTTTCTCTTTTTTTTTTTTTTCCTCCCACAGCAATAGTAATTTTACTTTGATCTCATAGCAGCCAAACTATTAAATGTAAGCATGCTCATAAGCAAGGTACAAGGCAGGCACAGCCTATGATTTCTAGTAGAAGGTCATAACCCAGATTTTTTTTTTTAAATAACTATTACAATGAGGAACAGAGTATAGCCACAAAAGGAATAGTTATAATTTATGCCTGACTTACTTCAGCAGAATATAGTTTATTTATAAACTGCTTATGGCAAACTCTGTATGCCCCTGTTCTATGCATGTGCTGAACTGTCTTCTGGTAAATTATTTAAATTACACCTAGCAGTAATTCCTGAGGACTTTCATACTTCATTTTCTCTATTAATGTAACAGGGAAAAGCTGCTTTGCAAGGATTGCTCTAAATTCCCAGAGTGTGAGTTCCAAACTCTGTATGTGTTGCATTATGCCTGTCAAAAAACTTGTCTTCTCCTGAAATTTATTACTGAAGTCTCTCCACTAGAACTACTCATTGAAGCCTTACGGAAAGCTCATACATGATTTAAGAAGCTAACAGCACTGAAAGAAATAGGTCAGGTAAAAAAACCCTGAATTTAAGCTACCTTCACTTATTACTTATGCAAGATTATGCATAATTTAGCACACTGCTGAATATGCAAGGGCAGAATAATTGTTTACCAAAATATTTACTCTGTGTTCGTACCTGTGTTTTAGTGAGATAAGGTGATTTCTCAGCCCTTGCTAATCACTTTAGAATTAGAAAAGGATTAAATAAGTTTTTGATTATGCTGATAACTGCATGACATTATATGTAAACAAAATTCATGTTTAACAACCTTTTTAAAGAGGATACCTTGTACATTAGACATATCAGGTTGTTGAGAGTGGGAAGTTTAACCTTTTTAAGAGGACTACCTCCCTTTTGTATTACTTGCTGAACCCTTCACAAACGCAGGTGTGAAGGAATACAACAGTGAATGTAATGTTCCAGTCCTACCAAAAAGCACCCCCACCAAGTGCTCTCCCAATTTTCCAAAAACCAGATGAGAATTCAATGAAATTTTGTGAGGGGATAGTAGAAGCATACAGACAAGTGTAGCTCTTGCATTACTTGACACTTAAGTTTTTAACAACTCAGTGTCAAAAGAACCCTTGAAAACAAACCTGTTTAAAAAAAAAAATCTACTTTTAGCTTTTTGCTTCAGAAAAAAACCTGTGTTTCTAAAAAATAATGTATAGTAAATGAATATGGATCATCATGACAAAAGTGATAGCTTATTAAAGGCTCTATACAACTTGCCTTCATGTTAAAGTAAGATTAGAAAAGATAGACACTCATGTGAAAATGATTATTTTATCTGTAATGTGCATTGCAAATGTAATAGCTTTGTAGTTTTAAAGTTGAGGAAGCTTTACAAATATGCGCTCCCAGCCCACAAAGCCAATCGTATCATGGGCTGCAGCTAAAGCAGTGTGGCCAGCAGGGAGAGGAACCGGATTCTGCTCTTCTACTCCACTACTCCACTGAGACCCCACCTGCAGTACTGTGCCTGGCTTTGGGGTCTCCAGCACAGGAGGGACTTGGACCTGCTTGAGAGAGTCCAGGGCAGGGCACAAAGATGATCACAGGGCTGGAACCTCTCCTATGGAGACAGGCTGAGAAAGATGGAGCTGTTCAGCCTCTAAAGGAGAAGGCATTGGGGTGCCCTAATTGCAATTTTCCAGTAGTTGAAGGGAGCCCACAAGAAAGCTGGAGAGGGACTTTTTACAAGGGCATGTAGTAAGAAAACAAGGGAATGGGGAATGGAATCAAACTGAAAGAGGGCAGGTTTAGGTTAGATATAAGGAAGAAATTCTTCACTGTGAGGATGGTTAGGCACTAGCAGAGGCTGCCCAGAGAAGTTGTGGGTACTCCATTCCTGGAAGTGTTTAATGTCAAGTTGAATAGGAATTTGAGCAGCCTGGTCTAGTAGAAGTTGTCTCTGCTTATGGCAGTGTTGGAACTAGAGAGTCTTTTAGGTCTTGTCTGTCCCAAATCATTCTATGATTCTATTAATCCTGCTCAAACATTTAACTCTTCATCATTAGTTTTCTTACAGCAGACATCATTATACATGTCATCTTTAAATCTAATCACACTTACTAAACTCCTAGATTATACCTAGTTTACAGTTTGTAAAATTATGCTCTTTCTGTGATCAGAGAGCAAAATTGCAAAAGGAGGGAACATCAATAAAGAGGATTTCCACTCAAGAAAGTGGAAAATATATCCCTGGTAGGATATATTTTGTACTATGCAGAAATAGACATTTTTGTTTATAGGATAATGAATAACTAGATCTACTCTGCATTCCAGGCTACTTGTATCTTCAGTGTAGGCACAGATTTATGTTAAAATTAACTTGAAAAGCTTAAGGCAAACTATAGGATTTCTTATTTCAAACAATCTTCTTTTAAGATTGTTCCAAAAGGGAACATTAGATTTGCTTAAATCTTTAAGTTTGCTACTTAAAAGCTTCAAAATAATTTGTCCAACATACAAAGCTAAAGGAGAAGACTTTTTCTGGATTTAAGCATCAGAAAAATTATTCTAAACTGGATAAATTACAAATGATAAATTATAGCGAAAGCCAATAAACATATTCACCTCATGCCTGTCTGTAGTCAGAAAGCCTATTCATGATTTGTCCCTTTAAACACTTCAGAGATGAGTTACACATGTAGGACAATTTTCATTACTGTACTGCTGCTAGTATTTAAAATTAAATATATGCAGTATTGTCAATGTAATTAGGAAAGCTCCTTTTTCCTCTTTGACTAGAAAGTAGACTGTTTCCTTAATAGTGTCTCAAAGTCAGACTTGATGAAGGCAAGAAATTTTTTGCACATTAGAGATTGAACCAAATATGTATTTTGAGGCTGAAAGTCAGCAAAAGAAATGGAGACTCAAAACAAAAAAATAATACTTCTTTGAGCCATAGCAGATACAAAGAGCATAGGTGAAAGGCAAAATCCTTCTAACTGATTGAGAATTCAGCAAGAATTCTCCCTTTCCTTAGGTGGTCTTATTTTTATTTTGTCTAAGATTAAGTTGTGGTGGAAATACTTCCACCCTTAAGTCTTCACCCTTAACTCTGAGGTGGCCTGCAAACAATAAAAATCAAAAATGCCTCATCATTTTACTTATAAAAAATTCCACTGAAATTAATTTTGGTTATTCATCCCGGACACTCACATCAACTTCTTTCATATTTCTCCTCATAGTCTTCACAGACAGCTTTACTCTGCTCTTTCAGCTTTTCTTTCCTCAGATGTACACTAGACCTATCTGTAATAGGTCTTGCGGCTTGTCTGGATCATGAGCTATTTAAGTTTGTTCATTTTCAAAGCAATGCTTGGACATGCATACATCCTACTTGCTCTACCAGCTCTTGTAAAGCATGCAAAGATGTTCTGAAGGGAACAACCATCCCTATCATCAACAAAGAACTGTCATTGGCATAATTCTGTGACTTCTTCTTAGGGCTGGTCATACAAGCACTGCTCATCATCATATGGACACTCCTTACAGCAGAAGAGATGAAGTTCTTGGTATCTTCTCAGCTTGAGACCAAGGAACATAAATTAGCATTTGGACTTTATCATATATGAAGCTTTCCAATGACTTCCATATATTCCAATGAAATTTCCATATATTAAGAAGCTATTTCTTTTTAAATAACCCAGCTGAGAGGCTGAGAAGTCTTCTTAGAGTTTTTAAAGGGAGAAAAAAAAAGTCAACTTTAAACAGCACATCCTGGGGCTGAGTGGGATCAGATTAATAAAACCTTAAACACTGTTACCATTATAGGAATTCAGTTGGTGCAAAACTGTATGAGCACTGTCTCCCACAGCTTGTGTCAGTTCTGGTCTGTGGAACGAAGAGTGGGAGAACACAATTTACAACAGCCTGAGAAAGACTGAGTGGTGGCAATTACTTTTCTTACAGTGTGTGACTAGCAAACACTTCTTACAGTGTGTGACTAGCAAACAGGGCTTGAAGATACTTGTCTCTATCTCTCACCCCAATTAAAAAAGCGAGTCAAAGGCCTTTAAGACACCTTGGGCCCAAATGCCTCGACTTCAGGCCTGGATACATGACAGCTGCCTTCCTGATCTGGTTTGGTTACAGGATCCAGGTCACTTTTTCACTCCTGAGGCAGATTTTGCTGGGACAGAATAAATATGACCAATATGTGTCCAAAGTGCAACGAAGCTGGTGAAGGGTGTAGACAACAAGTATTACGAGAAGTGGCTGAGGGAGCTGAGGTTGTTTAGCCTGGAGGAAAGCAGGCTCAGAGGGGAATCTTATTCTGAAAGGAGGTTGATATGAGGTGGGATTTGGTCTCTTCTCCCAAGTGACAAGTGATAGGAAAAGAGAAAATGGCCTCGAGTTGCATTAGGAGAGGTTGATACTGGATATTGGGAAATATTTCTTCTACTGAAAGGATTGTCAAACACTGGAACAGGCTGGCCAGGGAAATGCTGGACTCATTTGTGAGTCCACCTCATTTTAAATACCTCATTGGTGGAGGTATTTAAAAGGTGTGTAGACATGACCTTTAGGGACAATGTTTAGTTAACTGTTGGACTTGATGATTCTCAAGGTCTTTTCCAACCTAAATGATTCTGAAAGTGCTCTGTAAAACTTGAGGGGTAGAAGGAAACTTATCTCATTGTCAGGATGTACTTTCAAGAGTTCATGAGAAAATTTGAGTGCTCTGGCACCAACAAAAGCCCTTTGAAGAGGATGTTTCACCTCTCACTTGGCTTCTGCTGGGACACCCTCTGTTTGTTCTGCGTTGAGACATTGGAGGGATCTGCACAAAGGGTGAAGGCCATTGCAGGATGTAGCCTTCAGCTGGCCGGGCTATTTGGCCCAGTAAGAGGAGGTGTAGCTAGCAACATGAATAATCCTCAGTCACAGAGTCACAGAATGTGCTGGGCTGCAAGGGCACCATGAGGATCATTGAGTCCAACTCCTGTCCTGACCCCAAGAGTCACACCACGTGTCCAAGGGTATTGTCCAAATGCTTCTTGAGCTGTCAGGCTTGGTGCTGTGACCTCTTCCCTGGGGAACCTGTTCCAGTGCCCTATCACCCACTAGATGAAGAATTATAATTTTTCTAACATGCAACCTAAACCTCCCCTGACACAACTTCAGGCCATTTCGTGTCCTGTCACTGGTCACCACAAAGAAGAGATCAGTGTCTCCCCCTCTGCTTCCACTTGGGAGGAAGCTGTATAATGAAATGAGGTTTCCCCTCAGTCTCCTCAAGTTCTGAGCATTAAATAGTTTCTTGTATAAAAATAATTAGTCTTCTTGTGCATTATATAAAGTATGCCCTTATTCCAATAATTATCTTTGAAATCAGAGCTCTTGAGCACTGTATGCAAACCCAGGCATATACATCCCGGCTGCAAGCTTGCCTGAACATTTTGGGTTTGTTTGGCATTGTATTAATTTCAGTATATCTTGAGGACTGGCCTTTATTATATTAATGTTTAGACTTACATAGTTACTCATTTTTAACCTTCCCTGGAGTTGATCAAAGTATTCAACACTCCAGGTGCTGCATAAATTTTCTGAAGTCCTATTCAAAAGAACAGATTATGAAGTGCACTGCAAGACAAGTTAGCATTTAAGTATTCCTGGTTCTGCTTCTATCCCTGGGAAATTATTAAGTAACTATGTAATCTCTGTGCAATATTAACACAATCCTCCAGGAGCAGTGATTCTACCAGACAACATCTTTGAGGAAAGACATATGCAGCTCTATTGCTCTTCATACATATATATATATATATATATATATATATGCAAAACCAAAGGTTACCGGAACACAAATGCAATAAACAAAAAGCTGGAGTATTTATCACTGGTGAGCACTAAGCAGTAGACTCTGCTATTCCCCTCTTCCCTAAAACAATGATTAATTAACAAAGTTATTGTTTTCACAGGGAAAAAGTCCCTTTTCTAGCACTTATCAGGGCTAGGGAGAAGAACTAAGGTATGAAGATAGCAGTTTGCATGTTGCCTATGTAGTGTTCAGTTTTGTTTCGTTATACTGTAAATCATAAAAATTACTATGGTTTCTCCTGATTGGGAGGATTGTCTGCTATATAAAAGCACCCATAAATCAAAGCAGCGTGATCTCTTGGGTATAACTGTGCTTTCTGGATCAAATCCACTTAGAAAGGAGAGGAAAAATGCTTTCTTAAAAATGCTAGTAATTAAACATATTTACCTCTCTATTCTTAGAGAAAACAAAATATAAATACTACAAAGAAGTACATAATTTTGTCTTTTAAACAGCGCTACTCTCAAAACGGAATTGCTTTCTAAAATTATTGGTTAGACCACTGTTGACCCCATGGTGCTAAAGAAGGCCATATTATCTTCCACATCATACTGATGCCTGACTTTCCAAGTTGTTTTGCCTGCAGTGGCCCCCTCAGCTTCTCACACTTAGGTTGCTGGTTCGATTTAGATCAGAGACTATAGGTGACCTGGCTTAAATACACTAGAGGTCTGGTACATAGTTGAACGATATTGAAGGCAAAGTATAGTGTGCATGTGCACAGCTCTTTCACCATCTTACTCACTTTCTTCTGTTCATCTGATTATTTCTTATTCTTGCCTTACAAAAGTTCTAGCCCTGTATTAATTTATACCTCTCTATCCATTATAATGAAAGGAGAAACACAGGACAAGGAGAAACTACGAGAAAAAGGCTTCATTTTTGTTGTGAAATTGTATTTGTTGTGATTGTTTTCCCATTTCTTTGTAAATATAGAGTTATTCTTTGGATAGCATAAATCCTTATATTTAAGGGCATGATTTCTGTAACAACAGCTTTGGAGAAAATATGATTGAATCACAGCATATTTGGATCTAGTCATGGATTTTATAAAACTAGCGACTTCCATAATTTTTGCTTCTCATGAAAAATTCCTATCTAAGTAATAATTATTCCACTTCATCCACCTATTGCTTCTATATATTTAGCATAGTAATATATTGATGGTAGTTCTATAGACTGAATTTCTGAATTCTTGTAAAGCAGAAAACTACTGAAATTAAGAAACAAAACACTTCTTTTCCAATTCTTTGAGATAGCAAAAAGATTTTCCATTATTATCTCTTTCTCATAAACACTTACTCACAAAAGTTTGTATTCTTTAACAAGCAAGGCTTGTTAAAATCTGAGATTATATTTTAACTGCACATTACAGTCAGTGGGGGTTATTTTGGTGACTCGAGTATGTTATGGCAAAAACAAGAAAAATTTTTAACATTTTCAGATATAAATAGATTGATAAAAAGGAAGATAAAATACTAGAAATATGTTATGATCTATATCAAATTTTATATAGTTAAAGTTCTCAGGATGATATTTGCACACTGAGATTGTATTTCATATATACATACAAATATACCTGAGTCTCTTTTTTCCAACTTGGATGATTTTATTTGTAAAATAAAATGTTCATACATTCTAAAATCCTCAAATTCTTGTAACATTTATACAACAGTTCTTCTGTCACTTATATACTGACACAAATTGTCAGAGTATTTGCAAATTAGCCAGATAAAAATGAATTGTTGTCATGAGGTGACTTTACCTTTAAGGTGGTTGTGAGAGCTAAGGAAGTTAAAGTTGCTGGGGACTGAAAGGAGTCTCTTCTCCTGACCAATTATTGGTCATTACTGG
The DNA here is from genome assembly GCF_030490865.1 of Poecile atricapillus. Taxonomy (NCBI): domain Eukaryota; kingdom Metazoa; phylum Chordata; class Aves; order Passeriformes; family Paridae; genus Poecile; species Poecile atricapillus. Next base: position 40,450,865 of record NC_081251.1, on the reverse strand, counting down.
GAATTGACAGCAATTTTAACCATTGAAAAGGGAGATCAACTTGTGAACCCTACCTTAAGATGTAAAGTCAGGGGACTTGGCTTCTCTTTGTTTCCTGGCTGTGAAGGGTGGCGGACCTCCAGGCCTCCCGTTCTCTGCCCAGGCCATGCGGCCCGGGTGGGGGCTGGGCTGGGCCCAGCGGCTCCCGGCTGGGAGATGGGGCCTGCGGGGCTTGCCCCGGGCTCTGGCTGGGCTGGGCCGGTTCCTGGCTCGGCTGCAGTTTTTGCCGTGATAGAATTCACCAGAGACTGCCGAGTAAAGAAAGAAAAGGGCTCTGAACCTGCAGCAAGTAGAGACAGCGACCACACTCTCCAGAGCAGCTATGAACAACCTTCCATCGCAGACGGCTCCAGCTCCTGTTCAGCAGAGATCACCGAACCATCTACAAAAGCCTGGGCAAGATTTTAACTCTTTCATTACCCAGATGAGACTTGCCGATTAATCTTTTTATCCAGAGAGAGAAAAAGAGAGTGATCAACATGAAAAGAAACTTTATAAACTACCAGTGACAGGAAAGAAAAGAAGCTTCAGAAAAGGTACAGAATAAGGAGATGCTTTAATTAAGCTGAAATATCTTTCTGTTAAAACCATGGAGATGGACAATGAAGTCCTGAAAAGAACTCCTTTAATGCATGACAGAATATGGGGAGGAATAGAGTGTTCAAGGTGTAAAATTTGAGTAAAAAGTAGAATAATTGTGATACAGTGAAGAGCTGGAAGATTTGAAGCCTTGAGAGGCAATGAGAAAACTGTTTTCTAGTGAAGCTCACAGAAATAGATGAAGAAGACTTTTGCTTTTGAATAACTCATCCTTAAAATGCCATCCCTAGACTCATGGCCCATACACACCTCAGAGTGATGTAAAATGGGAGGAGTGAGCTCTGATAACAGCAGTTCTGGGTAGCTGATATCAGGGCAATAAGAAACTATAACAGAAGTAGTTTTCTTGTGAGAAACTCCATAAATTAACAGAAAGAGATTTCTGTTTCTCTACAAAGACTGGTGAAAAGACTGTAGAAGGAATTGGGACTGTTTAAACCATCAAAGTTCTAAAGTTTTTGTCTCTGTTGTCATGTGAACAAAGGAATGGTGGGTAGTAGGGGATAAAAAGAGGTTTTCTGGAAGTTTATTCTGGTGTTCTTATTATTGTACTTTGTTAATAAATTTTCTTTATTCCTTTTAAGTTTTATGCCTGTTTTGCTCTTGTTCTAATCCATATCTCACAGCAAGAAATAAGTAATCTTTTTTTAGTTACTGGTTTAAAACCACAACAATTGTAATTATCAAGACACTGCTTAGGATTCTCATTGTCCCTACCTGCTCTTTGACTGGTATACCAAACATGATGTATGAAGACAAAAATACTTCAGAAGGAGAGTGCATGGTCATAAAGAACTAGAAATGATGGATATTTGCTACGGGATATTTACTGAAGTGAGCTATATAGATTTGTTTTATTTGTTGAGCCTTGGAGGAAACAAAATTAGCTGATGAATGAGTGCTACTTTTTACCTTTACATTTGTAATTCATTTTTCAAAGATTTTTGTCATTTTTTGAGAAGATCTCAACTTACTCAACATCTCTTCCTCAATGTCAGCATCAGACTTCTGATGATATTTTGCTCTTGGCTTGCTGTACACAGTCTGCTAGCCCCTAACATGTATTTCTGCCAGTTGTTTTTTCTTTTATTATTTCTTAATATGTGCTAGGTTTTCTATACACTCTGTAAAATAGAGAATGTTTTTCTAAACAAAAAACCTGTAACCACCTCCCAAAGGTTCTTGGACCTTCTGAAACTTATAGAGCAAGACAATACAAGCTAAATATAACGTTTATACCACAGTTAACATGAATCCTCCTCCTCCATATCACTGACTTACAGTTGTTGAAGACTGCAACATTTTCATTTCGTCTTTTTTTTTTTTTTTTTTTTTTTTTTTAAGATTTGGGACACAAATCACACTAAATCTGTCTAAAATCTCCAATTTTCAGAAGTTCTGTTTTCAGAATTAAATAAATGTCGTGGTTTTAAAGTATTAGCTAAAGTAATCACTAGAAAACTTACTTATTTCTTGCTGTGAGACATGGATTAGAACAAGAGCAAAACAGGCTTAAAACTTAAAAGGAACAAAGAAAGTTTATTAACAAAAACTACAAGAATAAGAAACCAGAATAAAACCTCCAGAAACTTTTTTCCCTCCACTACCCAACCATTCCCTTGTTCACATGACAACATAGAGACAAAAAACTTGGTGGTTTAAACAGTCTCAATTTTGCCAGTCTTTTCATCAGTCTTTGTAGAGAAAAAGAAGTCTTCTTCTGTTAATCTATGGAGATTTTCACAAGAAAACTATTTCTGTTATTGTTACCGCTGAAGATGAATAGATCACGCGACACAGGTCGAGGTGTGGTGGAAGAAAGAGCGCATTTATTTTTCCTCCCAGGATTTATAGGTTTCTTACCACGGCCAGGGATTGGATGGTCAGGATAACACTTTCTCACAGCACTGGCCATGAGAGATGCTCATCACAAGACGTGTAACAGAAAGAATGTACACAGATCTATGTTTATAGTTACTGTCCTGGGAAAGTCCTTAGAAAACCATGTCAGCAAGCTCAGAAGCTGAGTTTTCAGGGCAACATGTTATAGCTTTCTATTTCTCTGCCAGCTGCCTGAAAATTCTGCCATCAATTCTCTCTTCCCATTTCACATCACTCCAAAGTGTGTATGGGTCAATGAGTCAAGATGGGATGTCATTTTTAAGGATGAGTTATTCAAAGGCAAAAGTTCTCTTCATCTGTTTTTGTGAGCCTCTCTGGAAACAGAAGTTTTCTCTTTGCCTCTTAAAGGCCACAAATCTTCAACTATTACTTCTTTTTCTGTTCTAGCATCTCATAGGATCACAACTACTTCATCATTTGCTTAAATCTACACTTTGATATACTCTATTCCTCCCAAAATACTCTTTCATGAATTAAAGGAGTTTCTTTTAGAACACTATTGTCCATTTCCACAGTTTTAGTAAAAAGTATTTCAGCTTATTAAAGCATCTCCTTATTTCTCTCCCCACTCTGAAGCTTAATTCCTTTTTTCACTGTCTTTGATAGTTTATGTTGTCTCTTTACATATTGATCACTCTCTTCCCCCCTCTCTGGAAAAAAGGATTAATCTGCAAGTCTCATCTGGGTAATGAAAGGGTTAAAATCTTGGCCTGGCCTTGTGGCTGGCTCTGTGATCTCTGCTGGAGCAGCGGCTGGAGCTGTTTGCTATGGAAGATTTATTTCACGGCTGCTCTGGAGGACTGTGGGCACTGTCTCAGCCCCCTGCAGGTCAATGGCTTTTTCTCTCTTCTTACTCAGCAGTCTCTGGTGAATTCAGCAGCGGCAGAAATTGCAGCTGAGCTGGGGAAGTGGCTTGACCCAGCCTGGGCCCGCTCCCCTCCCCCCAACTCCTCCGTGGCCTTGTCCGGCCTGGTGTGGCGGGGTGGGGGGAGGCTGAGCCGGAGCCTGTTACCACTTCAGAAGCCAGAAAGCAAAGAGAGCAAGAAATTCCCAGGCTTACATCTTAAGGTGGTGTTCACATGTTGATCTCACTTTTCAATGGTTAAAACCACTGTCAATTCTCAGAAATGGCCAGTTATTGGCCAGGAGAAAACTCCCATCAGCCTCCAGCAGTTTGAACTTCCTTAGCTCTCAAAGCCAATCTTAAAGGTGCAGAACTTAATATATAACATAAACCAGGCAATTGGGAATACCAATATCATAAAGTCACCCCAGGACATAGACATTAGTTGCCCTAGACAGTTACTAAAGTTACCCAATGGTGATGAGAACATGAGTAGCTGTTACTTAGGTTTCTGAAAATACAATCTTATTTTGCCTACATTTTTCCCATAACCAAAAAGCAAGCCCATATGGTAGGCAAACCTAACTAACACGAATTGGATTGAGTTTAAAAGGAAAATTATTAACTCATTGTGCAAATAATCTCTACCTTCATCCTTAGACTAAAATGACTCTTTAGGTCTTGGGTCCCCAAGTTTGAAGCATTAGAGTGCTTACAGCTAATGGTGTGGGTCTCTGGCACTTTCGTTCTCCCACTTATTGCCTGGATAGGCCTTGGTTCTCATTGACAATGCCAAAATATGGGGTCTTCTAAAAAAATTATTTCACAGTGTGTAACCACAACAATTTTGGTTTTAAAAAATTGTATGATGAAAGTAAAACCTAGCTATCCAGATGCATTACTTTTGCACAGTGTCAATTAAAGCATTTAGGGTGCTTCAAATATTTGGAAGTCAAATCAAACAAAGATAGTTTAGATCAATTAGAATGTTACAAAGGAATAATGCTTGTTCTTCCTGACTTTCTGGAATAAGCGGCTAAAGAACAGACTTTCATCCAGAATGTATCTAATTTGTTCTCATAAAAAACAAACAAATAAAAAAAAAAACCCAAACCTCACTCAGAAAACTATTTCAGAGCACCATGTCTACTGAGAGATTATATGAGTGCTTACCTCCCCACAAGAGGTTAGCTAATGGTAGTATCATGCGCAAGATGCACAGTCAGGAAGAAGTTGTGATGATTGTCCTCACATCCTTGAACAAAAATCCCTGCTACTCTCAAGAGCCATTAGATTACAAGCTTACAAAAGATACAAAGCATACAGCTGGGCAATTTGCAGTCCTGCCTGTATCTTTGAAAGGGGACAGACACAACTGGGTTGTGGTTAACCAGGACTGCTGGTAAATGATGGGAAGTGGCTTGGAAAGCTCTTTCACCAGCTTCCTCATTTCTCTTGGGTCCATCACATCTGGGCCCAGAGAGTTGTGGGTGTCTAATTGTCATAGCTGGTCTTGAACCATTTCTTCCTGTTTCGTGGGCTTCACTCAGCTGCCCATCACTAACCTCCAGCTCTGAGAGCTGGATAACTTGGGAACAACTGCTTTTGGTAAAAAAGACTGAGGCAATGGAGGCATTAAGCTCCTCAGCCTTTTCCTCATTCCCTGAAACTATGCTACCCCGTCTATCCAGCAAAGGATGAAGCTTCTTCTTAGCCCTCCTTTTGTTACCATTGTATTTATAGAAACTTTTTTTGATGTCTTTAATTGTAGCTGCCCAAATTAAGTTCTAGATTGGCCCTTCTGATTTTCTCCCTATCTAACCTTAAAATATGCCTGTAGTACCCCCAAGCTACCTGCACCTTCTTCCAGTGTTTTTTTTTTTTTTTCCCTGAGTTTCATACAAAGTTTTCTATTCAGCCAGGCCATTCTTTTTCCCTGCTGGCTTGTCTTGTGACCCATGGGGACAGCCTGTTACTGTATCTTTAAGATTTCCTTTTTCAATCACATTCGGCCTTCCTGGACTCCTTTGCTCTCCAGGACTGATTCCCAAGGGATTCTGTCAATCAATCTCCTAAACAGACCAAGGTCTGTTTGCTGGAAGTACTAGGAGTCAGTTCTGCTGGCACCCCTTCTAAACTTCACCAAGTATTGAAAACTCTGATCATTTTGTGATTGCTGTGTCCAAGACAGGCTCCAACATCACCCACAAGTCCTACTCTGTTCACAAGAGGTGTAGCAGGGTACATCCCCTGGTAGGATCAGTCACTAGCTATCAGGCAGTTATTTTCCACGTGCTCTAGAAACCTTCTAGAGTGCTTCCTCTCTGCTATTGAGTGCACCCTGTGCATTCTCGTTAAGTGGTCTGTAACAGATTCCTACCAGGACATCCAACCTGCTGACCTTCCCCCGGATCTTTTCTCAGAGGCACTCAACTTTGCCATCATTGTCACTGGTTTCAATACAACCAAAACAATCCCTAATGTAAGGAACCACCCCATTGTCTCTCCTGCTCCACCTATCTCTTCTAAAGAGCTTGTAGTCATCCATTGCAGCACTCCAGTCATGAGGGTCATTCCACCACGTTTCCATGACCATGACCACACATCATAGCTTCCCTGTTGCACAGGGGATTCCAGCTCCTCATATTTATTGCCCATGCTGCTTACAATGCTGCCGTGGATACAGGCCAGCCACATCTAGGCTCATCTCTAGTGGGCCTGACTGTATCCCCTTCAAACCTAATTTAAAGCCTTCTCAATCAGCTCCCCGGCTTGTAGATAATAATGCTTTTATTTTTCTGAGAGTGGTGGACCAAATTTGTCATCACATTTTGCCTTGTTCCCTGTAAACTGCCAAAACCCCCAAATTTCCATCTATGGCACCAGACTCTTAGGCATGTATTAATCAGGCTAGTTTTCCTATTCCTTACTATCTTAATCCCTGATACTCAAAGAACTGAGAGCACAATCTGTGCACCAACTCCTTTTGGCCGAATGCCCCAGTACCCTGGAATCCTATTTAAGTGTCTTCCTTCAACCCCATCACTACCAACCTGGAGGACTAATAGGGGGTAATGATCAGAGTGCTGTACCAGATAAGGGAGTTTGCTCGTAATGTCCCTTACCTTGGCCCCAGGAAGGCGGGAGACTTCTCTTTGGGATGGATCCTGTCAGCATATTGGGCCCTCCATTCCTCTCAGAATTGAGTGGCCTGCAATGGTTACTCTTATTTTTTTTTCCTTTATAAAGGTAGTTGTAATATGTGGGGTTGGCTGATTGGCCCTGGGCGATGCCCCAGATAGTCCTTTACCTACCTCAATGGTCCTTCACCTTCTTGAAATGATGAGGAGGGAGGGAATTACTGAGTTTCACTCTGCCTTCCCAGGCATTACTGATGATCAAAACCCCAGAGACAAAACTGATCTAAGAATAATGAGAAGAAAAAAAACACCCTAAAATTCTGCAGCTTTAAATCTGACGGTGAATTCTCTACTGGAAAAAGTAGAAATCAAAACTCAAACCTACAGGAATACTTAGACAATCTTGCCCACCAAAGACATCGGTACAGTCCAAGATTCTCAGGGCCTGACTAAAAATTATGTCAACTCGACCACAGTTGATGGCTTGAGTTGGAGGGGACCTTAAAAATGATCTATTTAAAACCCCTCTGCCCTGATCAGTGGCACAGTTTCTGAGATTCTGACACTATAGTCTGGAATTTAGTCCCAGGCATTTCTTATTCCATATGTAATAGTCTGTTATGCTGAATGTAATAATGTCTTTGATTGATGGAGGTTTGTCTGAGTGTCCTTAATAAAGGAATGAGTAATGACAAAGTTACAAAATTAACACAGTTATTGTACATTTCTAAGACCTAAATCAGGTCCACATTTGTTTGAGTTGCTGCCTTTGGTCTTAAACAGGAGTACTAATGGGTCTTTCTCAGTTATTTATAGTATGATCAAAGTTATGTTTCATGAGCTTTGACTACGGACTTTATAAAGCTGCATATGGAACTGGCCTACAATATACAGGAGCTGTATTTATGGAACTGACCAGACCTCTAGCTTGGCAGCTAGAGGCCAGGTGGATGACCATTAGGGATCTCCAATGGCATTTAATGCCTGCATTCATGCAAATGGATTGAAATCTCAATGCATACCTCTGAGGTGGAGAGTGCATACTGCTATCCTACTCTGCCTTTTTTGAGATTATCAAAGAGCACTTAAATGGAATGAACACCATGGCAGTGTTTTAGTCAGTCTGCACTAAGTCAGACTGGTGAACTGTCCTATATCCCTTGTCAAATTCCCTTGTGTCACATGACAACAGGCCAAATAAGAGTCTGATTTATTTTTTTTTTGCGAAGTGAAAAAAGAAATGTAGAGTATTAGGGAATAGGAAAGCTAGAGTTTAGGTAGAGATAAATTTTACTGTATAAAGACACATATCCCTATATATAATGTACTCTGAAATGTGTGAAGTAAAATCCATTTTAACCCAAGTCCTGTCCATGTTAACCCATATCCTCACCATTAACTTAGTCTTTAATGTCATTATTCGTATGATGTTTCTGCAATGAGATTATTAGCATGCAGCTATTTAGAAAGAATTAGGATTACTTGCTGAAATATTCAGGAAAGAGGAAATGTTCAGGAAAGCTGTCCTGTTACCCTGGATGCTAGCTGGAATAATATTTTATGCCAGTGTTTGTGGACACACATAAAATACATCTTCTATTAAAACAGATGCAAGTGATTGCAATTTAATGCAACTCAAGTATAACTAATTAAATAGTTTTATTAGCTAATAAGGCTTATACTGAAATGAGCAGTGTTTAATGAAATGGACAAAAATGCTGAATACTGTATTTACATTGCGTTAGATAGGATAAGGCTTGAAAACGGATTCTACTCTCCTACTGAAGTAGTCACAGAAACAAAAGGAGTTCTGTTTTGTATTTTCTATGACCACATTTGCTTTGTTAATTACTTGGTACACATAATGGCTGTACATGTGGTGAATAGATGAGATCACATTACCTTGGTTGTACCACAGATGAACACACTGGTGTTCACACCCTGTTTGAAAGGAGAGAATGGAGAAAAGTGGAGGGTCATCATGTGGTCTACCAGAGCAGTGGTACCTCTTATGGGTCAGTAAGGGAGAAATTTTGCTTCTAACACATAGTGTAAGTTTATCTTTCCTGATATTTAAGGGAAAACCTCTATTACCTCAGATTGTGGAGTTCATAAAATTGTTAAAAGTGTGAAACAAAATGCAGTCTCCAAGTGCACAGTTTACAGATCAGCATTTCTACCTGATGTAAAGATGTACCTTGATTTTGGTCCACCTGTCTTTTGCATGAAAAATTACAGGGGATCTCTCTTAGATGTAAGACTCCTAAAGGAATTATGCACCCTTTGTCTGCTGAAATCAGTAACAAGACTCCTTTGGATTTCAATGAAAATAGCATTTGGCCCTAAATACTACTGTGTTTTGTCTTTCCATTTTTGTGAAGGACGTTGGAAATGCCTGCAACATTTCAGACCAGGGAACTTGATTTCCCAAACCATCTGAACATTGCTGATGTATTTATCATGAAAAGTGTTTAGAAAATGTATATTAGATTACAAAATAAGGTTCTGAACAAGGGTCCTTATTGGGGGATACTTCTCCAGCGAATACAGCTCTCAGTACTTTCTGAAGGTGAAGCCCATTAGTAAAAGTCTTTCAATGCCCAGACAGAAAGTTTATTCACATCAGTAAAATATTTGGTACATCAGAACCTCTGTATCCAAATGACACAGGCTTTAAGTCACTGTTGTCACTTCATATGCTGTCTACAGTTCCTCTGCCTGGTCTTGCAGAGCCCAGATATCTTTGGTGCCCCAGGAACAGTGAAAGACTTCATCTTCACCACTGGTAGACCAAAGAGCATGCGTCAGTTTATACCATTCCAAGGTTGTGTTATTTTCAGCTGTTTGTTGAAAAGTAAATAAAAATAAAACATATTCTAAGATAGTTTGTGTTGGGTTTTTTTGGTTGTTTTAAATTTGTTATCACAATCAGTGGTTGGATTCATATTCCAGGGATCCTCAAACACTTAACCTAAGAACACATTGATTTATGTTATTTGGGACATGTATATAATTTGTCATTTTTTTGCTGTGTAAATGATATCTACAAAAATGTATGTAATAGACAAGATAATTTCTTTTAAAATACTGGCTAATCAAAATTATTTGCATCAGGAATCCATTTTACAACTTGAAATTAGTATCTCATTTATCAATTCATGTTAAAATACTAATTATGGCACAGGTTTGCTTCATAAGTGCTCTGGTTTAGGTTGTTAAGAAATGCTTTTTGCAACTCAAATTTTCTTGGGTTTTTTTTTTGCAAATCAATTGAACAACTGCTTGGTCCCATAGAGAAGGCAAAGCTATGCCACACACGGTGGCTAAACAGCATATGAATTAAACTCCGTATAAGCAAATTTCTTTGTAAGTAATTTATATTGTATGGTAAACTTGTATCCCACTAGAACAGCAAATTAAAACATTAATCACATCTGTAAAATTTAAGGCCTTGTGCATACTGAAAAAATATTAGGGAAATACATTTTCCCGTATTGCTGAAATAAATATTCCACATATGGAAGCCAGTCTAATCCTTCTCATTATAGTGTGGATGAAGATGAACATTAAGCCCATATAACATTTCTTTCAGAATTAGTCGATAGCTCATTTTAGTAGGAAGCACATATTTCCAAACCTGAAATGCCCACATTCAATCAGATTTGCAGTCTCCTTCCCTTAGCTGTTGCAGCTTTTCATCACTGTTAGGTAACCACTGTGATTATTCCATATCACATACTGATGAGAAGACAGAACAAGCTCTCTCCCCAGCGCTGAGCAGGTTGTAAGCTGTGGCAAACTAACTTGCTCTGAAATTATCAAGTGTTCCAGCACTCCTTAGCATCACTAACATAGGCAGCCTGCCAGGTCCCTCTCCAACATCCAAATCATCTTCCTCTCTTAACCACATTTTTATCCATCTGCTTCACAAAGCAGCCCACATGCTTTGACTTACTCTTGTATTTGAGTACAATGTGGGTTTACTTTTAGATCTAAGCCTTCCTATGCTATTTCATCAAATGTAGTAGTACTCACCCTGGATCACTGCAGCATGGAATTTAAACCTGGTAAGTAACACTGGCTTTACCACCCCACTGCTTAACAGCTTAATACCATATCACTCTTCTTATCTCCAGCCTGAACACTACTCCCCATTTTTTAACCGCACTGGGACCCAAAACATAAAAAGACCCCTTGCATGTGACTGGGAGGTGGAGGTGCAGCTCACACCTGACGGTATTGGGGAGGAACCACCAAAGTGCATTTCCTCTGGACCCTCTCACCTGCACCTTCCATCTCAGGTAAAAGCCAGAAGAGCCCAGACTGGTTATGTGAGAGGGCTCAATTCAGTTTTTAGTAAATAATTTCTGGAGTGGGAACTAGGTACCCATCTGACAGCAGCTGGGCCTCAGCACTCATCCTCCAACTTGTCCTGATTTCCTCATCCAATAAGAAGCTGTTGCAATCAGATGTACCTGTATTTTCAGCTTCCCTGCAGGCCAACCCACCCTTTGTTTCCCCCATGAAAAGTATATATTTATTTTACTTTAGCTGACTTCCAATCAGCCTGTGATTTTCACCATTTGTCATATTTGCCAACACATTCATTCAGTGGTCTGCTCTGCTCCCTGGATGCTTTGAGCTCTGTTATTGTATGCAGTGATCAGACTAGAGAGTTCAAGAAAATTATAAGACTAGTCCTTCCTTGCCTGAGAACTGGGAAGATACATCCCATAGGTAACATTTGACGGTATTATTCATGGAAATAAGCATTTTCAATTTCTTTTGACCCATTACTGTGTTTAACTGTTTTCTTTAAAACAAATTTTAAATAACTTATGGTGAAATAATGATTGGTTATTAACTTTAGAGAGAGTCACAAGAGAAAATTCTTCTGCTCTCAAAAATGCAAACTGATAACTCAGTATAGATTTATTTACACAGTTCTGCCTATTCATGTGCATTTCCATGTGTTATTTTAATAGTTGGATGTGCATACAGTATTACAAAAACATGAGAGATTATATATTTTTGAAGTCACCATGTTTTTTTCAAAGGACTATATTTTTAAAGTAGCATCCAAGGCTGAATGTATTTATAAAGTAGTATCAGGAGAGAGCTACCTAGTGGGACTGTCAAAAGCAAGCTAAATTCCTAATTCCAATTAAAATTAACAGAGATTATCTCCCTAATGAATACTGCAAATTTTTCTAGGTACCTCTCTCACCATCAGGAACTTAAAGACTTCTGAGACTTCTGCAAAGGTTCCGAATCATTTAGTATCAATTGGTAGTTGTTTGTTTGGCTTTTCCACACAGCAATGTAAAGCAGACTCCACTGTACTCCTGTCTGGCGTGGAATACCATGTTGCAGGCCTGGAGTGAAGTCCTGAAATTAAAGTTTATCAAGTATAAAAGCATAAAGACATTAACAATTAATTCAACTAAATCAGATGTACTCCAACTGGGATTAGACTGTGGATGCTTTGCCCACAGTAGTGATACTGTTAACAGTTTCATGCCTTAGGTGAAGAACCCAGTGCATGAATGCCATTTTTTCCTGACAGTGGCTTTAGGTACGATCTGCAGAGGCAAGTGTTTCTGCCTGAGGAGCACCTCATTACCTTTTACTTCTGAACTGCTGCCCCAGTGAGATCCAGCTGCAGGTAACAATCTCTCTGTGTATCTTGGTGCCACCAAGATCTGAAGGCATCTGCTTATATGGAAGAGCTGTACATTTAACAAGACTCTGAAGGATCAGGATTGGGTTTACTGTTTTGTTGTACCACAAAAGCACTGATAACTCTCTATTGAAAATCTGTGTTTAATAAAGAAAATATGAAATTAATTGCCTTTCTTCCTTTAGTGTCATATACTCCTATATCCATTTACCCTGACACTTTGACAGTAGTGTACACACAGTGATGTTCACACAGATGGGATGGCTGCTGCTTCTTTAAATCCAGCAATAGTCTGTGAACCAAACAGTGATAAAAAGGCAAACACCAACCATATTATGATGAATCTGAGTGACTAACCACTCATTTCAATATTTTACTGTGGTTTTATTTCACTGTCTGCACAGTTGCTTATTAATCAGTGACGTCAGAAAGTAGAAAGTAAAATCAGCTTCAGAGGAGGATATAACCTCCAAGGCACCAATTCAGAAGGCTGGTTTTGGTAGTTTTGAGGGATAGTGCCATTGCCTGGTGTAATATCAAGTGACCATCTTGTTATTTCCATGCCTCAAAGTTGTGATTCTGAGAGATTTACACTCACCTACTATTTTTATTCCCTGCTTCCTGCTTTTTCAGCAGGAAATCAGCAACCTTTTAACTGATATTCACATCCCCAATGGTTAATATTAAAGTTTCTCCCATGAGCACTTCAGCAGCTGCTCAATTTCACTGATACAGCAAGTCCCCCAGTAATCTGCCCACCCTGGTGTAATTATGCCTCTGTAACAGAGCTGGTCAAACTGAACAGCCCATACTGAAGGTCATCTTGAAAGCAGCAGCCTCTAGTGTACCTTTGTCAAAGTGTTTTCACTCTACGGGTCTGGGGGTGGCAAATTACGTGGTCATGGACCATGTAATTACATGGACCATGGTCATGATTCTATGAAATTCTAGGAAATTTTCCCTTTTCGGGTTTTAGCAACAAGATTTACAATAATGTTTTATAGGGTTTTTATTTCATTGTAAGAGTTTTTTACATTTAAGCCTAAGATGCTTTTCAGCCTGGGTCTAATGCTGGCCTTTCAATAAGAGACTTCCACATCAGTGCAACACAGTAGTCCTGAGTACAATTGACCAGAATTCCCATTGTACAGTGCAGGCATCCCCTGCCTTCTGGATAACTATGCGGATATCAGACATAAATAACTTTGTACTGGCAATTCGAAGAAAGCAGCACAATAAAATAAATTAATAGGAAAATAAAGAAAATAAAGACCTGTGTTTCAGATATAAGACAGAGCACCTTCTATAGAATTTAAATGACCATTTTTGATGAAGGATAGATTCCTCCTCTTTGAGGATCCATGTAAATATTTGTTTTCACTTATATTCTAGTCTAAAAGATGGGCATTTTCTTCTTAGTGGATTCCCATGCCAAAATATATGCAAGAAATTTGATTTAGGATGAGAAAATAAAACCCGAAAAGCTTGCCTCCTTCCTGTCTCAAAAAAGGGTGAATTTAACATGGAGAGTGCAGAGTTAAAAAAAAAAGAACACTTTTTTGAAATCTTTGGTTTTTTGAATCAAATTTGATACCATTACAGAGTCTTCTCTTAATATGCATAAATTACTAATCACTTTCTTTCTATGAGTAAACCACAAAAGAAAAATCACTTTTATGAGCATTAATACATGCCCTGCTTCATTGTCTGTCATACCACCCTCCACCCCAAAAGTAAGATATTAAGATTTAGAGGAAGTTTTTAGTATCAGAGCTAAGGTGATTATTCCTTTTTTATGGAAGGAGTATTTGTTATTTTTGATTATATAAATATATTAACAGGAGGCATTAATAAAATAAATAAGTTTAGCATACTTAAATTCCTTTAGAAAAATGGTTATATTCATAAACTGCATCCAGAACTTTGGAAACAGTGCAGATGCAGCAGGCATGAATACTATCTTATTTAAATGTCTGTATTAAGCACAACCTCTCTCTGCTAAAAATGGGGAAAAAAACAAACAAGTCATATTCATCAAAGTAATTGTGTAGGTACTTTCAGTACCAAAATGCCTAGAATGAAAGATTGAACTGCTAACGGCAGCAGTGACAGCCATGAATCATGGTAGGCTACTTCGGGGCCTTTACCACCATAAAACAAAAGATGTAGATGAAAAATGCTGCAATTAAGTGATTTGATTTCTGCCCCCTTTTTCCTACTGCATTCGTGCATGGCTGCACAGCAAAGATTGATGGGAAAAATTACTCTACGTGATCTCTGACAGAGCCTTGGAACAATTCTATAAGGGGGAAACATACAAATCAAACCAGCTTCCTTGTATTCAAACAAAATAATACATATAAAGCAAATACTTTAGCCTATATCCAAAGCACCAACATTTGCATGCACACATAAATTTTTGAGAAATGCTCTGCTATCAAAACCAAACTCATGGATTTTCCAGCTAGTTGGGTAATACTGATATTTGTTTAAATAAATATTCAATCAGTACTACTGAGTGGCATCCTAAATACATTTGTGCAGTGAAAAGAACAAATTGCACATACAAATTTATGGAGGTAGAATGTTCTTATCTTTTATATCAATATGTTATTAATAAAATACTCTCAAAATAAGATAATAAGAAAATCTTCCTGCATATTAGACTCCACTATCATTACCATCATTTAAATGGACATTTTCAATGGGCATTTGTAAGTGAGTTCGGAGAAAGCATATAAAGGATTTATATCTTTAGTACTTGTGTAGAGGGAAAGCATTATAATACGGCTGACATATACTTTAAAATATGCTAAATGTGCAAAAGGCATTGGATAAAATAAACAAGCAATGTTAATGCAAATGGAAGGTGACTGCTTCTACTGTAGCCTGCTCTACTGATATTATGTGAGATTTATTTCCTGATGAGAGAGTAAAGACCACACAGATCCAGCCCACTGTAAAAAATGTGCAGATGATTTTGCTCAAATATACACAATGGAATCAACTCACCGAAAAAGAGATGTGTAGAGATTTGACTGCATTATGCATAGTAAAGCAGAGCCTGAACAGGCCGACTAGGGCATTGATAATTAAAGTTAGGTCTTTTTGCCAAAGACCTAATGTTATATTATGCTTAAAAGAAATCCTGCTGCAGTCTCCTTTCCAATGTCAGATAATATTTTTCATTTTGATATGTATTTTTTGCCACCTATTGAACACTTCTTCTTTCCCAGAGATTTTGTTTATCCGCAGTGCATAAGATCATATATTTTGTTTCTGCATGTTTCTGCATGACTTATTCGCCTTCAGATTCTTTTTTCTTTTTCTGATAAGCAGGTACAAGCCTCATGAGGTTGAGACTTCATATACATAAGCCTCTCCACCCTCAGCAGCTTTCTGCCTGATTTATGGGGGCCTACAAACCATCCTCCATGACTAGAGAAGCAACTTTTTCATTTTCAAAGTTAATCCAGTTCTAGGATGAATTAACTGCTGCATAACACGCTGACAGCTAGATTGTGCTGTTATCTAGCTAGCTAGCGTTCCCTATAACTTCTTACCCTGTAAAATAAACATTAAGAGCTTTGGCCTCCTGATTGCTTACTATTGATCACTTTTATAACCCAGGACACCTTATCTTCTTTCAGCATTTTACAGTATCATTAACTGTAAAAGGAAAGTGAGTTTCTTCTGCCAGCCTATTTTTGTATAGGGAGTTAGCACATCCAGAAAAAAAGAGCTGATAGTGGTATTGTGTTGACTTACTGGTGTGGCTCATTAGGCCCACCCTGGCAATAAAGGAAGTGAAAATAGACTTTTGGGTTAGCAAGCAGAGTTGAGGTCTAGGATGACCTTTCTGAAAAGGCTAGATGCATTTGAATGTGGAGATTATATTCAAAGAGATACCTGTTTTCTCTCATTCTTTGGGCCAAAATTCAAACCAGACCTTAGGAGTCTCTTAGGGTGCAAACTGCTGGAAGTAAGAGCAAGAGTTCGTTATAAAAGATGATGAAGGTCAGTACTGTTTTTAGACTTTCCTGCTTTATGAATATTAAATAGCTTCTACTTCATGTAATATTTGTGATAAAGCATAGGATATTCTACATTGAGCTATTTTAGCTTAGCAATTTGAAAAAGCAGGAGTGGCTGGCATAGGTTTGTGACTGCACTTTTCTCTGCTCATGGAGCAATAGGCAGCAAGTGGCAGCCCCCCTAGTCTAATTGTCCCACACAAAAGATAATGAGGGATAAGAAGAGGTGAAATTTTGTTTTCTTCTCAGTGTTTCACAGAACAGAAACATTGTGCTCTATGCAGAAATAAAAAAAAAAAAAATCTTCAAGGATCAGTTTAGAATCCTCCGCCTTAGTGTATTATTCTGGGGAATGGAAACATGAACCTGTCTGCAGAGGCTGGGAGATGTTCCTCAGGAGTCAGAGTTCTTGGCAATCGAGGAAATCCAGTGACTGTTAATAATAATGCAACCATCATGTTGAAGGCTGATGGCTTTGTTTTAGCAGGAAAAAGGTTCATCAGCTTCAATTGCATTTGTTGCTGAAAGCACTCCAAAGGGCAGAGGAATTTGAGAGGAGTTCACACTGTATTGGAACATGTGAAAAAATAGATATGCCATGCCAGAATACAGGCCAGCAAAGGTGCTGGATAAAGGACAGGAGAAGGCTTTGAAAGAGATGAAGAAGAAGAGGGTGAAAGGAGGACATACGTTTCCCAGAGACCCGAGCAGGGCAGAAGGGCTGTGTGGGACCAGGGCTCAGAGCCTACTAGCAGTTTTTCTCCCTTGCACCAGAGCCTTCGGGGCTCTAAAATGAGATTTAATTTTTTATTTACAGCTTTTGACTTTGCCTTTAATCTCATAGCATGAAGTTCATCTGTTTTTCTGTTGAGTGTGTTTGAATTTAAGAAGAAGTGATGCATTAAAGAAGAAACAGGGACTTTAATGTGAAGATGATATATCTGGAGTATTCAGATGGGACTCAGAAAGAGAAGGGTGATAGGGACACATCTCCTTTCAAACCATGGGAACAGATGAGTTGTGGCCCTTTGCTGGTTTTGGAGAACATAAATCTTCCTGCACACATAGGTTAGGGACCCTCCTGTAAAGATCAGTAGGGAGCATATCAGCAAACCCCAAAGTTCTACAGTGGATTTTCCAAGTTATTTGTCCAATGCCTCAAATATTCTTATTAAACCCAGAACAAGTTATTTAGCTTTGTGTGATTTTGGAGTGCGTTGTTATTTCATAGTTTTGTCATTGGCCTGTTATGCATCTCCTGTTCCTAATATGTTTTATTTCTTAATTAGAAATTATTCTAATTATATTCTTAATTGAACCTTGCACAGAACAAAGATGAGGACTTCCACCTGTGATTACACAAATAATAAAAACAACAGTAAAAAGAATTCAGGTTGCTCTTAATCTACCGATCAGTCAAGAAACTGGTGATTTTTGCAGACAAATGCTAGTAAGTAAATTTCACATAGAATGTGTTAGAGATTAAGATACTTAAATTTAGGTATTTACCTGTAGGTTTTTGCAGGTGTAGGTGTGTGAGTTCCCATTATACAGTCAATGGAGAATTAATAAATTCATTTCACAGAAGTAAAGCATTTGAAGTTCTCCTAGATACTGTCCATCATATGGAATATATTGTCATCTGGTTTCTTTGCAATCTGTATGCATGCAATGACATACACTACTCCACGAATAAAAACAAAATAAAAAATAACAAAGAGAAAGAAGAAGGGGAGGGGAGGGGAGGGGAGGGGAGGGGAGGGGAGGGGAGGGGAGGGGAGGGGAGGGGAGGGGAGGGGAGGGGAGGGGAGGGGAGGGGAGGGGAGGGGAGGGGAGGGGAGGGGAGGGGAGGGGAGGGGAGGGGAGGGGAGGGGAGGGGAGGGGAGGGGAGGGGAGGGGAGGGGAGGGGAGGGGAGGGGAGGGGAGGGGAGGGGAGGGGAGGGGAGGGGAGGGGAGGGGAGGGGAGGGGAGGGGAGGGGAGGGGAGGGGAGGGGAGGGGAGGGAGGGAAGGGAAGGGGAAGGGAAGGGAAGGGGAAGGGAAGGGAAGGGAAGGGAAGGGAAGGGAAGGGAAGGGAAGGAAGGGAAGGGAAGGGAAGGGAAGGGAAGGGAAGGGAAGGGAAGGGAAGGGAAGGGAAGGGAAGGGAAGGGAAGGGAAGGAAGGGAAGGGAAGGAAGGGAAGGGAAGGGAAGGGAAGGGAAGGGAAGGGAAGGAAGGGAAGGGAAGGGAAGGAAGGGAAGGGAAGGGAAGGGAAGGGAAGGGAAGGGAAGAAGAGAAGAAGAGAAGAGAAGAGAAGAGAAGAGAAGAGAAGAGAAGAGAAGAGAAGAGAAGAGAAGAGAAGAGAAGAGAAGAGAAGAGAAGAGAAAGAGAAGAGAAGAGAAGAGAAGAGAAGAGAAGAGAAGAGAAGAGAAAGAGAAGAGAAGAGAAGAGAGAAGAGAAGAGAAGAGAAGAGAAGAGAAGAGAAGAGAAGAGAAGAGAAGAGAAAGAAGAGAAGAGAAGAGAAGAGAAGAGAAGAGGAAGAGAAGAGAAGAGAAGAGAAGAGAAGAGAAGAGAAGAGAAGAGAAGAGAAGAGAAGAGAAGAGAAGAGAAGAGAAGAGAAGAGAAGAGAAGAGAAGAGAAGAGAAGAGAGAGAGAGAAGAGAAGAGAAGAGAAGAGAAGAGAAGAGAAGAAGAGAAGAAGAGAGAAGAGAAGAGAAGAGAAGAGAAGAGAAGAGAAGAGAAGAACTCATTTTCCCTCTATGACCACTTTATCACAAAGGAATTCATATATGCACCTGGGGTTGATCCCACATCTCCTTTATCAACAGAGTAAGACTAAAAATAGTCTTCACAGTCAATATGTAAATATCTGGAAGCCTCACCTTTATGCAGACTTTTGCCATATGCATTCTAGTGCTTTGGGAGCAATGTAAAGTGATAGGAGCCCAAACAAATGATTCATATATCTCTATTGATATATTGTGAATTTAATGGAAAACTACCAGGATCAAAAGTGAGTTACATTCATCAAAGCTACTATAAAAAAGAGATGCCTAGATCAGGAGTTAATCCAAATTTAATGTACCACGTAAGAAATGGAAATTCTAGTTACATTACCTCTTCTATAACACTGCAGCAGGCTGGAGAAAATGTTAAAGATCATGGCAGGAAATCAGATAGACCATTAAATAAATATTCTGTAACTATTTAATTAACCATTTAATTACACCTCTCAGTTTTACCTTTTGATTTATCTATATTTCCATGAGAATGAAACAGTAGTGATGTCATTCTTACAAGATCCACCAGATATAATTTTACATTTTATACTTGTATTTTACAGTTAATTTTACATTTTCCTTTTTTCTGAAATAATTTCCTTATGAGTCCATTTATTTACTTATCTATCTATCTATCTATCTATCTATCTATCTATCTATTTTCACTCTTACACAGACAGCTGTCTTTTTGATGTTGGGAGTCTTGCTTATGGAAGATGTTGACCTATTGCACCAAAAAGAATGTGTTGGCCACTAGAGCCTGTAGATAAATCCACACTACCATGTGCTGCAGGGGTTATAGGCAGTGTCTCATCACTCACCAAAATGCTTTCATGCATGGGCATTCTGGAAAAGTGAAGAGGATTCACAACCTCTCCTGTTAAATAAATGAAGACCTAAGGACACTCACTGTGCCTACGAAGCTGCGTTTGGAATAATGTAATCTACTATGCAAACAGTTCTGTGTACAGCATGCTATTTTGATCAGTCTCTCTGGGGAAAAATACCCCCTGCATCTTATAATTAAAAAGCTATTTAACAGTGTAAAAATACAAATATTCCCAAATCAAGTTTCAGCCAAATATTCTGTACAATTCAAAACACGGATATCAGAGACAGAAATGGTCTTGTGTTTACACCCCCCAGCACTACAGAGATGAACACTTAGCTTTTGTTTTGGTCTCAATTCATTTTTTCAAGAAGCATAATTAAAAACTGCATTAATGCCACCAATTATGGCCTCCAAGGGACCAGAAACCCCATGTTACTATGTGATGGAACACAACTGAGCTGCGAACATCCATTTGCCATTATAATACTCATTAATCCTGCCAAATACAACTCATTATGAGACTTCAAGAAAATCATCTCATAGGCAAACACAGCACAGAATCTATCTGTCACTGCATTCCTCTCAGCACAAGTTGCAGGGGTGGAAATTGTTCAATGTAACTAATTTATGAAGCTGCAAACTAACCATTCATTTCTGCCATAAACCAGGAGGTGTCTGAAAATGTATAAGGACTTCTTTACTGCTGGAACATCCATTTAATTGTGTCTTCTTCAAAAGTGACTGTTTGATAGAAGTTGAAGAAAACGCTGTGAAAATGGGAAGAATTGCCTTGAAAATTTCCTCAAATCAATGTTCTTTAATTAAAGGCCACGCTTCTCTAAAAGAGGTGCTGGAATTTCTCTTTGAACTACTGGATTCTGTGCCAGAATCATTTGGTATTTAGATTTTCCTGTGTGCAAAAATACTGTCCAGATTGCAAGGATGTGTTCAGATTTTCAAGCTGTCCACTTGAAAGGATTTGAGAAAAGTTGAGGTATTCAAAAGAAGGGGTTGTTTGAGGAATGCGGATGCATACTGAAAGCACTGTGGATGGGTGGAGAGTTCCTTGTAGCATACCAGCTGTCTTCAGCTGTGTTGCAGAAATTTTGATTCCATTCAGAAAACATTTCTGTATTTTTTTCTGATGTAAACTGAAGAGATTCTTTGATATCTAATACTGTATTTTTTAAATGTGTAGAATCCTATATTTTTCATGTAAGAAAAAAATCAGAACAGGAAGGTTCTGAGCTGAGAAGAAAAATAAAACAATAACAGAAAGAAAAGCTATACGTTATAGATACTCACACAATTAAATGAGTTCCTTGGGGAATCTAATATATCCTTGCTCTTTGATGTCTGAAGTCAGGATTAGTGAAATCCAGACTCTAGAAAATTTAAAGATAGTATAGTCTTTCTCTTTTTAAAATAGCTCTTTGAGGTCAAATTTAAAACTCATGCAGAGAAAGGAGAATATTAAAGGAAGTCTCAT